>NC_141685.1:1501721820-1502921820 GCF_964263255.1 Lissotriton vulgaris | reverse complement strand
GTCCAGCAGGCTCTCTGCTACTCAGCTGCTGTCTCTTCCCTCGGCGTTCCCGCCCCCCCGCCTGGACATTTCAAAAGCGTATTGCGGCCCCCGCTCCGCGGGAGCCGCTCACGGTGTGCTGCTGTTCCCGGCTGCGAGGGAAGGACATTGTGGGATTCCTGCGCATTGCTAGCGCTTGTCACTCTGTGTGGGTTGTGCAAAGGGGAAAGGACCGGGTTTGCCACAGACGCCGAGGGACTGCAAGGTCCAGCAGGCTCTCTGCTACTCAGCTGCTGCCTCTTCCCTCGGCGTTCCGGCCCACCCGCCTGGACATTTCAAAAACTTATCGCGGCCCCCGCTCCGCGGGAGCCGCTCACAGTGTGCTGCTGTTCCCGGCTGTGAGGGAAGGACGTCGTGGGATTCCTGCGCATTGCTAGCGCTCATCACTCTGTGTGGGTTGTGCAAAGGGGAAAGGACCGGGTTTGCCACAGATGCCGAGGGACTGCGAGGTCCAGCAGGCTCTCTATCAGGATCTGCCAAGGCGCCTACCTAACGTCAAGAAACTACAACTCCCATAATGCCTATACAGGGGGGCGGGGTCCTATATAAGCTAGGTGGACTCATTGCTTCCTGTTCGTAATTTTGTGACCGACAGTGCGTTTTGTTTCTAGTAAAACTTTGTTTCCTGTCTTCTCTTGGGAGCGTAATCAGAGAAGTTTTGTCCGTCTATTTCCTGGCTCCAGCGCGAGTGATTGAGGGACGCGCAATAGTTGCAGAGGGTTTTGGTCGTCTGCCTGTGGAAACGGGAACGGAGTTTTCCCGTACATTTGATTGTCTCCTGCCGGTCATACTGGCAATTCATCACCGGGACAGAAAGCTGAAGGAAGAGCCACGGAGGAAAAGTGGACCCAAAGGAAGCGTCTTTGGTACTGTGAGTTTACACGCATCGCGTGAGGTTAACGCGTTGTAGTGAAAGTTAAAACTGTGATGCTTAGACATTGAACTGCTGACTGCTTATACTTGTATTGGAATCCTTTTGGTGTTATCGTCGGAGAGCGGAGTGTAGTGGGGCCAGCCTTCTGCGCACTGCTGCTACGAAGTAGGCACTAGTGTCATTTGGGTTAAGTGCCAAAGCGGAAGATAGTGGGAAGTCCTACATCTTGCCGTGTTTGGAGCTTTGGATTTTTGAGAGACATTTGGAGTTTGCTGAAAGGGAGCGGAGGACAGTAGTTGGATGCTACGTCTTGCCGTATTCCTGAAGGAGAATATTGTACTTACTGGCATTGTACTTACTGGCATCACATATATACTCTTTGGAAGAGCATAACTTTGTTTGATTTGATAACACTTACTTGGTGGAATTATTGCACGTTTATTTAAGGCACACTCTTTTCAAGGAGGGGTAGGTATTGCCACAATACCAATAGTTTTACCTTCCTTGTAGGGGTGAGTTAGAACTAATTGTTGTTTATATTCCTTAGGAATTTGGTGCAGCCATATACACATCCATTGCACAGGGAGGAGGTTAGACACACCCATGATACTGGGAGGAGGAGGAGAGCGTTGATTCAAGAAAGGTGAACCCTTTAACATAAGTAGCGAAAGAGGTATAGAGACAGGGGTTCGAAGTGAACAGTTATAACCAGTGCACTGTTTTTCTTGTCTTTCAGCCATCCCTTCCCAGCAGCCCCCTTCCTTTCCCTTCCTTGGTCTCCTGTTATTTCCCTCGCCCTATCGCTCGAACCCACTGTGTTTTTTACCAGTGTGTTGGTGAGATCGGGAGGTGGAGTTTATGTACATCAGCCGGATCCTGCAGTGTGGAGTCTGACAGAATTACGAACCCACGAATTGCATACTGCCTGGTCCGGTTGGGGTACATATGGCCACCTTGGATGATGTGTTGAGGGCTTTGGTTTTGGTTCAGCAAGAACTAGTGGCGTCCAAGGCTGAAGCGGTTGCTCTGAAGGATAGGGTTGAGCAATTGTCCAAGAACCCTTTTTCTTCGGGGGCATCGCAGATTCAAGTTACTGTTCCTCCCCCTATTCCTTTCGCTACTCCTGAACGATATGGGGGGGATCCACGCAAAACACAGGCTCTTATGACGCAGATTCTGCTGCATTTTTCTTGTAAGCCGGCGTCTTTCCCTACAAATCACTCTAGGGTGGTGTTTGCCCTGTCATACTTGGTGGGGGATGCAGCCAATTGGGCGGTGCCCTTAGTCAAAAATGACGATGCCATGCTGTCCAACTGGAATATGTTCAGGGA
This sequence comes from Lissotriton vulgaris, assembly GCF_964263255.1. NCBI lineage: Eukaryota > Metazoa > Chordata > Amphibia > Caudata > Salamandridae > Lissotriton > Lissotriton vulgaris. Next base: position 1,502,919,576 of record NC_141685.1, on the reverse strand, counting down.
GGAGTTTGAGAACGTTTTTGACAGAAGGGCCACCAATTTCAGTGCGGATAAGGAGTTGTTGTCATTGCGTCAGGGGAGAAGCGATCTGATAACGTATTTAACTACTTTCAATTGCTTAGTAGCTGAAACGGAATGGCCAGAGGGAAAAAGAATGTCCCTGTTCTATCAGGGTTTAAGAGATGAACTGAAGGATGCAGTGGCGCACATAGACCCACAGCCAACTACTTGTATAGATATGGTGAATCTGGTTTTGCGGTTGGATGGTCGTTTGACTGAGAGGAGTGGGGATAGAAGGAAGTGGGACAGGGGCTATGCCCGTAATGTAGGAGTTCCTTCTAGAGCTACGGGTTCTGCAGAGGCAGGGGTGGAGCCAATGGAAATAGGAGCTATTAGGCCCCCTTTATCAAAAACTGAGAGAGAAAGTAGAAGAGTCCAGGGTCTCTGTATGTATTGTGGAAAGAAGGGACACTATGTAAGAGAATGCCCTTCAAAACCCAAGACCTCTAATACTTGGAATAAGAATCAAAGGGTGGCGGCTTCTAGCACGGCAAGGGAGAAGGAAGAAGTACATTCATCATTGCCTAAGGCGGAAGAGATCCCCGACTGGAAACTTACCTCCTTGTCATCCTCTGGGATAGGGGAAACTGAGTCCCATTTGGTGTTAGAGATGTCCTTGGAGTGCGAGCAAAAAACCCATTCTGTAATGGTGATGTTGGACTCCGGGGCGACCGGGAATTTTATTGACAATGGGTTGGTGAACCGTCTGTTGTTACCTAGGGTACCCCGAGGCAATCCCGAGGAGGTTTTAGCTGTCGATGGGCAGCCCATTAAATCGGGTCTCATAACCGAGAAAACAGCTGAGGTGGAGTTGTCTATAGAGGCATCAGAAGGGAGACACGTGGAGAAAGTGGAATTGAATATCATAGATGCTCCCCAATATGAAATAATATTGGGAATGCCATGGTTCACATATCATAATCCTTCCATTGACTGGAAATCCCGTACAGTGCTTTTCTCTTCGGGGATGTGCAAGGAACATTTGGTGCCTTATGTATCTTCTCCAGTGGCAGCGTTAGCCTTGCAATTTTTGGTGGCTACAGCAGCCGAGAAGGAGGTAGTACTTCCGAAACAATACGAAACCTATCAGGATGTTTTTAGCGAAAGCAGAGCCGAGAAGCTACCGCCTCATAGGGCCTATGACTGTAGGATTGATTTGATTGATGGGGCAGTGATTCCTACATGTCGTGTATATGCGTTGTCTGTACCTGAAACTGCTCATTTAAGGGAGTACATCACTCACTATGAGAGCATTGGATTTATAAGACCTTCTCGTTCCCCCGCAGCCTCTCCCCTTTTCTTTATAGCAAAAGCCAATGGTGATTTGAGGGCATGTGTGGACTACCGCGTCTTGAACAAAAATACCATCCGAAACCGTTATCCTCTCCCCCTCATTACAGTGTTGATAGACCAGGTGAGGGAAGCAGTGATTTATACTCGCTTGGATTTGCGAGGGGCTTATCACTTGGTCAGGGTTAGAGAGGGGGACGAGTGGAAGACGGCTTTCAAGACGCGGTATGGGCTATACGAATATCTAGTCATGCCGTTTGGGCTCTGCAATGCCCCTGCGGCGTTTCAGTTCCTGATTAACGATGTGTTGAAAGAGTACATTGACTTGTTTGTAGTCGTGTACATAGATGACATCCTGGTGTACTCGATGGAGGAAAACTGTCATGTGGAACATGTTTGCAAGGTACTGGACAGGTTGCGAGAACATAGCCTCTTTGTGAAACTCAGCAAATGTGAGTTTGGGGTGTATAGTGTGGAGTTCTTGGGAGTAATGATCAGTCCATTGGGGTTGCAAATGTCTGAACGTAAGGTGGAAGCAGTGCGTGACTGGCCTGTTCCGAGAAACGTGAGAGAGGTCCAGAGTTTTCTGGGCTTCGCGAATTACTATCGCCGCTTTATTTTACATTTCTCATTGACTGCGGTGCCGATTACTAGACTTTTGAGGAAGGGTAAGCCTTTCGAGTGGACCAGAGAAGCAGGGGAGGCTTTTGAAACGCTGAAAACCTCATTCATTACAGCCCCGGTGTTGTCACATCCCAATTTAGACCATCCCTTTATTGTTGAGGCTGACGCTTCGGATGAAGCTATCGGGGCGGTGTTGTCACAGAGAGATGGGAGTACAGGGCAGTTGCACCCGGTGGCCTTTCTGTCAAAAAAGTTGAGTTCGGCTGAACTCAACTATACTATAGCTGAGAAAGAATTGTTGTCGATAAAAAGGGCTTTTCAGGAGTGGAGGCAATACCTATGGGGGGCCCTTCATACCATCACTGTGTATACCGACCACAGGAATTTGCAATTTATGTCATCTGCTAGACACTTAACCCAAAGGCAAATGAGATGGATGCTTTTTTTTGCCGAATATAATTTTGTGGTCACTTTTCGTCCTGGGTCTGAAAATAGAAAGGCAGATGCTCTATCACGGCAGTCCATGCACTCAGATAGTGTGGAAGAAAGACAGGCCATCATTCCGGAAGGGAAAGTTCTGTGCATAGTCAGAGCTGAGACCTTTTTGGATGATGTACGAACTTATCAGTATCCTGGAGGTTGGATGTCATGGGCTCATGGCATAGCAGAGAGGAAGGTGAGAGATGGGTTGCCTTTTTATCAGAACAAATTATTTCTGCCCTCAATACCGTTGCAGAAAAAGGCGTTTGTTTGGGGGCATGAGGGAGAGCTGGCGGGACATCCTGGTGTTCGTAAAACCCTCGAAATTGTTCAAAGACATTTCTGGTGGCCTAATCTGGGTAAGGATGTCAAGGCATGGGTAGCTAGGTGTGATATCTGTGCTAGAGCAAAGGGACTAACCTCTAAAAAAGCGGGGAAGCTTATTACCATGCCTACTCCCAATCAACCCTGGCAGCACATAAGCTTGGATTTTGTGTCTGGCCTTCCGTTGGACAAGGGATTTTCCGCTGTGTTAGTGGTAGTAGACAGCCTCACCAAAATGGGACCGTTCATCCCCTGTAAAAGTCTTCCGAATGCCAGTCAAACGGCACAACTTCTAGCTAGCAACGTTGTCCGGTTGCATGGTATTCCCCGGGTGATAGTGTCCGACAGGGGACCCCAGTTCATTGCCAGGTTCTGGCGCATGTTGTGTCGCGCCCTGAATATTGAGTCCAATCTGTCTACCAGCTTCCACCCACAAACAGACGGGCAAACAGAGCGACTGAACCAGACCTTAAAGAAATATTTGAGATGTTTCTCTAAAGAAGCTCACGAATCCTGGGTAGATCTTTTGTGGATGGTGGAGCTTGCCTACAATAACACCTGGCACAGTTCAACGGGGATGTCGCCTTTCAAGGCTACTTTCGGATTTGATGCGAAAACATTGCCGATCGACATACCCCTCGATCTCCAAGACCAACCCTCTGTCAAGGAAAGGAAAGGGTATTGATGTTGAGGAAGGTACATAAGGGAGTTCAGGTACATTTGAACAAAGCTAAGGAAGTGTACAAGAGGTGGGAGGATCGCCGCAGGATAGAGAGTCGTCAGTATGTGGTGGGCGATAAGGTCTGGCTGTCTACCAGGAACATTAGGTTCAAGTTGCGCAGCGTGTTCCACCCCAGGTTTATCGGCCCTTATTCCATCGTGAAACAAGTGAACCCTGTCACATACAAGCTGAAATTGCCTGGTTCCTTACGCATACACCCGGTGTTCCACGTACAGTTGTTGAAACCTGCTCTTTCCTCCCGCAGGGCGGCCCCTCCGCCAGTGTTGTGTGATGGGGGTATGGAATACGAGGTGAGGAGCATAAAGGACTCAAAGTGGAGCAGGGGTGTTCTTAGATACCTGGTTTCATGGAAAGGGTATACCGCAGAGGATGATTCCTGGGAGCCATGCTCGGATGTGCATGCTCCGGCGGCGGTGCGCTCTTTCCACCGGAGATTCCCTGCTAAGCCTGGCCCTAGGAGGCGCTAGGGGCGGGGACATACTGTCAGGATCTGCCAAGGCGCCTACCTAACGTCAAGAAACTACAACTCCCATAATGCCTATACAGGGGGGCGGGGTCCTATATAAGCTAGGTGGACTCATTGCTTCCTGTTCGTAATTTTGTGACCGGCGTTTTGTTTCTAGTAAAACTTTGTTTCCTGTCTTCTCTTGGGAGCGTAATCAGAGAAGTTTTGTCCGTCTATTTCCTGGCTCCAGCGCGAGTGATTGAGGAACGCGCAATAGTTGCAGAGGGTTTTGGTCGTCTGCCTGTGGAAACAGGAACGGAGTTTTCCCGTACATTTGATTGTCTCCTGCCGGTCATACTGGCAATTCATCACCGGGACAGAAAGCTGAAGGAAGAGCCACGGAGGAAAAGCGGACCCAAAGGAAGCGTCTTTGGTACTGTGAGTTTACACGCATCGCGTGAGGTTAACGCGTTGTAGTGAAAGTTAAAACTGTGATGCTTAGACATTGAACTGCTGACTGCTTATACTTGTATCGGAATCCTTTTGGTGTTATCGTCGGAGAGCGGAGTGTAGTGGGGCCAGCCTTCTGCGCACTGCCGCTACAAAGTAGGCACTAGTGTCATTTGGGTTAAGTGCCAAAGCGGAAGATAGTGGGAAGTCCTACATCTTGCCGTGTTTGGAGCTTTGGATTTTTGAGAGACATTTGGAGTTTGCTGAAAGGGAGCGGAGGACAGTAGTTGGATGCTACGTCTTGCCGTATTCCTGAAGGAGAATATTGTACTTACTGGCATTGTACTTACTGGCATCACATATATACTCTTTGGAAGAGCATAACTTTGTTTGATTTGATAACACTTACTTGGTGGAATTATTGCACGTTTATTTAAGGCACACTCTTTTCAAGGAGGGGTAGGTATTGCCACGATACCAATAGTTTTACCTTCCTTGTAGGGGTGAGTTAGAACTAATTGTTATTTATATTCCTTAGGAATTTGGTGCAGCCATATACACATCCATTGCACAGGGAGGAGGTTAGACACACCCATGATACTGGGAGGAGGAGGAGAGCGTTGATTCAAGAAAGGTGAACCCTTTAACATAAGTAGCGAAAGAGGTATAGAGACAGGGGTTCGAAGTGAACAGTTATAACCAGTGCACTGTTTTTCTTGTCTTTCAGCCATCCCTTCCCAGCAGCCCCCTTCCTTTCCCTTCCTTGGTCTCCTGTTATTTCCCTAGCCCTATCGCTCGAACCCACTGTGTTTTTTACCAGTGTGTTGGTGAGATCGGGAGGTGGAGTTTATGTACATCAGCCGGATCCTGCAGTGTGGAGTCTGACACTCTCTGCTACTCAGCTGCTGCCTCTTCCCTCGGCGTTCCCGCCCCCGCCTGGACATTTCAAAAACATATCGCGGCCCCTGCTCCGCGGGTGCCGCTCACGATGTTCTGCTGTTCCCGGCTGCAAGGGAAGGACGTCGTGGGATTCCTGCACATTGCTAGCGCTTGTCACTCTGTGTGGGTTGTGCAAAGGGGAAAGGACCGGGTTAGCCACAGACGCCGAGGGACTGCGAGGTCCAGCAGGCTCTCTGCTACTCAGCTGCTGCCTCTTCCCTTGGCGTTCCGGACCACCCGCCTGGACATTTCAAAAACTTATCGCTGCCCCCGCTCAGCGGGAGCCGCTCACAGTGTGCTGCTGTTCCCGGCTGTGAGGGAAGGACGTCGTGGGATTCCTGCGCATTGCTAGCGCTCATCACTCTGTGTGGGTTGTGCAAAGGGGAAAGGACCGGGTTTGCCACAGATGCAGAGGGACTGCGAGGTCCAGCAGGCTCTCTCCTACTCAGCTGCTGCCTCTTCCCTCGGCGTTCCCGCCCCCGCCTGGACATTTCAAAAACTTATCGCGGCCCCTGCTCCGCGGGTGCCGCTCACGGTGTGCTGCTGTTCCCGTCTGCGAGGGAAGGACGTCGTGAGATTCCTGCGCATTGCTAGCGCTTGTCACTCTGTGTGGGTTTTGCAAAGGGGAAAGGACCGGGTTTGCCACAGACGCCGAGGGACTGCGAGGTCCAGCAGGCTCTCTGATACTCAGCTGCTGCCTCTTCCCTCGGCGTTCCCGCCCCCCCCCCAGCAGTGATTTAATCTCGCCCCTATTCCCGCGACGCGGAACGCGCGCGGGACATAGCCCGGGGCGAAGCCCGGGCAAAGGGCGGGCACTCTGTGGCCCTCAGAGGCCCGAGAAGGACGGGACGGGGCAGCCCCCTTGGCTCCACGCAAAGAGGAGGTACATTTGTTAGAGCCATACATTGACACTCTTTGGCCAGTTCATTTTCTCCTGAAAGCCTTTTGACTGAACTATGTCACGCAAGGGGGCCAACAAGAAAACTCCTTTTTCACGCGACTCAGGCCAGGGGGTCCTAAATTTTACCGTGACCAGTAGAACACCGCCCACTTCCAGCGAAGATGCGAATGAGCCGCGCCAATCGTTAGTAACTTCACTATCACCCCCAGTGATTCCTGATAGCTCGCAGATTTTGCCTTTTTGGGAGGAAATAAATGCCTTATGCGGAACTAAGTGCGCCCCAGTGGCATCCCCATTCCCCGTAAAAAGCATCAGCACTATCACTCCAACTAGCAAACCCAGTGACTCAATTCCACCATCTCTAACAAACAATACCCAAGGTATCGCTTCATCTCAGGGCCCAAATACTAAAATGAAGCTTGACGGGACAAATGAGAGTGGGAATCATCCTAAAACACCTAAACTGTGCGCTGGTCCTACATCGCCTGTCTCTAACCCCACCTTAACTACGGTGGAGACCAGAAAATATGAAGACCAAGTACCTTCTCCCTATTTCCCTCTACTGTCCCAGTTAGAGCTACTGTTAAATTCTATCGTACTACCAATGGTAGAAAAAGTCAATGCCCTGGGTGATAGATTAACAGGTATTGAGAAAATAATTCTAGCTAACTCTTCATCACTCACTAAAGATTCTTCTAACGGGGGAGGAGGCCCGCCGGCTATTACTATAACAAAAGAGATAACCGCTAAAGCCAATTCTCCATTTGCTTCGACGAAGGTAATCTCGAATGGTTCTGATCTACCTACTGGCCCCAATGCACCTTTGCCTATTAAAATAAGTAAACATCCCAAAATTTCCTCACAGCCTCCTAACAAAAATGCTACAACTGTCCCTAAAGTCGCCCCTAAACTTGGGTTTACTAAGTATACTGCTACTAGAATGGATCCAAAAAGAGTAGCATCCATACACTTACTCCCAGAAGCCACCCCTTTTGTTCTTGTCCTCTCGGGAATACCGGCACCCTCCCACGGGAAACCCGAAAGTCGCCAGGAGCTTTTAAATAAGGTCATATTTTGGCTATCTAAAAATAGACCACTTGCACCCAATCACGACGGCGGAATCCTGTGTGTTAGAAGGGTGGGCTGGCTAGGGTCTTTAACCAAAGACATCAGCCGGGACCTGATCCTTGTGAAATTTAGAAATAGGAACATTGTCCCCTATCTACGATCCAACCCACCCAAAATAGGAGATGGCCCCATATCTGTATGGGACCTACACGATTTCTACCCAAAGTACCCGACATATCCTGTCAACAAGGTTAAAGGCTGAGTATACTCATCTGTTGGGAAGGGGTCCCCATGTTTACTTAAATTTAATCCATGTTTTAATTGAAAGATATTTACTTTATCTATCTTATTGAATGTACATGTATTTTAGAGATTTGTATACTGTGTTATATGTCTTTTATGATTTAATTATCGAATAAAGACTTCTTGAAATGAGGAGGTAGCAGTGCTCTTAAAGATGATGATAGTGTCAAAACCACTTCCAAACAGAAGATGAAACCTCTTAAAGGTAGCCAACTGAAGCTCCTTTAAAAGTCAATCACCTAAGGAATTGAGTTGTCCCTAATGCAAAAAAGAGCTTAATACCCCCAGGAATGGGTAGTAATACTGGTGATAGCCTGACTGATTCAGCTTAGCTATCTGTGAGCTGCATATATGAGCAGCAGTCTGACATCAAGTCAAGTATCTTGGACCAAACTCCATCAAATCATTTTAATGCACCTACCTTTGTACAACAAGAGCACTTGAATGTCCAGAGCAGACATGAATGTCCTGAGCAGACCTGACAATGTCCGTTTAAGTCCCAGCAGAATTAACAACTTCGAACCTCTCTTAATGGTAATATTAATGTTAAAACGCACTACCTGTGCAAAAGGAAGCCAGTGAAGCCGGCTAAGGAGACTGGAACACAACAGTATTTAGGGAGAGTGAAAATTGTGCGAGCAGCTGCGTTCTGAACGCGCTGCAGCCTTTTGATATTGGATTTATCAACTCCTAAGAAAAGCACATTACAATAATATAGTCTGACAAAGACAGAGGATTGAATGATCAATTGGTGAGTTTTAGAGTCAAATAGGCCCAGTATAGATTTCAGCCCCCGTAGTAGGCCGAAGCATTTCCCTGCCACTGATTTGACATGGGGTTTAAAGTGAGATCACTGTCCATCATTATGCCAAGATTTTTCACCACTGGCTTGGGTGTGAGGCGGACCCCTAGAGCAAAGGACCACCATTTCTTGCCCCAGATATTACTATCTCTGCCGACCAGAAGGATCTCGGATTTGAACAAATTAAGCTGCATATAGTTCGCAGCCATCCACTCTGAAATCGCTGTCAAGTCTTATCTAAATTTCACCCTATCCTGGCTGGGATTGTTGGAAAAGGCAAACACCAGCTGGGTGTTGTCTGGATATGTGACCGTTAGTTGGCGGCCTTCTCATCCACCCCAAATCCTTTCTCTACTGATGAGGGAAACTATCCCGAAACCTGGGCCATGTCTCGGGTCTAGAGATCTTGGGAATTACAAGTACTTACTTACACCAACTTTGGTGAACCACTCATGAACTTTGTTTCAACTCTTCAATCTACACGCACTTCATATACCAGAGTGCTCAGGGGCGATCCGGAGGAGAGGCTAGCGGTGTGCAATCCATCTTAGATTTCTGTTAAAGGGCTCCCATGAGCCCCTAAGCTGACGAGATTTTGGAGACGCACCTGCGCGCCGGAAAGGCATTGAGGCCTGTGACGGTTACTTGCCGGCCTTCTCATCCACCCCAAATCCTTTCTCTACTGATGAGGGAAACTATCCCAAAACCCGGGCCATGTCTCGGGTCTAGAGATCTTGGGAACTACAAGTACTTACTTGCACCAACTTTGGTGAACCACTCATGAACTTTGTTTCAACTCTTCAATCTACACACACTTCATATACCAGAGTGCTCAGGGGCGATCCGGAGGAGAGGCTAGCAGTGTGCGATACATCGTAGATTTCTGTTAAAGGGCTCCCATGAGCCCCTAAGCTGACGAGCTTTTGGAGACGCACCTGCGCGCCGGAAAGGCATTAAGGCCTGTGACGGTTACTTGGCGGCCTTCTCATCCACCCCAAATCCTTTCTCTACTGATGAGGGAAACTATCCCGAAACCCGGGCCATGTCTCGGGTCTAAAGATCTTGGGAACTACAAGTACTTACTTGCACCAACTTTGGTGAACCACTCATGAACTTTGTTTCAACTCTTCAATCTACACGCACTTCATATACCAGAGTGCTCAGGGGCAATCCGAAGGAGAGGCTAGCGGTGTGCGATCCATCGTAGATTTCTGTTAAAGGGCTCCCATGAGCCCCTAAGCTGACGAGCTTTTGGAGACGCACCTGCGCGCCGTAAAGGCATCAAGGCCTGTGACGGTTACTTGGCGGCCTTCTCATCCACCCCAAATCCTTTCTCTACTGATGAGGGAAACTATCCCGAAACCCGGGCCATGTCTCGGGTGTAGAGATCTTGGGAACTACAAGTACTTACTTGCACCAACTTTGGTGAACCACTCATGAACTTTGTTTCAACTCTTCGATCTACACGCACTTCATATACCAGAGTGCTCAGGGGCGATATGGAGGAGAGGCTAGCGGTGTGCGATCCATCGTAGATTTCGGTTAAAGGGCTCCCATGAGCCCCTATGCTGACGAGCTTTTGGAGATGCACCTGCACGCTGGAAAGGCATAGAGGCCTTTGACGGTTACTCGGCGGCCTTCTCATCCACCCCAAATCCTTTCTCTACTGATGAGGGAAACTATTCCGAAACCCGGGCCATGTCTCAGGTCTAGAGATCTTGGGAACCACAAGTACTTACTTGCACCAACTTTGGTGAACCACTCATGAACTTTGTTTCAACTCTTCAATCTACACGCACTTCATATACCAGAGTGTTCAGGGGCAATCCGGAGGAGAGGCTAGCGGTGTGCGATCCATCATAGATTTTTGTCTGGGTATGACACCAGGGAGATGCCCTGGGTTTTGGCCAGCAGAGCCAGTGGCCTCACATAGATATTAAATAAGGTTGGGCTGATTGATAAACCCTGGGGCACCCCACAGAACAGTGGGTGAGTACGGGAGTGGAAGGGAGGGGCCAAAACTTCAAAGGTCTGATCCTACAGGAAAGATGACAACTAAGAGAGGCCCAAGCCCTTGACACCGATCTTCTCCAAACGGCAAAGCAAGATCTCATGGGAGACCGTGTCAAAGCCACACTTACATCCAGCAAAATGAACGCTGTGGTTCTGCCGGCGTCCAAGGAGGTCCGTAGTTGCTCGTGACTGCCAACAAAGCTTACTCAGTGCTATGCTGAGGCCGAACCCCATTCTGAGAGATGTCCAGTATCGAGTTAACTTCCAGGTAGGATGTTAAAAAAGAGTTAACATTTGATTCCGTGATCTAGGACAAGAATGGTAGCAGCGAGATGGGATGGAAGTTCTCCTGCATCAAGACATCTAAACAAGGTTATTTTAGTAGAGGGACCACCTTGGCATGCTTCCAAGTCTTAGGAACGACCGCTGAGGACAGCCAGAGATTTATTAACTCCAATCACTCCAGCAGAAGACACTGCTGGTATTTCTGGAAGGCATCGGGTTTCATAGGATCTACTGCAGATCCCAATTTTACTTTAGTAAACAGGGCTTCCATGGCTTGATAAGTGATCGGGGACGGACTGCCAGCGAGTGGGGCTCAGTACCTGCCAATACACGCTAGTCTGTGCCTCAAAGACTGTTCCCTGCATGGTAGCTACTGTAAATACGCTCAACCTTCCCCAAGAAGAATTTGGCCAGTGCTTCACATTGCGGACGTACACTGGCAGTAGCAACAGAGGGCTTTACCAGGTCCTTTAGCAGAGAGAAGATAGTTTTAGTAGGGTTGTTGCTCGCGGTTATCTGGTTGGCATAGTGTGCAGCCCTAGTCTTATGGACCAATTTATGGTAAGCCTTGATCGCCAAGCTATACTCTATTTTAGCCTGCAGGTCATAGGATCGCCTCCAGGTGCGCCCTAAGACTTTACAGCCTTTCCTGGCTAAGATCAAAGATTCATTAAACCAACCATTGGGCCGGGCATTTTTGGATAGATGAGTTTCAATGGAATGTGTGAGTCCAGGACCTGGGAAATCTACCTCTGAAAATGCGCTAGGGCCTCGTCCATAATGGCGGATCTCTCTGGGCACTGAACGCTTAAGGCAGCCAGAAAGGCAGTCTGGTCCCACTTATGCCAAGGGCGCCTCAGTGAAGGAGTCCGGTGAAGCTGTAGTTTAAGGCCCACTAATGACAGCCACATCCCAATACGGCAGTGGTGTGTCCAAAGCATAGGAAGAGGTGGCAACATCTCTAAGGACTGAAGGTTTGAAAAAATAGGGTCCAGAAGATGGACGGCTATATGTGTCGATCCAGGTACCAGTTGAACAAACTGGCATGCTGCCATGTCACCCATGAAGGCTGGGATAGACAAAGTCTCCTGCAGCTCCAAGTGGAGATTTAGGTCCCCCCATGAAGTTAAAATTGGGTGCCTTAAGGGACAATGGGGAAATGGCATTCGCTAGTGCTTCTCTGAGATTTTTCATAAGTTCATGCGATGCCTGAGACACAATTTTAGATAGTGTGCGACAGATTTCGACACTAAGCTGTTTTCCAGAAACTGCAGCGCCAGGTACGCTGGGCGGCATCTACGGATCTTCATTACTTTTAAAATTGGTAAGATCCACCTTTTGCGAAGTGGCATATAGAACTTACAAAAGAAAAGAACATGAATTGTGGACTGAGGTGAAATAAAATCACAGGGGCACAGTATCGTGTTATGTGTCCAAACATTCTGTAAAGGAAATGAAACCATGATGTGAAAAAGATTGAACCTGAAGCGAGTGAGAAGAAATTTTTCAAATTGCGTCAGGTCGTGCTGCAGATACGGTTGGATGGATGGAGTCAGTTGTATCATGAGGCAGTGTTGGACTGATGTCTTTCCTATTTCGGTCATCAATCGCAGTTGGGTTAGGTGGGACAGGCATAGCTTTTTTAGATCTTTCTTTGCTATGTCTGTTACTGACTGTGGTTCATCGAAGAACCTCGAGAGACCAATATCTGCGAGGAAAGATTTTACATAACATAGCCACTTTATCTTTTTCATACAGTCTAGTTTCATACAGTCCTCAATGATTGCTCTTGTGAGCTGACATTCGTCTGTTGCCCATATTCTGCGCCACAGCATGATGGGCTGTATCTTGATAAGGTCTGAAACATGGTCCACTCCAAGTTCTAAGTGACAGCCAAAGGTACTTGTGGTTTTTGGAACTGCTAGTAGGAATTTTAGGAAAGAATTTTCAACTTTCTGGATTTGTTCGACATTTGTTATTCCCCAGACTCCTGCTCCAAAGATGGCCGTGCTGATGCATTTTGCGTTATAAATTTTTATCATCTCAGCCAGAGGTCTTTTTCCTAGACGGAGGGAGAAAGCTTTTAGAGCGCCCACTGTTCTTATGAGTGACAGCTTACGCGAAATGATTGCTTCTTTCCAGTTAAACTCTTCGTCAATGGTGATGCCGAGATATGAGTAAGTTTTAGTTCTTTCGAGGGGAAGTTTGTCCACAAAAATTGACTTTGCTTTTTTTCCCCTTGATACCGGCGTGCATCACAAAGGTTTTTTTTATGTTGACTTTTAAATTAAGACTTGTCATGAAGGTGCAGTAGTTATTTAGGGCTTTTTGTAGCTGGATCGGGGTTCGTGCGAGGATCACCGCATCGTCAGCGTACAGCAATGCTGGGATCGGTCGCCGGCCCGCTTCTGGAAGATCTTTTACGCCTTGTAACATAGCAACTTCAAGTCCATTTGTGTAGAGCGTAAATAAGAAGGGGGCCTGTACGCACCCTTGCCTGACCCCCTTCTGTATTGGGAAGCTATCTGTAAGTTGGCCTTCCAATCCGTATCGTACCTTTCCCGTGGCGCCAGAGTATAACTCGCGTAGGAAGTCTACGATTGCTGGCTCGATCCCCATTTGCAGCATTATTCTCCAAAGTTTTGAGTGTTCTACACAGTCAAACGCTGCCGTAAGGTCAACGTAGACCATGTGTAAGGTTGATTTTTTTGCTGTGGTGTATTTTCCAGCCAGTAATGTTAAGTTCAAAACTTGGTCCACGGTGCTCAGTCCAGCCCTGAACCCGTATTGGAGATCTGATAGTACCCCTTGTTCTTTGGACCACTCCTGGAGACGGTCTAGGAGTATCCTCCCTGCCATCTTTCCGACCGAATCCAGGAGGGAGATAGGACGGTAACAGGAGGGACTGTCTCTGTTGCCTTTCTTGAATATGGGGACTAGGATCGATGTTGACCAGGAGTTAGGGAGGTTGATTTCCTTAGCTGCATTCAGGACCTTGGTTAAAAGAGGGGACCAGAGATCAGGAAGGGATTTGTAGAGGTCCATAGGGACTGAGTCTGGTCCTAGCGCTTTGCCATTTTTTGCAGTTTTTATAGCTTTCATTGTTTCATTAATGGTGAAATGAATTTCTATCGGGTAGTTCACCGGTGGGAGGAGGGGAGGTGTAGGAGCCAAGTCTCTGAGTTTGTCCTCTCCAAAGACCCCTGAGAAATGCTGCACCCAGTCCTCGGCGTTTATTGCAACATCTAGGGAGGGACCGTCGTTGTTTCCAGTTAGAAAAGGGGTCTTGACAATTTTCCAAAAGGCTACATTGTCCTTTTGTATGCTGCTATTTAGAAGTTGGGTCCAGAGATTACATTGTAGCTCATTTTTCCTTTGCTTGAGTGCAAGCGTATATAATTTCCTTAATTGCACTATCTCTTCTCTATTTCGATCTTTCTTTGCTAGGGCTTTCTTTAAAGCTGAATAGGCTTTTGTGCACTGGCAGTTAAACCAACCTTTTCTTAGAGTGTTGTTTTGTTTTCTAGATTTAGTTAGTTCATTGCCGATAGTTTTCACTATTTCATTATAGCCGGTCAGAATTTCCGATGCAGTTGCCAGAGGGTTTAGACAATTGTCAATGTGAGTCCTGCATTTTTTGATTATTCTTGCGCTAGTTGTTTCTTGGTCTAGGTTACCCCATTTGAGGGTGAAGCCGTTCAGTCTGTTTAGTGTAAGTGTTTCTTGATGTAAGGGGCCCATATAGTCCTTAGCTTGGTTTTTTTGATGATCAGGCTCTTGGTAGATTAATCTGAGTGGATAGTGGTCACTGAGTACATTGTTGTCCACTTCAAAGTGCTTTATGCGTGTAGCATTGTTAATAGAAACTAGGATGTAGTCAATTATTGTTTGAGCGCCTCTTCCATGGAACGTTGGTGTGAATTGGATAGTCGGTGTCATCAACACATTCGCAAACCCTATGTCTAACTCGGACATGATAGCCTGTATGTTGTTTCCTTCCTCAGTGTGAGAAAAATGAGTTATAGGGTTATCTTAATCGTCTATGATCCCACATGTAGGGGCGTTGCTTTTGCTACATATATGGAGGTTGAAGTCTCCGCCCCAGATTATTGAGTGGGTGACTTTGGCGTATTTGATTTTTAACTTATTTGTTACATCGCTAATTTCACTTAGAGCTTTGGTTAATTCCGTCAGGCTCATGTTATTATAAAAGTTTATTATAGTGTAGATGGCTTGGTTAGTTGCTTTTATGTTAATGATCTGATAGTTCTGGTGGAGTGCTATAGGCGTTGTTTCCTGACAGGGCCAAAGATTGGAAATGTATGTGATTAGGCCCCCTTTGCTTCTCCCTGAATGTGATTTTGTTGCATGGGAGAAGTATGTTCTAAATCCCATCAGGTGAATTGGGTCGTTCAGCCATGTCTCCTGAAGACAAATTAAATCGTTTTTGTGAACCAGATCTAAAAAGGTTTTTTCAAGATGCTTAGTTGCTAGACCCGCCACATTCCAGAATAGCATATTCCTCTCGACATCTGTGCTGAAGTTAACAAGTTGGGACGGCAGTTCAAGTAGTTCTGCTTCTACTATTGAGTTTGGAGGGACTATATTCAAAGCTACCTCGTCTAGTTTGTCTGAGGGAGGACGTAGCATAGACTGCGGTCTGGTGACAAATTTGCAGTGATGAGGACGATCTTTGGTCTGACTGCTTGCATTTTGAGTTGTGGTTTCTGAAGTATGGTCATCTTTTCTATCTTTTGGTAAGCTTTGGACCTTGTCGGACATCTTGCTCTTTAGTTTGTTTGGTGAGGGAAGTAGTTGTACTCTAGGATTAAACAGAGGGCTCGATGTGTGAGGCTGTGATGATGGTCAGTCGACCATGTCTAGGCAGCTATAGTGATTGAAGGTTGGGATTCCGGTCCAGGGTTCTCTATACTGGTGTTGGTACGTCCTTCTGCCATAATTGTTCCAGTCACCTCGTTCTCTGTGGTCATATACCCAATCCCCCTGCGGTTGGTGCCTTTGGTAGTTTCCTTGACCCCTGTCGCCCTGATTCCAGTTTCTTGGTCCTTGATCGGGTTGACTCCATGACCAATTTGATGGCCAGTTAGGGTCCTCAAAACGATGGCTTTGTCGAGGGTAGAAAAAGGATAAACGTTTAACGTTTATTCCTTCGTTATTTTCTGGGCTGTCCCAGGAACAGATGTAGTCCACTGCTCGTGGGTTTTCAAAGTTAACTATTATACAATCACCGAGGATTGATTTAGGCTGGTGGCCTATCCAGGAGACCCTTCTCACCGTGGTAATTCTGGTGATGTTATTTGGGTGATTGGGCCTGTTGATATTTAGCCAATAGCGTGCTTTATTTAGTAGGGACCAGGTAGGTTCATCTGTGTCTTTACTTAGTTCTGGGACCCCAGTTAATATAGCTACGAAGGGTGCTGCTTCCGGTGGAAGATTTACTACTTTTGGCCATCTTTTATTCGTTCTCTCTGATTTACTGGTTGTTCTCTGTGGTGGGTCTTGACGGGGAGTATTTGATGCGGGTGGGATAGAAGGGGTAGTTACTGGTAGTGTTTTTGCAGGAATAGGGTTTGGGGGTGGTTGGTTTTGAGGACCAGTAATGGTTTTTACATTATCCTGATTGGGCTTTGCTTTCGGAGGAAGAGTTTGATTAGTTAATTTTTTTCCTGATTCTCTTGTATTTATGTTTATGTCGTTTACAGTATTTGTGGTAGCCGGATTGTTCGCTACTTGTTTCTGAGTGTTGGTAGCATTAGTTTGACCGGAATTGGTGGCAGGGCCTAATGAAGCTGAAAAGTCTTTTTTCCTTGGGTTGGTGGTTGTTTTGGCGGTGGCAATTAATATAGCCATTTGCTTTTCTATTATTTCGAGACTTTTTTGTATGGGATGTAACTGGTGTTTTACTATTTCCGAGATTTCTTTTAATAGGGAAGATTCTACCTTTGAATTACTTGTGGTTCTCGTCGAATATTGGACCAACATTTCTTGTCGAGGTTGTTTTGATTTAGGTCTGTTCAGGTGATCTTCGACTATAAGTATGTCGGATGTGATGTTGTTAGAGGATTCTGTGTTAAGAATGTTCTGTTGGTTTTGATCCCTAGAAGGTGGTTCAGGATCAGAGTTTGTGGCGGTTGTACGTGTTTGACTCTTAGGGGTGATTCTGTTTGAGTCTGTTGTTTGGGAATAGCTCCTTCCCTAATACCTCTAGAATCTGACTGTGTTAAATCGTTTTGTGTTGGCTGCAATGTAGCAAAGATATCGGGGGTCTGTTCAAGGTCCTGAGAAGATTGTGAATTAGACAATTGCGAGGCTACTGAAAGGTCGACTGTGTTTGGTAGTGCGTGTATTTCAACATTTATCTCCGAAGTTGACTTATTTTGTAGTGCAGCATTTGGAGTTTGGGCCTGTGCCAGCACACCCATAGATGAACGTCGTGCTTGGTCTAGCTCATACGAAACACGGCGATCAATCATCAATACTGTTTGGTCTATAGTTTCGTTCACTTTGTGGGGAAATTGTTCAATGGGACCAACTGTGGTCGTCATGTTTTTCTTTATGGTTTTGCTTCTGGAGCCTCTTGTTGACATTATAAATATTTTAACCGAGTGGGATGGAATAAAAGGGCTTCAAATACGTAATGTGTCGTGAATGGTAATTAAATTCTCTGTAGCTTGGTTTAGGACTGTAGCGCGAGAAGTTATCTTGGCTTGAATGTTAGGGGGGTGCGCCCGGCCCGGTCTCCTCCGGTCTGTGACGGGCTTGGACGGGCCCACCCTTGGCCCAGGCTTCGCCCAGCATCCCGCTCGCGTCCCGCGAGAGGGAGTAGTGACGCCCTTTATGCGCCTCCTGACGCGGCGTGCTGGGGGTGTGGCTGGAGACCTCGAGGGCTGCCGGGTGTTGTAGGCAGCCCCTCGCCTCGCTCCGCTCGGCGGTCCCGCTGTGGGTGTTGGTAACAGCAGGACGGCGGGAGGGAGACGGTGGGGGGTCTCGACAGCCTGGAGCAGTTTTTGTAGAGGGGACCCTTCCCCTATCAGCGCAAAACAACAATTCACTTTGGCAAGAAGCAGGTATGGGCGAAGACAGCGTGTCACTGCTCGTTGCAGCAGTGACGCCCTTTATGCGCCTCATGACGCGGCGTGCTGGGGGTGTGGCTGGAGACCTCGAGGGCTGCCGGGAGTTGTAGGCAGCCCCTCGCCTCGCTCCGCTCGGCGGTCCCGCTGTGGGTGTTGGTAACACCAGGACGGCGGGAGGGAGACGGTGGGGGGTCTCGACAGCCTGGAGAAGTTTTTGTAGAGGGGACCCTTCCCCTATCAGCGCAAAACAACAATTCACTTTGGCAAGAAGCAGGTATGGCCGAAGACAGCGTGTCACTGCTCGTTGCAGCAGTGACGCCCTTTATGCGCCTCCTGACGCGGCGTGCTGGGGGTGTGGCTGGAGACCTCGAGGGCTGCCGGGAGTTGTAGGCAGCCCCTCGCCTCGCTCCGCTCGGCGGTCCCGCTGTAGGTGTTGATAGCAGCAGGACGGCGGGAGGGAGACGGTGGGGGGTCTCGACAGCCTGGAGCAGTTTTTGTAGAGGGGACCCTTCCCCTATCAGCGCAAAACAACAATTCACTTTGGCAAGAAGCAGGTATGGGCGAAGACAGCATGTCACTGCTCGTTGCAGCAGTGACGCCCTTTATGCGCCTCCTGACGCAGCGTGCTGGGGGTGTGGCTGGAGACCTCGAGGGCTGCCGGGAGTTGTAGGCAGCCCCTCGCCTCGCTCCGCTCGGCGGTCCCGCTGTGGGTGTTGGTAACAGCAGGACGGCGGGAGGGAGACGGTGGGGGGTCTCGACAGCCTGGAGCAGTTTTTGTAGAGGGGACCCTTCCCCTATCAGCGCAAAACAACAATTCACTTTGGCAAGAAGCAGGTATGGGCGAAGACAGCGTGTTTAATTTAAATGAGCTGGTTTGTCTTTCAATCATACAATCATTAGCACTTTGGGGTTGTAGAGTACATTATCGGCTGTCATGGTGCTCTGACAGGCCCCAAGGGTGGGATGTTTTTTCTCCAAAGCTGGGGAGAAGGGTGTTGTGGGTGCTGTTTTGGGGATTTGTGACTTGCATCAGGGTGGGTTGTTCAGGAGGGAGTTTGAACAAATTAGGCTGCAGTACCTACTGTTCTTCTATTGATATGAATGTCATTTGTGAAAATTACTTGCATTTAGCAGAAATCATGTCTGTTGCTGATAATCATGTCTCATTAAACAATTTAGGTTAATGTGTTGGAATGTAGATGGGTTTAGACATACATTGGGGTGCCCGTAGGCTACGGAGGAAATCACCGCCTATAAACCCCAAATAGTATGTTTAACTGAGACTCACTTCACATATTAAGATCGTTCTCTACTGAGGCAGTTGGGGTATAATATTGTCACTTGCAGTAGGCAAACAGCATCTATTCATGAGGTCGCTATACTACTTACTAGCCATCTGGATTGCACTGTTCTAAAAGATTCCTCTGTTTTTAGAGGTTGGTGGGTGATACCCCAACTGCTGGTCTTTGTGGTAAAGATCTCTATTTGTACATTATATGGCCCTAATTTTGATGACCCTGGGCTGTTTGATCAGCTGAGTCTGGGATTACTGGATTGGTCCAGTGATATCGTGCTGCTGTGTGATTTTAACTGTACAATTAAGTATTCCATTGACACTACTAACTATAAGGCCCACCACCGTATGGTTAAAACTTGGGCCTAAATTCTCAAAATACTACAGGTTAATGGTCTGGTGGATTCATGGAGAACTCTCTACCTGGAGAAACCTGGCTTTACATACTTTTCTGCCCTTCATAAACAATATTCCAAAATACACATGGGGGCAGATTTATGATGCCCTTGCGCCGAAATTGCGTCACTTTATTTGACGCAACTGCGGCGCAAACAATGCGCCCTATTTACAACGTGACGCATCTAGGAGATGCGTCACGTTGTAAAGCCCAGCGCCATAAGGAGGCGTTCCTGCGCAGGGGGGGCGTTCCTGCGCAGGAACGCCTCCTGAAAGTGGCTGAGTGAAATCTATGAGATTTCACTCAGTCACTTTCAGGCCAATGCTGCATCAAAACCCTGCGCCTGCTTGAAGCAGGCGTAGGTCTTGATGCAGCATTGTGAGGATGGGGCACCCCCGAGCCTTGCTGGAGCTGCGTCGCGCTTGCGACGCAACTCCAGCAATGCACCTCATTTCCGGCACAGATGCGTCACACATCTGTGCCGTTTTTGCACCATGGTGCGCCGCATTATAAATGCGGCGCACCATGGGTGGCGGAGCTGTGGCGCACGTTAACTGGCGCATCCCTGGGAATGCGCCAGTTAACATAAATCTGCCCCACGGTCTTTACAGCCCCACTGCCTACCCAATATCCTAAAATAGAGGTGTGTCCCAAAGTTATATCAGATCATAACACAGTGTTGGTAACAATGGTGCTATCAGCTATCAGAAAAGAGGGACAATGTTTTACCTTTCCACATGCGCTTTTATCCAATTTCACTTATATACCTTGTAGGACTGACCAGTTGAAGGAGTTTGTGTCAATGAATAAGGACTCTGCTTTGCATCATGTTGTATGGGATGTCATGAAAGCTTTCATCCTGGAGAGTTATTCGTCACTTTAATTTGGACTCAAGTAAGCAGGGCAAGAAGCTGGCCTCTAATCTCTTTACATAATTATTAGTGACAGAATTTCTGCATGCCCAAGCAGTTAGGGAGAAGAACTTAGGTAAGAACTCAATTTATCTCCCACAGGTCTATTTATGCTCACTACTTGAACAGAATCTTCGGGAAAAGGTGCCTTCCGAGTACCATACTAATCAGGCTCTCCAAAATGAATATGGGGAATGTATTGGATAGTTCCTAGCTTACTGGATTGCTGAAATAACAGGTACATTAGTAGAGCATTCAAAGAAATCCTGGACAGAGAGTGACGCAAGAGTTTTAGTAGCTTAGGCAAACCGGAATTCTTGGGGCCTTATTTATGAGGCCTTGCAAGAGTTTTACGCTTCTGTTGCGTCACTTTTATGACGCATCAGCAGCGTAAAATATCCCTCCTGTTGGGTTTTATTTACAAAGTGACGCATCTAAGCAGATGCGTCACTTTGTAAAACCCCTGCCCTACATTATACCTGAGTCAGGTGTTACGTATGCACAGTGGGCATTCCCACATATGTAAGCCTCATTGAAGCTTCATAAAAGTGACGCAGCGCCACTTCTAGGTTGCAAATGCGTCAATATCTTACGCCTGCCTGACAGCAGGCGTAAGACTGACGCAATGTGACACACTCCAGCAATGCGTCACTTTTGCGCAATACAGATACATCAGAAATACTGACGTATCTGTAACTCCTTTCGACATGATGCATCATACAGTAAATATGACACATGAATCATGTTTCAAGGAGGGCGCACTGAGAAGTGACGTATCGCTGCTTTCACACAGCGATGCGTCACTTCTCATAAATGAGGCCCTAATTATTTTTGTGTAAACGTAGGCAAGGACTAGACAGATGACAGAAGTATGTAAGATTTTCTACTTACCCAAGAATATTCCCTTACTAAATTCATCTCGAGGTGTAATGCGAGTTTGGGCGTGAATATGAATATATTTCATGTAAGGGCCAGTAAATAATTAATAAACATAGGGAAACTACATCAAGTAACTAATCAACTTCTTTATTCATGATATTCATGATATGAAATGGGGAATACTGCTGTTTGAAATGTGGCATTTCAATCTTGCCTCCCCTAGCTAACTAACTTGGCTTATTCCTAACTAACAGTATATCGGACAGACAGAGAGAGCCATTTGTGTTGTAAATGTTGTCAGTTAACAAAGGAGCCACCGAAAGAGAGAGAACCACTCGAATTTTGATAACGTTTGTTTTGCATAATGTATATGCCGCTTTAAATTTAGGAGCATGCGAATTTCGTAGTGCACCTGGTAATTTGCAGACAATCAAGAAGATGATGGGGCAGAGAAAACAAGCTGTAAGACAAGGGTTTGATTCCAAAATGTATGGTTACATTTAACACTGAACAGAGTGTTGCTGCAGGAAGAAAGTAGTAGTGTGTTCCATCTTGAATGCTTCCTTTATAAATGAGGACTCTGCAGAGAGCCCAAGTAGTGTGATTCCAATCTTTATCTTATTGGATTTGGATTTGCACTTTAATGAATCATCTTAAGACGCACTCTATTTATTGAACATGTGAGGACAGGCCTCACCTCCCCCAGGTGATTCGCAGCAGCTTAACGTGAATGGGCTTGAAATGGAGTGATGCTGCCATGAACTGAGATAACAGGGGCCTGATCCAGTGATATGGGGCTCTCTTCATCATGGGATCAATGATACTGATAAACACCTTTAGGGATTATCTAATTGAACTCAAAGACCTGACCCCTTAAGTATACTTCAATTTTGGATTCACATACATGCGTGCTATTTGCAAATCCTCATAAAAATATATTTATATTCAGTGGAAGAAGCCTGCACATGGCATTAAAAGACATGCTTGGCAAACCCGAGTCTATTAAGAGCCTCACAAGATGCATTATGCCCTTGTCAGAGCACTTTGCATAGAAGGCTGCATCACAGTAATATTATTCTGATCTCTTAAAGATCAGTTATGTAGAGTGTGTAAAATGTAAGTGCTAATGCATGTAAGCAGCTAATAGCAGTGGGTAGAAGCACTGTTATTTTGCAGAAAGGGTCCTTTCAAAGCAAATCAGCTAAATGCTCTTTACCAGTGGAAGTAGCTTTTTATGAAATTAACACAATCCAATATGAGTAAGACTTTTATCTACCATTAATTTTGCATAATTGATTATGAATGAAATGTTTTCTACGGAGCTGCCGCTGACAGTATCAATGCGCACATTAGTTAATTACTGCTGGAATAGTTACTTGTATCTGAGGGGGGGGAGAGCTTTTTCTGAACAAACCTCTGGAGTCCCAGTGCATTGCCGACACATATTATTTGTATTCTACATTTACAAATGTATACAGTACTTTAAATAAAATGTTAACAAAAGCCTATGTTTAAAATTGCATACTGTACATGACATGCAATATTAATCATGTTTCACATAAAATTGTATGCAGAACACGACATACACGGCCCAGATATTATGCGTTTAAAACTGAGTGTAGGTGGTTCAAGGGCAAGACTGAAAGCCCGATGGCGACTGGTATGTGGACCGGAGGATACTGTCTGGCAGCAGCGGTCCGGGCAGGTAAGTGCGGTGGGGCGGAGCGGAATGGGAGAGGGGGAAGTCAGCAGACGACAGAAGAGGGAACATTAAATAGATAAATACTTTCTATCCTGTCGTCTGTTGACATCCCCCACCTCGCCCGATGGCCCACCACGCTTACCTGCACAGACTGCTACTGCTGTCTGGTTGCATTAGTGGGACAGGTTGTCAATGAAGAATAAATGGGTATTGACTGCAAACTTAAAAGCTTGAAGAGGGCATCTTCGGTGGACAACGAACAGAGACTCTGTTCAGTTCTCTACTCACACTAATTAAATTAAATTAAATTAAATTATAATGAAACATGACAGTGTCTGACTTAAATTACTTCATTTACTGACTGCTAACATGAATCTTCTTATAATGGTATTCATTTTTACTAGATCATCTCCAAACATTTCATCCAACATTTACATGGTTACTACTTTGTGTTCTTGTAACCTTCAATCGTCAAGAATTTGAGCTTAAACCCATTAACATGTTCATTCTATGATCTTGAAAGGGTTTACCAGTTCTAGTCGTAGTTTGGAACTTGAAGTGTATACTGAAAAAATACTTCAATTACTTTTAAATGTTCAACACATCACACCAAGGGATACTCGCTTGAATTCCCAGGACTTCTGTGGAAGTGCAGATCTTCCACCACTACCCCTTGAGGTGAATCATTATTATCAGAAGAGACAGCTGACGCCGTGGAAGGGCGTGGGTTGGGAGAGAGAGAGAGAGAGAGAGAGAGAGAGAGAGAGAGAGAGAGAGTGTTAGAGAGAAAGAGTTAATTTTGGTGTATCTGGCACACCCATAGAAAGAAAGACAGGTGTGTGTTTAGCCTTTTGAGCAGGACCATTCATGTTTTATTGGCAAGGTGCACTCATTTTTCCAGGAGAGAAGCTGTGTGACAAAAGAACACAATCAGTTTAGGCAACCATACCTGAATGTTTTACAAACAGCTTGAGCATGCCTTTCTTGCCCCCCCCCCCCCACCTCAGCTATTTGTGGCTAACCTCCAAAATCCTTAAATCCACTTGTAGAGACCACCTTCAAGTTTACCCTTCTACTCTCCATAAGATAATATAAAACATGGGTGAATAATTGCTCTTTTTCAAAAAAAGTTAATGTAGAGTATTTTTTGGACATGAGTCCTTGGGAAAACGACAAGAATTACAGAAAGAAATTCAGGTCTACTTGGGATCCTTTTTTCTTTTTCGACTGCTAAAAAATACTCATTCAAATTCAAACTCTAGGGATGTTCCTGAAGAAGAAGATACCAAAGATAAGAGGCAGCCGGCTAGTGCACTGACCTGAGGTCTGTGTAATAAACCAAAGTCGCGGGAGCACTGAGAAGCAGTGAGAGAATGACGGTCACAATTAATGCGAGGGAGGCATGGAGTCATCACCAGCAGGTTCCAGGGTTCAAGCTGGTAGAAACTCTTCTTGCAGGGACCGGATTCCAAGATAAATTGCAATCCCCGAGCTGACAGGTCACAGTTCCTGGAGTTATCAGGCAGTGGGGGTTGAAAGTGATGGGTGGTGCTGGCAGGAGACACATCTCTCTCTTCAGACGGATTGATAAACTTGAGCGGGCGGCCACTCTTTGAATATGGTATTTTTGTATTTATTTTTATTTATTTATGCAATTTTATATAGCGCAGACTTTACCCGAAGGTGTCAGAGCGCTTCACATAAGGACCAATAATGATATACAGGAACAAAATACAAATGCAAACAACAAGTTACATGGATCAAAAGTGACACTAGTGAGCAACCAAAATACATGAGGTAGCAATTGGTGCATTACAGGAGAAAAAAGTGAAATGGATGCAGGTTACAAAGATGTACAAAATACAAGTCGAAGAATAATACTGCAATAAAAGGCAGACACTCCATCACAAGAACAAACGTTACGTAGGCAATGGAGGCACTTGTGCAAGTATCTAAAACAAACAAAATGTGTGAGGTAGCAAACAGTGTGTTATAAAACAAAAGTGACGTGTGCAAGTTCCAAAAGGGTACCATACACAGGTATTGGGATATTACTAAACATTTAAACTACCAGAACACACTGGGGAGGAAGACCATAATCCTGGCCAAAAGACTTTCCAGTATTGGGAGGTCTTCCTTCAAACGAAGGCAAGGGTGTGAGTTAGACTTGGAGGTGTCTTTGGAGGAGGAGAACTTTAAGGTCCCGTTTGAAGGCCTGAGAGGAGGAGGTAGTCCGGAGCTGAGGTGGGAGAGAGTTCCAGATTCTCACTGCGTTGCCTGAAAAGGATTGGGCCATCGATCTTTCCTTCTTGAAAGTGGGGGGTTCAAGCAGAAGATTTTCCGCATTCCGAGATGGTCTAGAGCCTCCAGAGAGTTTCAGTTTATTCGACAGGTAGCGAGGAGAGGAGGAGTGCAAGGCTTTGTGGGTGATACAGGCAGTCTTGTAGATAGCTCTAGCCTCAATGGGAAGCCAACGCAGGGAGGATAGCAGTGGTGTGATGTGGTCGCTTCTTTTAGCCCCATAGATGAAACGGGCTGCTGAGTGTAGGACCGATTTCAGGGGGGATAGGTGGGATTTGGGGAAGCCAGTAGGAAGAGAATTGCAGTAGTCCAGTCTGGAGAGGACCAGCGATTGCACCAGTGTTTTAAGGTCATGCTCAGGAAAAAAGCGTCAAATTCCCCAAAGAAGTCGCAGTTGGTATCGTGCAGACTTTGCAATGGAATTAATGTGAGGGATTAGATTGAGATTCTTGTCCAGTAAGACACCAAGGGATTTTGCGCTTTCAACAATGATATGCTTATTGTTGAGTAGATTTGTCTGATCCATCCAAGATTGAACCAGGGGAGGGGCAAGTGAGGAGGAGAGTGGAGGAATTCAGTTTTGGAGGGATTCAGAATCAGTTGGTGAGTTGACATTCAGTTTTGAATGGAGTCGAGAGTTGATCTAAGGAAAGTGAGATCGTCGGTGGAGGCAACTTTGAGTTAGATTTGAGTGTCATCTGCGTAGAGGTGATAGTTGATCCCAGATTTACTTAGGGGATTTCCCAGGGGTTCTAGGTAGAGGTTGAACAAAGTAGGTGCAAGTATAGAGCCTTGAGGAACCCCTTGACCTACCGCCAGAGGAGATGAAAGGCTGTTCGTTATTTTGATCATTTGGGATCTATCTGAGAGGAAGGAAGCAAACCATTTAAGCTCATTACCCTCCATGCCCATTCTCTGTTGCAGAATGTTGAGGAGAGTGTCGTGGTTAACAGTGTCAAAGGCTGCAGAGAGGTCAAGGAGAATAAGGAGACAGGACCCCCTTGAGTCGAGTATCCTCAGCGCGTCATCAATCACTTGCAATAGGGCTGTTTCAGTGCTGCAGTTTTGGATGAAGCCGGACTGACATTTGTCAAGAAGATCATTGTCCCTGATATAACGAGAGAGTTGTTTCGCTACACATCTTTCTGTGATCTTCGCAAGAAAGGGAAGGTTAGTGATGGGGCGGTAGTTATTGAGGTCATTCGCATCAGCAGAGGGTTTTTTAAGTAGAGGGGTGACCTGCCCTGTTTTCAAGGAGTCAGGAAGGGAGCCTTGGCAGAGGGAGAGGTTGACCAGAGTGATCCAATAGGACAGTGAATGGGAATAGAAGTTAATAGCAATGGCACTAAGGATGGGGTCAAGAGAGTGGTTGGAGGGCTTTGTTGGAGGGTATCTGTAGGCGGTCATGCATGTGGAGAGTGCTGCCTGATAATCAGAAGACAGTCTGTAGCCAGAAACTGGGACAGGTAACAGAGGGCTCTAATTAGTCAGCAGGCATTGCACAAGCAATTACAAAATAGCGGACACTCTGGCAGTAAACATGGAGAGCGGGAAACTGCTCACCAATATATAATTACTCATCATTCAGTGTACAAATAAAAATATGAGGTATTCTGGCAGTAAAACAAGGACAGCAGATAATAGATGCCTTTAATTATTTGCCCTGCAGTGCATGTTGTTTTGAAATAAGTACCAGGCACTTGTACTTCCTTAAACAGACTTGTTTACAGTGCACACCAACTTAATTTAAACACTCAGTAGTGCATATAGAATAAAGTACAGACCGGAGTACATGGCACCTGCCTAATTAAAATAGTGATGACAATGAGAAACTCACATCTCAGTCAGATCAGTGTATTACACGAATAGTGAACACTTTGTCACATTGTGGTTCATTAGAGAACGCCCTTTGTCACATATTTAAAAATTATTTGCAAAGATAATGCATATATTTAAGAAGAGAGAACACTAGAGGGAGCAAGAGAGAGACAGAGAGAGAATGCAAATAAATGTTCCTGATTGTTTAAATGCTGGGACTGCAAATTAAGTAATTGAAAGATTATCACAGATTGGGTAAAACTGTATCTTTGCTAGGGAACCTTTCCTTTCCTCGTTCCATTTGGATATTTGCAGATATTTCTTGAGTTAATGGTGATATTAGACATTGTGGCAACGTTTATTCACTTTAAACTGCTCTTCAAAGGACAACTGGTGGCACTTGTGATCAATCCACTGGCAAACCCTCTTCTGAATCTCTCGTTGAGGCAGGGAGTGGTTCCGCCAGTCTGGAAGCAGGCAATGGTCATCCCGCTGCTTAAAAAATCGGGTCTTGACCCGAAGGTCCCTGCCAACTATGCTGCCGGCTCTCGTTAAGATCTTGGAGAAATATGTTCAGTCGGTGCTCTCCAATTTTTTGGAGACCCATGAGATCTTACATGACTCCCAGTCGGGCTTCCGTTCAAATCGTAGTACCGAGACCGCGCTCCTTGAGGTTTCTGAAACTATCAAAGGGGTGTTGGATACCGGGGGCAAAGTCCTGTTGGTGTTGTTGGACTTGTCGGCGGCTTTTGACACCGTCCCCCATGATGGCCTTCTCGCAAGACTCTATGAGATTGGTCTTCGGGGGACGGTGCTCAGCTGGTTTTTGTCCTTTCTAGCTGGCCGCCGGCAAACGGTCTGGACACCGCCTGACACCGCAGCGATGCCGCCTTTGGGAGTCGGGGTCCCTCAGGGCTCTATATTGAGCCCGACCCTTTTTAACATCTTTATGACCCCTTTGGCGGCGGTGGTGGAGTCGTTTGGTGCCCGGATCGTGTCGTATGCCGACGACACCCAGCTCCTCTTTTCTTGTGAGAGAGGGGCTGACTTTGACGGGGAGAGTATCCGGAATTGCCTTGGGGCGGTGTTCACATGGTTCCAACTGAACAGCCTCAAGTGCAATTCCGATAAATCCGAGGTACTCTTTTTCGGGTGCGATACGGAGCCTAGCTGGCAGGCCTGGTGGCCCATCGATATGTTCCCTCCGTCCGGTTCTTCCCCTATGGCTAAAAACTTGGGGGTTAAGATGGACAAGGCGCTGACGATGAAAGCCCAGATCCTTGGAGTGACCGGCACCTGTTTCGGCCTATTAAAGATGCTGCGGAGGTTCTTGCCTCTTCTGTCGGAGGAGCACAGGAGGCTGACTGTGCAGGCTCTGATAGGTTCCAGGTTGGATTACGCCAACATTCTTTACCCCTTGTTGTAAATATAACATTCTTTACCTGGGCCTACCAGAGTACCTGTTGCAGCGGCTTCAAGTTGCGCAGAACGCGGCTGCCAGGGCCATTTTTGGTCTAAATAGACGTACTAGCGCCTCGGGCCTGCTGTTGACTCTGCACTGGCTACCCATCCGTAAACGGATCGCTTTTAAGGCTATGACTTTGGCATACAAGGCTCTCCATGCTGTGGGAGCAAGGTATCTCCAAAAGAGACTGGCCATTTACCATCCGGCTCGTTCTCTGAGATCAGAATCTTTGCTCATGGCGGTTGTTCCTCGTGTTAAGAGAGCGCGCCTGGGTGGCCGTTCCTTCAGCCTGCTGGCCCCACAGATGTGGAATTCGCTTCCGCTCCCTCTCAGGGGGGCTTCGAATCTGCTTGATTTTAGGAGAGGTCTGAAGACCTGGTTGTTTACTCAGTAGCCCCGCTTGCAGTCCCTTTCTTTTTTCCTGTGTGTTCTATGCTCTTTTTAATGTGTTATGTTATTGTGAATCAGTTCTCCTTACCCAAAGCGCCGGGACACTCTTTTTGAGTAACCGTTGCGCTATACAAAAGAATAAATAACATAACATAACATAACATAACATAACATAACTTGTATAATGACAGAATGGATACCGGTCACACTTATGATGGAGTAACCTGTCCCCGAACTCTATATCAAGCCCTTTGTTTTTGCTATATGTGGCATGACGTAGCTCATTCAAAATGTAAAGGTACAGTTAAATTTCGCTGTTTCCCATAACAGCAAATGTTGGTGATTCACCTGATTATTTGAGTACCATCTAATTGGGTCATATTAACGCCTGTTATTGACAGAGCTAAAAAAATGGCAGAGTTTTTGCATCGGATGCTACCTAATATAAACAAGCTATTGTACTTCAGCGAGAAGTTCAAACACTTTTAGAATCTATTTGATGAGGGTGAATCTCAAAGAATTTCCAAACAACTTTGTAGATATACACAGTAGCACCATAATGATATATTACCATTACCATTTCAATCATCACCAAAGCAGGCTAGTCATTACGCTGTCCATCCTTTGGAAATTTTGTGTTTCGTTTTTTTAAATGCCTTTTATTAGGCCAGTATGCAAATTCCTACAAATGTATTCTACAAAAATGATATGAAGTGTCAAATCAAATATTACGCTTCCATTAAATTACAAACAACATTTGGTGCAAAAGACTGGTTTGAGCAGAACATTTCTGGAAGGAAACAGGGTTGAGCAGGAAATGCGTTGCTATAGACGTTTTCACTGCAAATCAGTCTTCTTGATTGGATGGCCTTTAAATGCAAGATAGGCCCTCGTCTCCAATTTTCACAAGAGAACCCCAAAAGTGTATTTTTATCCTCCAGGCAGAGAATGAGACAACATGGCCGCTCCAGCATCTCGTGCCATTTTCAAACTCTGTTGGCTGTCTCGTCATTAATAAATACGGCAGGATTGCTTCCACATACATAAATAAATGTTGCAGCATGAGAACAAAGGCTTGAAGAAGTGTGAGGCCTGAAGAATAACGCCTCCTCAGCACAGCTTTCTGATGGCCCTGCACATAATCAATGTTGTGACTGCAATCTGTGCTTGAAAGTAGACATTACATACTTTTCTGCATAGGTTGAAAAATAACATCCTGATGAATGAGAGCCGAATGTGTACATCTATTCAAAAGTCAGAAATCAGCGTTCAGAACCACAACATATGGCACAAGCAGCCAAATACTTTTGTACAGTCCCAATCCCTCAGACTCAGAGAGCACCCACTTATTCATAACAGGGTGTAGTACTTCATGAAGACCATATAATAGTGGGTTAATTTCAAGTTATTTTCTTAGGCAGCTACATTGAAGGATAGTTTCCCATTTAAATCCTCTCACTAGGTTCTGTAAATCTTCAAAGCAAATTGTGCATGTATTAATTACAATAGCATGGTAACATTGTAAGCTATAAATAATAGGGGTGAACTGCAACAATGAAACCCACTTTTTCTATATGCTTCTTTAGGCCAGTGACAGTTTTGCCAATTGTCACAAGCCTGCCCACTTCTCCATCGTGAAGATGCCACTATTGTTTTAGGAAGTTGTGAACCAATTGTAATTATACCGAGTTTATTAGAACATCCCTCTAGTTGCCTAGCCTGGCACTCCTCAGCCCTCAGTCACAACATTCCAAGGTGCACTCCTGTCACCGTGGTTGGGCAGTACCAACTCGGGAAGGGGTTTAGGAACATACCAAGAGAAAGGTGGAACGTGGGGAAAGGGAGAGGTTATAACAGAAGTGAAACTGAACGAAGCCATCATCCTGTCCCTACCATCCCTACAAACTTGTTTCACTACAAAAGGGCATGGCAGTCCCGAATTTCCTATAAAGGATTGTCGTCAACGGTCCTTGCATAACAGTTTGACCACAGAAAAGATTCAGAATTAATGGAGAGGTTATAATACAATTGTAGTTGATGCAGGGAGGATCCTCAGGTTCATTTTTGTTCTATTCTCCCGAACCTTCCATCTTAAAGGCAGCTTTAAGGAGAATTTAGATTTCTTCCCAGACATCCCTTATGAAATAACAAAAATATTTGAGGCTGGCAAACGGTCTACGTTAGCTACTCACGGAGGTAAGAATAAGAAAATATGCTGTATTCTAGGTAATGCTAACATATTCGTATTGTTCACTTAATCTCTTAAATGAATGCGAACTACAAGTCAAATCGAGCAACTTTTCTTGATTGTTGAGAAAACCTCCACGAACATTTACTAATGTATTCAACTGTGAGATGGACAAAAGAAAAGGTTAATTTTTAGGTCGATATTCTTTACAACCAGAAAGTTGGTTGTACTCTCAGATAGGCCACTGATCATAACTAAATGTTTCTGCAGAACTGGATAAAAGTAGTCCAAGAACATTAGCAAAGAAAAACATTTTAAATGTGCTAGTATCATGTTCAATCATCTCTCAGAGCAGCAGCAAGTTGGTCAAAGGATATTCAAATAAGATAGGAGAAGACACCCCTGAAATATGTCTCTCTTAAGGAAATAATATGACATATAATTCGTATTTAAAGAGCTGAGCAATATCCCAGTAAACACCCAAGCAAGGACTACAACACCATATTCATTATTGGAAAACAAATTTCTCAAGAGTATGTTTAATCAAAAACTTCAATCTTACCCTATGAAATACTTTCTGACTATGCCAGCAGTTGCTAGAAAATAATACCTAATAGTTTCGGTCATTACTCAGGCGAGCTCTAGTATCGATCTTCCTATAATAAACTCTGTCTGAGGCAAATGATTTAGGTTGACAATAATCATTCCCATTCCTAAAACTAAGATTGACTGCAGCATTTTGAAATCAGAATTCAAAAGCGATATTAGCCTGTAACTTGCACAATGCATCTGACCTTTCCTTTCTTATCTGATAAGAAAAATGACTACAAGGTCTAAATACAAAGGTTTCAATCCCTCACTAGTTACACTGAAATAGTAAGTAGGCAGGGGTTACTGCTAGCTGTACCAAGCCATGTCTTTCCCAGACCGGAATCAAGCATCCAAGGAACAAAAAACACAGTTGATGGACACCCCTTGTACTGGGGTGAATATATGACATTGTTCTACATTCTGTCCATCGACGGTGTTTTTTGCAATTTTCACCCCGAGTGTGCTGGGTATACTCAGACGTGAGTCCCAGGCTCTCCACACCACTGGAGTCAAGCTATCCAGGCTGAAGAAGGCTGATAGCCAGAAACCGGTCCTTGGATGCTTGATTCCGGTCTGGGAAAGACATGGCTTTGTAGTTCGGACTGGACTGTTCCCATGAGGCACAGAGTCAGAGCTGATTTGCATATAGCCAGTGTCTAACCCAGGGTGGTGTGGAGTGCAAAAAAAACGATGGATTTAGGCCCATATCCTTGTACTGGGGTGAATGTATGACATTGTTCTACATTCTGTCCATCAACTGTGTTTTTTGTCAATATTTCTGTGTCACGATATATACAACCCGATAATTGTGTCAATCGATATTACAATCTCGATATTTTGTCTTTACACCGTTCTTGGGTGGGTACCTAGTCTTCACAGCTAAGAAAGGTTTCTGCCATTTTTAAAAAGTGACAGAATAGAGGGATATGGGCACAAAAGGTGACACACACTCCCGGATGTGGTCACCTCAGGGAAAGATTAGTGTTTGTGGTTAGTAGCCCATTGGCCACTTGCACCCACATCTCTAAAATCCCTAAATTAATGATTTAAGTAGCACCCCTGATACCAGAACATCAATTCTGATCTGATTGACAAAAAAGTACACAGAAGAGACCCGAGTATGTGACAATAGGAGTTGCACAAACCAAAGGTGTGATACTCTGCACCTGTGGCAACATTCCTGGAACTGCAGGAATGCAAATTGTCCCAGTTACCCCAGACAGAGGGAACACTTTCAGAGCCAAAGGCAACTCCAGACTCCCTACTCACCACAGGTAAAAGCAATGTACAGGAACAAAAGAATCACTGGCCATCGGACTCTCCAAAAGATCGCCCAAAAGTAGATGGTCCAGTTCATTGTGGGAAATGTAGTACTGACCTCCAGCAAGTTTCAGGCTGCCACCATGTTACCCCTGCAGAACAGAACAAAGTGGCTTGTCAGGTTTGTTGTGTAATAAGTTAGGACACACTCAGTCAGTTTGTGCTGTTTGAACCACAAGTTTTGTATTACAAAAAGATTTATTTTCATTTTTAATTGGGTTTCATAAATGTATCCATATGTCTTCAAAGGAATATCTTGTCAAAACAGTTGAATCAACAACAGACAATTATGTACGCAATATATACATGTGTAAAAAAGTTCACAATAGATACTCAAAATTCACAACACCAACATACGACTTATTACATAATTGTTACATACAAAACAAATTGAAACATGAGAAACATTACACAAAGAGAGAGCATTACACAAAAAGAAAACAAAAGGCTCGAATCGTGGGGGCACGAGCAGGCCAGCGCGCCCCGCCACTCCCAACGACGAGAGAATGGCCGTCCCCGCTCCCAGTCCAAAGGAGCGAGCCCCCAGAAACCAAGAAGAAGATCCGTTGCGCCTCCGTGAGCAATGGTATCCGGGCAGGCAGATGCAGGAGCCAAGAGATAAGTCCGACAGCAAGGAAGAGCCAAACGGCTTGCCCGGCCAGCGAGCGGGCCCCGATGAAGAGGGGCGGAGCAAGGCCTACACCCCACGTGCAGAGCCCCGGACTGGCATGAGCAGCGACGCCGGGCCAGGGGGCATCAGACTTCCAGAGCGCAAGTCGGGGAAACTTGGGGTCCCCGTAACTTCGGCCAGCAACCTCCAAATGGCCCAGGAGTTGGACCGTGGGTGGTCAGTCGGTATCCCAGTAGATCCGTGGGGTCAGATCAGGGCGCAGCGATGGGCAACAGGATCCCTAGGCGGATAATAGCTCCGGGCAGCGGGAGCCTCACGACAGTGCGGCCATTCCGCAGTGCGCCCTCTAGCGCCCCCCGCATTACACAAAAAGAACCAGTCATTAAACTTATATACCAATGGACAGGCGGAACTCAGGATACAATGAAACTGCCTGCCTGTCTCACAGTACCTGTGATAAAGTGTTTTCAGGAGTGCCAGCTAGGGCCCACGGCAGTGGTATTAATTATTCCCTGGCTGCACCCTTCTTTCTTGTCACAGGCTGGGGGTCAACGCGTTTCGAACCGTAGAAAGTTAAAAGGTTCTCCGGAGTCGATGGGTGGAGCTACTCACCTTCTCTCAGATACTAAATAGAAAGGAGCGGTCAGGGCTGGAGTGCACAGTGCCCCAACGGCTTCAAGCCATCATGGACAGGAATTGTAGCGAAGAATGTAATATCATGTCCTACCTGCGCTTGATTGTGACTGGGGGTAGACGGAGACACCCGGGAGAAAGTCCGGAGGTCGCAGGGGTCGAGACTCTCCTACGCTAAACCGCTAGATGTGAAGCGGAAAGTGTTAGCAAGCATTCACGGGCCAAAGCTGGTGTATGTCAAGGTCAGGGCTTTTTAACTTACTCGAACGGGAGCTGGATTCAATCCATTCCGCTGCCGGCATCATCTGGCGTGTGATTGCGTGGGCCGCCTGCAGTATGTTTAACAGGAAGATGGGCTAGAACGACTCAGGCCATTGAAATCAAGGGCGGACACAGAGCGGACGCAGCAGTTGCTGGTACTTGTAGTTCTGCGATGTAAAAACGGAAAAGAGTGTTCATGCTCAGAGTAGTGATGATTGGAATTCGCCCGCTACATCAAGAGTGTTTTATAGTTAAAAATCACTGCCCGGCATACAAGGAGGTCTCTGTAGACGGGGAATGAGGTTGTTATAGAATGACTGAAAACTCGCCTGACACCACCATTGTTTGCGAAAAATAAGGGGGATTTTTTTTATGTGAGATTGTAATAAGAAAAAGTAATAAAAAGGGTTGACAAGCAATTAGACAGCACGGCTCAAATCAGCTCAACGGAGAAGTGGGCACATGGGGTGCAGGTGGAAAGGGGGGGAAAAAGCGGAGGAAAGAACCGGGAAAGGTATTACAGATTCTCAAGTTCAGACAGTTCATTCAGTCCAGAGTTGGATGTATCAAACTTCAGGATGAGGTACGCCTCTTTCTGTGAAAGGCGTGTGTCTGGGTCCCCACTGCCGCCCCTGATAACAGCAAGCACCGTCCATCTGTTGTCATTCGCAGAGTGCTTGTGTTGTAGGAAGTGGGACACCAGCGGTGCTGTTAGGTTCTTGTTGTTGATCCTTGAACGGTGTTGGATGATTCTTTGTCGGACCTCCTGCTTGGCCTTCCCGATGTACACCTTATTGCAGGGACATTGAATGGCGTAGACAGTATATTTAGTTTTGCAGTTCGTATGTTCGTCATGATGCCAAAATATGGTGCCGTCTGTGAAGAGGGAACCCTCCATTGTGAGGTCACAGATGGTGCAGGTCCCGCATTTGCGATGTCCCTTTACAGGACTGGCCCCAAAGATCGTACTTTGAGTGTCTCTTTTAGCTGGGGGCGTGTGGATGTTATCATCTGGCCAATGCTTTGTTTTTTTTTCAAGGCAAACAGGGGTACACCCACATCTGGTAGGATTTCCTCAACCAAATGCCAACACTTCCTGATGGTTTTTTGGAGCTGATTGGTGTGAGGAACAAAAGTTGATACACATACAATACTTTGGGTCGCAGGTCTTGATCTTTTTTCTAGAAGATGCTCCCTTGGAGTCCATCTGGCTCTTTTCATTGAGTGCTTCAACAGCTTTCGGGGATATCCTCTTTCCTGTAGGTTGGCAGGAAACGCCTGCCCATGTAGGTCAAACTGCTGCACTGACGAGCAGTTCCGCCTCACACGGAGGAACTGTCCGTAAGGGAGGTTGTCCCTGAGACTCCTGGGGTGATAGCTTCTGTAATGTAATGCATTATTTTTGTCAGTCTTCTTTTGATATAAGGAACAAGACAATCCATCAGTTGTTGCAGAGACCTCCACATCCAAGAATGGTAAAGATTTCGAATCGTAGCTCAAGCTGAATTTGATGTCAGGGCTTCTGTTTTTTTTTTTTTTTTTTTCTTTTTGTATCCTCATTTGCCTGGCCACCTCTTATTTAACCTCCAGCTGCCAACCACTCTATCCAGGAGCATAGTTTCCTCTGCATCCTATGCTCTATTAGGTGGAATTCGGCAATGGATGGCCCGAAGAGTATCGTGGGAAAAGACTCCAAACTTGAAGTTTTATTCAGTTGAACTAGCCATTCTGAGCCGACTGGGGGGGGCCTAGTTCTTGGAGTTTCAAGGCATAATCATAGGACCGGGGAAAAAAAAAGAAAAAAAAAAAACCCCGGTTATTGTCTCCATTGAACTAGAACGTCCCAAAAGATACGGCTCCGCTCACTGCCTGATCTCCTCAAGTCAGTTTTAGAGGTTGCATAGAGAGACGACAGCCAATTTGCGTGGGTTGGTGCTGAATTTTCAATCCAAACCTTGCATATCTCTCTTCTTGCAAGTAGTATAGCAAAAAACAGAAATGTCCTAGCGTGGCCCTTTCTATTGTTGTCCCATCCAAATATGATCAAGGAAAGTGTGATGGAGATCGAAGTGTTAAGAATGGAGTCCAGAGTTGCTTTAACTTCATTCCAAAATTGTAATATGTTGGGGCATTCTTTAAACATGTGGACATCTGAGGCTGCGATATGGCCACATTTATTGCATTTCTTCCCTGGGATAAATTTAGAAAGTTTTAGCGGTGTAAAATATGCACGGTGAATTGTAAAAAAATGATTACGTCTTAGCCATGCGGGTTTGACACATTTATATAGTAGGGTACAGGAGTTCTGCCAGGTTTCAATGCTCTGGGCCCCCAGATCTGAGCCCCATAGTTGTTCCGGGAGGGTGAAATCTCCGTCTATCTCTTCTAGCAGGCACCAATACCATTTCGAGACCTCTTTACCCCCTGCAGGTTGCGCTACCAATTTCTTTTCTGTGATGCTATACTTCCCTAATGGTACTCCAGACCTGTTTGTTGCCTTAACCCAACTATCTAGTTGTAAATACTTAAACCTCGAGAGCTCTATCCCCCGCTGCTCCCGCAAGTCCTCCCAGAGCCTCAGAGAGTCGCCTGTCAACACATCACCCCATGTTAGTATCCCTCCTGATCTCAACGGAATAGTAAGCCTATCATCCCAGCAGGAAGGGAGCCCAGGGGATTCCCAGATGGGTGCAAGGTTGGAGTAGTATGACAAACCCAGGCTCCTCCTTATATGTGACCATAGCTTTGCTTGGGACATAAGAGTTTTTAATTTTACTTTCTTGAAGTATTTCTGTTCTCCAAACTTGAACATGTAGCCGTTAGTTGGTAAGCCAGCACCAATCAACATTGCCATGAACATAATGCCTTTTGATGTGTTAGATGGTACTTTTAAAAGCATTCTCGAATGGGATAGTTGGAGTGCCCACGCATAGTATTGTAGATCGGGTAGGGATAGGCCCCCCTTTTCCCTCCTCCTCCTCAACTTTTTCCAGGATATTCTAGCTGACTTATATCCCCAAACGAAGGAGTTAAGCTCTCTCTGGCATTTCTCTAGCGCTGTTTTATCAAATGCAAGGGGGATCGTGTTAAATAAGAAGGTAAACTTGGGAAGAATTGACATCTTTAGCAGGCTTATTCTGCCTAGGATAGTTAGTGGGAGATTGGACCAAGCTTTTAGAGATTTTTTGATTTCCTTGAGACTTCTCTCAAGATTGACTTGGGCAATTTGTGTGATATCTTGCACTATCCGAATTCCCAAATATCTCATTGTGTTTGATGTATTTAACTGTAGGTCAGGTATGTTCCATGCCATGATATCTGTTTTAGAGGCGTTTATCTCATAGCCCGAGATACGGCCGAAATCTTCGGCTCTCTTGATGACTACTGGTAGAGCGATCTCCGGGTCTGAGGTAAAAACCAAAATGTCATCTGCGTACAAGGCTACTCGCTTTTCCCACTCCCCGAACCTGAAAGATGGAATCGAGTCTTCTCGTCTGAGAACTTCCGCAAACGGTTCTATGTATAGGTTAAAGAGGAGGGGGGAAAGCGGGCAGCCCTGTCTTGTGCCTCTGGAGATCTTGAACGATTCAGTCAGCTTTCCATTTATTAGAAGCCGTGCTGTTGGCGATTTATATATAAGTTTTATTGTTCGGCAGAGTTTCTCCCCTAAGTTGACCTTTTTTAAAACGTCGTTTAAGTAGGGCCAGTTTACCCTGTCGAAAGCTTTAGCTGCGTCCAGGGTGAGGGTTGCCAGTGGAATAGAAAAGGCTGAGGCGATGTCGATTGCTCCCACTAGATCATATGTTAGGTCGGAAAGCTGACGCCCTTTAATGAATCCCTTTTGATCTTGATGGATTATTTCCCCCATAACTGATCCCAATCTGGCTGCTAGAATAGAAGCATATATTTTGTAATCATTATTTAACAATGATATAGGGCGGTAAGACCCACATAGAGCTGGGTCTTTTCCAGGTTTTAAGATCAAGACTATAGTTGCCTCGCTCCATGATTGAGGTGGGTCGTTACCGTCCTTCAGAATGCCGTTGAAAAGGGCCGTCAGAGTGGGGATAATTGTATCGGCCAAGGCTCTGTACAGTTCTCCGGGGAGTCCGTCAGGACCTGTGGCTTTGCCATGTTTTAGTGCGGATACAGTCTTTTTAACCTCTGTCTCTGAGATATCCAGTTCCAATGCCTCACTTTGCGCTTGCGATAAGTGTGGAAGAGATACCTTATCCAGCCATGCCTTCCTTGCCTGTTGGTCATCTATAATATCATCCCTATATATTCCCGCAAAAAACTGCGTAAAAGCAGTACTGATTCCTACATCTGTTGACCTGAGCTGATTATCCCCCGCTGCCATGATCCCTCTTATGTGGTTTTTTGCTTGGTCTGCTTTGACCTTCCAGGCTAAAATCTTACCTGCGGTTTCTCCAAATTCAAAATTGGACAGTTTACTCGCCTCCCATTTCTTTGAGATCCTTTCTTGTAGGATATCTTCTATCTGACTTTTGAGGTCTGACATATTTTTTTGATCTTGTAGTGAGCCGGTTGTGCCCCTAAGCCTTTGTTCAATTATCTCCAGCTCCTGTTCTAAGTTTTTGATTTCGGCTAGATAGTTTTTCCTCCTAAAGGAAGCTCTGTTGGTGATGCAACCTCTCAGGTATGCCTTAAGAGTTTCCCATACTAAGACTAGGGAGGTTGAGTGCAAATTGCTATCTAAAAACATCCTAGCTTCGGAGTTGAGGTATGTCACTTCCTCCGGGACCAGTAGAATAGTTCGATCAAATGCCCAAGAGGGATGTTTTTTGTGAATTTGGAGTATTAAAGTAAAAGAGAGAGCTGAATGGTCGGATAAGTGGGAGGGTATATAGTTAATGCTGGCTATAGAGTTTTGGAGACAGTAGCTGAACAGGGCAAAATCTATACGTGAAGTATGTTTATATTTTAGATTCCTATAGGATACCCCTGGTTTAGTGCCGGCTCTTTCTCTCCATAGATCTGCCAGACCCATATCCTCCATAATCCCTTTTAGAGTCTGTCTAGATTTTGAAGGGGGTTGGGAACTATACCTGCTATTATTAGTGGTTTTATCAAGTTTTGGGTTCAAAATGACATTAAAGTCCCCTGTCCAAATTATGGGGTCAGAGGTAGTTATTAAATCGTTCCTTATTATTTCCAAGAAAGATGGATCGTCAGAGTTAGGACCGTAATATCCGACTAGATTGTATTTCTGCCCGTGTATAGAGAGGTTTACTATGAGCCATCTTCCAGATTTGTCCTCTCTGAATTCAAGAATCCGCACATTGGCGGGTTTTTTGCAGATTAAGAGAATTCCTCTTATATTTGCATTATGGTCAGTACTTAAGAATACGTCAATCCATTTTTGCTTTTTTAAAATTGCATCTGCCTCGTTCTTTAAGAGATGTGATTCTTGGATAATGATGATCTGCGCCGGGGAGTCGCGCAAATATTGAAAAACGCGTTCTCTTCTCCCCTGCACGCGCAAACCATTCACGTTCCAAGATAAAAAAGATAACGATGTCATTTCACCTTCTCATTGCTCACTTCCATTCCACCCGATTTAGTATTTGTTGCTTTTAGTTGTTGTCTCTAAGGCGATTGGCATGTAAGAAAGAAAAGTCTGTTTTAAAGGGCCAAACTTCTGAGGATAATTTTGAATTTTTATGCTTTTGTGCCCCCCCCCCCACCCCTTTGGAGAACCCCTCCCTACTTACTCCGACCAGTTGTTGGGCCGGTTTGCGCTGATCTGAGCTCTACTCTCAACACGGAGTTACACTCCTTAAAAATAGCTGAGAAAAAAACAATGTACTGTCGAGCACATTCACCGTCACCATCACCATCACCATCCCCATCCACTTTCCCCCTGTTTATTTATTACTCACTTTCTCTGAATAGTGTACATTTATTCATTTAATCATTTGTTTATCTACAGGAAAGGATTGTTTAAGAAATAGTGCAATATATTTATTTATTTATTTATTTATTTATTTATTTATTTATTTATTTTTTTCCCTCTCTTTATTTATATATGGATTTTTTTTTTTTTTTCTTCCTTTTTTCCCACTATTCTTCATTCTTCCCCCTCCCTCTCCCCAAAAGCTCATAAGACTCCTACTTAGTTATTACGTTGTTCATCTTGTTGAGTAAGAACAGGTACACTGCAATGAGGTGGGGGACCTAATCGTTTAGCATTTGCCCTGCGAGTGGTTCTGAATGGACTCCAGGAGCTCATCCGCCTCAAATGGTGTTCTAACATTATACATCTTGTTATTATACATGATGCGCAAGTAAGCCGGGAATCTCATCTGGACTGTTGCACCTGCCGTTCTAAAACTATCCATCTTCTGTCCCAGCTCCCACTGCCTATCAAGTGTAGCCTTGGATAGATCAGAGCGGATCTCAAAAGGGAATTCAGAGCATTTTGTAGTTTTAAGTTTAAGCGCAGTGTTAAGAATTTTCTCCTTTAAGGTATAAGTCAGGAAGTTGACAAGGATTTTCCGAGGTTTAGACCTGCCTGCGTTAAGATGGAACGGGTCACGATGGATCCTTTGAATGTCTTTCTCCAACACTTCAACTGTCTCCTCGAGATCCAAAGCTTCCTTCAGAAGATTTACAACGAAACTCTTAATATCCCCGCCTTCTTTCCCCTCCGGTATTTTGAGAAGACGCAGGTTGTTTCTGCGTGAGAAATTCTCTAAAGTTTCCATTCTTTCTTTCATCGCATCTCCCTCCTTGCGTAGGTTGTGAATTTTTAACACAGCAGCTTCCAGGTTAGCTTTTACCGCCCCCACTGTGTTCTCCAATGCCTCCGTTCTTACACCCAAGCCATCTACTTTCCTTTCTAAAGCTTCACAAGAAGAGCGAATGTCGTTTTGGTTTGCTTTGGAGACCAAAAAATCGCTACGAATTTCTTCTCTCATTGAAGCGATTGAAGCAGCCAAAGCCGCCAATGCCGACTCGGTCGTAGTGTGAGTTGTGGTGCCAGCCTCCCCTTCCTCCTCTCTGTCCCCTGAGGCCTTCGAGGAACCTGTTAGTGACCTGTTTAGGGCCTCTCCTTCATCATCACATGGAATGGTTGCCTCCACCAACTGTGACGGAGCGGATGGTGATGGGTCAGCCATTTCCGTTAGTGGGGGTGACTTCACTGAGGGGGTATCAATACCAAGAGGAGTGTCAGGGCTCTCTTCTTGATTATTAACTGGGCTTAGATCCAGAACTTGGGGCAGGACTTTAAAAAAAGAGCGTAAAGAGGGGGTGATTTTCGCCGCACTGTTAGTTGAAACTAAAGTCTTAGCCCCTTCTTGGCTGTTTTTATTGATTTTTTTGTTTCCCCTCCCTTTAGCTTTCGTTCTTGTAGCTGTCAGTTTAGGTTTCTGACTGGGTTTCTTTTTCCCTTTCTCTTTTGGTAAAGCTGGTGGACTAACAGAGGCAGGCTCGCTTGGAGGGTTATTTACAACGGGGACGGGAGGGAGGGCTGGAGCGGGGACAAAGGACTCAATTGCTGCTGTTGTATGAAACACTGTCTCTGAACAAAGGGATTCTGGTAGCTGTAGTAAAGACTGGCTGACCCTTTTAATTTCTTTTAAATTATTAATCACAGAGTTGAGGTTACTTGTCACCCCTAATGAAGTGCCCTTGTTACTGCCAAGACTTGATTTCCCTGATCCCTCTGAATGCAAAAACACCCCCACCCTCGACTCCTTACTGTCACAGGTATTGTGTGTTGCTAAACCGGCGCCAGCTCGCACCTGGGGCTTGTTAATGGCCTCAGACTGCTTCTGTAGCAGTTGAACCACTGTGCCTCCGGAGCCCACACATTCAAGTCTGCCTCTAAGCAGACCTCGCGCCGAGCGACCCCGGCGAAGCTCCACGGCTGCTCTGCTCCACGAACTCTGAGGAGGTGGAGAGCTGCCGGAGGGCAGGGAGAAACACATCCGAGTCGTACCGGTTAACCAGGCAAAGGTGAAACGAGGAATGAGCCGGCAACCCCTTTCCGCGCACTTCCGCTACTCTGGCTCCGCTCTCCCGTTTCCAGCTCTGCTCTAGCACCAGCGGTTTCTGTCGGCAGGCGCTTTGAGACCGAGGCGAGGAGAAACCTCGACAGGCACTTTGAGACCGGGACGAGGAGAAACCTCGGCAGCCACCAACCTTGCGTTGCTCCGCTATTCCGTTCCGATTCCGATGGCAGTCAATGGCAGTCAATCAGTCCGGCGGGTTTGTGTCGTCGCGCCGAGTCAGGTAGGGAAAAGAGAGCAGTAAAACAGCGGGAATTTTCAGAAGTGCCCGATCATCTCGCTAAACGGAGAGGAGTGCTTCCCCATGCCAGAGGAGCTCAGAGGGTCAGCGCGGGCACCGCACTAGCCTGCGGTCGCCATGTTCTCCGCCGGAGATCAACCGTCAGGGCTTCTGTTGTTGAGCCATACATGGAATTCCTCTAGCAAGAGTGGTGACCCGTTCCAGACGCACCACACGTCATCTATATATCTGAGCCATTGCTCAATATAGTCTCTGTATGGGTTGTTGTTAAACACGTTCTTCTCTTCGTATTGGCCCATGTAGAGAATGGCCATTTTGGGCGCGAAAGGGCAGCCCATCGCTGAGCCTTTCACTTGTAGGTACATTTCATCCTCGCATGTGAAGAAGTTTTTTTTCAGGGCCAGGGATGCAAATGAAACAATGAGATCAGTAGGAACCCTATGAGGGCGAGGTCTGGTTTCCAAATATATTTCAATGACGTCAAGACCATCTTGCTGAGGTATCTGTGTATACAATGAAGACACATCCATAGTAGCCAACAGTTGGGAAGTGGAATCAAACTTGAGACCTTCAACTTTATTGATAAAGTCCATGGTGTCTCTCAAGTACGATGGAACTTGGATGACAAGAGGTTTTAAAAATATGTCCACGAATTGGGGAATCGGCTCAAGGACCGAATCACATCCGGACCCTATGGGGCGTCCCAGAGGTTTTTTGGAGTCCTTATGTACTTTCGGGAGAAAGTATAGATGCGGAGTCGAGGGTGTTTCTTCACAAGATATTCCGATTCCTTGGGTCCTAGTATTCCTGTCTCTCTGGCGCCCTTCACAAGTTTGGTGACTTCTTCCAGTATCTGAGCTGTAGGATC
Organism: Lissotriton vulgaris; assembly: GCF_964263255.1. Taxonomy (NCBI): domain Eukaryota; kingdom Metazoa; phylum Chordata; class Amphibia; order Caudata; family Salamandridae; genus Lissotriton; species Lissotriton vulgaris. The sequence goes on along the minus strand of NC_141685.1, from coordinate 1,502,875,833 downwards.
TTGTGTGATCCGATGGTACCAGTCCTGATTGTAGACATGGCTTCGTCCTTCTGTTCAGTACAGGTCTTTAGACCAAAGGACTACGGCCACTCCCTTGTCCGCAGGCCTTATGATTGCATCCTGCTGATTCTTCAGTTCGTGGATTGCTTCTTTTTGTTCTTTTGTAAGATTGACAGGTACATACAGGCGTTTCTTCTCAAGGATATTAAGAGATTACATAACAGAATGTTCAAACGCAATGATGTTCTTAGAGATGTTATGGTTGGGAGGACAGAGCGTGGACTTGTTCCTTAACCCAGAAGCCTCGGTCTGAACTTGATCGGGCGAATCCCTAAAAAACCATTGAAGGCGTACTTTTCTGAAAAATTCTATAACCTCCAATTTGATCCTGGTGAAGTCCATGGCTGTCCCAGGGACAAAAGAGAGGCCTAGTTCCAAAACTTCTTTTTCGGCTGGAGATAATGTTTTATCGGAGATGTTGATGATGGCAGATGGCTTCCCGACTTGTAATGTTGTTTGCGTGTTGTCATCGCCCACTGTGGTTTGAATCTCGTCCGTTTCTGCTGTTGGCCCTGGCCTAAAAAAGGCCTCTTTGGGGTGTTCCTATTCTGCTGGTTTCTGTTGGAGGTGCCTTCGCCGGCGTCAGAATCTTCCATTGACTCTGAAGAGGATGTCTCTGAGAACGTGGTGAACTTTTTCCTTGATCTGCCCTGGTTGGTCTTGAGGTATCTGGTGGAATCAGATCTAGTGTAGAACTCATCTTTGAGGTACGGATACACCGTCTCGATATTGAAGTTTTTTTGATCCTTTTCGAATTTGGAAGTTTTGAAATTTATGGTGTTATCTCTGAATGTAGCCAGTTCCCTATCAATCTTTTCTAAAATACTTTTAGCCTCAGTCTCAGTGTGGTTGTCTTTAATGGCTCGTAGCTGTTCTTCAAATTCCTCCACTTCCTTCTTACAGATTCTTTGAGCTGTTTCCACGGTGTGCACCATCAGATCTCTACTACATTTCATACTGATGAAACTGAATCCCTTTCGGTAGACTGGGTCATCCGTAAATATTACGGGGACATTCTTGATCTGAAGCCCCCAGGGTATAGTTCCTGCTCTAAGATTGGCAAGTAGGAAATGACCATGAAGTTCCGTTCTGACATGTTTTTTACAGAGTCTAATTAATTTATCTGCAACGTTGAGCTGTTTGGCCTTGCTGCTAAGTTTGACTGAAGAAAAAAGAGTAGAGTCAGAGAGGTTTTTCTGGATATGATCCTCGCTGAAGGACAAAGTATCCTTTTCCGCCATTTTGAATGTTCAGGTAACAATGAACCTGAATACAGTTAATGTGCAAAATCGACCAACATTTATATGTCGAGAAAAGTGAAACCTTTGCGAGCGAAAGCCCGCTCAACCAAACTGTGAACAAAAGAAGGTATTAGGTCCTACAACTGACCAGCCTGGACCTCAACAATTGCAAAACAGAACAAAGTGGCTAGTCAGGTTTGTTTTGTGATAAGTTAGGACACACTCAGCCAGTTTGTGCTGCGTGAACCACAAGTTTTGTATTACAAAAGATTTATTTTCAGTTTTAATTGGGTTTCATAAATTTATCCATATGTCTTCAAAGGAATATCTTGTCAAAACAGTCGAATCAACAACAGACAATTATGTGCGCAATATATACATGTGTAAAAAAGTTCACAATAGATACTCAAAGTTCACAACACCAACATATGACTTATTACATAATTGTTACATACAAAACAAATTGAAACATGAGAAACATTACACAAAAAGAGAGCAATACACAAAAAGAACCAGTCCTTAAACTTATATACCAATGAACAGGCGGAACTCAGGATACAGTGAAACTGCCTGCCTGTCTCACAGAACCTGTGATAAAGTGTTTTCAGGATTGCCAGCTAGGGCCCACGGCAGTGGTATTAATTATTCCCTGGCTGCACCCTTCTTTCTTGTCACAGGCTGGGGGTCAACGCGTTTTGAACCGTAGAAAGTTGAAAGGTTCTCCTCAGGACGAGGACTGGGTGAGGTCTTCACTGTAAAGAAATTGAGGAGTGGTGTCCAACTAATGGTGCAACAACATAAGTGCCCTCTCTGACTAGAAAAGGAAAGGTTATTGCGATTTACCTGCAAAGAGCGCGCAGGGGCTGCAAGAGTGGAGATTAACTTCACATTGTGTGAATTTTCTGGAAGACAAGGGAGGTGGCGGTCAGGACTATTCAGTTCAAGGGTCCCCATGAATACACAGACACGGATGTTAAAATGCCAGAAAAACGGTCCCGTGTCCTACCTGCACTTAGATGTAGATGCAGGGTGAAGAGGACTCGTGGGTCAGGACGCCCGGGAATTGGTCCGGAGTCGATGGGTGGAGCTACTCACCTTCTCTCAGATACTAAATAGAAAGGAGCGGTCAGGGCTGGAGTGCACAGTGCCCCAACGGCTGCAAGCCATCATGGACAGAAATTGTGGCAAAGAATGTAATATCATGTCCTACCTGCGCTTGATTGTGACTGCGGGTAGACGGAGACGCCCGGGAAAAAGTCCGGAGGTCGCAGGGGTCGAGACTCTCCTACGCTAAACCGCTAGATGTGAAGCGGAGAGTGTTAGCAAGCATTCACGGGCCAAAGCTGGTGTATGTCAAGGTCAGGGCTTTTTAACTTACTCGAACGGGAGCTGGATTCAATCCATTCCGCTACCGGCATCATCTGGCGTGTGATTGCGTGGGCCGGCTGCATTATGTTTAACAGGAAGATGGGCTAGAACGACTCAGGCCATTGAAATCAAGGGCAGACACAGAGCGGACGCAGAAGTTGCTGGTACTTGTAGTTCCGCGATGTAAAAACGGAAAAGAGTATTCATGCTCAGAGTAGTGATGATTGGAATTCACCCGCTACATCAAGAGTGTTTTATAGTTAAAAATCACTGCCCGGGATACAAGGATGTCTCTGTAGACGGGGAATGAGGTTGTTATAGAATGACTGAAAACTCGCCTGACACCACCATTGTTTGCGACAAATAAGGGGGATTTTTTTTGTGTGAGATAGTAATAAGAAAAAGTAATAAAAAGGGTTGACAAGCAATTAGACAGCACGGCTCAAATCAGCTCAACTGAGAAGTGGGCACATGGGGTGCAGGTGGAAAGGGGGGGGGAAAGCGGAGGAAAGAACCGGAAAGGTATTACAGATTCCCAAGTTCAGACAGTTCATTCAGACCGGAGTTGGATGTATCAAACTTCAGGATGAGGTACGCCTCTTTCTGTGAAAGGCGTGTGTCTGGGTCCCCACTGCCGCCCCTGATAACAGCAAGCACGGTGCATCTGTTGTCATTCGCAGAGTGCTTGTGTTGTAGGAAGTGGGACACCAGCGGTGCTGTTATGTTCTTGTTGTTGATCCTTGAACGGTGTTGGATGATTCTTTGTCGGACCTCCTGCGTGGTCTTCCCGATGTACACCTTATTGCAGGGACATTGAATGGCGTAGACAGTATATTTTGTTTTGCAGTTCGTATCTTCTAGAAAAAAGATCAAGACCTGCGACCCAAAGGATTGTATGTGTATCAACTTTTGGTCCTCACACCAATCAGCTCCAAAAACCATCAGGAAGTGTTGGCATTTGGTTGAGGAAATCCTACCACATGTGGGTGTACCCCTGTTTGCCTTGAAAAAAAAACATAGCATTGGCCAGATGATAAAATCCACACGGCCCCCTGCAAAAGAGAGACTCAAAGTACGAACCTTTTAACTTTCTACGGTTCGAAACGCGTTGACCCCCAGCCTGTGACAAGAAAGAAGGGTGCAGACAGGGAATAATTAATACCACTGCCGTGGGCCCTAGCTGGCAATCCTGAAAACACTTTATGAAAGGTTCTGTGAGACAGTCAGGCAGTTTCATTGTATCCTGAGTTCCGCCTGTCCATTGGTATATAAGTTTAAGGACTGGCTCTTTTTGTGTAATGCTCTCTTTTTGTGTAATGTTTCTCATGTTTCAATTTGTTTTGTATGTAACAATTATGTAATAAGTCGTTTGTTGGTGTTGTGAATTTTGAGTATCTATTGTGAACTTTTTTACACATGTATATATTGCGCTCATAATTGCCTGTTGTTGATTCAACTGTTTTGCCAAGATATTCCTTTGAAGACATATGGATAAATTTATGAAACCCAATTAAAAATGAAAATAAATATTTTGTAATACAAAACTTGTGGTTCACGCAGCACAAACTGGCTGAGTGTGTCCTAACTTATCACAAAACAAACCTGACTAGCCACTTTGTTCTGTTTTGCAATTTTTGAGGTCTAGGCTGGTCAGTTGTAGGACCCAATACCTTTTTTCGTTCACACCCCAGACCTCTGGACATCGAAATAACTTTCTACCTAGCTTAGCGATGCCAAGGCTTGTTGGATGCCTGCCTGGCAACCACCACCTTTACTCAACACTGCAACTCGAGAGAACACCAGAAAACCTTCCGCTAATGCCATAAGTGGGCTCATTGTTGACTTTTTGCAACTGTTTCCTCACCAGCACAGTGTAAGCAGTAAATCAAGTTCCCTCATGGCTACCACTTCAGCACCATGGACAGCCAGGACAACTCTGCATCTGAGCTGCTTGAGTCAGGTAAAATCGAACTGACTGTTGTAGCTTGGTCCTGGGACCCTGTCAGGATTCCCAGGAGGTTTCCTCCTCATGGTTCAATAATTGCTAGTATTCTGCTTTCTAAACATCCTTGTAAAGGTAGGAAATGGAGGACGAGTTGGCAGCTGTGGAATTCCAAGATGTCTGCCAACTCGCCTTTCCTAGAACGCTCTAGTGTCTGAATTTCAATCTGGATTTGAATGTGAGGTGCAGAGAAGTATTCAAATGCAAACTTCATCTGAGGAATTTTGGAATAAGGAGCCTTGTTCCTGAACTCCATTGCGAAAGCTGAGGGTAGAGCAGGGGCTGTCGTTTTAGTCCTTCGGTGTCTTGTTTAAAGGGGGAGATGTCCTTAGTACAGGTCAGGCTTTGTGCACATGCCTTCTTGATTAGACAACTAATTACTGACTAAAGCGTACGAGTGCTGATAGGCGCCGGTTCTGATCATTGATAATACCGCGCTTTGACTCGAGAATTCATTTCCAATTCGCGTGTTCAAGTGCCAATTAAATAAAAAGAGAAACCGTAGTAGAGGTCAATCTAAAGCTACTTAAGAATAGAAATAGCCATTTATCTAAATACAAAACACGGTTGGGCTATTACTAAGGCAATTTAAATTTATTAGACTATATCAGAGCAAACGAACACTGCTTATTTTAGCCAGGTATAGAATTAAGAAACTACTTACCTGAGCTTCTTCATCTGTGATTAACAAAGGCCTGGAGTAGCTTTCTTTTTTGAGTTGCTGTTATCTCCTGCAAGAGAAGAAATAAGATCAGGATTATTTTACTATAACTACATCACAGAAGAGAGGCAATACTCAAAAGTTTAACGTGAACTGATTTGTTAAAAAAAATGTATATGAGAATTTAATAAGAAATAGAATGTTGTAGTAAGCATTGATATTGTGTTACAACTGAGAATAAGAAGAAAGAAAAAGACACTATAAGAAACTATCAGCAGAAAACAACAAATTGGCTGTCTCTTCTTATCCCCAACCCCGTTCCCCCCTTAGCACAGACTTGTAGAGGAGATATAAATACCTCACAGTGGTGTTCCGGAGGGGGCATTGGGAATTAGGCATTGTTCTGCTCCTGTGCACGTTGGCAATCACAAGTTATTGAATCTGACAGACCCACATCATCTGTACCCTTTTTGGGTGCCACGTAACTCGACCTGCAAGTGACCGATTGTCACTAGTGCATTTTCCCATTGCCCACAATAATAAAGTTTTGCAATATTGTTTTGCACTGATTTAATTTTGCTTTTAAAATCCATAACTCAGTTATACTTTCTTAATTTACTTCATTTTGTTGTCTACATTTACATTAAAATCTGCTTTCTCTTTATTTACTGGTGTTGGATTTTTATTGAGTTGTGTCAATTACTTAAGGCCCAGGTTGGTACACTGAAATGCTTAACACATGTTCCTCTAGTAAAGCATGACTTTTCTTTGCCATTCTACGAGGACTGAGCTAAGGATTTATTAATGTGAATCCAAGTTCCATCTTTGGGGTATTGTGGGAGTATTGCATATTGAAGGCTAACCAGCATCACTACATAATACTCCACTTTCCTACAGGATTGACAAGAGACCTTCTGAGTTTTCAGAGAAGTATTTTTGAATATCATGTCAACAGAAAAACAAACATTTTTACTTTAACAGAGACTTAATTGGTCAAAGACTCTGGGACTGTTGCTTTAATTAATGAAGTTGAATTATTTTGTGAAGCAACAGAAGGAATTCTGTTATCAAAACATCTATGTTTATGATATGTGATGAATGTTTAGGTTATGAGACGCATTAGGGAGATATCACATACATTTAAAAAGTTAGGAATTAGAGTGAGTTAATGAATTACAATTACTCTTTAGTAGTGCTACATACAAATCAAAACTTATGAATCATATGTATGAGAGGGTGCAGATATATGAATAGTCATCCAACCTCTTGGGAGAAAATGTAAAAGTGTTTCTGTGGTTATTTATGCCTTGGACAATTTTAGTTGTCAGGCTTATATCGTTTGAAATTACCATCTTTTGTGTGTGTACCACAGAGATTTGCCTTGGTGGTCCAATTCGGTGCACTGTACCGCTACTAACCAGTGGTAAATTGTGTGTGCTTCCCCTTGGCATAATAAACAAACCTATATGTCACATGTATATGGTACAAAAGTGTACCCAGGGTCTGTAAGTTTAATGTCACCAGTAGCTGAAGCACCCATTGTGTCACACACTGCAGTGACAATGCAAACATGCTTGCAGTTCTGCCATGTTTAGCTATCTATGCAGGTTTAAACTGCAAATTCAACCTGTCAAAATAACCCACTTTGACATGCCTAAACCTTCTTTTTGAATATTAATAGGCCAAACTTCAACACACATAAAGCAGGGTGAATGCTACTGAACAGCAGGACATTTAAAAGTTTTGTGTTAAAAATGTCCTTGCAGTGAAAAGGCTCTAAAAGCCATTTTCACTGTGACAGGGTTGGCTGGGATTGAATATTACATTCAATACTAATATATTTCAAAAGGAAAAAGCTACAACGTTAATGTTTGACTTTTTAAAATATAAAAGCCAAGCACAATTCACTGGTAAGGTTGACTTTGTAAACGTTTTTTTTAGAAAAGGTACATTTAGAAAATTACCTTTTCTCTGCGTTAAGGCTCCATATGTACATTTGCATTAGCTACCACTGTCCCCCAGAAGCTGAATAGCTCCCTTGATTAGGTGTGAACTTGCTTTCAAATCTGAGACAAAGTGCTTGTGTGTCAGATGGATAGTTTTCTGTTCTTCTGGCAGGATGTCCATCCAGACCGTGCCAAAGAATATAAACAACCTACCCTGTAACAGGAAGATTTAAAGAACAACTGTCTCTGTCCCCTCCTGGGTCCATCTAGTTAGCCAGACACCAATTTCATTTGCAGAGGAGCTGGCAGAAAGTTGGTTTTGAGCACCCACAGAGGAGAGGTTGTTCACCTCTGGGTGGGCACAGAGGCTCCGCACAAATCAGATACAAGGTAGGTTCTGCTATCTTGGTTTTTTTCAGACAGATTGTGGTACTTGAGGGTTGTTTACATTTGGACAAACAGGAAATGCTGCAAACGTGGGTAGAGTTACCCCTGGGAAATGTTACCCCATTGGTGGGGAACACAAATGTTTACCCGCCTACAGGCTGCTTCCAGCCATAAACATGCCACCCACAGTAACCTCCTCGTAACATTTTCTGGACCTGTAAAAGAACAGAAGAAGACTAGACCTGCTGCCTGTGACCTGAGAAGATCCCTGAAGAATGAACTCTCTCTTCCTTGTGTACCCAGAACAAAGAAAGGGACTCCAAGGTTCATTAGGAGGACTTCCTTGCCAAAGCCATAGAGACACAATAAATTATAAGACCCTTTTCTGCTACTGCCCAGTTGACAAATTTCAATTGGACCTGCCCCAGAACCTGGTGCTGGACACTGCCGGAGTGAGTTCTGACCCCCACATGCCATCCACAATGCCCTGGACCCTTGGCTGGTGGCCAAGTGTACTCCACCAATCTTTTCCTGAAACCTGTAATTTGTAACTTTTTAGCTTCAAAAACCTCAGTGGACGGCGACCAACCTGCCAAGCTGATATCATGAAGAAGCGTTGTCATCTGGCCAAAGATTCAGGCCACTTTCAGTCAGAGCTTTTTTGCAGCTGGAAATTCAACTCAGTCTCACATTATGGAGAAAGTATACAGCCTACTGGACCTCTCTTTGAATACAGAGTCCAAGCTCTAAAAAAAGTGACTAAGTTAGAAGGTAAAAATCTTCAACTGTTGAAGGACAAAACGTATCTGGCCACTGAGGGACCTTTTCTGGAAGTGCAATTCAAATTTCTCACACTCAGAACTTTCCCTCTAAAACAGCTTCACTGAGACCTCATGGACTGTCTATCCAACGATGTGGAGCCCTCTTTGGAAACAGCCTGCTGCCTTGCTCTGCTGAGGACATTTGACTTTCATTTTAGAGGTAGGTTCAAAGGTCAAACATCTGAACCAGTCACATCTGCTTTCTCTGTCTGATCTGTGCTCCATTGTGGTCAACCTTAACTCATGCCTAGGCAATGGTCAAGTATAACCACATGACCACAGTTGACACTTAACACAACACTTTTAGACTCGATTTTCACATTTAAACTTTCTATTTTTAAAGATTTGTCATTGTTTGTGTCATTTTATTTATTAAAGTGTACTCTGTTTTTTTAAATTGGTGATGTGTTTTGACTTTATTATGGTTTTGGTGTGCAAAAAACTTTACATATTGCCTAGTAATTAAACCTGACTGCTCTGTGCCATAACTAGCAGGGTTTTGAGCTCAGGTTATTTTAGTGACTTTTAGGGTTCAACCTGACAACAGTTGTAGTTATTAATTGAGGTGGGTACCTGCCCCCTCAATGAATACCCAAATTTCCTTCACATATCAGGAAGGCAGAGACTTGGATATACAGAGATAGCTTCAAGATGTATAACTGTCACTGTGACAGTTATATGTTGAACATTTTTGAAACCATATTATGAATTTCTTCTTTTTTAGCTAGCCATTTAAAAATACAAACAATGGTATTCATGGTTGTGCTGAGAGGTGGAAGAGCGGTACAAAAGGGTGTGGTGAGGGTGGAGCATCTGAACCAATCAAACACTCACACCCAATCAACAGATCTGGGTTTAATCCATCACCGTTCTTAAGCCCATTCTGTCACCCCAGTTCAGACATGGCCATATGCAAATCAGTCTGACCCTGTGCCTCATGGGAACATTCCAGCCCAAACTGCAAAGCCATGCCTTCCTTGGACTAGAAACAAGCTTCTGAGGACTGGTTTCTGGCATTTCAGCCGTCTTCAGCCCAGCTGGCTTGAATCCAGTGGCAAAGTGAGCAAGGGACTCACGTCTGAGCATACCCTGCCAACTTATGGCGAACAAAGCGGTACAAAAGGGGTGGTGATGGACGGAACATCTGAACCAATCAAACGCTCACACCCAATCAACAGATCTGAGTTTAATCCATCACCATTCTTTAGCCCACTCTGTCAACCCAGTTCAGACATGGCCATATGCAAATCAGTCTGACCCTGTGCCTCATGGGAACAATCCAGCCTGAACTGCAAAGCCATGCCTTCCCTGGACCGGAAACAAGCTTCCGAGGACCGGTTTCTGGCATTTCAGCCGTCTTCAGCCCGGTTTGCTTGAATCCAGTGGCAAAGTGAGCAAGGGACTCACGTCTGAGCATACCCTGCCAACTTATGGCAAACAAAGCGGTACAAAAGGGGGTGGTGATGGACGGAGCATCTGGACTAATCAAAAACTCACACCCAATCAACAGATCTGGGTTTCATCCATCACCATTCTTTAGCCCACTCTCCCACCCCAGTTCAGACATGGCCATATGCAAATCAGTCTGACCCTGTGCCTCATGGGAACAGTCCAGCCCGAACTGCAAAGCCATGCTTTTCCTCGACCGGAAACACGCTTCCAAAGACCGGTTTCTGGCATTTCAGCCGTCTTCAGCCCGGCTTGCTTGAATCCAGTGGCAAAGTGAGCAAGGAACTCACGTCTGAGCAAACCCTGCCAACTTATGGCGAACAAAGCGGTACACAAGGGGGTGGTGATGGACGGAGCATCTGAACCAATCAAACACTCACACCCAATCAACAGATCTGGGTTTAATCCATCACCGTTCTTTAGCCCACTCTGCCACCCCAGTTCGCCCTATGAGAGGTGGAAGAGAGCATCATTCCTTTTGGGTTTGATGTACAAGATTAGTTTTTTTGCCAGAAACACACTGTCACTCAGCATGGGCTCAAAGCCAACCTGAAGGTGCAGCACACCTCAGCTCCTGTTTACACCTGAAGATAAAGGCCCCATATGACAACTTAAATGAACCAACAATGAAAACCACCCCCCTACTGACCTCCACTGATAAGCCGACCATCACATCCTGGGAACCCGCGACCGTCAAATGCATTACAGCTACCATTAAGAGAACCCACTCTGGAGCCCCTACGGACCTCTGCCCACCCCACATCTTCCACAAACGATTCAGAAAAGGGGGTGGTGATGAACAGAGTGTCTGAATTAAGCAGACCACTTTTACCCAGTCCAAAGATCAGGGCTTGATCCATCACCGTTATTTATCTCACTGCACCATCCCAGATCAGAACCTGGCTATATGCAAATCAGTCTGTCCCTGGCCCAGTGCATCATGGGAACAGGGCAGACTAAACTACCAAGCCAATTCTTCACCAGAAAGGAGACAAGCTACCGGGGACCGGTTTCTGGCATTTCAGCCGTCTTCGGCCCGGCTTGCTTGAATCCTGATGGTGCAGTGAGAAATATAAGAATTGGCTTGGTAGTTTGGTCTGCCCTGTTCCCATGATGCACTGGGCCAGGGTCAGACTAATTTGCATATAGCCAAGTTCTGAGCTGGGATGGTGCAGTGAGCTAAAAAACGGTGATGGATCAAGCCCTGATCTTTGGACTGGGTAAGAGTGGTCTGCTTAATTCAGACACTCTGTTCATCACCACCCCCTTTTCTGAACCACATCTTCCACAAGACCGCATCGCACCCAAACTGGGATGCACTATCAACACCTCCCTCTGATCCGGAATCTGCCAAGACGACTTGAAAAGGGCAGTAGTAAAACCCCTCCTCAAAAAAACATCAGCCTACCCTATGAACCTGAACCTGAACCGGACCATCTCTCTCCTCCCCTTCATTGACAAAGTCACTGAGAGACTCATAAAAACCCAGCTGACCACCTTCATAGAAGAAAACTTCATCCTGGAGGTCACAAAGTCAGAATTCCGCAGCAACCACAGCACCGAGACAGTTCTCCTCGCCACCACCGACGACATCCACATGTTACTCGGCCAGGGACACACCACAGCCCTCATTGTTCTAGACCTCTCTGCAGCCTTCGACACCGTTTCACATCACACTCTAGCATCCAGACTACATGAGGCAGGAATTCAAGGAGCCGCCCTCGGCTGGACCCAATCTTTCCTCTCCGGCAGAACCCAGAGGGTCCGACTCCCTCCCTTCCTCTCTGAACCAACGGAAATCAACTGAGGAGTACCCCAGGCAACTTCACTCAGCCCCACACTCTTCAACATCTACATGAATCCCTTCGTCGCCATCCTCAGCCAGCTTGGGCTTAGCATTGTATCCTATGCCAACGACACCGGGCTCATCCTCTCGCTCATGAAGAATACAGAAGACACTAGCCTCTGTTTACAGGAAGGCATGAAGAACGTGGCAGGCTGGAAAGAGGACCGCTCCCTGAAGCTAAATTCAGAGAAGACCAAAATCCTCATCCTCTGTCCCTTCACATCCACCTGGGAAAACACCTGGTGGCCCTCCGCCCCCGGGAGCCCACCAACCGCTTTAGACCTCGCTCAGAACCTTTACATCATCCTCAACTCCTCCCTCTTCATGAACTGCCAGACCAACACCGTCGCATCCACCAGTTTCAACTGCCTTTGCATCCTGCTTAAGACCTTCAAGTTAATCCCCTCCGACTGCAGAAGAACCTTCTGCACGCACTCATCACCAGCATACTAGACTACGGCAATGCCCTCTATGCCGGAATCAACAAAATCCTCCTGCGTAGAATACGGACCATCCAGTATGCCGCAGCCAGACTTGTCCTCTGGACACCGGCCATGAGCACATGACCCCAACACGTACAAGGCCTCCACTGGCAACCCGTCGAGAACAGGGTCACCTTCAAACTCCTCACCCACGCCTACAAATCCCTACACAACATCAGACCCAAATACCTCAATGAGAGAATATCCTTCCACGTACCAAAGAGGAACCTCCGCTCTGCTGACCTTGTGTCGTGTTGCCCCTTTAAGCTATGTTTAGAATTGTTTTGCTTTGACATTCCTTTATGTCACAGGATTCTCTTCTAGCCTCTGTGTGGACAGTTGCTGGGGAAGAAGTCCTGTGTAGGTTGTACCCTACCTTGCTCCTGTGCTTTCCTTCCAATAAACTCATTTTTTCTACTAAATATTGAGTGGACTCAATACTACAATTTTGGCGACGAGGTCCAGGAAGCACTAGGAACCCATGAACCCTGATGATTTCAATTTTAAGAATTTTTTATATTTTTACCTATTTACAAGGAAGAAATATTTTTCTGAAAAATTAATTCAACATTTATTTCTTCGATGTTTTAAAGACTCTTCGATGTTTTAAAGACTCTTCACTCCAAGAAACATCTTTATCCTGCTTCTACTCAGACTGCCTCTACTTCGTTTGACTGCTTCGTTTAACTACCTTCTCCTCTGTACCCATGTGAGTAAGGATCTTTGTTATTATTGACCCCGAACTTCCGATGTATGCGCATTCATTTTAGAGATCTTTAACAATCTCCATTGTGTTGGCGCAGGGTCTGTACCTAACTTAAAAACCTCATGGGTGAAGTGTGCATCTTTTGAAATTGCAGCAAAGCAGTTAGAGAAGCTGTTACCTTTACTTTGATCGAGCGCTTTCATTCTGCCTCGCTCTTCGATTCTCCGTCTTGCAGCAACGTTCGCGCTGATGCTCATCATACCATTGCGCTTTACGCACGTCGCGTGATGACGTAGGACGCCGGCGGCTATTTTTTGGTTTCCATAACAACGTTACCAGCGTTTCATCGTCCTTCGTACTCTTTAAGCATCTTTCAGCAGCGTTTCTACATTTCAAGGCAGTTTTCAACAGCGTTTCTTAATCCATTTTACTTCTACATTGTTATTTCTATTTTAACATAAATTTTCGTATTTTCAGTTTTCCACCAGTTTCATCAAGTAAGATTTTTTTTTCTTTATATTGTGACTTCCTGTTTTCCTCATGGCTACTCAAAACTTTACCATACAATCACCTCAAGCCTTTTGGCCGTCTTGCATGAAGTGGCTTCAATGGAAGGCATATTTTCTAAACTTTATTGATACCATCGACGAAGAGGGAAGAATGAAACCAGAAAGGAAAAAGAAGTTGTTTTTACATTCTCTTGGTGCTGGAGGTTTGAAAGTGTATGAGGAAATGTCAAAATGTTCTGGCGGTCGAGAATCTAATGTTTTTAATGACATTTTGATAGATTTTGATAATCATTTTTCTCCCAAAGTATGTATTGGTATTACCAGGTATACATTTTTTCGCAGGAAACAACAACCTGGGGAAACTATAGATGTTTATGTATCTGAATTAAAAAAGATAGCGGATGATTGTAAGTTTGTTCACCTTCAAGAACAGTTTATAAGGGATCAAGTTGTAATGCATGCATCTGATCCATCAATTCAAGATAGACTTTGGATTAATGGTGATTCTGACCTTAAGGATGTTTTAGCTATTGTCAGGAAAGCTGAACTTTCTGGCCGCAGCGCTAAAGCCATTAAGGTTAATGATAAAGTTTCTTCTGATTCTAGTGTTGTTTCAGAACATACTGTTTCTAAAGTTCAAAGTAAGTCTAATTATAAACAGAAGTTTCAAAATAAACCTAAGTCTAGTGAAGTTAAAAATCCTGATAAGCTCAAATGCTTCAGGTGTGGTAGTAGTTCACATTTGGCCAATTTTAAATTGTGTCCAGCCATTAAGGAAAAATGTTCCAATTGTGGGTTAATTGGCCATTATTCTAGAGCTTGTCACAGATCTAAGAGTAAGAAAGTGAAGGTTATTTGTGATTCCTCTTCTAGTGATGAGGAAGATATTATTAGAAAAGTGTTACATTGTTCTGTTGAAGATGAATGCATTAAAAAAGTTACACATTGCTCCATGGAAGATGAGTGTGTTCAGAAACCACTTGAGAAGGTTTATATTTTCAACATTAATGACTCCTTCAAGGGGAACGTTCTTAAAAAACCAATTTGTAACATGTTAATTGGTGGGGTTCCCATTAATATTTATGCGGATTCCGGCTCTCCCTACACAATAGTTAATGAGAGAGTGTGGAATTCTGATTTTGCACAATATTTGGGAAATTATTTTTATGCTTCAGATATTTCTCCTGAAGGGTTTTTGGAGGAAAAGATTGACATTATTGGTTTCAAGCCTTTAAAGTTCAGATTTAAGGACAGGGATTCCCTGGGAAAACTTTATGTGGCTAAACGTGGTCCTTCTGTCCTTGGATGGAGAGATCAGAGAGATCAGAGAGATTTAGATATTATCTTGAATTCCAATAGTCCTGAACCAGTTTTAGTAATTAATGATTAATGTTTAAAAGATTTCCCAAAGTTTTTAGTGGCAAAATTGGTAATCTTCATGGATTTTCTCATCGTATTGTCCTGAAGAGTCATGCAAAACCTAAAATTTTTAAAGCTAGGAATATTCCTATTTTGGTTCGTAGTGATGTTGAAAAGGAGTTGGAGAAGTTGGTGGGAGAGGATATAATTGAAGCTATAGAATCCTCCGAATGGATTTCTCTAGTTGTAATCGCCAGACGTTCAAATGGCAAAATTCGGCTATGTGTAGATCTTCGCCATTTGAATGAGAACATTGTAATTGATAAGTTTCCATTACCCAAAATTTCTGAAATGTTGTCTTCCGTTAAAGGTGCCTCTATTTTTTCTACTCTGGACCTTTCTGCTGCTTACCATCAGATCTCTTTAGATTATGACAGCAAGCATCTTACAACATTTATTACTCCTATGGGGTGTTTTCAATTTAAAAGGATGCCATTTGGATTGGCCTCCGCTGCTGCCATTTTCCAACGTATTATGCACCAGTTGATTAGCAAACATCCTAAAATTAGATTTTTCCAAGACGATATTTTAATTTATAGAAAAGATGAGGTTGAGCACAATTTCATCCTTGAGGAGGTTCTTAATATTCTGGAGGAAAAAGGTTTAACCATTGAGTTTTCCAAATGTCATTTTGGGGTTCAGTCTGTGACTTATCTAGGTCATGTATTGTGTTCAGATGGTGTTTCAACTAAACCAAAGCTAGTTGATGCCATTAAGGAAGCACCCTCCCCAACTAGTAAGGATGATGTTCGGTCATTCCTTGGAATGGTAGAATTTTATTCTAATTTTTGTTAAAGGTTTCTCTAGTAAAGTTTTTAATATTAGACAACTTTTGAAAAGTAAAGTCAAATTTGAGTGGTCTGCTCTTTGTGAAAATGAATTCAATGGTATTAAATCCGACATTATCAATGCCCCAGTGTTATCCCCTTTTGACTTAGACCTTGACTCTGTTATTACGGTTGATGCCAGTAACAAGGGTTTGGGAAGCGTTCTTTCGCAAATTGACAGTTCTGGTAAAGAACACATTGTCGCTTTTGCGTCCAGGGCTCTTTCAGTTCCTGAAGGTAAATTTTCTGTTATTGAAAAGGAAACTCTTGCTGTTGTTCGGTTTTTAGAACATTTCCGGAGTTTTGTATGGGGCAAAAGATGTGTAGTTAGAACTGATCATAAACCCCTTACCAAACTGCTTTCTACTGATGGCCTTTACAATGCCTCTGCTAGAATTGCTAGGATGACTATGCGTTTACAAGACTTTATAATCAAAATTGTATATTTTCCAGGCAAAAGCAACGTAATTGCTGATTTCCTTTCGCGCATGCCCTCAGACTTGCAAGAGTGTGCAGTTAATGAGTAGGACTCTTTTCAAGTTGCTCTTATTCATGATGGGAACCCTTTTTGCATTGAGAAGAAAGTTTGGGCTAAGGAGTATGTAAAGGACAATGTTTTGACCTCTGTTGTTTCTTCTATTCTCGAAGGATGGCTGGAGAAAAGTAAATTGTCACCTGATCTTAAACCGTTTTGGGAGGTCAGGAATGAGCTCACTGTTTTGGATAATACGATTTTTGGAGGTGATAACTCTGTTCCTCCTGTAACTTTGAGGTACTCCATTTTAGGGTTATGCCACAAGGATCATTGTGGAATTGTCAAGACCAAACAGAATATCAAACAGTGGTACTGGTGCCCTGGTATTGATGTCATGTCTGAAAGAATGGTACGTGAGTGTGTGGTTTGTTCAAACTCAGATAAAGTACTCAATACTTTGACACCTGATATGTGTGTACCTGTAGTTCCTGATGGTCCTTGGCATACTGTTGCTATGGATATTATGGGACCTATTGGGGACAGTCAAAAATTTGTGATTTCTATCATTGACATTTTTTCTAGATGGCCCTGCATTACCATTGTAGATAGAGTGGATTCAGCTACTGTTTTAGAATTTATTGATAACGTTTTTATGGAGGAAGGTCTTCCTACTCAAATTATTAGTGACAATGGTGTCCAGTTCTTATCAAAACTGGCTAAATCTTATTTTGACAGAACAGGTATAACTCATAAAACCACTTCATTATACAATCCGAGTGGTAATGGATTATGCAAGAGATTTAATAGAGTTTTGAAGAGTGCCATTCAACTTGCTAAATTGAAAGGAGAAGATTGGGAATTTGGTGTTTACAAAGCTGTTTGGTCCTACAGAACCAATATTCATGATGCATTAAAGCTGTCAACATTCGAAATTATGAGAGGTCGTGTCGCTAGGACTAAGTACAATCCTAATTGGTTGCATAAGAAAAGTTGTTTGGATACCTGTATGAACTAAATTAAAGGCAATATTGTTGAAAAACATCTCCAATATAAAACAAATTTTGACAATAAATTTGCTTCTGGTTCTGCGAAGGTTGAAACTGGGATTCTGGTTAAAGTTAAAAAACCCTGGAAGGTTCGCAAACGTGAATCTCAGTTTTCAAAACCTTTAATGATTAAGAAAGTATTACATAATGCTGTCCTTTTGAGGGATGGTAAGGTGTGGAATTTAAAGAGAATTGCTATTTACAAAGGGAAGAAGGATTTTTGTGCTGATAATTCTGCAAATTTTTCTAATATTTCTCCGGATCCTCAAATTGTTCAAAAAGAGGATCATGGTGGTTTGCTGTTTTTCTGAAAATTTTTCTGTTCCTTCTGAAAATACTTCTGTTCCTGTTAGTACCTCTAATGATGTTATTCCTGGAGGTATTAACAATGAAGCTGTTCCAGAAGTTGTTAATAAGGAAGGGTTGGTTTCCACTGTAAATGTTAATGATTTTCTCATTGCAGATGAATGTTGTTCTTCTAATCAAAACATCAACAACACCACTGTTAAAGATGTCAATTGAACTAAGGATACTGTTATTGGTAAGAAAGGTGTTTGTTCCAAACCCATCTGGTTACAAGATTTTGTTTGTTAATTATTTGTTTTTTTTCTTTTTGTTTCATAAGGAAGAAGATGTGTTGTGTTGCCCCTTCAAGCTATGTTTAGAATTGTTTTGCTTTGACATTCCTTTATGTCACAGGATTCTCTTCTAGCCTCTGTGTGGACAGTTGCTGGGGAAGAAGTCCTGTGTAGGTTGTACCCTTCCTTGCTCCTGTGTTTTCCTTCCAATAAACTCATTTTTTCTACTAAATATTGAGTGGACTCAATACTACAGAGGCCCCCGCGTCCACAGACACAGAACTAGTGGGAGAGTTTTCTCCTACATTGGGATTTTGGATATAAACCTATGATTTTCTGATGTTATTTTCATTGAAATATGCAATGCAAATTGTGATTGTGACCTTATGAATTGCTTCTGTTCACACGGGAACGTATGTGTGAGAAGTATTACAGTGTATAATCTGTATTCAACAGTTTCATTTTATGTTCCTCTTTACTAATATCTTATGTTACAAGAATAAAATACATTTGTACCAGTAGTACAAGATAACGACAAACATGTGTTTATATTCTTAAAGGCTGTTTTCCCTTTAGCTGTGCCTCTAGTAGCTCAGGGCTTTCCTTGGGCTCATATTTATACAAGGTTTATTTTGCCAGATTGAAATGGCTGGTTTAAAACTGCGCTACAGGCTGCAGTAGCAGACGTAAGGCCCGCCTCTGATAGGGATGAATGGACCAATCAGTGCGCAGCATGTCAGAAAATAAAGCAGACACCCCCCAAAGAAGATGTCAGCGGGAAGAGAATAGTGTTACTTTGAGAATTAAAAAAAACATAAAAATAAGTAGTAAATGAGGGAGCCTGCCTTAGGACCTAATGGCAAGCAGTCCCTCAACTAAAAAGCACTCTCCCCAACCCGAGCGCGTAATGTACCTGGGAGCACAACTGACTCCTCCCAGGCCCACCTCTGATTGGGGAAAATGGACCATTCAGAGCGCACCACAGCTGAAAATAAAGCAGCCACACCCCCCAAAGAAGATGTCAGCGGGAAGAGAATAGCGTTACTTTGAGAATTAAACAAAACATAAAAACCTGTGGTAAATGAGGGATCCTGCCTCAGGACAGTAGCGGTCGGTGGTGGAAGTAGGTGACGGGTGGTGTCGTGGGGAGGGGGAGGGGCAGGGCGGGGGGTAGTAAACTATGGATTACGGAGGATTAAAGGTAAGTATACAGATAAATCAATAAAAGGTATTTTGTTGCCAACTATCCAGCCGTCATGGTAATACAGGCAAACGCACAGTACAAGAGGACACTGCAAAAGAGTGCACAGCAGAAAAACACAAAGAAAGCACAGGAGGTATCATGGGGACCAACCCTCAAGTACCTAAAAAAATCTAGTGTGTCATCATGACTAAACATTTTGCTTTGTTTCACAGGTAATGTTAATCCCATAACATGTGTGTGTTGATTGCCTTGGAAATTTATTTATTTAATCCATGTAAGTTAAAAATTGTGTTGATCATAATTCGATTGATCACCCTTTTTGGAGTGAGTGTATGATCTTCTTAAAATGTCTTTTTTATTGGCGCAAATTGCCAAAGTATTTTCCCATACATCAATGTCTGTCCATGATGCCAGATGCATGCCTCATGTGTGCCTTAGGTATATGTTTTATAACCTGTTGCCATCTCACTGCATTAACAGTTGAAGCATTTTCAGTGACCAGTGTTTTGTTTCATTTTCGTAGCTATAAGGGTAGTCTACTAGGAATTATTTGTTTTACTGTACTTTTCATTAGAATATTGGGTTTAGATTAGTGGTATCCTCCCATGAGATGTTCTAATTATAAATGCCTCTTTTTGAGTTGTAGTTGAACTAATACATTTTGTCAGACCTAGGATACACCAGTATTTTTCGTTCTACTGTTTATTTTCTGACTCTTACCTAGTATTCAAGTATCAAGTATTAAGACCAGTGTCTGACCACAAATTAGGCATCCATATTTTCAGTTGAGATATGGCTGTCCTTGGAAGCAAAGAGCGATGAGTGTGAAATAATGTTACTCTATTTGAGGGTTGATTGTTGTGTCTATGAAGGTAGATCTGGTGTTAGCGAAAAAGCCAGGCTAACACTTTCTCAAAAAGACCCATTGGGTCTTGTGAAGTGAACCACAAACCTTCAAAAGAGTGATCTACTCTTGTTTTATCTTTGACGGCGCTCTCTATTGTTTGAGTCTTCATTACCTCTGTCCTTAATGTGAGTAGGTTCAGCATGTTTACTCCCATTAACAAACAGGCAAACGCACAGTACAAGAGGACACTCCAAAAGAGTGCACAGCAGAAAAACAAAAAAAAAACACGGGAGGAATTATGGGGATCATCCCTCAAGGACCTCAAAAAAACTGGTGTGTCTGCTTAGAGGGATGTTTTAAAAAGCATGGCACACAGGGGCAGACCTCCTTAATCTGCACACGTAAGTACTGGGAAAAGTGTATAATGACCAGCAGATCCCTGTGTTCATCTGTGCTCCTGCTTCGTTTAATTTATCCACACGTTCCTGCTCCTTCTTTGCTGCTTACAATGTATGGCCTCTTCACTAAGGGGCCTATCAGGATGGCGGGCGTCTGCCATTCCTGCGTAGATTGGACCATCAGCCATAGGTGCACCGGTCCAGCCCGCTATATTCGGATGCCCCTGCCACACTGGCGGGCGCATCCTGGTTGTTTAACATTGTGGACAGTGGTGCTGGCTGCAGCACCGTACGCAATGTTAGAAACCGTGTTTTGCATTGTTATGCATAATGTGGCAGGCACTGCGCAGTGCCTGCCACCTTGGGCATTACAATGTCGGGGGTACCATATGTTACTACCCAAGTGCAGCACCCTAGCCCCCTAGGGACCCGCAACTGACTCCCAAAGTGATTTTCCTTTTGTCTTTCCATGACAGACTCTCTGCCATGGAAAGGCATGTCCCCGCTGCCATCGTAATATGGATGGTGGAGCCTGCAAGGCACTACCACCATATTGTTCTCTTTTTCCACCTGCCCTGCAATCGTGGCGATTGCCGACCAGCAGAAAAGCAGCCGACGAACTATCTGTCTGCAGCGGTACCCCTCGCCATGGTAATATGGCAGGGTAAATGTGGTTGTGATGGCGATCCGCCCGCCATCATAATCACCCCCTAAATGTCTTCCTGTGACACCGTAAAATCAAACGTTTATCATTTGGTCTATGCGGTACAATGCGATATTTGATTTCAGTTATTCAATGTAGGATCCTGCAGTTGCTAAATAATTTTGTCTTTGACAGCATGCCTCTTTAAAATATCTTCATCTGACCATTACAAGAGTTTTCATTGAGTGACAGCTGCACTACACAGAGCCTTAAGAGAGCAGTCCTTTTAGTCGTCAGCTAGCCACACCTGGGCTTTGAACTTTAAAATCCACGAGTCACCAATGCTTGATTTTTCAGACACTCAGGGGCTGATTAGGATGGCGGATGGACTTATGCTTGCATGCCACCATATCAGAAATGATACTGCCCGACAGGTTGTCGGCGGTCCCGACAAAGGTATTATGTTGCAACACCTGACATATTCCTGCACTATGTGGCAGGCACCGTGCAGTGCCTGCCACGTGGTACAGGGATATGTGGGGACCCCAAAAGGTGCCCCCCAAAACCCACAGCTTAGGGCCAGGGGATAAGGGGGGCCTCCTGCGGGCCCCCAAGTCCCTTCCCGCCTGCATTTTCTTGGCAGGTTCCTGCGGAAAGGGACATCATAATCCCTACGGCAGAGCCTGTTAGGCAGCTTCTTGGTTGTAGGATATGATTCCCTTTAGATACACCGGCGGGCTCAAGGAGCCAGTCAGATGCGTGGTAGTTGGTCTTTCTGACCGCCAACTATCCACCGCCATGGTAATATGGCGTGCTGATAACATGGTCCAGATGGCGGTGGGACATGCGGTCCCACCATCATCATAATCGGCCCGTCAGTTTTTTCAGTGAGCATTTAAATCTTGGTACTGTTTCTCAAGTTCTATCTTTGTCCATTAGTGGTGAAGCAAATCATGTGCAATCAATATTTATTTAAATACATGTTTTTTATTGAGACATTCGTAATTTGCCTTTTTACATGCCAGCAGGTTAAAGATGGGTATGTAGTCAGAGGTCCTCTCTTCATTTCACTATCTCTCTCTTCCTTTCAATCCCTCTCCCTCTGTCTCTCTGTCTCCTTTTTTCAAACTACGGCAATGCAATACAAAATACCACTTCTGCCACTGGCGTTTATTTTTATGAGACTACATAGCATGGATTCAGTGAATTCTCCCATATATGAGCTCCCTTAGCAGTCACTGAAAAATCACCATGCATTGTAATTTCAGGAACAGCTGTTACAAAACAGTGTTTCCAGTCATGATTATCTGCCTTCTTCCGCCCATTACCACACACTTTCACATTTTGTGCATTAGCAGTTCATGGCCCCCTTTGCCTTCCTGCTGTTTCATGATACTTTTACACTTTCATAGCCTACAGAAAAGATTTTAATATGTGCTTGACATTTGCATGCTTCCTTCTAGGATTTTATTCTTACTGTGAAAAATGCTTTGAAGATCCAGCTGGGTGCAGGGTGGTTCGAGCTTTGATTACGCGTATGTTGGAATTACAAGTGGGGAGTTATTTCATTACCTCAACCTCCATTAAATTGCCTCCACCAGTTTTGTTATATTTCAACAGGTCAAACCTGCTGAAATGTACCAGGGAAAGTGTGTATAGTATTTACCGTTCCATGCAAAATTTGCTGCTCAAAACGCCAAAATATGCATGTTAATCCCACAAAACTTGTATTGAGTGCTGCTTATTGCACCCAATAAATATTATACCCTGGGGTATCGTTATTTATGATGTGCAATAAATAGCACCATGTTTCCAAACTCGCTTGTAATCAAGCCAAAGTTATTTATTAAGTAATTACTTTGGTGACCGTGGATTGAAGCGAAATTTCACCTGGTGCCAATACTGTCCTTGTTTGTACCTGGTCACTGCATCACTTACAACACACAGAGCCTTATTACAAGCTTGGCGATCCTGTAGACCGCAATACCGGCGGTGGTGGTCCGATCGTGTAGAGCTCAGAGGTCTGACCACTGTATTATGAGTTGGGTGGATAGGCTTTGCGAAGACCGCAACCATACCACCAAGACCGCCAGCAAACTGCATGGTTTGTGGTCAGGAAAAGGCAACCAGGGCATAGGGCAGTATGGGGACCTGCACCACGTCCGTATTATGAGTTGCTTTTTCCACAACGTGACCTCGACAGTTCCACCGCCTGCTCCACGGTGGCGGTGACAATGGATTTGCAGTGCTTACTCACCCCTTTCTTGTTTTTTCAGGTAGAGTCTGTCATGGATCCCTTTCTTCACATTCCCTCTTCACAGTAGGATCTTCACGCCAAGGATTTTGCACCACATTCCCATTGCTAGGACTGCCCACATATAGGTTGGACGGGTAATGGGTTTATGGTATTTGTTACACATGTATCAAGCATATGTGTGCATCTGACACATATGTAGTTGAAATGCGCACACAGTCATTGATATATTTGGAAAAAAGTAATCACCACCACCGCAATATCTCCACAGCCACACCGCTAGGAACCGTTGTCAACTTGTATTACAGCAGTTTTTAGACCACCAGGGATGTGATCTTCTGGCATTTGTAGATGTGGTTCTTGGGCATTTGGCCCGCCAAACTCTGAATAAGGCCCACAGTGATTCATTCCCCCTATGCATCAATGTGAAAGAGGAGGAAAAATGTTTTCCTCATAAAGCTACACTGCTTAATCTCATTGATAATAATAATTATAATTATTAATAATATTACATAGAATTTGTGCCCTTATTTCACTCACTGTCTTTGGGCATCCCTCCAGCAACATATGCCCCTGATGGTGTCTCTGAATAAAATACTTTGGAGCTGAAAATGAGTGGGTCAGTATTTTCCGAATCCTACTCAAACTCCTATTATTGCACGGGTCGGAATTACAAGTTGGGTGTTATTAAGTGCACCCGGTAGTCACTGTGTTAAATAGCTCACTCTTACATTTCGGTAGGTTAAACTTTCTGGACTATAGCAGGGAAAAAGTATACAGGGGCATTTCGGCAAGGGCTGGCGATAATTATCGCTCAGCGCGCTTAGCGCGCCAATAATTATCGTGGCTAACTCTGCATTTTATCACTGAGATACCGTGCTATCAGCAACGCTTATCTCAACAGCAATAAAATTCCAGGTGCAAGCTGCCATATATGTGATTATCGCTGGAAATCCTGCGATAATCACACCAATTATGGCGATAGCTTGATGATAGGGCAGGGCAGACTCAGCCATGTTATCCACCTTCCGTTGGATATCTTGGCTAAGTCAGACTACAAGCTGGCGTAAGGAAAGTAATGGTAACCGCGGATAGCGCTACTTTTCTTATCGCTATGCATGTTAGTGTGCAGCTTGATAATTGGAGAAATGTCGGTTAGCAACATTTCTCCAGTTATTTTGGGAAGGAACGCCCACTTTTCATCTCTTTAGAGATGCAAAGCTGGGCGTTGAGGGAAAGGGCGCTAAGGCAAAGATTCACACAATAGCGTGACCTTGCTGAGAGGGTGTTAAGATTATCGCTGCTTTAGCGGCAAAAAGTGCAGCTAAAGCTCCAATAATGCCCTTGTTGATATGCCCCACAGTCATTACCATACCATGCGGAGTCTGGTGCTGTAAGCACCAAAATCCACCTGTTATTCCCCAAAAACTTGTGATAGTTGGTATTTATAACCTCTGATAAATAAAGAAGCCTCCAATGTCGTTATTTATGAGGTGCAGCGAATAGTACTTTGTTTCTGAGCAACTGGTAATCAGGGACTCTGAAACTTACACTGATGCTTCCGACGCTGAGAGTGAAAAATGCTTCTTTTGTGTCCTGATGCACTGCAAGTCAACATAATGAGTTATCACAACATAAGTAATAATGTTAATTATTCCATTAGCAGTATCAGAGATAGGTTTTGGTAAGAGTGATTACAGAAGCACATGATTCCACTGTGGTTTCCACCTTCTTCCCTTTGACATGTGTCACAACACATGCCATAACTTCAGTCAGATGGGCCACTTTCAGAGTCTTCAAGGTCACAACAATGTCTGCAAAGATGTGAAAATGCAGCTCTACCCTCGTCATTGGATTAGAAATGCTGGCAAATGCTCCTGCCATTTTAATTTTACCAAGCCCAGAGACAATAGGAAAGGCAAAAGGGTTCTCAATCAACATATTGTCCTTTCAGATGAGAGTAATCAGTAGATAAAGTTTGTACTCAACATTACCACCAATTAGGTAAAATCCCATTCCTCAAGGACACTGTTGCTACCATCGATGAATAGCGGACATCAATCTTGCAAAACTTTCCAAGAAGTTGCTCCTATGTCTGCCAAGTTAAGCCTCTACATGTATGTGTTAAAAAAAACTCCAATTTGATGAATTATTTGTAGATGCAGAGGCAAGTACCAGATTTATTTTCATTTTCAGGTCAGCAATCAAAATGTAAGTCCTGTGTCAAATTATAGCCCAATTTATAATTGAAGTAGAAGGTGACATGAAGAAAATATTTTCAGAATTGTTCCTCGGCGGAGAACGAGCGCGAGGTGCAACCTAAGATGGCCACCCGACATTGAGGCTCGGCGCGGGACTTCTCACTGGGCCTGGAGTGGCTCTAGCACGTTTTGCTGCGTGTTAATAACAGAATCCTCCATCGGAATATAATGGCTCCAGAATGCAGTGACTCTGATAATTTATGCCTTTCTGGAGGGGGAGAAATATGCAGGTGAAGTCTCTTCCTTACTAGCGGTTGCCATTTTGTTTTTCTTGCCTTTTTTTTCTCTTACCTCAGCCTCTTCTTTTCTTTTGGAATGGTGCTTTTATCAACGTTTTTTGGACTTTCTCCTCACATTCATTGGGTACTTGGAGAGGTACAGATCCGATTTTATCGCTGTTTGCCACAATGAAATTTCCTTTGAGGGGGATTTTATATCATGGCTCTGGCGGCAGCCATTTTGTCGTTTGATGGTTTCCCTGCCGACTTTCTCCTTATGTTTCCTCCTGAATTACTACTGTTACACTGTTCTTCTGGGAGTTGGAAATCTGACCTTTCTTTTTGATGCCTCTCTTTTGTGACGTCCACTGCCCTTGGAGGTTTTGTCTCATCTTTGTGGACTATTCTCTGTGAATTATTTCATTCTTATGTGCGGAGCATTTCTCCTCAACCAGTTACCTTTCCTGCCTCTTTATGGGTAGAGGAAGGAGTTAGGTCCTTAGCGGGACTGAGGGTGGGCTGGACCGTTATACTGAAACTTGAAAAAAGAGGGGGGGGCCCAAACCTCATATCATAGTCATACAGTTATTTCATCAAGACCAAATGACGAATGATTAGACCTGGTCATGTACTTTTATTTATACCGATTATTTGTATTTTTTATTTTTTATTTATATCCTTTTTTTTGGTGAACTTATTTTTCTAAGTTGAGTTCCCTCCATTTCCACTTCTTTAGTGGCTGTTTCTGTCGATGCCGAAAAGGCATTTGATAGAGTGGACTGGTCTTTTTTATTTGCTACTCTCAAATGGCATGGCTTTGGCCCTAAAATGATTTCGCTTATTTCCCTATTGTACTCAGCCCCTAGAGCGTTGGTGTTAATTAATGGTTCTACTTCCTCTTACTTTCCTCTTCAACGCGGGGTCCGCCAAGGCTGTCCTCTTTCCCCTTTGCTTTTTGTTCTTGCTTTCGAACCTTTTCTTTCTTCCATTCGCAATAATACTTCTATCTCTGGTTTTTCTTATGGCGACCATCAGTTAAAACCTTCTGCTTATGCAGATGATATTCTACTTTTTATTTCCGGATACTTCTATTCCTCCACTACTGCATGAATGTACTTATTTTTCCATTGTTTCTGGATATAAAATTAACTTGGATAAAACGGAGATACTCCATCTTACTAACACTTGCTTTCCAAATTCGTTTTCCTCTACGCGCTTTGCATGGAGTGGATCCAAAATCAAGTACTTGGGTATATGGTTTTCTAATTCCATTGCCTCTACCATCAAACTAAATATGTCTATGACTCTTTCTCAGATTGACAAATTACTTTCCTCTTTCAATCCTCTCTTTCTTTCCTGGTGGGGCAGTCTGGATTCAATCAAGATGAGGACTACCCCAATTTTACTTTATGCTCTTTCCATGCTCCCTGTTCATATCCCTATTTGTTATTTTAAGAAGATTGATTCCTGTTTGTCAAAATTCCTTTGGAAGGGGAAGAGAGCCAGAATATCTTTATCGGCATTACGTAAAGCAAAATCCAATGGAGGTGTTACCTTCCCTAATTTTCGTCTTTATCACAAATCATTTACCCTTCGCCAAGCCTCAAAATGGTTAATTTCTGAACTCTCCCCCTTTACTCCCCTTTGTCTGACCATTTGCCCTTCTCTTTTAAAGAGATTCTTACCTTTTCTATGAAATCTTCTTACAACTCTTTGTTAAAGCCCATTGTGTTTTCAAAACCTATGTCCAGAGAAACCTTTTTAGAGTAATCTATTTGGTTTAATTCTCTTCTCACTGTTAATAATCGGTCTATTTTTTTCTGTTTTTGATGGAATATCCCCCTTTCCTTTCCCCAACTTCAATCTACATTTCACTGTCCTCGCTCATTCTTACCAACATTTTCCATTTTAAAGTCAATAATATTAGATGCTTTTGACTCTCTGCCTTCCTTCCCCCCCCCCTGTGCCCCCATCTTCTCTTCTGCATATCCCAAGGCTTTTCTTATCTATAAGAATTTTTCGGCACCTGTTCTAAACCATGCTAAGACTAAATTGGAACTCTTATGGGAATCCGACCTGGGATGTGAATAGAGTGTTTCCGTTTGGGATCAACTTTGGTCGCGTTCTCTTAAAATTTCATGCTCTGCCTCTCTTACTCAATCAAACTTTTTCTTATATCACAGACTTTATCTTACTCCTCTATCCTTAGCTTGATTGCCTGTATCCAATGATGGCTCCTCTGATGCTGATCTTAAACACCGTCTTTTTCTCTGTCCTTTAGTCTCTATCTTCTGGGAGAAGGTTTGGTCCTATATGTCTCGTATACTTG
This sequence comes from Lissotriton vulgaris, assembly GCF_964263255.1. Classification (NCBI taxonomy): domain Eukaryota; kingdom Metazoa; phylum Chordata; class Amphibia; order Caudata; family Salamandridae; genus Lissotriton; species Lissotriton vulgaris. The sequence goes on along the minus strand of NC_141685.1, from coordinate 1,502,847,856 downwards.
ACATTTCTATTCCTTATACTGTCCCTCTCCTCTTTACTGGTAGCTTGTCTGACTCTTCAGACCTTCCCCCTCACACAAAAGGTCTTTTTGATCTCATGCTTGCTTTTGCTTTCCAACATATTACTCTTAACTGGAAAACATTTAAAATCCTCTCTATCCAATTTTGGTGGAACACTATATGCCACTTTCATCATCTTGATATTGCCTTTGCCTCTTCTTGCACACCCACATTGAATGGGGACCTCTTCTGGTTACCTTTGACTATTTATTTAGATAGTTTGGCATCAACATTTAACTCTCTATCAAATGTTGCAAATTTTAAACCTCCTTGAATGTTGTTTTCCTCTGTTCTTTTGATATCTGTAATTTTACTCACTAATAGTTATGTTACCTTATTTGAGATTGCCTTTTTCACTCCTTGCAGTTATATTTATTACTTGCCTTAAGTTATATGCCTCATTGATTTAAATTTCCCCATTTTCCTCTCCTCCCTTTCCTCCTTATTATCCTTCCAAAAATTATTTAAATAGCTTTCTCTTCTGTTATTATATTCCAGTCTAATTTTGTAATAATAACGGTTGTATATTATCTTTTAATTTTACTGGTTTATTAGTGCATATGTACTACTTTAAATAAATCTTTTTAAACTAAAAAAAACAGAATTGTTTTAGGGCATTCGCAGGCTCAGATGCAGACAAATCCATTTGCAGAAATAAGGAAATGTCTAGCCTATTGCCCAGCTCTTCCCTGGCACACCATTTAGCACAAAAAACAAGTTGAAGGAGAAATCAAGAAACTCCTTAACAGGACATTACTGACTGCTTAGAAGGGGCAACTCGCAGGATTCCACCAATAACTCCAGTTCCAGAGTGTCAGGAATAGGGCAAGAGCCACATATAAGTAGCTATGCGCTAACGGAAGTAGGCAAAAATATGATCCACCATTTAAATCAAGCCCATGTTTGTTTGAAGTTTAGACCTCAATAACATTTACTATCAACTCAAATTTAAAGAAGGTTCACGCTAAATGGCAACATTCACTTCCAATTTTGGCCTTTTGAGGTTTCAGTTTCAGCATTTCATCAACTTTCAGCATTCATCAAGATAAAACACTGCCTTTACTGCATTAACAGACAATCATGCCTGTTTGTGTTATGCAAAAAAGACATATTTCAAGCGTCACTTGATGATCCTTCTCTATAATCAATGGGTCATCACCTTGACACTTAAGCGTGTGAAGAACGTCAGTGTTTTCACAAGCTCCATCAGTACAGTTACCTGATGGTTCTCATGGCATTTTGACATGTTTTCAGTGAAAGGACCAGACATTATAGTGCATTATTACTGAGGAACTCGCCTGATTATCTCTCGCTCACTTCAAGGTGAAGTTTTTGAACTGGCACATGAGGTCCTCCATGTGACTGTTACTTCAAAAGGTGTGAATCACATTTCTTGACCGACCATTAGGTGAATTCAGTGTGCACATGAGCATCGGGGAGGATAGCGCTCCTGAGCGCTTACATTACATCTCCTAACACATGTATCAAAAAAAGTCACAGATTTCTTCGGACACATCACCATGAGCAATATCTACTGCTAGTAAGTGATGAGTGTTCTTATTTCTTGAGGTCAAGAATGGCATCCTAAACACTACAACCGATGCAGTCATACCAGCACTCAGCAAGATGTTCTCCATATTTAGTATCCTGCCTGTGGTGAAGTCAGGAAATAGTCTCCTTTCAGTGGAGGAGAGTTCAAGAATTTTGCTGTAAGGTTATATTTTAAGCATATAAAATGATGCTACTCTGTTCTCAAGCCAATGACATAGTAGAACATTTAATAGCCCTAAAGGCCCCCAAAATGGCTATTGTGACCATATAGAAAGCATTTCAAATTGCCATGACCACAGCATTTCCACATCTAAAGCGCTTTGCAGACAAGGAATGATTATGAGAGATACCTGATAGGCATGATAAAAATCTTTTCCACTGAAATTATATTTGGAAGTAAATTTGACCCTAAGATTTGATATATTGCAGATGGATTAAATCCATGAATGTAGTTAGAAGTGCTGCATACTATGCAGCCCAGAATAATTGAAGCTATAGGCTAACAACCAATGCAAAGCTCAACCTTCCCATCATTGTCAAAGGAGCCCAATGCTAGTCACTATTCAAATGCTAGAAAAGATCATCACAACTATGACTGACAGTCTCGCATGTTCACTGATATCAAGGGGTCCAGGACTGTAGCTCAGTGAGGTGGTCACACCATCACTCATCATATTTCTGCACAGAATAAGGTGATCATGTGTTCTGACATAGATAGGAGACAGCACCACAAAGAAGCTGTCCTGGACAATTTCAATGATACAGGGATAGCCTTTTGGAATCAGATGCTGAATTGTGTGTCATCCTCTCTTGTTCTACCTGATGTTGAGTCTCCCATTCTCGTTATTCCGTCACCTTCTAATCTCCTTCCTCTAGCTCTTCTTATTCTGCTGTCTCCACTATACCGCTTACTTCCCTTAACTGGTTCACTTGGCCCCGAAAAAACATTAGAATGTCTTTATGCCTCATCACTATGGACTGAATGAAATTTTTATGTAACTTGCGTGTGGTGCGGGTGCAGAGTCCTAATTTTCGCCTGATTACCACATCCCATCCAGCACATTGTGAGGCAGTCCCCTAGCACATCGAGAAGACTATAAAATGGGAATTAACAAGAGTGGGGCAGAAGTGCAATGATCACACGGACAAAGGTCCACACTACTCCATTGCCGCAGCTACAGGTCCTCTTTCTTTTCACCAGGATACATTCTTTTAATGCCCGATCGCCCAATGGAGCAACACACAATACCATTGGGCGTGTTGCCCAAAATCTGGACCATCCTCTCAGTAATCCCAGATGATAAAGCTCTGCCATAGGGTGGGCTGATGGGATTCATTTCTTCTCCCTTGCAAACACATTCTGGGTTATCACCGAATGTACTGTTTTTTGTGTCTATGTCCACATACAGACCAGCGACATTTGTTGTTGTTTAGTATCCATTTTAATGGGCTACTCTGGGGTGTAGTTTCTGGAAATGGGCTACAACTCCTGTGGTTTACACATTCAGCCATTTCTCACTATCTCTTACCTAATGCGTCCACTTCATCTTGGGCTAAAGCACTTCGATTATCCCTAAATAGCATTCTATCTCAGACGTATCCTACACCAAGACTGATGTAGTGAAGCAATAAACAGGAACAACTCTTACAAGGAGATGTGGGAATGATTTGATCTATATGTACCTCTAAGGCTCCAGCTCAATGTGCAGCTTTTGGAACTCTGTGGAATCTTGCTGAGTTTTTAGGTAACTCTGCGGAATTCGGCTGAGTTCTGCCTCCCCCTTATGTTTATCACATGTCTTCAGGCCCTTGATGAGATGTGAGGCAACATGTAGGATGCCTATGTGAAGCCTGGGAGACCATTGAATAGGGCATTACCACTATCCAAATGCATAAGTACAAGGCCTTGAACAACAGTTCTGAAGTTGCTTACAGGAAGAAATGGTTTGACTTTCCTTAGAAGACAGACCTGGTGCCAGGACATTTTTTTTTTGGCAATGTTTTCTTTGAAGTATAAGTTAGTGTCTAGGTTGAATACAAATGATTTGGCATTTAGTGAGAGTTGGTGTTCAAAGCCATTAAAGTTCATGTCATTCCCGCAGCACCCGGATTTGCCATTTTTGGAGGACACGGGAGCCTGCCTGAGACTGAACCAGCTCCGTCTCCTGACTGGGAATTTGCTCCACTTGACCTTATGTAAGTGGGTGCAGACTGCAGATTTCTGTACAGATTTACATACTTTCAAGACCGCATGGCCCTGCGAGCAAGACTTGCCTCATTTTCAGAAGCGCCCCCTATGTTTTAGGTCCTTGAGGACCTCTTAAAAAACTAAATCACCTCGTAAACTCATTACCCTCAGTATGCAGGCATGAATCGCACATCACCGTTTTTTATACCAAGTATGCGGAAAGCTTGGTTGGAGACATTGGGAAACCACATAACAGATGAGCAGTTGGTATACTGTTGTGCACAAGTGAGAGAACGATCCCTTAACTACAGGCTGCGGCTGATTCACTTTAAATTTATACACCAAATCTATAGCTCTCCTGTGTGGCTGTTTAGTGCCGCCTTGAGTGAGAATGCCAAGTGTGGGCGATACTGAGGCCCAGACGCTCACTTTAGGCATGTGGCCTGGGCTTGCCCGGAGATTGGTCGCTATCGGGGCAACATATTTGAGATAATGGACGAAATGCTAGAGTATGAGTTGGAGCCCTCCCCCCTGAAAGCGCTGTTAGGATATGTGCAACCTGCACCATGCAGGAGGCTTGTGGCGCTGCTCCTGCTGCTCAATAAAAGACAGATGGCTATGTGTTGGGGTAGACGCTGTGTTCCTTGGGCTGCTGATTGGCTGAAGGACACTGCATTCTGTCAAGGTCGGTTGACTGCATACTGGGAACTAATGCCAGAACAAACCTGCCCCAAGGACATTTGGGAACCCCTGTAGGATTATCTCAAATCTCACTCACAGGAATCCCATATCACAATAGATGAATACTTCAAGAAAGACATCACCTGCTCGCACACAGACCAAATGCTTACCAGTATGTTTCCAGTGATCATCCTACTCTGGAGGCCAGCATCCTTTTACTCACCCTCCCCTTCCCTCTCTGTCCTCCTGCCCCCCTCTTAGCTCTTTCTTCTTCGCCTGCCCTCGCAGGGACTGTGCAGGGTATACAGGAATTAGACTTCTGATGCACACTATATGAGCAAGAAGATGCCACGATTTCACACAGTTAACCAATCAAGCTGTTCCATACTGCTGATTGTCCATGAATATGAACGCTACATATCATAATGTGATGCAATTATACCTGTACCCTTTATGTGGTTAAAAAAAAAAGAAGTTAACAAAAATTAGGTTTATGCCATTGAGCCAGGTTTATATTATTGATTGGCATGTAGGCACTCAACATCTAAGTCTAGATGATGTACAAACATTTTTTAAGGAGTTGGATGTCTGAAGAAGAGGAGACTTTCAAGTAGAGTTGTGTACCATTGGCTGATCAGTGACTCTTGATTCTGTTATCTGTGAGTAGAGCATCAAGTGGCTTCCTGTAAATGACAGGTAACAGACAGTATGGAATCCTGGAGGACTCCATATGATAGGGATATTTTGGGCCCTTGAGATTCCCATGTGAACAATAGCCTGTTCATTAGAAAGGCGGAAGGAGAACCAGTGAAGGCCATTACCTGTGAATTCCATTCATGACATTAGGGTGTATAAGTGTGTGCGATGGTTAAATGTGTCAGAGGCAACTGAGAGATCCAACAATATCAGGAGGGGGGGGTAATCTTTTTCTGAGATCAAGAAAACATTGTGTACAAAGGGCCTCTGTGGTGCAGCATAATCTGAACCCTAACTGATAGTCATGAAGGGGATGTTAGCATTGATTTGATCTTTGAGTTGAATACAGAATGTTTTTCCAATGAGCTTTCCAATGTATAGTAGGTGAGTGACATTCCATTAGTCAGGAAGGTCATCAAGGTCTAGTGTAGGGTTCTTTAGAAGTGGGGGAATCTGAGCAGTCTTGAGAACTTCTGGGAAGAGATCTTGACTGAGGGAGGCATTGACAATGGTAATTTCGAATGATAGAGAGCATCCTCAGATAGAGGTTTGGCCTTGAGGAAGTTGAGGATGTAAGCCAGATCTGGGAGACATAGGGCTTCAAAGGCTGAACATTTAGGTATACTATATTGGATGTACTCTCGGATCTTCTGTATTTTTTCACTGAATGGTATTGCATTGCATTGACATTTTCTTTGGAGTAAAGAATTGGTAGGTCGGGCTGGGGGTTGATGCAATGCTTGGTTGCTATATTGGAGAAGATATGGAAGTGTTTATTTTACCCAGAAGAGGTGAAGAAGATGTGTCTAATATATGAGATGCTGTACAGCAAACCCTACTTCCTGTTCTTCTCTTACCTTAGTTGGTGTAGCATACACATGTTCCTTTAGTGTTTACTGGGAAGATATGTTTTTTTGGGACACTTTCATTTTGGGCTGTCTCATATCAGCCACAGTCACTACAGTCGCAGAAGCACTGAGAGACTTCAGCTGTGGTTTTGATAGTCTTGGTTCCTGCGTGATGCTTCTTCAAATGTCTTTCTACACGAAGAGTGCACTACAGGTACCTCACATTATGCCCCTTGACCGAAAAAAGGATGAGAACTTGATTCCAGTGGTGGCAACTGACCTGTCCACCTCCATGACTGCTTTCTGGACACAAGTCAAATATTCAGGGACTATGCTCTTCACCTCATGTTGGTCAGCACTATGAGCAGTTGCACACAAAAAGAGAGGTCTCTGGAGTCAGCTAATTCATGGATTTCTCTAAGTCTCCTTCACTTGCAGGCAATAAAAGATAAGAAGTTAATGAGCCAGGCTTGGCAAATGTAGACAATATAGTACAAGCCAGCATCATGACTAGGGCTGGGTGTAACTCACATAATTCCATGTTGTGTAATCATTGAAAATTACCACCCAAAAATGAACTGAGATTACATGGAATTACGTGAAAAAAGTAATTCTGCATGTAGCACTCTATTTGCTTACAGCAAAAAAGCCCCTTTGCACCAAAATGGTGAAAAGGATGCATTTTTCTCAAAGAAATACCTCTAAATGCAACAGAACATAAATATTGAGCGCGAGCAGCCACTCTCCCTCTCTAAATGTGAACTTGGGGTTAGAATTATTCCCAATTTATTCACAGCATTAAGGGTTAGTTTCTTGGAGCAAAATGCACCCTTACATCTAAAATGGAAGCAAGGAGGCATTTTGCACTTAAGAAATAGTGCTAAAAGCAGCAGAACATAAACAGCAGCGCGAACAGTCATTTGTGCCTACTAAGTGTGCTCTTGCAGTAGGATTTTTTTCTCCGAAATTGCTCTTAATTTCATGAGTGGCGGTAATCACATTATTATTAGCAATCCCACATAAAGAGTAACTCAGTATTGCCAAAATTACGCTACATGACAAGGTGAATGCCCCCCACACATGTGACTTGACCAGTGAACCCACTGGAAGTCCTCAGTGGGAGCTCCTGCTAAGCCGGGCCACAACATGTGATAGAAGGTCTTGCCGTTTAGCCTTCATCCCTCCGAGGTGACCTAGGGGCTGGTGATGTCTGGACTTAAAGTACAGTGCGCAACTTGTCTGGGTGCCATTCTTTTTGAGATCAGAGTGCACCTCTGGGGAGGTTGACCTGCTGACCCGCCGCAGTACCCCTTTGACCATCTGCCTGGTGTGGGGCCCCCAAGTGGAACTTGACCCGCTCCCACCATTTACAAGGCCTCTGGAGAAATCAAATTAGGTCAACGCATCCAAGGCATTGATGGGATGTCCTGAGAGCCTATCCACACTGTTGTCCTGCTAGCAGAGTGCTTTTTTGTCTGTCTGAAAGGACCCTGAATGGGAGGCTGGGCCTGTGGCCCCTGACTTGCTGCACACCCTGACCAGCTGTGGAACGCTTGGGGCACACCGAGACACTAATCGGCATACCTCTCACAAACCCAATTGCTGCTCCACCACCCCATGCCATCATGTTAGGGAAGCTTAGAGCTGCTAAAAATCTGTCCTCAGACCCCAGCACCCTGGGTCAATCCATATCATCAGCTGACCAAACTGTGGATGTACTACAACATTTGTAATCTATCAGGGAACAGCTCGGGCCCAGGCCCCACCATGTCTCATTTGTACCCACCCCCTAAGCCCCTTGGTTTCCCATGTTTATTATCCTTTATAGGGTTTTTAAATAATGCTTCTACATTCACTACTGCAGGATTATATTGGTTGTAGCAATGCTTGTTTAATTCAATCTGTACATTCCAATGCTTGTTTAATTGTAGCAATTCGTGTTGCACTGTCTTCATTATGACATGTGATAGCCAACTGTCATATAGGTGCGTGTGGCAAGCCTTGTGCAACTGCAAGTGGAGGGGCGGGGTTTGCCATGTGATAGTCAACTGTAATATAAGTGAAGTGGCAACCCTTGTGCAACAGCATGTGGAGGGGTGTGGTTTTCCTTATGTGGAAGAGCATGGTTTGCCTCATGTTTGCAGACAACTGTCCTGTTGGTTATAAAAGGGAAAGCCCTGCGCTTGCATGTGCTTGGCTTATTTCCTGGATTCCTACAGGTTGCTGTCTCAACATCTCTCCAGCTGTCAGTGCCAACATCCTATCCGACTTCTTCGATTAGGTTTTCAGGAGGATTCCTCATGGGTCAGACATCTAAGTGCTGCACATTTATTCTGTTTGTCTTTTCATTTTTTCTGTGACTTCTTGACTTTATGCCGTTCTTTCCTGTGACAAGTTCAGAAATTGGAAACTCTAGTGCATGTTATGAATGGTGATATTTGTTCTTGAAGCACAAGTGGACATTATGAATGGAAACATATGCTTTAGTCCTTTTATTGTTCAGTTCTGCCTTATTTTGTTTTTACTTTGAATCTTTTATTTTGAAATACTTACTCCTACTGGAACAAAAGACTATACATGTAAACCAAAGCACAAAGTATACAATAAAGAGAAAATCATATTATAGTCATATCTACCACCCCTTTGGACTGAGATATTAAGTGGCTGCAAGTGGTCCTTGCATAAGGTGAATACACATTTCATATATGACACGGAGAAGTGCAACAGTACTCATCCTTACTATTTTTACCGTCAGAGTATTACACAAACAAATGCTGTAGATTCCTCAGAGACCCTAGACGTGGTACCCGGCTGGACCAGGCTGAGTGTAGAAGCAGCATTTTTCTCTTCTCTTCTTTCTCATCCACTTCCCCTTCTCTTTTGGGAGATCTGCCAGTGTGATAGCATTCTAGTCGCAGGACTGAAAGGTGTTCCAAGAGGTATTTGGGGCACTTGTCATTCATCGCTCCTGTAGACATCCTGAGATTTCAGGTGCGTGGTAATGCCACATACGTACAGAATCCACTCTTACTAAGCACTCAACTCAATTGGACAAGGTCCTTAATGCCATACTATTAACCGCTTTGTTTGCCATAAGTTGGCAGGGTATGCTCAGGCGTGAGTCCCTTACTCACTTTGCCACTAGATTCAAGCAAGCCTGGCTGAAGACGGCTGTAATGCCAGAAACCGGTCCTAGGAAGCTTGAATCGGGTCCAGGGAAGGCATGGCTTGGCAAATCAGTCGGACTGTTCCCATGAGGCACAGGGTCAGTCTGATTTGCATATAGCCATGTCTGAACTGGGGTGGCAGAGTGGGCTAAAATACGGTGATGGATTAAACCCAGATCTTTTGACTGGGTGTGAGTGTTAGATTGATTCAGATGCTCCGTCCATCACCACCCCCTTTTGTACCGCTTTTGGCCGCCATAAGTGTGGCAGGGTATGCTCAGACGTGAGTCCCTTGCTCACTTTGCCACTGGATTCAAGCAAGCCGGGCTGAAGACGGCTAGAATGCCAGAAACCGGTCCTCGGAAGCTTGTTTCCGGTCCAGGGAAGACATGGCTTGGCAGTTCCTGCTGGACTGTTCCCATGAGGCACAGGGTCAGACTGATTTTCATATAGCCATGTCTGAACTTGGGTGGCAGAGTGGGCTAAAGAACGGTGATGGATTAAACCCAGATCTTTTGACTGGGTGTGAGTGATTGATTGATTCAGATGCTCCATCCATCACCACCCCCTTTTGTACCGCTTTGGCCGACATAATTGTGGCAGGGTATGCTCAGACGTGAGTCCCTTGCTCACTTTGCCAATTGATTCAAGCAAGCCGGACTGAAGACGGCTGGAATGCCAGAAACCGGTCCTCGGAAGCTTGTTTCCGGTCCAGGGAAGACATGGCTTGGCAGTTCGGGCTGGACTGTTCCCATGAGGCACAGGGTCAGACTGATTTGCATATAGCCATGTCTGAACTGGGGTGGCAGAGTGGGCTAAAGAGCGGTGATGGATTAAACCCAGATCTATTGACTGGGTGTGAGTGTTTGATTGATTCAGATGCTCCGTCCATCACCACCCCCTTTTGTACCGCCATCATAATACCACCAGCCGGTGAATTTTTGAGTGACATGGCTACTCACTGTAAAATGCCACGTTTGTCACTGTAAAAATTGTGTTCTGTGGGTCCATTTTCCCTTCTACTGTTGGTACTGTTGGTTCTTGTTGTAACCTCCATCTACTCAAGCAAAGAGCTAACTGTGTTTTTTTAATGTCCATTTTCCCTTCTACTGTTCCCAGGTTGTATATTCATACATCACACATGATGTACTGTTGAAATATTCATAATTGAACAGTTGTGTAAAAACAACCATTAAAGATTGTAGTAAAGAACAAAAATTGCATACTATGTGTATGTAAGTAGCTTTGTTACTGATTGTATGGGTTTTTGAGTGGGCCTGTGACAGTGTGTGAGTGTGTCAGTACCTGTGTGAATGACGGTATAGGTGTGTGAGTACATGTATGAGTACCTGTATGGGTGTGTTTGTACCCTCAAGTTGAAATAATAAAAAACATATTTATAAATTTAATAAAATTTTATTAACTTATTAGAATACAATACAAACCAAACAATTAACAAATACACATAACATACCATATTTAACTGTTTACAAATACATGATTACCCTGAAACTTGTATTAACTACTACAGGAACCCATCCATGTACTTACAGTTCTGCTGTCTATTTACTTTAAATCTCCAAATTTGTTAACAGAGGAAAAATAAGTCAGATTAAAAGTAAACAATATTATAAAAAACACCTAATTTTACAAGAAGGCACATACAATTTAAAGAAATATTAATAATAATGATTAGAAGTGAGCAATACAAAATTTGGTACGAGAAATGAGGGATACTAAGACGAGAAACGCAGCACTCAAACAAAAATTATATATTGAGACTGTGGTTGATAAAGTGCTTGCTCTGAACCACAAACTATTTATTTGGATACTAAACAGAATGCAAACACTGGATACAACAGTGTTGTCTATGAAGAAAGTAAGCTAAAAAAATGCTTATTAACAAAAGTCGTTTTTGATAAATTTTCAAAGGAGAAAGGAAGTGTACCTCTATTACTGAGTCTTTATTTAATGAAGAATGCTATTTACAAGAGAATGAATTAGTGTATGCAGTTGAAACAACTGGCTGATGTTATGAAGAAAATTAAAGTAGTACCATTGCTAAAAAAGAGATTGTTCCTAAAAATATAAAGGAAGAGGTAGGTGACGAGGTACAATAAAGGCACAGACATGCTCCTGTGTATACGTGGAGTGCACTAGCATTCGTAGTATTTTCTGGGAATAAATTTAACAGTAGGGCCCCACCCATGTACTTGCAGTGCTGCTGTCTATTTACTTTAATTCTCCAAATATTGGGACACATGAGTATTGGGATAGTAGTCATGTTGAGTTTAAGTGCTGTGAATTTTAGTAACACCAAGTTGGTTTCTAACCCTGAGTTGTGAAGAATATCCATGGGATCGCCTAATTACGTTTTTAGAAAAGCAAAACCTAACATGAAAAGGAATCAACCACTGAGCTTCTGAAAGTGCTTAAAGGTAGAGTTGTGTGTTTTCCTTTAGACGTTAAATGCAATATTGAAACTGTGGGTATGGAGAGAGATTTGGAAGAACCACTTATTATTCTAGTGAATGGCGTGCCAAAAAAAAAATTGGTCAGGAACTAGTAGATGTAAATAAGGTAAAGAAAGGTGCATTATATCATAAAAACAATAACTTATACTTGAAAGAGATAGATGCGTTACATGGAAGATGTGTGGAGGAAGAAATATTGCCTTGAATGGACAGTTTGAAAAAGTGGATAGAAGTAGATCTTAAGAAATATATGAGCATAACAGTATCCATCCACTACATTCAAAAGAGGTTATTGGGGATGCCATTGAACTGTATTAGATGAAATATGCCAAAGGAACTCCTATGAGCATCTAGAGAAAGGATTAGAGGCTCAATATTTTCCTCAGCCATTTCAAACTGGAGTAGGTGGGCGGTATGAAGGCCACCCTCTGCAAATACCTTCAGCAGAGTACAGGTCAACAAGATTATATTCTAAAGTCCATAGATTTCATATTCTGTTAGTCTTCCATCTGTTGTTTGAAACAAGTTACTTTTTCTTAGCTCTCTTTGAAAAGATTATAAAACCATTAGAAACACCTTCTTAAAAAACATCAGTACTTTTAACACACATTTCAAAAGTACCCCACGAAATCCTCCCAGCGGTAATGACACTGTTTCTGACTAACCCTAAATTTCAACCTGCAATCCTCTGGGGTTAATTTATATGTACTTTATAGTGGGATATATCAACCTCTTCCCCTTCTCTAGAGCCAGTAGGTTGTACCTCCTATCACCATAAATATGACTCCAAAGGCACTTCTACAATACTCCTCAGAGATCCTCTGTACCTCTACAGCTACTTCATATACCCCAACCTCAACCCCCTACTTAAAGTCAGGTACCAGGTCTCTGAATATATGGATTATATCTTCTGCAGTGAACACAACAGTGGTGCTCCCACCATTTTTTCTAGCTTCTAACTTCAATTTGGCCTTTGAGTGCACCTCTTTGATAATCAAGCCAGCAAGACCCCTATCACCAAAAGGCGCTCTTACCTGCAGCTTTTATCTCCTCTGCACCAAGCTGAGTATGCTACAGCTTCATGTCCCACTCAGCCTGTCTGTCCTTGAGGTCCTCAGGGGATTGGTTTGGGAGGTAACAGTACAACACCATATCCAATAGAGAAGTCTCTCTCTGAGCGATCCCTTCTCTCCTCTGGAAACTTTGCCCACTCATTTCTCCACTTCTCTCCCTCCTTCTAAAACTCACTACCCCTTTGGTCCAGGATTCTGAAATCAACTGAGGTTCTCCCTTTTCAAGATTGGTGAAGTAGTCATCTCCAAACTCTTTTGGTGGTGCAGGTTGCATTCTGCAGATGTCTCCCCAGGCTCTAAGGGCAAACTGGTATGCAAATTTGGATGTACACATGGGTAAATGGGTGTGTGAATGGTTTTATGGGTGTGTGAGTGAGTGTGTGTGGATGTTACTGTCTGGTTATATGAGTTAAGTGTACCTAACTGTTTTTGTGAGAGTGTAACTGGCTCTGTGAATGTCTCACTGACTTTGTGAGTATATGCAAATTACATGCTATTAAATTACATAAAATAAGCAAACACCCACTTCTCATGTCAAACTCATTTATTCATACTAGCATAATTATTATGGATTCAGAATTGCAATTCCCCTTTTTCGTTCCCTGCTCACTGTATTTTTAGTTAATATTCTCATCAAAGCACCCTTCTATTTCCCCTTCTAGTATACTAACTAGAAACTACACATTTTCTATCACTTTACATACACTCATTATTTTTTCCTTAATATACTTTTATATACTACAAACTAATGGCCATAACTGTAAAAGCTGTTTACTGTTCTCTCAGTTTTATTTCTATGTCTGGCAACATCTGTTTTCATTCCAAATCTCCATGAAACCACCTCCTTTCCGTGTGAAAAGCAGCTTCAAGGGCTACCCTTTACCATCTGTTCTTACTTATGCTTAACAAGTCATAGGCTTCCTTTCATCTTTCTTTTTTATACATTTCTAAATAGTCAGAGATGCACCAAGAGACTAAAGAAAGGGAGGGAACAGGGCAGCCAGCAAGCACGCCAGCCACAAGCTCCATAGCCCTGATTGTAATGTGAATCTTACACAGCTATTTGCCTTACCTTGCCTCGGAGCACCGTCTGAACTTTGACCCTAGTTTTCCTTGGCTTGCTTCTCAGGACTTTCCTCTCTGTGTTGAGTGTTTTCCTGACGCCCGGTGGTGTCGGCGGCGGTGGAAGTGAGGCGGCGGCCATAGCTGCCAGCACCTCGTGGGCTCTCTCTGTGCAGCAGATTCACCACATTAAATGGGTGTCGGCATGTGTTGACTTCTTGGGGATTTTGAGCAGAACCGTACAGGCATCACAGGTATAGGCTAGCTGGGGGTTCCTGTTGAGTTGCCTGTGGGAGGGGAACCTATAGGAACACATATGACCCCTGGAAAAAAAACTTGAGGGCAGAAAAAAATAACCTAAATCCTCATCTGTCTCCCGGGATTTTCAAGGGTGTTGAAGTACAGCTGAGCACTGGGGTTGGAGCAGCTTTAACGAATGTCAAGATTTGAATGACGAGCGGCAATCCAGCTCCTGCCCTCGTAAGACAAGGGAAAAACTGGTACGCCTTGAGAAATATTGATTTTGAGGCACAACAAGTACATGAAACTAGAGGAAAAACGTAATTAGGCACTTAAGAGCGTAGTGGTGCACGCCTCCGGATCCCCCCAAGAAAATACTCAGTCTCTGCCCACTTTACAAACTAAAACCAGAGGACCTCAACGGAGAGGGGTAAAAGCGGTCGGGGTGTCAGGGAGCAACCCAGGAGGGAAGTTAAAATTACCCCCTCACTAAGGTCTTTATTTAAAATCAAGGGGATGGAGAACCAAGCCAATAGCTCTAGTTCCACCTCGATGAATAGAGCACATAGTCTCGAGACTCCGTCTAAAATAGAAACTTTAGGGTCCCCATATAATGTAGTTCAGCCCATTATTATATCAAACCAATTTGCAATACTAACGGATATTTCACAGATGGTCTGCTTATCAGGAGAGGATCAACAACTTCTCTCTGATAAAGATAGTACAAGTACTTTTATAAATGCAGAATTGGCAGGTGCCAATATTAGTCAGATACTGCTCTCTCTGTGAAGAGACATAAAAGAAACATTTGTGACTTCAGAGAGAGACCAAGAAAAGATTCACGAGATCTGTGAAAACTTAAAAGAAAAACTGGCTGGCGTCACAGAAAGGCTAGCCATAAAGGAGGTGTCTATAGGGGCACTACAAGAGGAAGTGAAGTCTAATCATAAGGAGATTCAAAGTTTAAAGAATGGAGAGAGGGAATTTGGAGATAAACTAGAAGCAAGAGAAAATAACTTAAGGCAAAATAATTTAGGATTTTTAAATTTCCCAGAGGGTATGGAAGGAGGTGATATAAGAGCTTTTGTTATTGATTTGGTATAGGAATTCCTCCCAGAAACATCAGGGTTTGACTTGGAAACTGACATTCAGAGAGTTCGCCAAGACCCATTCAAGAGGAAGCCTGGAAGAGAAAAGTCAAGGAAGAGTTTAATAAACTTTTGTTCCTATATGATTAAGGAAGTGATTTTGATAGCAGAACTTAAAGTAAAACAGTTTAAAATAAATTACTGTTTGTTTACTATAAGAACTGACACAGCAAAAGTTACTCTAACTCTGCATTGGGAATTGGGAAGGCACATACTCGAATTGAAAGCTTGGGTGCGAATGCTCAGTTGAAATTTCCAGCTTTACTGAAAGTAATGTGGAACAACACAATGTACAGCATAAAAGAGGTGCGTGAGGCGGAAACCTTACTCTCATTGATAAAAGCTCAAAAAAGCTTATAAAATAAGATCAGAGCAAAAGAGCTCAAAGGGTATAATAAATACCCAGTTTGGAGAAAGAGAGGGTTCCACAGGGTCGTTTGGGAGGGTTGGAAATGGAAGGGTTCCACTTTTAGGTAAATTAGTTGAGCACAGGTGTGGGAGCAAAGAGGGGAAACAACTTAAAAATGTTTAATCCTCATGTGTATAAACAGATCAAAGATTAGTAGGAGAAGGGATACCAACATACATGCCAATGATAAAAGACTGTAAAGAGACCTAGGAATTGGGGGTATTGAATTGGTCTGTGATTGGGTTAAGGGTCCAAAGTAGGAGAACAAAGATCCTGAAAGTACTTAACCCCTTCCCTGTGCCGTGAATTCCGCCGTAGTGCCGGGGGGCTTGGAGGTGAGCGCTGCACTGTAGTGCTCATGACAGAACCACGCCGTCATGAGTCACGGGCGGCATGGGCTCATGACGGCGTGGTTCCATCATGACGCAGCCCCCTCATTAATTTTCCCACAGAGGTGGGGAATTAGTGCAGCGTGGGCAGAGCAGCAGCAGCATGACAGAACCACACCATCATGAGCACACGCCGCCCGTGTCTCATGATAGCGAGGTTCCGTCATAAGCATGCAAAGGGTTAAAGTATCAAATAATTATGTTATAATATTGCAGGAGACACACTTACACCGGGAAGAGTGGGTTGAAGTCCTTGAGAGGAATAGATGGATCACGCATCTTGTATGTACTAATCAACCCAGTAATGTAAAAGGAGTAGCAATTATTTTTAAGTCTGCTGCACGAGCCAGGATCACAGACCCAGCGGGCAGATGGTTGTTCTGGAGTGTTAAAATACATAGGATCCCATTAGGATGGCGGGCGGATTGCCCTCGCCAGGCTGGCAGTAGCCTCCGCCAGCCTGGCGGGGGCAATCCGCCCCTCCATTCGCACCTAAATTCCCACCGCCATATTAGGATGGTGGGGGAACCGCGACTGGCGGAAAGACCGTCCGCTATTTTTCTGCCTCGGTCGCCTTGCCGCCGGGGTGGAAAAGGTTTAATATGGTGGCGGTGTCTATTAGACACCGCCAGCGATATTAGCATGGCCCAAAACAGATGCCTTTCCGTGGCGGCGATGCCGACACGGAAAGGCATGCGGTCTTCACTTCGGGGGCCCCCTGGGGGCTCCCAGAGTGCAGGACAGGTGGAGGGGGTGCACACGGGGGGGCACCTGTGGTACCCCCTTGCATTTGCATTAACAAAGTGGCAGGCACTGCGCGGTGCCTGCCGCTTTGTTACTGCAAATGCATATAGCCATTTTTAGTATTGTGGCGGGCGGTGCTCCTAGCACCGCCCGCCACAATGCAAAAAATGCAGTATGCGCCCGCCACAGTAGTGGGCGCATCCTAATCCCCCCACGGGACCACCGCCCTTATGGCAGGCGGTCCAAAACTCCGATAGGATGGTGGACGTACTAAGTCCGCCCGCCATCCTTATGACCTCCTTAGTGTGGGTTATGACTTCATAGGGTATTATGGCCCCAATATTGATGATCCATCCCCACTCGGGGAAGTATATAAACAACTCCATGGAACAAGATATTTATTAATAATGGGAGGGGATTTAATTCTTTACTGGACCTAGCCTTGGATAAATCCACTTTTATGTATTTATTTATTTATTTAAGTAGCTTATACAGCGCGCAGCTACCCCCGGAGGGGTGTCCCGGCGCTAAAAACAAAACATCAGGGAGGGAGGGGTGGAACAAGCTTCTAACAAGACAGGAATCATAATCTGGAGAACAGCCAGGTTTTTAATTTAGCACGGAAGATGGATTCGGACGGGCAGAACCTGAGGTCGAGAGGAAGGCAGTTCCATAGTTTGGCAGTGATTACGCTGAACCCTCTGCCGCCCATTCTGGAACGTCGAAAGCGAGGTGCAATCAAGAGGCGTAAGTTGTTAGATCTCAGAAATCTGACAGATTGAGAAATTGACAGTCGCATTTTCAGGTAGCTAGGTCCAAGGCCGTTGATAGCTCGAAAGGCGAGGGTGAGGATCTTAAATTGAATGCGGCTTGCAATGGGAAGCCAGTGGAGCTCTTTGCGATAGGCGGCAACTGACTGACGGTAGGGGATATTTCCGATCAGTCTGGCTGCCGCATTCTGAACGATTTGAAGCCGATCGATCAGATATTGAGGAGCACCAGCATATAAGCTGTTGGCGTAGTCTAGGTGAGAAGTGATGAGGGCTTGAGTGATTGTTCGGCGGGCGTCCAAGGGAAGGTAAGGAAAGATCTTCTTAATCATGCGCAGCTTCGCGAAGCAGGCAGAGGTGACCTTGTTGACTTGTGCTTTGCAAGAGAGTGAGTTATCGAACTGGAAGCCCAGGTTACGTGCTGATTGGACAGGGGTGGGCGCAGGGTCAAGTGCTGAGGGCCACCACAGGCTGGGGGAAATAGGTGTTTTCTGGTTAAAAAACAGGACTTCTTTTGGCAGGGAGGTCGGGCACGACTTTCGTTTGCACTCCTGCGACGGTTACGGGCTGACGGGGGGGTCGGCCTCCCGGATCTACACCTCTATTATAAAGCTGCCCAACTAAGAGTCATGGTGGAATGGTCACAGCAATTTTCTGAAAAACACTGGTTGCATATGGACCAGAGCGTGGCTGGCCGGTCCATCTGGGATCTAGCCTGGAAACCAAGACGTGACCGCCCGGTGAATGCGTACATCAGTACGCCCACGGGGACTACACTGAATGTATGGGACACCTTGGCGGGGGATGAGCGATGGACGACCTTCCCATCTCCGTTCACTCCATTGCATTTCAACCCGGCGTTCCCGCCGGCACTCGCCGAGGGCCCCTTTGATCCTTGGAGAGAGGGAGGTTGTCGGGCGCTGCTCCATCTGTTCCACGGCACTGACCCCCTGACATTTGAGAATTGCATGCGGGACTACCAAGTGCAGCCAACTGAAAAATACAGGCATTTACAACTGCTCCACTGGGCCACGTCACCGGGAGTACGGGAGGCAGCCACGAGGCCTCCCTCCGAATTTGAGGCCTTCCTACTAAAAACGTCTACCTTGAAGGGGGCCATCTCCTTTCTGTACCAACTGCTGCTTCGATCTGCCCTTTCCCCTAGACCGCGCTACATGGAGCAATGGGAGGAGATGGTGGGGAGGGATATCACTGATGGAGAATGGTCGGCGTTGTGGAGGGACATGACGCAATTTAACCACTCAATACTCCTGAGGGAGGCTCACTTAAAAACTCTTACACAGTGGTATATGGTCCCGGCCCGGCTTCACCGTATCTACCCGGCTGTCTCGGACAGATGTTGGAGGGGTTGTGGCCTACTGGGGGACTTCCGCCACTTTTGGAAGGATTGTCCGATCATCAAACCCTTCTGGGACGAGATCCTATCCCATATTAAAGATATCTTGCAGTATCCTATCGATAACTCTTTGGCATACGTACTCTTGGGCCTGAGAGATCCTGGCCTTGAGCACCAGACACGCGCAGACAAGAAGATTCTATGGCTCTGCCATGGCGCTGCCAAGCTCACGCTGGCGTCAGCCTGGAAGCGGAAGGAGGCGCCGGCGATCTCACTTTGGCACGCTAGACTGTGGAGGCTCCTGAGTCTTGAGAGAATGGCGGACATCTTCCTAGGCAACTACAAACACTTTAAACACATATGGGGCCCCCTGGTGTCCTTTCTCTCTACTGGTTTACCCTCGGCAGTGTGCCCAGCATCTTTGAGGGCCTTACATCTATTTCAGCTCTAAGTTTGTGTGATGGATGAGTGGGGAATGAATGAGGCACCGTCACAGGAGCGGAGCCACCGATTCCGACCTGCTTTAGACGGTTTAGTAGGATTTTGTGAGAGACCGTATCAAAAGCGGCGGATAGGTCGAGGAGGACCAGCATGGCCTCCTCGCCCCTATCCACACATTCACGCATTCATTAGGCCCATAATGCATTCCCCAAAAATGAGAGAGAGCTTCCACCGACTAATTAAGAATTTGGGGTAGGTTGACACCTGGAGATTAAAGGAAGGTCAGAAAAGAGAAAACACCTTCCAGAATAAAAACTATTTCCACCCCTCCAGAATTTACCTCTTTTTGACAGATTGTAAACTTAAAAAAAGCATTAGTAAAATTACACTTCAACCAATGCATCTATCAAATCATGCAGCAATACTAGTAGAGATTTCACTAAATAATTCCCCAACTCCGGTCACATGGACCTTGGACAGAACTCTTTTAGGTGATATTGATATTATAAATGCTTAGAAGTCTGATACGGTCAATTTCTTTAATTTAAATGACTATTCATCCCCATGACATATTGTACGGGATGCTTATAAAGCTTTTATTCATGGCAGATTAATTAGCCTTTCAGTGTATAAAAGGAAGGTGTGCAAAGACAAACTTTCAAATCTCGAAACAAGAATTAAGGAAATTCAGGATGAATTAGCAGAGTCTATGCATATATGCTGATATGGTGGAACTCCAAAATATCCTGAGGGAAGCAAAATAATCTTTAGTAGAATATTTAGAGGGAAATGTGCAAAGGAGGTGGAACATTATGAATATGGAGAAGGGGGTGGGAGGCTGCTAGCTTGGAAGGTGATGAATTAAAGCCAGATCCTTTGACTGGGTGTGAGTGTTTGATTGATTCAGATGCTCCGTCCATCACCACCCCCTTTTGTACCGCTTTTGGCTGCCATAAGTGTGGCTGGGTATGCTCAGACTTGAGTCCCTTGCTCACTTTGCCACTGGATTCAAGCAAGCCGGGCTAAAGACGGCTGGAATGCCAGAAACCGGTCCTCGGAAGCTTGTTTCCGGTCCAGGGAAGACATGGCTTGGCAGTTCGGGCTAGACTGTTCCCATGAGGCACAGGGTCAGACTGATTTGCATATAGCCATGTCTGAACTGGGGTGGCATAGTGGGCTAAAGAACGGTGATGGATTAAACCCAGATCCTTTGACTGGGTGTGAGTGTTTGACTGATTCAGATGCTCTGTCCATCACCACCCCCTTTTGTACTGCTTTTGGCCGCCATAAGTGTGGCAGGGTATGCTCAGACGTGAGTCCCTTGCTCACTTTGCCACTGGATTCAAGCAAGCCGGGCTGAAGATGGCTGAAATGCCAGAAACCGGTCCCCGGAAGCTTGTTTCCGGTCCAGGGAAGACATGGCTTGGCAGTTCGGGCTGGACTGTTCCCATGAGGAACAGGGTCAGACTGATTTGCATATAGCCATGTCTGAACTGTGGTGGCAGAGTGGGCTAAAGAACGGTGATGGATTAAACCCAGATCCTTTGACTGGGTGTGAGTGTTTGATTGATTCAGATGCTATGTCCATCACCACCCCCTTTTGTACAGCTTGGAAGGTGAGGCACAATAATATATGAAATGAAATTAAGGAGGTAGTAAACAATGTGACCAAACAACGACGTATAGAGGATCGAGCTATAGGGGAGAATGGGGATTCCTTACAGCAGGATAACCCCACTAGCCTGGGTGCAGATGAAAACGTACTCCTAAACCAGGAAATTACCAGGGGAGATATAGACAAGATCATAAATGATAACTGGAATGGGAAAGCACCTGGCTCAGATGGCTTGCCCAATGACATTTATAATATGTTTAGGGAGGAACTTATACCTTTCCTGTTAAAGTTAGTAAACAGGATTTATATGGATCGAATTCCTAGCCCCTTCATGGAATGAGGCAATAATAACATTAATACTTAACCTGGAAGCATCCCCAAAAATGTGAGGCATATAGAGCAATATCCTTGCCAAACTCAGATTATATAATATTCACACAAATTCTCGCTAAAAGGTTGGATAAGGGTTTGGGAAATATAATACATGAAAACCAGAAAGGTTTCATGAAGGAAAGACAGCTATCAGAACGAACCCAGGATTTGGTATGTGCAGTTGATGTGGCCTTGGCCTTGACCTCGGGAACTCCCTTAACCATAATATTTGTTGACTAGGCCTGGGCGTAGGACTATGCTACGCTCGCATAGTTTGCATAGTTTGCATAATTTGCGCAACTATGCGTAGCACAATGCAAAAACATGTAGCGTAGCGGGCATTTTTTGCTTGTTCGCGGACCTCAACATCAAGTTGGCGACCGCGAGCCATCAAAATAGCATCCCGATGAGACTTTTTCCTCGTTCGCGATCAGCAACATCAATTTGCCGATCGCAGGCGTGGAAAATAAACCTCCCGGCGAGACTCTCAACGTGGGGAGGTCAGGTTTCTCACTGCGAATGGTTGCATATGCGCGCGACCACTCTCAATGAGAAACTACCAGTCCGCATTGAGGAAACTGCCGCTTGAGTACAAATCTACTCGAGCGGCAGAAAACGACCACTTGCACAGTGTAAAATACCAGTTTGCACTGATTGCACAGTGCGGACAAGCACCAAGATTGTGCAATCAGTGCGAACAGTATTTTGCACAGTGCACTACAAGTTCGCAACACCTTTGCTAGTGGTGAGTACTGAGGTATCACGCATTTCCTTTGAGCACTGCACCCATCACTCAATAACTAATTCAAGCTCTTCATCTGGTGGATTTTAGTATATCCTTATAACATTGAAAACATCCCTGAGCTTCTCCCTCACTGTGAGGGGGTTAAGGCCCTCAGCTGTACTAGGAGTTACAGCCGGAAGGAGATCCCAGTTGATGAAGCATGTCACCTTGGTGAGTGATAGGACTCCCTCCTATGATTAGGGCCTCATTGTGTGAGACTTAGTACATTTACCTTGTGTTTAGGACGACTCTGGGTGCCAAGTAACCGATTAGACTCACAGTTAGGTTGGTTTATTTTGTGGCTTTCCCGGGAAAGCATCTGTGGAGGTCTTCAAATGTTCCAGTGAACCCTCCCATCCCCTCTTTTGTATCTTTCTACAGCCTACAGACAACCACGGAATTTAGTCTATCTAGATTCAAATACTACCAATTAGCAAGCTGGAACCCAGGGGACTGGGGCAGGAATTGGAAATTGAAGATGAACTACAAAGTATCCAGAAATACAAGAAAGTAATTTCTAGATGGTACTGGGTATTGGTATAGGTAAAAGATGATTCCTGAGTTTCGCCGGAGGTGGACCGGTCAGCTTGACATGATGGGTTGAGACGTATCACACTTGGAGCAAGTATCTGTATCTATGCTTTGGTCTTCAGTGAAGTCAGTACCACTCAGGAGAAATCACTTGTTTGCACTATAAAGAGTGTACTGGTCACCAAAGAAGCTAGGAAATGGGGGATGTAAGAAGAGGCACTGTCCAAAGTGTGCTATGGAGAATGCGGATGACTTTCACCTCGTCTGTCAGTCTCCAGCTATCCAGTCATCCTGGCAACAGGTTGACAAAAATGATGGGTATGAGCATTAAGGTATGCTACCCTTTGGTTATTTTTGGGACACTGCATGGCGAAGGGGTTCATCTGGGGAGGCTTAGAGCCCAGTTTATCTTTAATTTGATAGTTATAGCACAGAGAGAAATATCTTTGAAATTGATTTCAGAGTTACAACCGATGTGTGAGGGAGGGAAGGCCTCTGTTGGCCATGTTGCAGAATTGATTGTGAATCTGGATCAACAAAGAGCGAAAGAATATGGGCACCATTTTTTACTCCAAATGTTTAATTGAAGTAATGTATAATATGGGGGAGTAAGTAATTTAGTGAAAAGGTCATACTGGAAGGTCCAATGATTAAGACACTTTTCAACTGGTTGCTGAGGATAGTGGTGTACAAGTCTCTCTCCAACTACTAGTCTGAAAAAGGAAAAAGGTTATTCAAAGGAGTTTTAAGCTAGGTGTTGGTGTCAAACTGTCTTTTCTCAACCATCCCAAGGCTATGACTCTTATCTGTTTTTTGTTGCATATGTGGACTAAAAAATATTAAAACAATCAAAGGCTTCCTTTCATCTTTCTTTTTTCTAATACATTTTCTTAATGGTCAGTATTTCTTTAACGCTTCACTTTTCCTACGAAGAAGCCTAATTTGGTTGAGCTTTTTCATGAATCCATGGATCCACTGCAATATTCAGCGTGGCTCCCGGGTGTAACTTTGAGGTGAGATTTGCATATTTACATGGGGGATAATGCTGGGCCCCATAATTGCTCATGGATCTCGCAATTGACTACATTTTCTGGAATTTTACTACCCATTAAACATGCTTTCATGCCATTTAAAACATGCACAAGGGGTCATTAAAGCTCTCACCTTGGGGGTGTATCCGCTAAGGGTCCACACCCCTAGATATACACATTTAGTTCTCAGTTAATATTTCTAAAACTACCATACAGATTTACACCAAATTGCAAAAAAGATCCTTTCTGGACCAAAAGCTCGCTTTCTGTCAAATGTCATGTAATTCCATTCAGCGGTTCGGGCTGTAGTTATGTTCAAAATGTTCATTGGCATTTGTTTGGGGAAAACATGTTTTGAGACTCTCCTTTTTCTCAGCCCTGCTTGACAGATCAACCCGAAACTTTCAATACAACAGCTGAAGTGAGTGACAAAGTAGTTTTGAAAATTTTGCAAGGGTTCAACAAAAGGCACCAAAGTTTTTGACAAAACAAGCTTTTCCAATTGGAAACTAGGTCTTAATTATATCTACCTACTATACAATAATTTATTTCCAACTGGCAGTCGCCAGTAGGTTGATACTAAGTATGGGCGAAATTTGCGAATTGCGTTCCGCGAATTCACGCGAAATCGAATTCGCAACCTGGAAAATCCGCAAATTCGGGTGAATTTGCGGATTTTTGGGTTTTTGCGTGTTTGCGGGGTTTTTTGCATGTTCGCTGGTTTTTTGCGTGTTTGCGGGGCTTTTTGCATGTTCGCGGGCCGCTTGCATGGCGAAGTTACCCATGCGGTCGTGTATGGGCACAGCACCTTCTGGTTCACCACTGCCACCCTCTGGTTCATCACTGCCACCGTCTGGTTCACCACTGCCACCCTCTGGTTCACCCCTGCCACCCTCTGGTTCACCTCTGCCACCCTCTGGTTCACCACTGCCACCCTCTGGTTCAGCAGTGCCACTCTCTGGTTCACCCCTGACACCCTTTGGTTCAGCACTGTCACCCTCTGGTTCACCACTGCCACCCTCTGGTTCACCACTGCCACCCTCTCATTCATCACAGCACCTCTGGTTCACCACTGCCACCCTCTGGTTAACCACTGTCACCCTCTGGTTCAGCACTGCCACCCTCTGGATCACCACTGCCCCCCTCTGGTTCACCCCTACCACCCTCTGGTTCACCACTGCCACCCTCTGGTTCATTACAGCACCCTCTGGTTCACTCCTACCAACCTCTGGTACAGCACTGTCACCCTCTGGTTCACCACTGCCACCCTCTGGTTCACGACTGCCACCCTCTGGTTCATCACAGCACCTCTGGTTCACCCCTACCACCCTCTGGTACAGCACTGCCACCCTCTGGTTCACCACTGCCACCCTCTGGTTCACCACTGCCACCCTCTGGTTCATCACACCACCTCTGGTTCACCACTGCCACCCTCTGGTTAACTACTGTCACCCTCTGGTTCAGCACTGCCATCCTCTGGTTCACCACTGCCACCCTCTGGTTCACCCCTGCCACCCTCTGGTTCACCACTGCCACCCTCTAGCTCATCACAGCACCCTTTGGTTCACCCCTGCCACCCTCTGGTACAGCACTGTCACCCTCTGGTTCACCACTGCCACCCTCTGGTTCATCACAGCACCTCTGGTTAACCACGTTCACCCTCTAGTTCAGCACTGCCACCCTCTGGTTCACCCCTGCTACCCTCTGGTTCACCACTGCCACCCTCTAGCTCATCACAGCACCCTTTGGTTCACCCCTGCCACCCTCTGGTACAGCACTGTCACCCTCTGGTTCACCACTGCCACCCTCTGGTTCATCACAGCACCTCTGGTTCACCACTGCCACCCTCTGGTTAACCACTGTCACCCTCTGGTTCAGCACTGCCACCCTCTGGTTTACCACTGCGACTCTCTGGTTCACCCCTGCCACCCTCTGGTTCATCACTAATAATAATAATAATAATAATAATAAAAGGGGTCTTATCATGCGCAAACATAGCCCAATGGGCGTCAAGGCGTCACTGTCACCCTCTGGTTCATCACTGCCACCCTCTGGTTTACTACTCCCACCCTCTACCGAGACCTTTTGTGACGCATCGGCAGCACAAAAGATGCGCCATGGTACTGGGTATTAACAAAGTGATGCATCTGAGAGATGCATCACCTTGTAAAGCCCTGCGCCATCTGGAGGCGTTCCGGCGCAGGGGAGGGTGTTCCTGCGCAGGAACGCCTCCTAAAAGTGGCTGAGTGAAATCTACAAGAATTCACTCAGTCACTTTTAGGCCAATGCTGTGTCAAAACCCTGCGCCTGCTTGAAGCAGGCGCAAGGCTTGATGCAGCATTGGGGAGATAGGGCCCCCAAGAGCATTGCTGCAGCTCCAGCAATGCGTTGCTTTTACGGCACAGATGCGTGACGCATCTGTGCTGTTTTTGCCACATTGTGCGCCGCATTGTAAATGTGGCACACCATGGGTGGCGGAGCTGCGGCGCACAATAACTGGCGCATCCCTGGGGATGCGCCAGTTATTGGAAATCTGCCCCTATACATTTAGCCAACGAGGAGCACTTACTGATTAGACAGTAGAAAGTACTCCAGTTGAGTAGAGGTATTGCACAAAAAGGTGGCATCTTCGTGGACAAACACGCAGGGCGGGATTCATTCTGCCCCCTGTTAGACTCGTTTTTTGTGCCCTTCTGCCCTCTGTTAGACTCGTTTTTCCCTTGTTTTTCTGCCCTTCTGCCCCCTGTTAGATTTGTTGTTTGTGCCCTTCTGCCCTCTGTTATTCCCTTGTTTTTGTGCCCTTCTGCCCTCTGTTAGACTTGATTTTTGTGCCTTTCTGCCCCGTTAGACTAGTTTTTTGTGCCCTTCTCCCCTCTGTTAGACTCGTTTTTCCCTTGTTTTTCTGCCCTTCTGTCCTCTGTTAGACTGTTTTTTGTGCCCTTCTGCCCTCTGTTAGACTCGTTTTTCCCTCGTTTTTAGGCCCTTCTGCCCTTTGTTAGACTGCTTTTTGTGCCTTTCTGCCCTCTGCATCACCACATCATCACTCAGCGCTACCCCAGTATCACTCAGCAACACCACAGCACCACTCAGCATCACCACTGCACCACTCAGCACCACCACAGCACCACTCAGTGCCACCACAGCACCACACAGCGCCACCCCAGCATCAATCTGCGCAACCATTCAACAACAACTGGTTCCCATATGTTCTCTCAATGTTTCAAACTTTATTACAAATGTCATAAAAAGATGTTAATATTTCACTTCTGTTCTTGGAATTTCGTCACAATAAAATACACTGAACATATTTTTCACAAAAGTTATTTACAAAAGTTTAAGCTATTGCCGTTATAAATTAAAATCACTTTTATTTAAGTATTAATTATTTAAAAAAATTAAAAGTCATTGTAATTTGTAATATCAATACAGCTAAGTCACTTAAATACAAAACATGTTGCATTACAAATGCTATAGGTGTCACATTTGCGGAAGTTATAACTATTGGCATTTTAAATGACAAAGCTATTAATTTAGCTATTTTCAAAACCAACACATAAATAAAAAAAATTGTCATTTACAAGACCAATAGCTCAAACCTTCCTAATGCGAGACCTCTTGCATTGCAAATGCTTGTTTTTATATCTGTCAGTGCTTCCTGTTGAGGTTTAATTTTCGTGACAGGCGCCTCATTGCCTACTTGTAACTATTCTCTGACCCTGCTTCAAGGGTCAGAGCAGGGTCAGAGAATAGTTGCAAGTAGGCAACGAGGCGCCAGGAAGCATTTACAGGCTTACAGCAGCAGGTGCCCAAGTTGAAGTTAATTTCTTTGTAACCCTTTTGTAAAAGGTTACAAAAATTTGGCTTCAACTTTTGTAGCTGCTGCTGTAACCCTGTAAGTGCTTGGCTGAAAATTCGTCCCCGCTGATTCGTGGATTTTACCGCGATTTCGCGAGATTTGCGGATCGTGAAATCGCGGAAAATCCGCAAATTCCGCGAGCGGAACGAATTTTCAGCCCATGCTTAGTTGATACAGTTAGGACCCAGTTTCCATAGGAAAAGCATTTTTCAATCTGCTTATAACTTTGGCCCCGTTTGATGAATCTTCACAAAATTCTTCAAACAAAAGTGTCCTGCTAGGTCTTGTTGTGCATGGAAAGAGATCAGAAGGTGTGTTTTTTTTTTATTTGGTGTAAACCTTTTCAGTAGTTTTTGAAAAATAAATGTTAATATCTAGGTACGCAAATCCTTCCTAAACCCATCACGATGTTATGCAAATCCATGTGTCAACAGCAATACCACTAGAAAGTTGTGGCCACCATTTTAGATATCACAGAATGTTCACCAGCTACGAAACTTGACGTGAAATGTAGTAGAAGGGGTGAGCGTAGAGGTACCCTGATTCCATAAGTGCAATATAGGGGTCTGTGAGGGCCATAAAATAACCCAGAATTATTCTTTTTTTGACATGTGAGGATTTGAAAATCTACTGTGATGCTCAGCACAGCCACCATGTACCACAGTGGGGGACACGCAAATTCTGCCCAAAGCGTTTTCTAAAAATATACATTCACACGCTCACTCAGAAACTGATGCACCCACTCTCAAACCTACTCAGACACTCTCACACCCTCGATTGACCAATGCAGACACTCACATATCCACTCACAGACCCACACAGACACTCACTACCCACTCCTAGATTCCCTTAGACACTCATGCACCCACTAACAGACCCACTGAGACACTCACGCACCCACTCACAGACCCACTCAGAAACTCATACACCCCCTGTTAGACACTTATGTACCCACTCATGTACCTACTCATACACTCGCAGACCCACTCACAGACCCACTCAGACACTCATACCCCCACTAACAGACCCACTCAGACACTCATACGCCCACTCAGAGACCCACTCAGACTCCCACATACCCACTAGCAGACCCACTCATACACATATGGAAATACTCAGAGACCCACTAAGAAACTAGACCCCCTAAGACACTCACACACCAATTCACAGATCCACTCAAAAATTCCCTCTTCACAGATCCACAAAGATAGTCACATACCCAGTCACAAACCCACTCGGATACTCACATACCTACTCAAAGGCCCACCCAGACAATCTTACATTCATTTACAGACTTACTCAGACACTCAGGCATACACTCATAAAACCACTCAAACAGTCATGCAGACATTCACACACTCACTTAGACACTATCACACCCACTCAGAGACCCACTCAGACATTCACAGATCCACTAAGACACTCACACACACTTGCAGACCCACTCAGGCATTGATGCAGCCAATCACAGAGTCACTCAGTTAGTGACATTTAGTCCCACTGAGACTCTCTTATATTCCCTCACAGAGCCACTGAGGCACTCATGTACTAACTTAGAGACCCACTCAGACACTCTTACACCAACTCACAAAACCCACTCAGACTCTCTCATACCCAGTCCCAGACCCAGTCAGAGACTTATTCACCCACTCACAAACCCACCCAAACACTCATTAATCCATCCACAGACCCACTCAAACATTCTCACACCCACTCAGAGACACATGCAGACACTCTTGCACCCACTCAAAGACCCACTCAGACACTCACTCACCCACTCACTGACCCACTCAGACACTCCTACATGCACTCACAGACCCACCAGACACTCCCTCACCTGCTAACAGATCCAGTCAGATACTCATACACCCACTCACATACCCACACAGACACTCAAACACCCAGTCTCAGACCCAGGTAGGTACTCACACACCCACTCACAGACCCATACAGGCCCTTACTAACCCTCTCAGAGAACCACACAGCCATTCATAGACCCACACTGGCACTTACATATCTACTCACAAACCCACACAGGCATTCACATACCCATTTATACTCGCCTATAGAGACACCCAGCCACACACCCGTAAAACCACTACACACCCACTCATAGACCTATACGGCCAATTGCACACCCACTCATATAGTCACTCACACCCACTCTACGACACATACAGAAAATAACACATCCATACTCTAGGGTTACAAATTGCAGTTATATAAATAACATTTTTTTAAACTTTGAAATTCACTGAAAAAGCCAAAGGTTATAGGTATGTTTTAGTTAGGAAATAACCTTAGCAATTCACTGAATAAACAAAGGTTATAGGGGTGTTGCACTTAGGAAATAAAAATAAACAAACCTTATAAATTCACTGACGTTCAGCACTTATAGTTATCTGAGCCAACTATAACTTATGCCCATCTGAGCCAACTATAACTTATAGCCCCTTATGACCTACATGTAATTAATGACATGGTTAGTGACATCACTGATGACAGCTTAAATCACATCATCGATGAAATCATGAATGACATAATTCATAGAATCACTCACATACACTCTCACACCCTATAAGCCTGTCATACACCTACCCACTCACCCATACAGATACTTACACACCCACTTATCACCCAATTATCTACTCATACACCTACTTACACACTAATAGGGCCACTCAAACAGTCACTCTCACCCATACAGCCACTGGTAGCTGCAAATGGACAGTCCAAGAGGACGCTGAGCTGGCAGCCAGAGAATATCTCATCTGACTTGGGTCAGCTAGTGATATCCTGGCCCCATGTGAGGCAACCTTTTCAAGGAGAAAGCAGCCCACCCCACAATGGTTCTCCGAAAGACACAGGCTCATAGACAGTCATGTCGTTGCCAGGAGGGTGTTTAGCACAAATCCTACATTGTCTCTCAAAAAATGGCCGATAAGGCTAAGTTAGCCGAATGCAAATTAGTCATCAAGGAAGAAAAATTGCATTTTTGCATCAATAAACTTGCTGCAGCTAAATCATCTAAAGAACTTTTTTAATAAATTATCCATCTTACTGCTCCCTCCATACCACCGAGGATAGAAAATACCCAGAAATGTGATCGTATGGCTAAATGTTTTAATTTTAAAGTGGTGGACATATACAAAGACTTGGAGCTCAATAACTCCAATCTCTTTAATGTTTCAAATACAGAGTCCCAGATACCACCTGCTTGGCAATGTAGCCAGCTGTCTTGCTTGCGCCTATGAGATAATATAGCTCCCACACGATTGCTTAACACCCGGCGCAGCAAAAGACTTTAACACAAAACAAACAACACCTTTAGAAATGTTTTTTATTTTACAAAATGCAAGGACTCTCTCTCTTTTAGATTAAGGCTTGGGGTTTTATTTTACACAATGCTCTCTCACAAAAAGGCTTGCCCAGATGCCAAATGCACAAGATTCAAATACACAAAGAGATATATATGTTTATATGCAAGCAATAATAACACACTTGGTAAATATAATGCATGCATAATAATGATGAATAAAGAAGCAGCAAATAAAATGAAATTAGACTCAAGCAAATATACTAGGACGTCCTGCAAGAGTTCAGAAAGACATATATATGTACATCAAATGATTACTTTGGAGGTGCACCTTGACTCACTCACAAATCACAAAGAAAATACATCAAATGGTCAAAGCCACTGGCCAAACATCACAATGGCAATAACCAAAACTCAATACATCACCTGGTGCAAACACTGCATCTCAGACTGGGGAAGTTAAACAGCCGTGATTGAGAACTTCAGCAACCAGGGTCCCACATTTCGAGGTAGATGCTCCACCCCCACTCAGTTTCCAAACTTCCGGTTTCTGAGTCAACTACTCTCAGCTTTAACACACTAGAAGGTTCGGGAAAGACCTCCCCCCGTGCCATAGGAATCCTATAAGAATTGGCCAGGTTCCAAGCAAGCACTCCCAAGGCAGGAAAGAGTTCTCACATCCCCTTCTCCAAATCTTGCACGTTCCAGCCTCTATCTTAATGAAGCTCACAAAGCCTTTCAGAGTGCAATAAACAAAAAACAATTGTTGAATGTGAATAACCTAAACACCTTGCAAGCACTGCTGTGCACGCAGAAAAGCTGAAGCAAGGCAAAATCATAAAACAAGGTGACATGAGGTCATGTCAAAGCCAATAGGTATTCTCATCAATGTACAACACAATGCACAATTGTGCACAACTGCTTATATATTCACACACTTCATCTCTCAATATACAACACCGATATACAACTGCCAAAAAGTATATTCCGCAACCCTCTCTCCATTTCTCACTTTCAAATGCACATCCCACATGTTCTGTTCTTGGCAAGGGTGTCTACTTTGTGACAACTCGACCTGAAAGACTGCAAGATTATAAAAAAGAAACTTGTAAGAGAAACAGGCAAATGCAAGACCGTCGTACATTCAAGCTACGATAAAATAACACACTAAAGTCAGATAAACTAATGGTAGTCAAGGTCATCACAGAGTGTCAACCTACAACAGCGCCTCTAGCACAACACCAGCCCAACTCCTCAGTAAGCATGGGGGGATTTCGCGGATTTTTGGTAAATTCGCAATCTGCGAACTCCCGCGAATTTACCGAAAATCCGCAAATTCGCACGCAGCGGATTTTTTTGCTTGGTGATACAATATTACGGCGTGCGGCATTCACTTACCGTCATTCAGCGTTTGCCTAGTTGTTTTTCTCGATATTTTGCAAGTGCTGCGCCATTTTGGATCTTGCTGCGGGATCCCGCGGGAGTTTGGCGACGCATCGCGAGAGTTCGCAATTGTGAACATGTAGATGCGGCAGGCAGCAACAATCTCGCACTCGCGAAATTACAAAATTTGCAATTCTGCACAAGAAATCCACCAGCAAGCAGCATAAACCTTCGGAAAATGATGATTTTTATCAGAATAACTCCTCAGGTTGACATTTGCCTGCACTTTTTTGGATTTGAGGCCTTTTTTGACTTTCTTTGGATCACTTTTGGATTAGAAATCAACTTTCACAAGTAAGTTTCTTTGGGGCATTACAGTTGCTGTTCTGCAGAAAAACGAGTTTTGCAAAACTGAAAGCACTCAGCAGGTGCAAAAGTTCACTCATCATTAGTAACCATTCCCTGTAGTGCTTCCTGAGGGGGCCCTCCAGAGTTCAGTTGCCTACGTTTGTTTGGGGCATTACAGTTGCTGTTCTGCAGAAAACCAGTTTTGCAAAACTGAAAGCATTCAGCAGGTGCAAAAGTTCAAAGTCTTCATTAGTAACCATTCCCTGTAGTGCTTCCTGAGGGGCCCCTCCAGAGTTCAGTTGCCTACTTGCAACTATTCTATGACCCTGCTCTGACCCTCACAGCAGGCTCATAGAATAGCTACAAGTAGGCCACAAAGGTCCTGGGAAAAAAAATTGCACTGCAACAGAAAGCAAATTACAGATAAGGAAGCAGGTGCCAGACAGGAAGTTTATATTCAGTGACACATTAATCAACCCCAAATTAATTCATGTCAGTTGAAGCAGGACAGGTGTGCTTGCTTTTCCCCCCCATAATCTACAGTGATGAATCAGAGGGTGGCAGTGATGTTGTGGTAAAATCGATTACCTATGCATAATTTATAATCAATAATCAATAAGAATAACTCAGAGAAATAAGAGGCAAAATCCGGGATATTGAGGTTAACTCAAAAGGGTTTTATTCCTGTAAAAGGAATTGGGTTATTGGCTCGAGCCAAGGTGGCATAACCATTCCGTCACCACACGGGTTCGGGAAGGGGCAGACAGACAACATATTATTTACAGAAGTACATATATATAGTCAATGCATTACATTAAGCGAATAGGCAGTAGGCGTAACAGTTGGAAAAAAAGGAGATAAAACATGAATACGTCATATAAAAGGCGTTACAATAGGCGTGCATGAAGGCGTGTACTAGAAACGTCATTTATCATGAGGTCACAAAATGGGTGGATACATAGGAGGATCTTGCAATGTCAGCAGAAATTCATGACACAGATGCGCGCGCAGCAGATTGACGTGAATCTGACGTATAACTGGAGGGTGAAGGGGGCTTGACACTTAGCACTACAAGTGTAGACATAAGTCTGGGATGTCAGATCAACCTAATCCCAATATCGTATCTAATATCGTATGTTTTTAAGAACTGTAGTGTCTGGAAGGAAGGTCTCTCGGGCAGAGACTACTCTATACTGTCTGCGTGTATATGCGTCTACGTGTCGGCATGCGGGGTGAGGGGGCATGGGCCTACCATGGCAACGGAGTCTATGAGTTACTTGCATGGAGACAGAAAGACCGGGCCCAATGCTCCTGCAGCTGGGAGGATGTTTACTTGAGCTACGAGACAGGAATGTATTTTCGAGGAGTGGAGCAGATAATTCGAAGGTTGAATACAGTCTTGGCAGGCAGAAGGCTGGGCTGGAGCCGCGCAAGGAGTAAGGCAGGGGTGACTGGTACAGAGGCAGCCTGGGTTGAGGCCCTTAGAGTCGAGAAGCAGGAAAAAGGTTTTCATGGCAGAATCAGGGCCTGCTCGCCAGAGCTGAAAAACGTGTAAAGTGTACCACAAAAAGACGGTGGCACGGCATATATAGGAACTGAATATTCAATCCGTTCATGGCGGATCTGAAAGAGGACATATTAAAGATGGACGCAAATGCATTTGCGTCTTCATAGCTGACACAGGAGGGAAATCACATGCACTGCAAGCTAGTACATGGAGACGGTGGGGTACTCGCTGGGGAACACTACTCGATCAAAAATTATATTTCCTCATTCCCTCCTTGTTCCCCACGGACCCTTCATGATACATCAATTCTCATCAATTGATCAATCTGTTCACTTAACATCAATTGCTCTTCTTGCTTCTCGCGTTTTGCATGGGAACTTGGATGTGGAATACATGAAGTGGCACACAGGCCGCAAATTGCCGGTCCACATTGGAGACACAGGCAACAACTGAGTACTATGAGTAGGCCAATACCTAGGAGGGATAGGATCTTCCACCCCCAGGCTGATAGCGTTGTCCAGAACCAACCGGACCAAGTCCAGGTGCCTGGAGTCTGATGTATTAAACTCGCAATTTTATGGAGACGTGTAATAGCTTTATACACGGTTGGCGCATTATTTGGGATGAAAACACAGCAACTTGACCCGATGACCTTACAAGCTCCACCCCTATCTGCCAAGATGACGTCAATAACGAGACGATTTTGAAGAACGACAACCCGCATAGCGGACTGCTCCTCCGTTAAGTTACCTAGGGCTGAAGTGGTCTCAAGCACCACTGCTTCGAGGGTTCTGGTTAATCTACGGATTAGCTTACTATTAGAAACAGTACCTAGGTAGGGGAAAAAACCTTTGTTGAAGTCTGTGTATTGTTCCCATGTGGTTTCAGTATAATCGACAAGTGGGAGATCTCTTCGGAGTCTATGCTTGACCAGATTCGTGTTTCTATGATAGTCAGGAGGGGCTAGGAAAACAGGTGGCAGAAGGAATGCAATGTAACAGGTACCATCCCAATCTAGAGGCAAACGGACATATGCAGTATGGCCGCAAACAAAATAGGAATGACGTAAAGCCCTAAACGTGGATCTACCATGATCACTGAAATCGACCACAGTAGTACATTTACTATGACCTAAGTGTATGGAACCATTCTTGCGAACACATAGTTCACCAGTAACTGGCAATACTGCCATAGCAGGTAGAACAGGAGCAGCTTCAGATTCGACAGATAGAATCATGAATGTAACTGTGTAATTATCTAATCCATATACTTCATTTTCTAGATCAGTTCCAGTACCAACGGGGAGTCCCTCCTTGTCAGGGTAACATACTTTAAGCAAGGCTGAGTTCAAGTTTCCCCAAACCCAGTTACCTTCGTAAATAGCAGCATCAGAAACTAGAGCATTGAGCATTTTAAACCATGCACCACATGTGCCATTGTGAGTGAACGGATACGGAAAAAGGGGAAGAACTCCCTTGTTTTCTTGGTAGGGAGGGAGTCGACCACATATCCAACAGTTTGTAGCATTGGTAATCTGATGGGAGTGATGTAACATACTAATGAAAGTGTTGTTGCGCAGCGCAAGTCTATAGGATAACTCGTGTGGGGGTAATTCACTAAAAGAATGTTCGTCAGTAACGTTATAAGCAGATTGTGCACGCTTGAATATAGGATAATATATGTGTAACAAAACACTAGCAGTAATAACCAGCAAACTTAAGAAAAACATGATAAGTAGTGTCACTATACAGCGACTGCGAAGTGATTTACAATATGCATTCTTTTTATGTTGTCTTTGTCTATCTCTCTCTCTATCTCGATCTAGGGGATACATGTCAGAAACTAATTTAACCGATTCACCTAGGGGAGGACTTAAACAATTAAACTGTCTGACTTGCTAGATCGTAACTTAGTTCTGTATTCTTCAGAAGCAGATTTCTCAACCAAAGGGAGTTTTGAGTCTGAGTCAGTTTGTGTAGGAGGGCAGGGCTTAGAAACCAAGTCCGAAGGAAGTCCGTGAAACTTTTTGATGTGGCTGGAATGCAGCCATCCCTTCCTGCCCTCTAGTTTAACAGCTGTCCTCGTCGTAAGCAGGACCAATTTCGGGGCTTGCCAGCGGGGCTCCAATGGACTTCTCCGATCAAAGTTGCGGGTGTACACGTAGTCACCCGGGACCACCTCGTGGGGCTTCACTTCGGTGTTGTCGGGAAAAGCTGCAGCTACCTGTGAACGACAAGATTGTAGTGCAGACATCAAGGAGGCAAGGTAATCTGTCAGCATAAGACAATCAACATCAGTTATTTTTCGTGGAATAGGCGTCCCCCACATATTCGGTGGTCTACCAAAAACCACTTTGTACGGGGATAGCCCAGATCGGGAATGGACCACCATCCTCATATAGAAGAGGGCGACCGGCAAGGCAACTATCCAGTCCACACCCTTCTCTCTACAGATCTTGGAAAGTCGGATCTTTAATGTTTGATTATGGCGCTCCACGAGACCTGCTGCCTCGGGATGCCGGACACAATGGAACTTCCACTGATAACCTAACAGAAGTGTAATGTGTTTCACAAGTTCGGATGAGAATGGCTGGCCATTATCTGAGTATACGATACGGGGCAAACCATACCGTGGGAAGTATTCACGAACCAGCTGCTTGGCAGTGGTCGGAGCAGTGTAATCAGGAACTGGGTATGCTTCTATCCATCGGGAAAGAGCACATACGACTACGAGGACATACTTGAATCCTCGGCAGCGTTCCATCTGGATATAATCCATCTGGAGTATTTCAAAAGGGTGATCGGGAGGTTGAAATCCACCTTGTTCTACGGGAATGCTTTTACCTGGATTGAACTGACCACAAATCATGCAAGTACGCACTTTCTGCTTGGCTGCTGCCCGTAAGTTTTTATTGGACCATATGTGTTGAATACTGTCTAGCATTGCCTTCTCTCCTAGGTGAGCGGGACTATGTATCGTATTAATGATGACTTGTACCATAGAGTCGGGGAGAAACCATATAGATTTTCCCTTCGTCATCCAACCCTGGTCTGTTTGGATCCCTCCTAGTTTAACCCATTCCTTAATTTCATCTGGTGTTGCATGTGATAGTATGTCAATTACATCATGTGCGGGATCCCTGACTGTCATGCAGTGCGATGGTAACACTAATTGTGTCTGATCAATTACATGAGTTCGATTCTGAGCAGTTTGCTTTGCTGTTCGGTCTGCCAGGTCGTTACCCTGGGAGATGATATCAGTAACCTTTGTATGTGCCTTACATTTCATGATAGAGATTGCAGTGGGTAGATGTATTGCATCTAACAGGGCTTGAATAAGGGGACCGTGCTGGATGTTGGCCCCATGAGAAGTTAAGTAACCTCTCTCCCGCCAGAGGACTCCAAAGTCGTGAACGACTCCGAATGCATAACGTGAATCAGTATATATGTTGACTTTCCTATTTCGGGCTTGAATACATGCTTGTGTCAGAGCAATAAGCTCTGCGGCTTGGGCTGACAAAGTGTCAATACAATTGGTTTCAATGACTTCAGTATCTGTCGTGACAGCGTAGGCTGCCACTAATTCACCTGTCGTTGTTCTCATACATGAACCATCTACATAAAGTGTCAGATCTGGATCTGGTAACGGAACATCTGTCAAGTCTTGTCTGGGTTTAGTTGTGATAGTAATAACTTCAATACAATCATGTGCCAATGGATCTACTCCATTTACTGGCAATAACGTGGCAGGATTCAATGTGCTGCAGCGTCTGATTTCAATGTGTGGTTGAAACAATGTCAGTTCGTAACCTGTCAATCTTGCTATGGTCAGGTGTTGGGTCTGAGTTCGATTTAAAAGGACTTCTACAGAATGCGGAACCTGTACTGTCAATGGATGTCCTAACACAATAGCATCACTCTGTCTAATTGCTAAAGCGGTTGCTGCAACTGATTTCAAACACGCCGGAAGGGCCTGGGCTACTGGGTCTAATGTGCTAGAAAAGTAAGCACAAGGCTTGTGTGAACCTGCTTGTTCCTGAGTGAGGACTGACAAGGCAGTACCCTCACGTTCTGTGACAAAAAGTGTAAAAGGCTTACTGTAACATGGTGTTGCTAAAACAGGTGCTTGACATAAGGCTTTCTTCAAGTCTTCAAAAGCTTGTGTATGTTCCTGAGTCCAAGGGAGGACAGTCGAAGTCGCTGCCTCCTGTGTCGTTAACTGAATGAGTGGTTTCGCTAGAAATGCATATTGGGGAATCCATTGTCTGCAGTATGAAGTTAGGCCTATGAAAGCCCGCACTTCCTTTTGTGTTCTGGGTGGTGACATGTTTACAATTAACTGAATGCGATCAGGTGTGAGCTGTCTCCCCACTTTGGACAGCAAGTGACCCAGGTACACAACTTGCTGAACACAGAATTGTAGCTTCGAAGGAGACACCTTGTGTCCCTTGTCGGCCAGAAAGTTCAAAACAGTCAGTGAAGCGTTTTCACATTCGGGTTCGCTTCGAGCGGTGATCAGCAGATCATCGACATATTGAAGCAGGGCAGTGTGAACTGGCATGTGGATACAGTCGAGTTGCTTTTTCAATGCTTGACTATAGATGCTGGGGCTTTCTGTGAATCCTTGAGGTGCACGGGCAAATTTAAAAGATCGGCCATTTAAACTGAATCCGAACAAATATTGGCTCTCTGGATCAATAGGGACACTGAAGAAGGCGTTCTTGAGGTCTATTACAGTAAAGAACGTCGCTTCTGAATCAATAGCAGTCAGTAATGAAGAGATATCTGGGACCACAGGGTACTGCGGTACAATACATTTATTCAATTCGCGCAGATCAATAATTAATCGATAAACAGGTGGAGCATTTGGGTCAGTACGTTTAAGAACAGGAATGATAGGAGAATTACACACATTGGAGTCAGTTTCCACAACCACTCCTTGTGCAATGAGCTCGTCAATGATTCTCACTAAAGCCACTACAGCATCTGGGGGTAACTTGTATTGTCGGATTCGTGGTAATACCACTCCTGCCTTGAGTGTGACTCGATATGGGGTAATGTGCATGCAACCTACATCAGTGGGGCCCTGGGCCCACAAGTGTGCAGGGACGTTCTGTAGCCGGGGATCCATATCTCTCAATACATAATGGCCTTTGAAATCTCGCAAAAACAATCGTACTCCCTCCGGAGAACAGCATATAATAGCTCCTAGAGCCCTCAGTGTTTTTATACCTAACAGGTTTTCTGGACATGATTTCGTGAGCAATAAATCTGTAGTCCGTGTCAGAGGACCTACTGCAAGAGGGAGGGGTTGTGATACTTCATTAATAATGGGTTTTCCTGAAAACCCAAGGGACACGTTCTGTGAGCCTGAGAGGGGTGCCCCTGGTACTTCATTGTGACTTATCGTGGTTCTGCTTGCCCCTGTGTCAATGAGAAACTTTCTGTCTTTCCCTAATACTTGACTATGTACATAAGGACCATTTTGATCTACAGGAACTTCAATAAGAGGCAAGCGGAATTCCCTCTCTAGGCTGTTTCATGTGTATCGCTGATAATCAGGGTAATCGTTCTGTGCATACTGGTACATCTGCTGTGTTGTGTTTTGTGTTGCGGTAATAGGCTGTTGTTGGGGTATCGCTACGGTCTGTGTAGATGCTGGCATGGGTGCAATATGTTGTATATTCTGGGGTACTTGTTGTGAGGTCTGATCTTGTCTAGGAGGACGCGGTCTCTCTTTAGTCTTACCCGTGGCGATATTGTGTTTCAGTACTGCACAATCGTTTATATAATGACCTGGCTGTTTGCAATAATTACATACACCCTTGACAGGAACTGTTGAATTACTGGGATGGGTCGCACCCTTTTTCTGACCGTCGGCAGGAACCGACTGAGCAACTAACATTTTCATTTTTGTATCTTTCATACGTCTTTGTTCATGTTCTTGTTCTTCTCTAAGTCTATTCTGGTGGTACTGTAACATTTGTAACATTTGTGAAGGAGTATTAGCTTGCCAAGTACTTTCTACTTTCAGTACCCTATTCTTAACCTGGGGCAAAGAATTCTCGACTAATTTCGTTACAAAAAGATGTGGATATGACTCGCTACTTGCTTTCAGACCGCTATTTATACCAAAACATTTCTCAAATCGTGTATAGAAATCACTAGTGTCTTCATCAGGTTTCTGTTTGCATGCTGAAATAGCACCCCAATCTTCCTTTTTCGTACTCAATAAACGTGGCAACACTTGTACTAATAAACCTGGTAACGCTTTTACTTTGTCTCCAAGCCCTAGGCCTGGCACTCGGGTATCTTCTTCATTTTGTAATGCAGCCCAATCAATCTTTGCGTCTCCCACCTCCCACTCTTTTTCCTTGAGTTTCTCGTATATGCCTGGAGGTAGTAACACCTTCAGTATTTTCATAAGGTCCGGATAAGTATAATCGCCCATTAATAACATATCCTTTATTTCGCGGTGAAAACCTGCAGGGTCTTTATCATGACTGGGTACTAATTTCTTCATTTCCAACAATTCAATTTTAGTTACAGGTGTATACACGAATACACGTCTAAGCGTGTGGTCTGCGTTCTGTACGGGGTGCACTTCTCGCAACGGATTCTGTCTATCCATATAATACATGGTTTTTCGTTCCATAACAGGTGCAGAATTGACATGTGGACATAAGAATGTACTATACTTGTGGCGGTGTTCTAGTATTACTTTAATTAGATCGGTACTTCGACCTTTCCATCTGTTCGTGACTAGTTCTATTAGTATGTCAGGCAGAGGACCTGGATCAGAACGTTGGCTTTTATACAATAAGAGCAGATGTTGTATCATGTACATGCCAGCTAAACGCTGATCACTCGGTGTCAAGTTCAAGAACGTATGTGCTAACGCATCATCACCATATTTCTCAGAGCTATCAGCCCATTGTACGGCTGACCTGGCTAATTCTTGTTCATCCATAGAATCGAGTACATGGTACCCCATTCGCTCTTGAAGTATTCTGTCAGTGGCTTGGAACAAGTGTTCGGGTGTTCTAGGATTACACATGGCTTCCTGATATATCCTTTTACTTTCTGGGCGCACTGGGCGCATCGAATTATTAAACGGTCTTCCTTTACCTACGTAAGCTATCATTTCCCTGACCGGCAACTGTGAGTGTTCCGGTGTCTCGGCTTCCTCCTCTGGCTCCTCCTCTGAGGATTCATGTTTGTCGGAATCTACTTCCGGTACGGGCTGTCTTCTCTCGTGCATCTTATTAATTGCAGTTCTGATTCTTCGGTACATATTATCTATACAAGCCTCTTTGTCATGCTGTCCATCTGTTATATTCTGACCCCATCTGTGGAGTGCTTTTACGTCTTCCGGGTTCATACCCGGCCTATCCACTTCTCTAATGAAGCAGTTTATAAGAAACCGCAATATCTTGGCTTTAGTATCCACTTTCTGGTAGGTCATGGCCTCCTTAATACTGTCAGGCCCTACTCCTGTCTGAACAAACTGATATATTCTATCTAGGTGTTCTGTCATTCCAGGTAACGTCATTAGGAAGTTCGTGACTCGCCGTAAACGTATTGATGCGAGTAACATTCTCTCGTCATTCTTTCTACCGGGTACAGGATCATATCTGCAGTCTGCAAGGCGATCTCCAAGAATTGTAATATCTGTTCTAGGTGTACGCTGTTGCGCTATTTCTCTGAAACTCATACGATGGGCAGCTGGCGGGGTCTGGAAACCTATCGCTCCTCCGGACGCGCCTCCTGAGGCGCCGGCTCCGAAGGGGTTAGTCGGATTCGTATCAAGGGAAGTAGGTACAGTAAGGGGTGGAAGGAGTGCTGGAAGACCAGGAGGAATCGGGGGAGTAGCTTGTCGGGGAGGAAGAGCATAATTGTCCTGACCATCAGGTGCAGGCACTTGTGGCAATGCAGCATTAACGTATGCGGGAGCTACATCGTCTAAATAGGAAGAGAGGAAAATGTCCTTTGCTGTCTTCTGGTGCGTTTTAGTCGGGAGCAATGGGGGTGGTAGGTCCTTCGGTACTTCCGGAGAGGCCTTTGGCAAGCCCTTTGACAGGATGGGGAACATGCCATTCATCAGTGTATTTCGCTGTCTGTCTACTTGTTCTAATTTTACTCTGATACCTTCCTCAACTAATGCGTTCTCTTGGGTTTTGTCAGACTCTTCCTTACTCTTTTCTTCTAATCTGTGTGCTTTTTCGGTACGCCTATGCGATTCTTTACGCCATAACTCGATGGCATCCTTCTGTGACTGTCTGGCTTTCTTTTTCCACAATGCTTCTTCTACTCTCATGATGCAATCTGCATCCCATGTCCCAGCAGCGGGCCATCTCTGATTCTCTGACAGTTCTTTAGTGTAATCCACCCATAAGTCAAGAAACAGAACGGCATCTAGGCCGTGCTTATGGTACATAAAGTACCCTGGAGTGTCCCTAGGTGGAACGGGAACAGCTTCTTCTAGAACCCCTTTACGGGTTTTTATTTGTCTTAGTTTGGAAAACAACGGCATTCTGAAATCTGGCTACTTGGTTCTTACTTAGATATAAACACACTACACATAAAACACGTATAAGCACAATAATAAAGATCGAACATTCACTCATACCACGACATTTGAATGACACATTAAAACATTTCAAGAACGAACCACATGTAAGTAACTACAATGAAAAACCTCCCAACCACGTGGAACAGGATATACCGCTAAACGGTACAGATACACCTTTTACAGATGCAAACTAGATATACTGCTAAACAGTATAGATACACTGCTAAACAGTGCAGACCAGGCTCGTGTACCCGAACCTGTCTTGACCGGCACAAACTAATGCGCACGTCAGGATGCGTCCCTAGCAACGGTACTCACCAGGAAGCACGGAAACAGAAGGCCTCGGAAACCCTGGACTGGACTGGGCTCGGACTGGATTCGGACTCGACTCGCGACGTAGATACTTCGGAATCTGGTGGGCCTCCGTATACCTCGGATCTTGCTCTCTCAGCTAGGCTCAGGTCGGGATCCTCCGCACTCCTCACCGCCTCGTCTGGGTGTCGATCGCAGCCTCAGTCACCTCCGTT
This sequence comes from Lissotriton vulgaris, assembly GCF_964263255.1. Classification (NCBI taxonomy): domain Eukaryota; kingdom Metazoa; phylum Chordata; class Amphibia; order Caudata; family Salamandridae; genus Lissotriton; species Lissotriton vulgaris. The sequence goes on along the minus strand of NC_141685.1, from coordinate 1,502,804,719 downwards.
GGCCTGAGGGAGATACAGGAAATCCTGCGGGTACGCGTAGTTGTCCGTCCGGCTGTGGCAGGGGGCTAGGCCTGCAACGCACCTCCGGCGCGTGGGGTGGGGGAGGGGTCCCTATTCGGGCGCCAGAACTGTGGTAAAATCGATTACCTATGCATAATTTATAATCAATAATCAATAAGAATAACTCAGAGAAATAAGAGGCAAAATCCGGGATATTGAGGTTAACTCAAAAGGGTTTTATTCCTGTAAAAGGAATTGGGTTATTGGCTCGAGCCAAGGTGGCATAACCATTCCGTCACCACACGGGTTCGGGAAGGGGCAGACAGACAACATATTATTTACAGAAGTACATATATATAGTCAATGCATTACATTAAGCGAATAGGCAGTAGGCGTAACAGTTGGAAAAAAAGGAGATAAAACATGAATACGTCATATAAAAGGCGTTACAATAGGCGTGCATGAAGGCGTGTACTAGAAACGTCATTTATCATGAGGTCACAAAATGGGTGGATACATAGGAGGATCTTGCAATGTCAGCAGAAATTCATGACACAGATGCGCGCGCAGCAGATTGACGTGAATCTGACGTATAACTGGAGGGTGAAGGGGGCTTGACACTTAGCACTACAAGTGTAGACATAAGTCTGGGATGTCAGATCAACCTAATCCCAATATCGTATCTAATATCGTATGTTTTTAAGAACTGTAGTGTCTGGAAGGAAGGTCTCTCTGCGTGTATATGCGTCTACGTGTCGGCATGCGGGGTGAGGGGGCATGGGCCTACCATGGCAACGGAGTCTATGAGTTACTTGCATGGAGACAGAAAGACCGGGCCCAATGCTCCTGCAGCTGGGAGGATGTTTACTTGAGCTACGAGACAGGAATGTATTTTCGAGGAGTGGAGCAGATAATTCGAAGGTTGAATACAGTCTTGGCAGGCAGAAGGCTGGGCTGGAGCCGCGCAAGGAGTAAGGCAGGGGTGACTGGTACAGAGGCAGCCTGGGTTGAGGCCCTTAGAGTCGAGAAGCAGGAAAAAGGTTTTCATGGCAGAATCAGGGCCTGCTCGCCAGAGCTGAAAAACGTGTAAAGTGTACCACAAAAAGACGGTGGCACGGCATATATAGGAACTGAATATTCAATCCGTTCATGGCGGATCTGAAAGAGGACATATTAAAGATGGACGCAAATGCATTTGCGTCTTCATAGCTGACACAGGAGGGAAATCACATGCACTGCAAGCTAGTACATGGAGACGGTGGGGTACTCGCTGGGGAACACTACTCGATCAAAAATTATATTTCCTCAATGTACCAGACGGTGGCATGGGTGAATCAGAGGGTGGCAGTGGTGAAACAGAGGGTGCTGTGAACCTGTGATGATGAACCAGTCGTAGAAACAACAAAGTCACGACCGTTGCGAGCCGACAAGTAAGTTCGCAATTGCGAACTGGTACAAAACCCTCGCGAACAGGCAGAAACCCTTGCGAACACAAAAAAAAAAATATCCGCAAATTCGCGAGAATTCACGGATTTTGCGGATTGCGAGTTCGCAAATACGCAAATTCGCGAACGCCAGATTCGCAAAATTCGCCCTTTCCTTACTCCTCAGCAAGTCTTTCACAGTTTACTTTGCTTACACAACATCAGACAGAATGTTATTTGCTTGACATCAAAGGAGGCTCCCCATTAGATCCTTGTCCCCCCAATATTTTACAACTAGGAGTCTAGAGTGTTATTCCGCGCCTCACGGAATCTATCAATAAAATCATTACATCTGGATGTTTTCCATCAATATGGAAAAAGACTGTAGTTTTACCGTTGCTTAAAAAAGCCAATTTGGAACCCGGAGAACTTAAAAATGATTGCTCCATCTCCCTGTTACCGGTGCATACTAAAACTCTTGAGAAACATCTGAGTTCTCAAAAATTGAATTACCCTGAACAATTTTAACTTCTTGACACCTCCCAATTTGGATTTAGGAGCTGCCATGGGACAGCATTTATATGCGCTGTCAATAATATCTGTTGCATTGTGGATACAGGTGAGATAGCAGCGTTAATCATTTTGGAACTATCTGCAGCTTTTGATACCTTCTCCCCCACCCTGCTCGAAGATCGGCTCCAGCAGCTAGGAGTCACAGAATCTGCACTCAAACGTCTGGCTTTTTTTCTCAAAGATAGAAATCCGGTGACAATGGTTGAATAGCACTATTCGGACACCACAGTGCTGCCTTGTGGGTTGCCACAGGGCTGTTCCTTGAACCCCACTCTTTTAAATTTGTGTGTCTCACCACTAGCACAAGTCATTAGGGGCTAGATGTAGGTAAATTAGATTTACCGATTCATAACTGCCGAATTTTACAGATTCGGTATTTATGAATCTGTAAATCTAATGTAGGTAATCATTCGGTATCAAATACCGAATCAGTAGGATTCGGTATTTACCGATTCGGTAATTACCGAATCGGTTTTTGCCATTGATTCCTATGGGCCTTGAAGCCCATAGGAATCAATGGCAAATACTGATTCCGTAATTACCGAATCAGTAAAAATACCGAATTGCCAAGGGGGACAGGGTTTCACTTTGACACCCTGTAGCACTCCTGTTTCTGGCTTGTGTGCCATGTGACACACATACATGCCCTTAGGGCATGTATGTGTGCCATATGGCACAGGTGTACATGCACAGATGTGCATGTACACAGGAATTCGTTATTTACCACCCAATAGTATTGTGTGGTAAATAACGAATTCTTAAGGGCCTGCGGCACTGTTTACTGTGCCACCTACATCTGGATTTATAGAATCGGTAAATTTACCGATTCGGTATTTTACCGATTGGTTAATTTACCGAATCCGTAAATTTACCGATTCAGTAAATCTCAAGCCCCCTACATGTCAAACACCAAATACCGGTCGGTAACGGCCGAAATCAGCCGTTACCGACCGGTATTTGGTCTCCTACATCTGGCTCCAGATCTTTTGGGCGTCAAGCATTGTCCTATGCTGTTGACACCCATTTCATAGTGCCCATCTCAGAGGATCTTAATGCGACTGCCTCTAATTTAAAAACCTGTATACAGGCAGTTGCCATTTGGATGGAGAGAAGTTTTCTACGTTTCAATGGGGACAAGACAGAGGTCTTGATTTTTAGCGGGGAACCTTCCGTATGGTCCATGCTATGGTGGCGAAAAACTTTGGAGTAATGATTTTCACAAAATTATCCTTTAATGCACTGGTAATCAGGACCGTTTTGACCTGTTCTTGGATAATTAAATCCCTGAGAAAAGTGTTCCCTTTTTTTCCATTCAGACACAAAAACAGGAGACATTGGTACTTGTTTTGTATGGATTGGATTATTGTAATGATCGTTAGCTTGACATTAACAAGATATCCCTTGTGAAACAGCAGCTAGTCCAGAATGCAGCAGCCAGGCTGATTCTAGATATCCCTAAATCTCAGCCGGTCTCTGTAGGGCAACGCAAACTCTATTGCCTTCCTGTTACCAAGCACATTACCTTTATGGCCCTTTGCTTGGGCCACAACGCCCTCAATAATAAAGGCTCTCAACTACTCAGGATCTATTTCACTGCTACACCCCCCCAGACAGCTTCCATCTTCAGGAACAATTCTTTTAAAGACACCTAGGTTCAGGAGATCAAGGTGGGGAGGTAGAACTTTCTCAGTGGCAGCATCCCTGTTGGAATAATCTCTTCCACGATCAGTTTCTAGCCTTCAATCTCAAACATAATTTCACAAGGCATTAAAGACCTGGCTGTTTACTTCTTAACAGCCATTAGTTAGCATTTCCTACTTCTCTTCTTCTGCAGACTGTACTGCTGATAGTGCCTTTTGGCATTTGTTGCATTTTATGAATCCTTTTCTTTTATTCATTCACTCACACACTCACTCAGCCATACAACAACTTACATATCCATTTACATATCCATATAACGACTAACATGTCCACTCACTCACCCATATAACAATTCAAAGATACTCACTTGGCAATATGCCACTCAGAAACCCACTTACCTACTGACTCACCCAGTCAAACAGCCACCCACTCAGCCATGCAACCACTTACACACCCATTCATGCACCCATACAACCAGTGACACAGCCACTCACTCACCAACATAGCTAATCACACAGCCATTCAACCACACATACAACTAATCACAAGCAGAGGAATTTGTCAGTACTTTGAACCAGAATGATTGTAACCTACAATTTACAAGTGAGATGAGCATGGAAAAATTGAATTCCTAGATCTAGAGTTGAGCATTGTGAATAATGTGATATGCAGTAAATTACACCGAAAGAAGACGGCTGGAAACTGCCTATTGTTGGCCCAAAGCTGTCATCCCAAAAATGTAATCAACAGTATCCCCTATGGGGAACTGTTACGTGCTAAGCATAATTGCAGTTCACAAGAAGATTATGAGAAATAAGAGCAAGTCATGGTAGCAAGATTTAAAGATCGGGGCTATGGCTTTGCAACTATTCAATCAGCGGTTGATAACGTCGCTAGAATTGAAAGGGACGAGTTGCTTAAAGAGAAAGAAACAGAACAAAGTACAGAAAACTAGTTTAGATTCATAACTACATTCCACAACCAGGCTTGGGAGGTGCATAGGAGCTTTAAAAAGTTCTGGGAGGTTCTTAAAACAGACGAGGATTAGAGGGACAAACTGGGGCAAAAACCTTCGATAACTTTCAGAAGGAGTAAATCATTAAGAGACACGTTAATGACAAGTGGCATTAAGGAAACTAGAAAATTGAATCCTATACAGGGTTTCTTTACTTGCACTAAGTGCAAGGCGTGTCGATTTAGCCAGAATTGTAAAACTGTTAAACTTTGCAAAGATAAACCTGTGTTCAAAATCATGAAACATTTTTCCTGTGATACATAATTTGCGGTATATGCCTTACAGTGCCATGCAATTTATTTTACATAGGGAGCACCATTAAAAAGGTAAAACTGCGTATTTTAGAGCACCTGCAGGCAATTGCTAAACATGATAGACCGTATACTGTCGCCCGGCATTTTAATGACAAACACAATTTGAATCAAAATCTCCTTAAATTATGTGTGTTGGATGCAATACCACCGAGAGAAAGAGGAGGGAACCGCACACTTGAATTAAGGAAGACTGAATCAAAGATGATCATAAAGTATAACACATTGATCCCATTTGGTTTGAATTTTGATGAAGAAATGTCAATACGTCTGAGATAAATGATTAGCCCATAATCACACCCTTCCTTACTGAGTACCTTTTTTAAAGTTTTTAAAGTTTTCGTTTATGATTTGTCACTACAGGTTCAATAGTTTTATAACATAGAATATATTTGATTTTATTGCATAATTGAAGAACGTAAAAGGATGATTGTAAAGAACTTAAGGAAAATAGCTCACTGAGCAATATCATCACTGAATATGAGATAGCCCACAAGGGCAGAATTGTAAAGAACATTTTTGTTTTTGTAAAAACTTTATTGGTTTTCATGGCGAGCAGCCAGTATGACATAAATACGTTGGTGTTCACTGCGTACTGAATTACAAACTAAATACAATTTGTAGAAATGTAATGAAGTTCTTTATTTGAGTACTTGAAAACACTTGTAAACACTGCATCGATTTCAAATGCTAAAGTGTGTTTACTATGTTTATCACTGTGATGTAATTGAACCCTGCACCTTTAAATACATGTATTGCACTTTAATAATTCACCCGTGAAAAAGCAGTGAGGTTAACTGCGAAACGCATCAGGTTTACCCGTTGCTGAAATAAATACCGTTTTGAAAATTGAGGCCACGGTACCAGTGAGTTTATTTCTCGTATGCTGGAGTTGCTGTTGGAAAAAAAAAAAAAAAATTTGCATTTACAAAACCTTGAAAATTCAATGAAAAAACCATAGGTTATAGACCATATATAGTTAGGGATTAGCATTTAAAAAACCTTATTTTATTTGCACAAAACCATTGAAATTCCATATATAGTTGCACTAACTATATATCGCGGACCCGCAATCCATCAGTGATGTCATCAGTGATGTCATTTGAGATGTCATCAGTGATGTCATCAGTGATGTCACTGACCATGTCATGAATGATGTAATATGTGACATCATTAGCAGTGGATTGCGGGTCCGCGATATATAGTTAGTGCAACTAACTATATATGGAATTTCAATGGTTTTGTGCAAATAAAATAAGGTTTTTTAAATGCTAATCCCTAACTATATATGGTCTATAACCTATGGTTTTTTCATTGAATTTTCAAGGTTTTGTAAATGCAAATTCCTAACTATATATGGTCTATAACCTATGTTTTTTTCTGTGAATTTCATTGGTTTTTTAAAAGCTAATATCTATAGCTGTAAAATATATTCTTTATTAAGTGACGTATCACGTAGCCCGTGAGACGCCTCATGATGCATCGCATAACTGTGACGTATCGTCTCTGCAGCGCAAACCAAACCCAAAACGTAAGCGCGCCAGAACACGCTTAAAGATATATATATATTTTTTTAACCTTAATTAGACAAAATCCACACGTGCACATATCACAAACGTTCAAAAAACACAATATGTCGGACTCCCGTTACGCTGCCGGTTAGCTGCCCGGTTAACGTACCAGGAAGCACCTTTACCGCGAAAAATCGCAAATTTTTTTTTCTCTTGCCCCGCAGGGAACTTTAATAGCCCCCTCATCAATCCTAGGGGTTCAGGAGGGGTCTGCCTTACCTCTTTCCTTCATTTCCCCCTTTGTTTTGGCCTCCTCTTGTCTCTCGATCCTACCGAGAGACAAGATGGCGGCCGCTCCGGACTGTTTACAATGTTGACAGCCAATCAGCTACTCCTCAGACTCCCGTTACACTGCCGGTTAGCTTCCCGGTTAGCTGCCCGGTTAGCTGCCCGGTTCACGTACCAAGACGCGTCTCTACGGCGAAAAAATCGGAATTTTTCTTTTTTTTTTTGGGCCCCGCGTCGCTCTATAATATCCCCCTCATCAATCCTAGGGGGTCAGAAGGGGTCTACCTTGCCCCCTTTCCTTCATTTCCCCCTTTGTTTTGGCCTCCTCTTGTCCGGACTGTTTAGAATGTTGACAGACACCGGAGAGCCAATCAGCTTCGCATCGCAAAGTTCCGTTACGCGAAAAGTACGCGAACCGGAGCGCTGCCCGGAGCGCTGTTACAGATATATATCTTATTTTAAACGTTAATTTCTCAAAATCCACTGAAGCACATATATTGAGACCTAGCAAAGGCACATCGGACTAACAGTCCCTACAATTTTGCCAAGTTTCGTGCAAATCCATTCAGCCGTTCGAGCTAAAAGTGAGGCCAACCGCCCTATGGAAAAATGAATGGGAAAAACGTGTTTTGGGACCCCCCTTTTTTCTCGGCCCCCCCTTGACGACCCCCCCCCTAATTTTAAGGGGCTGCTCAGAAACAAAATGTGCCATTTTCCTGAAAATTTCAGCCAATTCCGTCCACAAACGCCAAAGTTATTAGACATAGAATTTTCAAAAGTTCCATAGAGAAAAAATCCTAACTATATATACCTACTGGCTATCGCCAGTAGGTAATATATATATATATATATATATATATATATATATATATATATTACCTACTGGCGGTCGCCAGTAGGTAAATATAGTTAGGATTTTTTCTCTATGGGATTTTTGAAAATTCTATGTCTAATAACTTTGGCGTTTGTGGACGGAATTGGCTGAAATTTTCAGGAAAATGGAACATTTTGTTTTTGAGCAGCCCCTGAAAATTTGGGGGGGGGGTCGTCAAGGGGGGGCCGAGAAAAAAGGGGGGTCCCAAAACGCGTTTTTCCCATGTTAATTTCCATTGGGCGGTTGGCCTCACTTTTAGCTCGAACGGCTGAATGGATTTGCACGAAACTTGGCAAAATTGTAGGGACTGTTAGCCCGATGTGCCTTTGCTAGGTCTCAATATATGTGCTCCAGTGGATTTTGAGTAATTTAGGTTAAAAAAAAGATATATATCTGGGCGGAGCCTAACCACACATCTGATCTGATTGGCTGTCAGCACTTCATCCAAGAAGTGTTGGCAGCCATCTTGGGACCAATATACATGATAGCACCTCATTAAAAAGCATTGTAGTTAATAGAGGGTTTTAGGACTTTAGTTGCATTATAAATCATTTGTTGATGGTACCATACTCGTTTTAGGAATTGTGGTGGGTTCTAAGGTGATTTTACCATGTGAAAAAACCTTCTGCTGTGATATCATGAATATTGTTTGAAAGAAAACTAATATCTCATGATTTTCCCACAGTGGTTTGGAAGGGGATCTATAAGCTAAACTGAAAGCATATTTTCTGTAAATTCACATTATCTTTCTCAGTCATGTGAAAATGAAGTCTGACATTCTCAGTAAAACATGTACATCCAAAAAGGACAGAGACTGTCAGTTGATTCCTTTGTGTTCTACTGCAGCCTCCTAGAGTGTTCTAAAGAACAACTAGAGTGCTAACAGTCCTACTTATTACAAAGGTATGGCACACCTGAAGCCATCTTGATTGGAATAAAGTGGTAACTCTTAAAACATTTAATTGAAAAAGAAACAACATGAGGGGGTATATTTTGCCATAGAAAGTATGATTAGTGCTGCAGAATGAAAAATTAGGGCACATTTTGAGTGACTTCTCAAATCCTTTTCTATTTCATTAAAACATTCTGACATGCAGTCTCCCAAAATGGCCACCAGAGACAAAAGAGCCCAAATGTAGCCCAAATATCACCCAGATGTAGCCCAAGTATAGCCCAATGACATAATGTCCCAGAGTGTTCTAAAGAACTACTAGAGCGCTAACAGTCCTACTTATTACAAAGGTATGGCACACCTGAAGCCATCTTGATTGGAATAAAGTGGTAACTCTTAAAACATTTAATTTAAAAAGAAACAACATGAGGGGGTATATTTTGCCATAGAAAGTATGATTAGTGCTGCAGAATGAAAAATTAGGGCACATTTTGAGTGACTTCTCAAATCCTTTTCTATTTCATTAAAACATTCTGACATGCAGTCTCCCAAAATGGCCACCAGAGACAAAAGAGCCCAAATGTAGCCCAAATATCACCCAGATGTAGCCCAAGTATAGTCCAATGACAGAATGTCCCAGAGTGTTCTAAAGAACAACTAGAGCGCTAACAGTCCTACTTATTACAAAGGTATAGCACACCTGGAGCCATCGTGATGGGAATAAAGTGGTAACTCTTAAAACATTTAATTTAAAAAGGAACAAAATGAGGGGGTATATTATGCAATAGAAGGTATTATTAGTGCTGCAGAAAGAAAAATTAGGGCACATTTTGAGTGACTTTTCAAATCCTCTTCTATTTCATTAAAAAATTCTGACATGCAGTCTCCCAAAATGGCCACCAGAGACAAAAGAGCCCAAATGTAGCCCAAATATCACCCAGATGTAGCCCAAGTATAGCCCAATGACAGAATGTCCCAGAGTGTTCTAAAGAACAACTAGAGCGCTAACAGTCCTACTTATTACAAAGGTATGGCACACCTGAATCCATCTTGATTGGAATAAAGTGGTAACTCTTAAAACATTTAATTTAAAAAGGAACAACATGAGGGGGTTAATTTTGCCATAGAAAGTATGATTAGTGCTTTAGAAAGAAAAATTAGGGATCATTTTGAGTGACTTCTCAAATCCTCTTCTATTTCATTAAAAAAATTCTGACATGCAGACTGAAACATGCACTTTGAATACCAGCAGCAGACGTCCCTGGTGAGCAGTAGCTTTACTACAGTGATCTAATGTGCAACTAGAGTGCTAACATTCAGAATTTATGGCAAATGTGTGACACATCTGAATGCCTTCTTGATGGAACCAAAGTAAACAAGCAATGAAAATGCAATAGATCTCGCCCTCGTTTAAGTTAAAGCCATTCTGTTTGTAATGAGGTGGCTTTTTAGCTTTGCTTTTATTAGTGTTTTTTCAACTTTCATGTAAATAACATGCATCTGTATGCATATAAGTATATGTATGCATGCATTTATGTTTGTATTTATATAGATATACAGATGATATATGTTTATATATGTATGTATATATATATATTCACTGAAAAAACCATAGGCTATAGACCATATATAGTTAGGAATTAGCATTTACAAAACCTTGAAAATTCACTGAAAAAACCATAGGTTATAGACCATATATAGTTAGGAATTAGCATTTACAAAACCTTGAAAATTCACTGAAAAAACCATAGGTTATAGACCAAATATAGTTAGGAATTCGCATTTACAAAACCTTATTTTACTCACACAAAACCATTGAAATTCCATATATAGTTAGTTGCACTAACTATATACCGCGCACCCGCAATCCACTGCTGATGATGTCACATATTACATCATTCATGACATGGTCAGTGACATCACTGATGACATCTCAAATGACATCACTGATGACATCACTGATGACAACATCCAGTGACTGTATGTTTCTGTAAAGTTAAAATATGTCTTACATATTGAAGAATGAGTGGATGTATAAGTGTCTGGATGAAGGATTTAGTAGGTGCATGACTGACTGTATGAGTGAGTGATTAAATGTGTCTCACTGAGTGCATGGGTTAGTGACTAAACTGTCTTAATTTGTGCATCATTATGTCTGTTGTTCTGTAAACTGTTGGATGTGTTGATAAGTAGCTATATGAGTAACTATATGGGTTATTGATTGGTTGCCCAAGTATTTGTATGGGAGACTGAGTGTGTGTGTGGGTGGCTGGGAGGTGTATGACTCTGTGCATAGATGTGTGAGCAGTTGATTCACTAGATGTATGGTTTCAAAAGTGCATGTGGAAACAGCTGTATGGGCGGTTGACTGTGTGCATGAGTGTATTGGTGAGTGAATGGATATCTCAGTGCTACATGTCAAAGTAAGTACATATGTAAAACACAGTACATGTGAGAGTTGACATATATAAATAACTGTGCATAAGAGCCAGTGAATGTGTGAGTGGCTGTATGGATAATTGTGAACTTGTATCAGGGATTGTATAAGAGAGTAAATATGTGTTAGTATATGTTTGAATAAGTAACGTTTGTATAACTGTATAGTTGAGGAAATGGAGGTGTGATTGATTCTTTGCATGACTGACTAGGTGTGTGAGTAACTCCATGGATGAGTGACAGTCTGTGAGTGTCTGTTTACACTGATTGTATCTAAGGTTATATTAGAGTCTGAAGAGGTTCATCGTATTATCACATGAATGATATCATCAGTGATGTGATCAGTAATGTCAAATGAGATGTCATCAGTGATGTCATCAGTGATGTCATTTGAGATGTCATCAGTGATGTCATTTGAGATGTCATCAGTGATGTCACTGACCATGTCATGAATGATGTAATATGTGACATCATCAGCAGTGGATTGCGGGTGCGCGATATATAGTTAGTGCAACTAACTATATATGGAATTTCAATGGTTTTGTGTGAGTAAAATAAGGTTTTGTAAATGCGAATTCCTAACTATATTTGGTCTATAACCTATGGCTTTTTCAGTGAATATATATATATATATATATATATATATATATATATATATATATATATATATATATATATATATATTACCTACTGGCGGTCGCCAGTAGGTATATATAGTTAGGATTTTTTGTCTATGGAACTTTTGAAAATTCTATGTCTAATAACTTTGGCGTTTGTGGACGGAATCGGCTGAAATTTTCAGGAAAATGGCACATTTTGTTTCTGAGCAGCCCTTGAAAATTTGGGGGGGTTTCGTCAAGGGGGGGCCGAGAAAAAAGGGGGGTCCCAAAACACGTTTTTCCCATGTTCATTTCCATAGAGCCTTTGGCCTCACTTTTAGCTCGAACGGCTGAATGGATTTGCACGAAACTTGGCAAAATTGTAGGGACTGTTAGCCCGATGTGCCTTTGCTAGGTCTCAATATATGTGCTCCAGTGGATTTTGAGAAATTAACGTTCAAAACAAGATATATATCTGTAACAGCGCTCCGGGCTGCGCTCCGGTCCGCTTACTTTTCGCGAAACGGAACTTTGCGATGCGAAGCTGATTGGCTCCCCGGTGTCTGTCAACATTCTAAACAGTCCGGAGCGGCCGCCATCTTATCTCTCGGTAGGATCGAGAGAGAAGAAGAGGTGAAAAACGAAGGGGGAATTTAATGAAAGGGGGCAAGGTATACCCCTCTTGACCCCCTAGGAATGTTGTTGGGGTTATTAAAGGGTCCCGTGGGGAAAATAAAAAAAAAAAATATTTTTCACGGTAGAAGAGCTTCCCGGGCCGCGAACTGGGCCGCAAACTGGTAGCGAAACGGGAATTCGCCATTTTGTGCTTCGTTTTAATTAAATTACTAGGTATAAGGGGGTGCGGGAGACGTATCCTAATCCCTTATGTTTTCTGAGGGTGGCTGAGGAGGCTCATATATGTTGATACATGTCTTTCAGCGGCTGTGCATGAGCTTTTTTTTTTTTTGCTGCGTGACGTCTGTTAACGTTCGATTCGATGGAAATCAGGAAGTGTTGACCGCCAATTTGTCAGTGCGATAAAATATTTTGTTATAAATGAATCCTTATTGATAAACATTGTCTGCGCCATCTTGCCTTTTTTCCAATGCCACAATTTTGTCGTGCACGGCAGCCATTTTAGATGCCAGGCCGGTCCCAGGCTATCACCTAGCCCTGCAGATGTAGTTTATGGCCCCAGCTGTAGAGAATCCAGACATGCCAACCCTCCCGATTCAGGCGTGAGACTACTGATTTCAGTGCTAGTCTCCCGCCTCCCGATTTCTACAAGCAAAAACCCGGGGGCATATTACCAACAACTAGCGATAATTTTTGTCTCTAACTTGTTTAGAGACAAAAATTATCACCGCACATCGGTGATTTTTATCGCAGATAAACCTTGCTATTAGCAAGGTTTATCGCAAATGCGATAAAAAACGGCCGCAATGCATGAATATCGCTGAAAAGTCAGCGATATTCATGCATTATCGAGCAAATGCTCTTAGCCATGTTATCCACCTCCCATTGGATAACATGGCTAAGAACTGCTCAGGTCAGGTGTTAGCTTTTGGAGATATTCGCGCTTAGCGCGAATATCTCCAAAAGTTGGTAATAGGAGATAGCGATGTTAGGGACTGTTTCCAGTCGCTAACATCTTGGCACGCCCACTTTGCATGTCATTAGTGATAAATATCACTGACATGCAAAGCGGGGCCCAAGATGGTCGCTATCTCCTTTTAGCTGTCACTAACTGGTGTTAGCGACAGCTTGGTAATAGGGAGATAATTTTATCTCCGCTTTCTTGGTTTTTAAAGCCAAAAAAGCGGAGATAAACCCCCTTGATAATATGCCCCACGATTCCTCGGGGGTTTCAGCTGACAAGGCTTGGTATTGTGTTACGTGGTAATTTTTCCAGGAAACGTCAGAGGGTCGATGCAGGGGTTCTAGAAGGGGTGATAAACCATTTAAGCCTCATGAACAAGCGCATGGTCTTTTAAAGATCTGTGAAGTACTCGGGGCGGCGGTGTGTGTGTGTCCTCTTTCAGGAGCGGGCGGGGGGGGGGGGGCACTGCCAGCAACTTGCCAGGCCAGGCAGTGTTCAACACTTGCATCACCCTTTCTCTGCCTGCTATTGCGCTCCATGCTTCGGAAAGGTAAGAAAAAGAACGTGCATTTGAGTTTGAAATGTCCGATCCTGTAGCAGTACACTTGCAAAGCCCACACATGACAATAACCCGATTCAAGGCCCCATTCACCCAATTTTTTAAAAATATATAGCACTCCAACAAAGTAGGATTATAAAACTTTATTAACTTTTAGATATAACGAACGGAACAAAAACTGTAAAAACATTTAAACATTTTTGACAAAAAAAAGCAACAATGGTCATCAGAAGCTGTCTTTTGTGCGAATAGTCCCAAGGCAGGACAACGTGCTGAGTTCTGGACGGCACCCAGGTGATGTCACCTGGGTGCCGCACTGGTTTTTGGGATCCTACAATGCAGCTCAGAAAAACAGCGTGGGGCGTCCCGGGTGGTGCGGAGGGAGGCCTCGTCAGTAGCGGTCTGTTGTGCGAATAGTCCCAAGGCAGCAGAACGCGCTGAGATGTGGATGGCACCAAGGTGATGTCCAGTAAACTGCCGCACTGGTTTTGGTATCCTACAATGCTGCTCCGAAAATTGGCGTGGGGCGGCCCGGGGGGGGCTTGGGGGAGGCGGCGTGAACGGGCCTCCCCAGGTGGCAGCCATCCAGCTGAGTTGCGCCCGCTCTTGCGGCTACAGCGTCTCGCTCACCATGTTGTTGAGTTGCTCCCACTCTTGCAGTGCAGCGATAGGCGGCTGCCACAGGACTCTTAAAATGGCGGACGGCTCTTCGGTTTTGGGCCTGGTCCACTAAAATGGCCCTGGGACACCTTGGAACTCGGACGCTTGCCTGCTAGGGCTTGGGCTCCATTCTCGAAAGCGTCCCCTCAGCCGTGAAGATTCTACAAAAGTCTTGGGGGCCCTCGACTCCTGCAGGCTTCCGGTGGGGAGCGGCTGCTATAATTGCTTGCGGAATGACCACGACGGAGCCACGAGATGGTGGTGCTCTCATGCTGACGCCAGCTTCAGTCTGAATCATCCAGAAACAAGGTGGGGCTTTCATCGTTTGGGAAAAAAAAATGTTCTAAACCAATGAAAAGTGTTATTTTTAGGTCATATGACCAAGCCTTCCATCTTTAGGAAACCAAAAGTAAAATGAACCAATGAAAAGTTTTATAAACAAGTCACATGACCTGTTATGCGGCATGTGGCTACAAAAAGCGTAGAAAATCCGTTGGCACGTGAGGCGGCGTCAGTAGCGGACCGATGTGCGAATAGGCCGAAGGCAGCACAACGCGCCGAGATCCGGATGGCACCGAGTTAGTGTCCAGCAAGTTGCTGCACTGGTGTGGCTATCCTACAATGCTGCGCCGAAAGTCGGCGTGGGGCGCCCCATTGGCCTGTGAGGTCGCGTCAGTCAGTGGGGGCTGTGCGTCTCCCCCAAGATGGAGGCTCCTCGGCTGCAGTGGAGCGCCCCTTAGCGTTTCACTCGCCGTCCAACTGAGTTGCGTCCGCACTTGCGGCTACAGTAGGCCGAAAGCAGCACAACGCGCCGAGATCCGGATGGCACCGAGGTGGTGTCCAGCAAATTGCCGCACTGGTGTGGCCATCCTACAATGCTGCGCCGAAAGACGGCGTGTCCAGCTGAGTTCCGGTCACTCTTGCGGTACAGTGACTCGAACGCGCCGAGATCCGGATGGCACCGAGGTGGTGTCCAGCAAGTTGCCGCACTGGTGTGGCCATCCTACAATGCTGCGCCGAAAGTCGGCGTGGGGTGCCCCGTTGGCTTATGAGGTGATGTCAGTAGTGGACCGATGTGTGAATAGGTCGGAACCAGCACAAGGCGCCAAGATCCGAATGGCAAGTCCTGGATGTTGAGTGCCATAGTTGAGAGTTCTGAGCAGTGCTTGTAAGACTGTCTGAAGCTTATTTGCACCTGCTGCAGCTTCACTATTGCCCTGGTGTGGCCAAAGGTCGCACATGACATAGGCGGCCGGCTCCCGAGGTCCGGCGGAACTTTTTTCCTTTTCCTTTTTGCTTCTTGTCCCACAATCCGTTTCATCTGAAGACACGACCAGATCCCTGAATGTGTGCAGGGGGACGTTATTGATTGAATCGAAATGGCTTGACACAAAGCTGACTCAAGCGTTGCTGTTGATGCTATACAGACAAAAATTGGTTTTCAGTTTGTACATTCTTCAGGATTTTTTTTTCCATCCAAGGCTGATTGAGAGTTTGTAGAAAAATGGCTTCAGATTTTCCACATACTACTCTTCAACATTCTTCCTAAATGTAACAATGTGAGACTCACTAGGAGAACGGCTGTTTATCTTTCCTTTCAAAATGCTGCCAACAATATTTTCTGAATGGAAGACACCATCTTGTAGCATAAAGGGCCGAAAGGGGTTCTGGTCTGGCCGATGGTTGGTGGAGACATTTTGACTATATCTTGGACATGCCCGGCCTCGCCCAAAATGGCGCCGGTATAAATGGGACTCGTAACTCCTTGTTGTGTACTGGTTGAACAACCTTGATATCATGAGATATGAATGCAGTTTTGATGCTCATGGCGGGCGGGGACGAGAATTGATTGAATATTTCGACATCCCTATTGATATTAAGTTCTGATGTGTTATTGATTACTGTACTATTGAAAGTTCGAATTAACGTCACCCATGGTACTTGCACGCAAATGTATATCTAGATAACTTTTTTGTAAGTGGCCCTGTCGTATTTTAATTACAAAATGTACGTCCACCGATTCCGCAACTGTTAGACACCTTAGTTTTTGCAACCTAATGGCTCGCTCGTTACGTTCCTCTATAATGTAAATGTCTCCTCATCATATACGATTTCAGTTTGCTCCGTGGCCGGCCCACGTGGTTATAGGCCCGTATTTGTATTCTGACATTTTCACAATAAAGGTTTTTAAAACAAAACATGGTAGTAGTATTTACATTGGTAAAGTTTTTACTTTTAGTCACTGTTTTCGAATCAGTAAAAGGCAAGTGAAATAAAGCAGTCCAATTACATGATGGATAAAAGGTATAATATGTAGGAACGCAGTAAAGATAAAGGGTCAAGGGCAGTTGTGTTTTCCACTCCTGCAACATAAAGTGATCGATAAGAATCTGATAATCAGGCGTATCGGCGACTAAGACAGCAGGCCGAGTCTCTTTTACTCAACGGCTCCGTCATGGAACGAAGAAACGCCCTTTTTCTCAAAAAAGGAAAATATTTTACTTACAGGACAGTTGTAAATTTTCCGGGAAAGTACATTAGCCTGGAATATTATAACATATATGTTTTTTTTAAAAATTTCGAAATCAATAAAAAGCGTATTTTTTAGGTCATATGACCAAGCTTTTCATTATTAAAATAACAAAAGTAAAATGAACCAATAAAAAGTTTTATTAACAAGTCACATGACCTGTTATGCTTACGTTACGCGCTGCGCGCCGCGCCCCGGATCACTTCCGGGTGCGCTAACGCGGCGTGTCATATAACGCATTACGCGACAACGTAGGTCAAGAATATAGTCAAAATGTCTCCACCAACCAGTGTTCGGAACACAACCCCTTTCAGCAGTCCAAAAAGTTCTGTAAATTGACAACAGAGGGGACAGGCAACACGAACCATCAGTCAAAGAGGGGAGGGCAAGTTCTTCTCTACCGGGTCATGTTGGGGCGCTACCGGAACTGATCGAATTGGTAGTCTACAGTGTTTCTGGATGTTTCAGACTAAAGCTGGCGTCAGCATGAGAGCACTACCATCTCGTAGGTCCGTCGTGGCCATTCCACGAGCAAACATGGCAGCCACTCCTCACCAGAAGCCTGCGGGAGTCGGGGGCCCCCAAGACTTTTGTAGAATCTTCACGGCTGAGGGGACGCTTTCGAGAATGGGATCCAAGCCCTATCAGGGAAGCGTCCGAGTTCCAAGGTGTCCCAGGGCCATTTTAGTGGACCACGCCCAAATCTGAAGAGCCGGCCGCCATTTTGAGAGTCCTGTGGCAGTCGCTTATCGTTGCATTGCAAGAGCGGGAGCAACTCAACTACATGGTGAGCGAGACGCTGTAGTCGCAAGAGCGGGCGGTAAACAGCTGAATGGCGGAAGAGGCACAGTGTAGCAAAAGCGGGCGGAATGGCAACTGAAACGGTAAAGGGGCGCCCCACTACAGCGTGTCTTCAGGTCAAACGGATTGTGGGACAAGGTCCAGAATAGAAGAGTCATCAAAAGGCAAAAAGTTCCGCCGGACCCCAGGAGCCGGCCGCCTATGTCGGGGCGATCTCAGGCTAAACCGGTGCTATAAGACTTGGGGAGGGGGGCGGAGCCAAGCGTCTTCTCCGAGTCCGTGCCATCACACCGCCCCTCGGGGGCCTCCGTCAAGCGGTTTAGGGAGGTACCATATCACATTGTTTTCAAATGCAGTCAGGTCCACAAACGACACTCACTTACTTTGAGAATAGTGAAGCTGCAGTAGGTGGAAATAAGCTTCAGACAGTGTTACAAGCGCTGCTCAGAACTCTGAACTATGGCACCCAACATCCAGAACTTATGCCATTTGAGAATGGCAGTGACATTGAAGCAACTCAGGGACCAAAACCATTAACGTACTTTCACGTATGAAAATCTTACTTGGGGAGGGGGCAGGAGCGAAGCGCCCCCTCCCAGTCCGCGCCACCACACCGTATGTTGAAAATCTGAAGCCATCGTTCTACAAACTCAACCAACCTTGGATGGAAAAATCTAGAAAAATGTACAAACTGAAAACCAGTTTTGGTCTGCATAGCATCAGTAGCAACGCTTGCTATCAGAGTGCATGAGTTTCATGCTCGATCGATTGAGCTAGCCGGATCGGGCAATAAAAAGTATAAAATAGTTATGTAAATAGTTATTTAATAAAATGTTTTACCCTGTTTCTTTGCTGGTGTGTTGTCTATATTTTTAATATTTGCATAGGGTTTGTCGTTATTTTGGGCGGGGTGGGTGACGGAGCCGAGCTGTCTTGCAGCCCTCATGGTGTGGAGTTCAGTTCATCTCACTATTTTCGTATTTCTCATGAAGGGTTGTTCCTAATATTTCTATTTTAGCGAGGTCAAAAAGAGATCCAATTAGTGGCCTACTGATTTTGCTCGATTACTTTTATTTTTTTACACGATTTTTCACGATTTTTCACTATCTGCAAAGACTAAACAGAGTATTGCGACTTTGTGCTTGTTTGTAAATAGAGAATGAACCAAAGAGAATCAATTGTAAAACAGTAAATGCTTGGATAACAATCAATCAAATGGAGAGGGAAGCAGGCACAACGGATTACAACGGGGGTAAAGGCCTGCGTTAACTACTCTTCACTATCTGCAAAGAGAGAGTACTACTAAGAGAAAAGAGGGGAGGGGGGCAGCGTTCAAAGCACATCAGCGTGCATAAACACGAAAAAGTTTTTACCTATCACGTACTTGACATTTTACAGCTTTTGATATTTGCTATTAAAAAACCAATGAAATTCACTGAAAAAACCATAGGTTATAGGCCATATATAGTTAGGAATTTGCATTTACAAAACCTTGAAAATTCACTGAAAAAACCATTGGTTATAGACCATATATAGTTAGGGATTAGCCTTTTCAAAACCTTATTTTACTCACACAAAACCATTGAAATTTCATATATAGTTAGTTCCACTAACTATATATCGCGCACCCGCAATCCACTGCTGATGATGTCACATATTACATCATTCATGACATGGTTAGTGACATCACTGATGACATCACTGATGACATCTCAAATGACATCACTGATGACATCTCAAATGACATCACTGATGACATCTCAAATGACATCACTGATAAAATCACTGATACCATCTCATTTGACATGACTGATCACATCACTGATGATATCATTCATGTGATAATACCATTATGGCTGAGATACCCGCCACCCCCTCTCAACACAATCCCCAAGGATGGGAAACCGGAAACGTTCTGAACTTTTGGAAGACGGGAGGGAGTGACCCTCCCGGCCGTATTTATTAAAATATGAAACAAAATTAAAACGTCAAAATAACAGTTTCATATTAATGTACAATTTCATTTCCACATTTGCGATCTTTGGCTAACCTTAACATATACTCTAATACAGAGGTTCTCCTAGCCGAACTAACATCCTACAAAACTTTAAATTGAAATTGTACATCCTAACGTTTAAGGGCCAACGGCAAGGTCGTAACCGGTGTCAAGATCCCTAAACCAGACATATCCCCCTCACTTGTGAGGGGCGACCGCACAGAGGCGTACCTCAAGTGCATTTACCAATTTCCCTTGACTTGACGGGGGCCCGATTAACTCGACGCCATTTAAAGGTCGTCCGAGGACTCGTGTGAGGTATCTAGAAGGTAGCGTAGACCCCCTCCCAAACCCCACACAACTTACCACATCTGCCGTCGCAGATGTCCTGGCCCCGGGAAATTCCCCAGGAGGGGGCTGTAGCCCCTCCTACCCAGGAAGGGGACTTGACCGCCTTTCCTTTCCTTTCGGCGGCCCATCCTTAGAAGGGACCGCCTCCCCGTTGAGGGGCCAATGGCCACCTCCCTCGAGCGCTCCCATCCGTAATGGGTGACGCCCACCCATAGGGATCTTCCAATTACTGCTCACCGATCATGACCTTACCGCCCGACCAAAATAAATACGACAATTCTAACTAAATGACTAAATTACTAAAGACAGTAACAATTACGACTTATAAAAGGCATGATTACTGGTCAACACTGGTGCATAATTACTTTATTTGCAAAACGATACTACAATTTATTCATTCTTTATTGCATATTCAAAAGGTATCACGATAATCATCACAACCTGCAAAAATTAGCGTTATCACATCAAACTTTATTCAAAACCACTTGCTGTCCTCAGGGGCTGGTGGGTGGGTCAAAATTGGCTCTTCGTTCCGTCTCGAGCTCACGTGCAGCGAGGGGGTGCAGCTTCAGAGCACAGGAACAAGAGGATGCCTTCTTGGCTTGTTGCTCCTTTTATCCGTCTTCAGGGCGGGCGTAAACCCGCCCCTGCCTGCCCCGAAGGGCGTGGCCGGCCGCGTCAGTGTCTAGGCCAGCCCACTCCAGGGCGGGAAAAAGCGCGCCCCGGCTACGCCGCTTCGGGCATACCAGCCGAGACTCGCCTCCCGCCCAAGATGGCTTCCCGGGGGGATCGTGGTACTCCGCCATACGTTCGGGGGGACCGAATGGTCGCCCCTTTCCATATGGCTGAGATACCCGCCACCCCCTCTCAACACAATCCCCAAGGATGGGAAACCGGAAACGTTCTGAACTTTTGGAAGACGGGAGGGAGTGACCCTCCCGGCCGTATTTATTAAAATATGAAACAAAATTAAAACGTCAAAATAACAGTTTCATATTAATGTACAATTTCATTTCCACATTTGCGATCTTTGGCTAACCTTAACATATACTCTAATACAGAGGTTCTCCTAGCCGAACTAACATCCTACAAAACTTTAAATTGAAATTGTACATCCTAACGTTTAAGGGCCAACGGCAAGGTCGTAACCGGTGTCAAGATCCCTAAACCAGACATATCCCCCTCACTTGTGAGGGGCGACCGCACAGAGGCGTACCTCAAGTGCATTTACCAATTTCCCTTGACTTGACGGGGGCCCCAATAAACTCGACGCCATTTAAAGGTCGTCCGAGGACTCGTGTGAGGTATCTAGAAGGTAGCGTAGACCCCCTCCCAAACCCCACACAACTTACCACATCTGCCGTCGCAGATGTCCTGGCCCCGGGAAATTCCCCAGGAGGGGGCTGTAGCCCCTCCTACCCAGGAAGGGGACTTGACCGCCTTTCCTTTCCTTTCGGCGGCCCATCCTTAGAAGGGACCGCCTCCCCGTTGAGGGGCCAATGGCCACCTCCCTCGAGCGCTCCCATCCGTAATGGGTGACGCCCACCCATAGGGATCTTCCAATTACTGCTCACCGATTATGACCTTACCGCCCGACCAAAATAAATACGACAATTCTAACTAAATGACTAAATTACTAAAGACAGTAACAATTACGACTTATAAAAGGCATGATTACTGGTCAACACTGGTGCATAATTACTTTATTTGCAAAACGATACTACAATTTATTCATTCTTTATTGCATATTCAAAAGGTATCACGATAATCATCACAACCTGCAAAAATTAGCGTTATCACATCAAACTTTATTCAAAACCACTTGCTGTCCTCAGGGGCTGGTGGGTGGGTCAAAATTGGCTCTTCGTTCCGTCTCGAGCTCACATGCAGCGAGGGGGTGCAGCTTCAGAGCACAGGAACAAGAGGATGCCTTCTTGGCTTGTTGCTCCTTTTATCCGTCTTCAGGGCGGGCGTAAACCCGCCCCTGCCTGCCCCGAAGGGCGTGGCCGGCCGCGTCAGTGTCTAGGCCAGCCCACTCCAGGGCGGGAAAAAGCGCGCCCCGGCTACGCCGCTTCGGGCATACCAGCCGAGACTCGCCTCCCGCCCAAGATGGCTTCCCGGGGGGATCGTGGTACTCCGCCATACGTTCGGGGGGACCGAATGGTCACCCCTTTCCATATGGCTGAGATACCCGCCACCCCCTCTCAACACAATCCCCAAGGATGGGAAACCGGAAACGTTCTGAACTTTTGGAAGACGGGAGGGAGTGACCCTCCCGGCCGTATTTATTAAAATATGAAACAAAATTAAAACGTCAAAATAACAGTTTCATATTAATGTACAATTTCATTTCCACATTTGCGATGTTTGGCTAACCTTAACATATACTCTAATACAGAGGTTCTCCTAGCCGAACTAACATCCTACAAAACTTTAAATTGAAATTGTACATCCTAACGTTTAAGGGCCAACGGCAAGGTCGTAACCGGTGTCAAGATCCCTAAACCAGACATATCCCCCTCACTTGTGAGGGGCGACCGCACAGAGGCGTACCTCAAGTGCATTTACCAATTTACCTTGACTTGACGGGGGCCCCAATAAACTCGACGCCATTTAAAGGTCGTCCGAGGACTCGTGTGAGGTATCTAGAAGGTAGCGTAGACCCCCTCCCAAACCCCACACAACTTACCACATCTGCCGTCGCAGATGTCCTGGCCCCGGGAAATTCCCCAGGAGGGGGCTGTAGCCCCTCCTACCCAGGAAGGGGCCTTGACCGCCTTTCCTTTCCTTTCGGCGGCCCATCCTTAGAAGGGACCGCCTCCCCGTTGAGGGGCCAATGGCCACCTCCCTCGAGCGCTCCCATCCGTAATGGGTGACGCCCACCCATAGGGATCTTCCAATTACTGCTCACCGATCATGACCTTACCGCCCGACCAAAATAAATACGACAATTCTAACTAAATGACTAAATTACTAAAGACAGTAACAATTACGACTTATAAAAGGCATGATTACTGGTCAACACTGGTGCATAATTACTTTATTTGCAAAACGATACTACAATTTATTCATTCTTTATTGCATATTCAAAAGGTATCACGATAATCATCACAACCTGCAAAAATTAGCGTTATCACATCAAACTTTATTCAAAACCACTTGCTGTCCTCAGGGGCTGGTGGGTGGGTCAAAATTGGCTCTTCGTTCCGTCTCGAGCTCACGTGCAGCGAGGGGGTGCAGCTTCAGAGCACAGGAACAAGAGGATGCCTTCTTGGCTTGTTGCCCCTTTTATCCGTCTTCAGGGCGGGCGTAAACCCGCCCCTGCCTGCCCCGAAGGGCGTGGCCGGCCGCGTCAGTGTCTAGGCCAGCCCACTCCAGGGCGGGAAAAAGCGCGCCCCGGCTACGCCGCTTCGGGCATACCAGCCGAGACTCGCCTCCCGCCCAAGATGGCTTCCCGGGGGGATCGTGGTACTCCGCCATACGTTCGGGGGGACCAAATGGTCGCCCCTTTCCATATGGCTGAGATACCCGCCACCCCCTCTCAACACAATCCCCAAGGATGGGAAACCGGAAACGTTCTGAACTTTTGGAAGACGGGAGGGAGTGACCCTCCCGGCCGTATTTATTAAAATATGAAACAAAATTAAAACGTCAAAATAACAGTTTCATATTAATGTACAATTTCATTTCCACATTTGCGATCTTTGGCTAACCTTAACATATACTCTAATACAGAGGTTCTCCTAGCCGAACTAACATCCTACAAAACTTTAAATTGAAATTGTACATCCTAACGTTTAAGGGCCAACGGCAAGGTCGTAACCGGTGTCAAGATCCCTAAACCAGACATATCCCCCTCACTTGTGAGGGGCGACCGCACAGAGGCGTACCTCAAGTGCATTTACCAATTTCCCTTGACTTGACGGGGGCCCCAATAAACTCAACGCCATTTAAAGGTCGTCCGAGGACTCGTGTGAGGTATCTAGAAGGTAGCGTAGACCCCCTCCCAAACCCCACACAACTTACCACATCTGCCGTCGCAGATGTCCTGGCCCCGGGAAATTCCCCAGGAGGGGGCTGTAGCCCCTCCTACCCAGGAAGGGGCCTTGACCGCCTTTCCTTTCCTTTCGGCGGCCCATCCTTAGAAGGGACCGCCTCCCCGTTGAGGGGCCAATGGCCACCTCCCTCGAGCGCTCCCATCCGTAATGGGTGACGCCCACCCATAGGGATCTTCCAATTACTGATCACCGATCATGACCTTACCGCCCGACCAAAATAAATACGACAATTCTAACTAAATGACTAAATTACTAAAGACAGTAACAATTACGACTTATAAAAGGCATGATTACTGGTCAACACTGGTGCATAATTACTTTATTTGCAAAACGATACTACAATTTATTCATTCTTTATTGCATATTCAAAAGGTATCACGATAATCATCACAACCTGCAAAAATTAGCGTTATCACATCAAACTTTATTCAAAACCACTTGCTGTCCTCAGGGGCTGGTGGGTGGGTCAAAATTGGCTCTTCGTTCCGTCTCGAGCTCACATGCAGCGAGGGGGTGCAGCTTCAGAGCACAGGAACAAGAGGATGCCTTCTTGGCTTGTTGCTCCTTTTATCCGTCTTCAGGGCGGGCGTAAACCCGCCCCTGCCTGCCCCGAAGGGCGTGGCCGGCCGCGTCAGTGTCTAGGCCAGCCCACTCCAGGGCGGGAAAAAGCGCGCCCCGGCTACGCCGCTTCGGGCATACCAGCCGAGACTCGCCTCCCGCCCAAGATGGCTTCCCGGGGGGATCGTGGTACTCCGCCATACGTTCGGGGGGACCGAATGGTCGCCCCTTTCCATATGGCTGAGATACCCGCCACCCCCTCTCAACACAATCCCCAAGGATGGGAAACCGGAAACGTTCTGAACTTTTGGAAGACGGGAGGGAGTGACCCTCCCGGCCGTATTTATTAAAATATGAAACAAAATTAAAACGTCAAAATAACAGTTTCATATTAATGTACAATTTCATTTCCACATTTGCGATGTTTGGCTAACCTTAACATATACTCTAATACAGAGGTTCTCCTAGCCGAACTAACATCCTACAAAACTTTAAATTGAAATTGTACATCCTAACGTTTAAGGGCCAACGGCAAGGTCGTAACCGGTGTCAAGATCCCTAAACCAGACATATCCCCCTCACTTGTGAGGGGCGACCGCACAGAGGCGTACCTCAAGTGCATTTACCAATTTACCTTGACTTGACGGGGGCCCCAATAAACTCGACGCCATTTAAAGGTCGTCCGAGGACTCGTGTGAGGTATCTAGAAGGTAGCGTAGACCCCCTCCCAAACCCCACACAACTTACCACATCTGCCGTCGCAGATGTCCTGGCCCCGGGAAATTCCCCAGGAGGGGGCTGTAGCCCCTCCTACCCAGGAAGGGGCCTTGACCGCCTTTCCTTTCCTTTCGGCGGCCCATCCTTAGAAGGGACCGCCTCCCCGTTGAGGGGCCAATGGCCACCTCCCTCGAGCGCTCCCATCCGTAATGGGTGACGCCCACCCATAGGGATCTTCCAATTACTGCTCACCGATCATGACCTTACCGCCCGACCAAAATAAATACGACAATTCTAACTAAATGACTGAATTACTAAAGACAGTAACAATTACGACTTATAAAAGGCATGATTACTGGTCAACACTGGTGCATAATTACTTTATTTGCAAAACGATACTACAATTTATTCATTCTTTATTGCATATTCAAAAGGTATCACGATAATCATCACAACCTGCAAAAATTAGCGTTATCACATCAAACTTTATTCAAAACCACTTGCTGTCCTCAGGGGCTGGTGGGTGGGTCAAAATTGGCTCTTCGTTCCGTCTCGAGCTCACATGCAGCGAGGGGGTGCAGCTTCAGAGCACAGGAACAAGAGGATGCCTTCTTGGCTTGTTGCTCCTTTTATCCGTCTTCAGGGCGGGCGTAAACCCGCCCCTGCCTGCCCCGAAGGGCGTGGCCGGCCGCGTCAGTGTCTAGGCCAGCCCACTCCAGGGCGGGAAAAAGCGCGCCCCGGCTACGCCGCTTCGGGCATACCAGCCGAGACTCGCCTCCCGCCCAAGATGGCTTCCCGGGGGGATCGTGGTACTCCGCCATACGTTCGGGGGGACCGAATGGTCGCCCCTTTCCATATGGCTGAGATACCCGCCACCCCCTCTCAACACAATCCCCAAGGATGGGAAACCGGAAACGTTCTGAACTTTTGGAAGACGGGAGGGAGTGACCCTCCCGGCCGTATTTATTAAAATATGAAACAAAATTAAAACGTCAAAATAACAGTTTCATATTAATGTACAATTTCATTTCCACATTTGCGATGTTTGGCTAACCTTAACATATACTCTAATACAGAGGTTCTCCTAGCCGAACTAACATCCTACAAAACTTTAAATTGAAATTGTACATCCTAACGTTTAAGGGCCAACGGCAAGGTCGTAACCGGTGTCAAGATCCCTAAACCAGACATATCCCCCTCACTTGTGAGGGGCGACCGCACAGAGGCATACCTCAAGTGCATTTACCAATTTACCTTGACTTGACGGGGGCCCCAATAAACTCGACGCCATTTAAAGGTCGTCCGAGGACTCGTGTGAGGTATCTAGAAGGTAGCGTAGACCCCCTCCCAAACCCCACACAACTTACCACATCTGCCGTCGCAGATGTCCTGGCCCCGGGAAATTCCCCAGGAGGGGGCTGTAGCCCCTCCTACCCAGGAAGGGGCCTTGACCGCCTTTCCTTTCCTTTCGGCGGCCCATCCTTAGAAGGGACCGCCTCCCCGTTGAGGGGCCAATGGCCACCTCCCTCGAGCGCTCCCATCCGTAATGGGTGACGCCCACCCATAGGGATCTTCCAATTACTGCTCACCGATCATGACCTTACCGCCCGACCAAAATAAATACGACAATTCTAACTAAATGACTAAATTACTAAAGACAGTAACAATTACGACTTATAAAAGGCATGATTACTGGTCAACACTGGTGCATAATTACTTTATTTGCAAAACGATACTACAATTTATTCATTCTTTATTGCATATTCAAAAGGTATCACGATAATCATCACAACCTGCAAAAATTAGCGTTATCACATCAAACTTTATTCAAAACTACTTGCTGTCCTCAGGGGCTGGTGGGTGGGTCAAAATTGGCTCTTCGTTCCGTCTCGAGCTCACGTGCAGCGAGGGGGTGCAGCTTCAGAGCACAGGAACAAGAGGATGCCTTCTTGGCTTGTTGCCCCTTTTATCCGTCTTCAGGGCGGGCGTAAACCCGCCCCTGCCTGCCCCGAAGGGCGTGGCCGGCCGCGTCAGTGTCTAGGCCAGCCCACTCCAGGGCGGGAAAAAGCGCGCCCCGGCTACGCCGCTTCGGGCATACCAGCCGAGACTCGCCTCCCGCCCAAGATGGCTTCCCGGGGGGATCGTGGTACTCCGCCATACGTTCGGGGGGACCAAATGGTCGCCCCTTTCCATATGGCTGAGATACTCGCCACCCCCTCTCAACACAATCCCCAAGGATGGGAAACCGGAAACGTTCTGAACTTTTGGAAGACGGGAGGGAGTGACCCTCCCGGCCGTATTTATTAAAATATGAAACAAAATTAAAACGTCAAAATAACAGTTTCATATTAATGTACAATTTCATTTCCACATTTGCGATGTTTGGCTAACCTTAACATATACTCTAATACAGAGGTTCTCCTAGCCGAACTAACATCCTACAAAACTTTAAATTGAAATTGTACATCCTAACGTTTAAGGGCCAACGGCAAGGTCGTAACCGGTGTCAAGATCCCTAAACCAGACATATCCCCCTCACTTGTGAGGGGCGACCGCACAGAGGCGTACCTCAAGTGCATTTACCAATTTCCCTTGACTTGACGGGGGCCCCAATAAACTCGACCCCATTTAAAGGTCGTCCGAGGACTCGTGTGAGGTATCTAGAAGGTAGCGTAGACCCCCTCCCAAACCCCACACAACTTACCACATCTGCCGTCGCAGATATCCTGGCCCCGGGAAATTCCCCAGGAGGGGGCTGTAGCCCCTCCTACCCAGGAAGGGGCCTTGACCGCCTTTCCTTTCCTTTCGGCGGCCCATCCTTAGAAGGGACCGCCTCCCCGTTGAGGGGCCAATGGCCACCTCCCTCGAGCGCTCCCATCCGTAATGGGTGACGCCCACCCATAGGGATCTTCCAATTACTGCTCACCGATCATGACCTTACCGCCACAGGCCGGATAGTTGACCGGCTATCCGGACCCCCCACAACACTCCTGCCTAAAGGTCATGTCATAAAGTCCTTAGCCAAGCTATCAGATCTCCTATGAGTAACTCGTTCCCCACCCGGGACAAATGAACACCATCCCCCAAATACATACTGTCCCCTTTAATACAACCATGCGAAATAGAATGCAGTGTACTTGAACGGAACAATCTACTCACTTTATTATTAATTTTCCTTACTGAATGATTCAGAGCAGAAACCGAAAGAGCCCCCAGCCACACTTTCCGTGGGATCATATGGGACCATGCAATTGTGCACCCTGGAACTCTCCTCGCTAACCAACTTACAGTGGAAAGCATTGCCTCAAGAAAAAGTCGTCTACCAGTGGTCACCAAATCGTTGCCCCCAAGATGTACTATGACTATAGACGGCGGTGACCTCGTCCGCCCTAACAGACCCTCGAAAAATGATCGAAACTGGTCAATACAGAGCCCGCCCTTTCCGTAGAAGGACACCCTGTACCCGTATTCCCCAGCCACGTGAATCATGTCACCTGCTTTGAATACGTCCGCGGCACGCCTCACGTATGAGTGGCCCACGACCCACACCTCCTTTTTCACAGCCGGTGATGTCTGACCGCTGGCCCGGTGTTGGGTCGACTGCACAGTCCGCCCCGCCTCGTAGGCTTGCGCAACTGAAAACCAAACAAAACAAGAAGCAGTACATCATAACAGCTTCACAACATGTGCAACCGCACATACCTTTTATAACAGTTCGAGGACCAACGCCCCACACGTTTAACTTGTTCGACATTCAGACCCCTGGCTGTAGCCTCTGTAGCAGCCCCTATCCGAAAGGAATGGGTCCCAAACTCGCCGGGGTTCAAGCCCGCGGCAGAAATCGACATCGCAAGCACCCGCTGAAACTGAAACCTCGTCAGTGGGGTGGCGTCAGCGTGTCTCAACAAGGTCCCCCCCCATGATGCCACCCTTTGCGCTAAATATTCCTCTACGCAACTCACCGGGCACATGGAAGACCCGGGAATCCTTTGTATGATTATGCAGTCCCCCATCGCACCCTGATCGATCTTGGACCTGACAAACGAGACAGTCATTGTCTCCCCCCTGACCTGAAGGTGCTCTCGGCACAATCCCCCCGTGGTATCCTGCTTGTTCTTTGCCACTAGTTCGCTTACCCGCATAGCCCCATGGAAAGCTAGCACAAAAGCGGCTCGGAATAACCTTGTTTCATACCGGGATGAACATGTTGCAGGGAGTACAGATAACAACAGAGCTAACCTATCCAGACCTATCGGGCGCCTTGTATCTACTTTGCGACCCTCAAGGCGTTGCCACCCACGTAGCGCTTTTTGCACAACGAAAGACGCAGTCGGGTCCTGAATCCCATGGGCCCGTGCCATAAAGGAAATGGCGGCCCGATGCCTCTGGGCCGTAGCCACTGATTTGCCTGCCTGATGTAAAGACAGCAGAAAGTCTACTACCAGTTCTTCCCGGCCCCAAAGCTCTCCCCTAGCAGCCCCCACAAAGGCCCAATAGGATCGGAACGCCCCTTCATATGCCTTCCTCGTCCTGGGTGCTAAACTCTCTCCCACGAGGTTCTGTAGTTCGGGGCACCGAGAGACCAGAGAGCTTCGGGAAAGGGTGCTGCCACCGGGTCCTCTGTGGGCAGAAAACCCCAGAAGGCCTTCATACAAAAACGAGAAAGCGCATCAGCCGCTTTATTCATTACCCCTGGCACATGTTTTGCCTTAAATAGCACGTTCAATTGCATACACAATAACACAATTTCTTTGAGCAATCTCAGACTCCATCTGCATCGTGCTGCCTGGCTATTGATACACTCAACCACGGTCATGTTATCAGACCAAAACACCACAGAGTAATCTCTGAACCCCTCAGGCCAAGTTTTCAGGGCCACAAGAATGGGAAAAAGTTCAAGAAAGGCAATGTTACTTGTCAGCCCACACTCATGCCACCATAACGGCCATCTTTGAGCCGACCATCGTGTGCCGAATATGGCACCAAAACCAGTGCTCCCTGCCGAATCTGTCCACAGCCCCAGCTCCTCGGAGGACACCGCCGGTTTGTTCCAGACAATTCGACCATTGAAATCCGCCATTGAAATCCGCCAGAAATGCCAACCAAATGCGCATGTCCTGACGAACCTCTGCCGATAACCTTGTGCGATGATGACCCTCCTTCAGGCCGACCATGGCCCGAGCGATCGAGCGGGAAAAGGGGCGGGCCATCGGCATGACTCTCAGGGCAAAATTCAGCTGTCCCACCAATTGTTGCAACTGGTGCAGCCTGACCTTGGACTCGCTAATACAAGCTTCCAGGGAAGCCCTGAATCTTATCACCTTCTCTTTAGGTAATCTAAAACAACCTTCCACAGAGTCGAGTTCGATCCCCAGGAACTCGAGGCAAGTCGCGGGACCCACAGTCTTACCTGGTGCCAATGGCACACCGAAATGCTTCATTAAAGTACAAAATTCATTCAAAGCCTGTCCACATTCCGGACCCCCGGCCGCCCCCAGAAACAAAAAATCATCGAGATAATGCATGACATGCTGTAAACCCGTCTTTTTTGTGAAGACCCATTGCAGAAAACAACTGAACTGTTCAAAATATGCACAAGAAATAGAGCAACCCATTGGCATACATCTATCCATGTAATACTGACCCTGAAACATGAAACCAAGGAGACGCTGATCGTCTGGGTGTACCGGGAGCAACCGGAACGCTGACTCAATATCTGACTTTGCCATCAGCGCCCCGGGCCCTAGGCGATTCAACATGGCCACGGCCTCATCGAAAGATGCGTACCGCACCGAACACACATCCGGGTCTATTGCATCATTTACGGACAGACCACGTGGGGCTGATAAATTATGTATCAGTCGGAACTCACCCGGGTCCTTCTTAGGGACCACCCCCAAAGGAGAACAAACAAAGTTAGCACATGGTGGCTCGTCAAATGGACCGGCGACTCGACCTCGAGTAACCTCCTTCCCAACCTTTTCTTGTACCACGGTCGTATGTTGCAAGACCGATATTTGATTTTTACATTTTCTTACACCCCGAAACTCCCCCACTGGGATGCGGAAACCATATGAAAACCCGTTCCTCAACACCCCAGCGGAAGCGTGATCCGGGTATTCGCTGAGCCAAGGAATCATTGCCATGGTATCA
Source organism: Lissotriton vulgaris (assembly GCF_964263255.1). Classification (NCBI taxonomy): domain Eukaryota; kingdom Metazoa; phylum Chordata; class Amphibia; order Caudata; family Salamandridae; genus Lissotriton; species Lissotriton vulgaris. Next base: position 1,502,773,172 of record NC_141685.1, on the reverse strand, counting down.
ACCGGAGTAGGTAAAGGCGCCCCTCGGACTATTTTAGACCTGTTTTGCGCCTCCTCTCCCCCCGTTATCACCCGTTTTGGCTCTGCACATGGACTCCAGATGGGATGGCTGCCCACACCCTCCACATTCGTGACGGAATTTACATGACCCCTGGGGCCTCGTACATTTACCTCTGTTGAAGTTCCAACAAATCCCCCTTTTACCTGTGTTGCCGTTCGGCCTCGAGTTGTATTCGTTACCTGTACCTGATCGAAAGGGGGTCCCGGCATATTGGCGGGAGGATTCACCCCCGCTACTCCCCACTAATGGTATTTTTAACATACCAGTACTCTCCATTTTTGACCATGAAACAGAATCGTAACAATCCCAAGTTAAGTTTTTATCATGCTCCTTTGCTTTTCTAAAAATATTATCGTAACAGAACCACTGATTGCCCCCATATGATACGGAATATTCCATGATCCGTGTCTGATAGATCGGCAATTCGGACAGCAACTCGGGTCTACGTTCGCCCATGATGGAGGTAAAAATTCCCCACGCCTTCCCCCAAGTGCCAATGTTCTCATCAACTTTAAAGGCGGCCATCTTTGCGCGCCAAACACTCGGATGCATGAGCTCCTTTTGGCTCTTAACATGCTCCATCTCATAATGATCGGTAAGCAACGAGAAGATGTTTATATATTCATTTGCCCATATCTTCTCCCTAATAGCCAAAGGGACATGTTGCCCCAACTTTTCCCTTCGTGAAGGTGCAGACTCATCCCTCGCAATCGGCAAAGGCCGCTTACCTGAACCGGAAGCTGTATCTGCGGCTGGACCTGTTCCTGGTGGTTTTTCTACTGCCGCAGCCGGTGTGATAACTGGCGATGATGCCTTCGCCGCCTCCCTCGTTTCACGCAGTTGCTTCATCAACACCCGTGCGTCGTCAGCCGTGGCGCCCTCGCTTTCTTTCCCCAACCACGCTGCTAATTGTGCTGCCAGCTCGGGCGGCATATCCCCCCCGGACACGGGGGTGATCACCACGGGAATCGGATTCCCCTCTGCCGGCACCGGAGTTGGCTCTTCGATTGGGGCACAGGGAACCGGGATGTCCCCCCCAGCTGCTCCCCTTCTGGGCCTCTTGCCCTTTCCTCCCGGAGCTGCTCCTGCCAAAGGTCGTTTCGGTCCCCCTTCCCCGTCTCTATCCGCCATCCGTTTCTTCAGATCGGTCACTTCTTTCATGAGTATACGCAGCATCTGGTCGGTAGTCATTCGCTTTCCGACTTTCTTAGGCATTCTCCGACAGAGTATCTGTAAGACAAAAAGAAAGATTACCACGCTCAAAATTGGCTCTTCGTTCCGTCTCGAGCTCACGTGCAGCAAGGGGGTGCAGCTTCAGAGCCGGCCGCGTCAGTGTCTAGGCCAGCCCACTCCAGGGCGGGAAAAAGCGCGCCCCGGCTACGCCACTTCGGGCATACCAGCCGAGACTCGCCTCCCGCCCAAGATGGCTTCCCGGGGGGATCGTGGTACTCCGCCATACGTTCGGGGGGACCGAATGGTCGCCCCTTTGCAGAACCTCTTCAGACTCTAATATAACCTTAGATACAATCAGTGTAAACAGACAGTCACAGAGTGTCACGCATCCATGGAGTTACTCACACACCTAGTCAGTTATGCAAAAAATCAATCACACCTCCATTTTCTCAACTATACAGTTATACACACCTTACTTATTCAAACATATACTAACACATATTTACTTTACTCTCTTATACAATCCCTGATACATGTTCACAATGATCCATACAGCCACTCATACATTCACTGGCTCTTATGCACAGTTATTTATATATGTCAACTCTCACATGTACTGTGTTTTACATATGTACTTACTTTGACATGTAGCACTGAGATATCCATTCACTCACTAATACACTCATGCACAGTCAACCGCCCATACAGCTGTTTCCACATGCACTTTTGAACCCATACATATAGTGAATCAACTACTCACACATCTATGTACAGAGTCACACACCTCCCAGCCACCCATACACACACACTCAGTTTCCCATACAAATACTTGGACAACCAATGAATAACCCATACAGTTACTCATATAGCTACTGATCAACATATGCAGCAGTTTGTAGAACAACAGATATAATGATGCACAAATTAAAACAGTTTAGTCACTAACCCATGCACTCAGTGAGACACATTTAATCACTCACTCATACAGTCAGTCATGCACCTACTAAATCCTTCATCCAGACACTTATACATCCACTCATTCTTCAATATGTAAGACATATTTTAAGTTTACAGAAACATACAGTCACTGGATGTTGTCATCAGTGATGTCATCAGTGATGTCATTTGAGATGTCATCAGTGATGTCATCAGTGATGTCACTAACCATGTCATGAATGTTGTAATATGTGACATCATCAGCAGTGGATTGCGGGTGCACGATATATAGTTAGTGGAACTAACTATATATGAAATTTCAATGGTTTTGTGTGAGTAAAATAAGGTTTTGAAAAGGCTAATCCCTAACTATATATGGTCTATAACCAATGGTTTTTTCAGTGAATTTTCAAGGTTTTGTAAATGCAAATTCCTAACTATATATGGCCTATAACCTATGGTTTTTTCAGTGAATATATATATATATATTACCTACTGGTGGTCGCCAGTAGGTAGTTAAAGTTAGGATTTTTTTCAATGTTAAATCTCAAAATTCTATTTGGAATAACTTTGGCGCCGGTTGACCAAGGTGCTTAAAAATTTCCTCAAAATGGCCTCTTCAAGCTCCGGTCCTTCCCTGAAAGTTTGGGGGGGATTCGTCAAGCGGGGGCCGAGATAAAAGGGGTGTCCCAAAACGCGTTTTCCCCATGTTAATTTCCATAGGGCGGTCGACCTCACTTTTAGCCCGAACGGCTGAATGGATTTACACCAAACTTGGCAAAACTGTAGGGACTGGTTGCCCGATGTGCCTTTGCTATGCCTCAAGATATGTGCTCCAGTGGATTTTGAGTAATTTAGGTTCAAAAAAATATATATATCTATAGGCGCGCCCCGGTACGCGCACCGGGGAGCGCACTGGGCGCGCCACGCGACTTACGCACAGAAAGCTGATTGGCTCTCGGGTGTCTGTAAACATTCTAAACAGTCTGGAGCGGCCGCCATCTTGTGTCTCGGTAGGATCGAGATATGAGAGGTGGCCAAAACAAAGGGGGAAATTATCATAAGGGGGCAGAGTAGACCCTCCATGACCCCCTAGGGTTGATGTGGGGGCTTTAAAAGGGCCCCGCGGGGCAAAACAAATAATACATTTTTTTTCGATTTTTGCGGGGGAAGCGCCCGGTACGCGCACCGGGGAGCGGACCGGGAAGCGTACTATGGGAAAAAAGAATGACAGACTTTTAAAAATTGTATGTTTATTAATTGTTCTTTTTGTTGTTTTTTTATTTTTTATTTAGGTACCAACATGTAGGTACCAATGCAGAGTCTATACTTTAATATACACCGTCTAGATATCTTGCATGTTGTTACAGAAGTTATTGTGGTATATGGAATTCATAGCGTAGTCTGTCAGGAAAGCAGAAACAACATGGAGGCAGGAGATGATAAAGAGATGTTAAATACACATTGGAGATTATATAGTGGGAGAAAGGAAGTAACTATGAGCAAACTTACTATGTAACACAAAAAAGTTGCACAGTATCACTTTATATTTTAAACATTTTGGAACTACTTGATGAATTACATATAAAAATGAATAATGGCTCGAACAAATTTTGATTATTAAATATAAATTTATTCTTCTGATTCTTTTTCATAATTTAATAAAACTTCTAATAATATATTGTCTGGAATGTCCTCATTTGTATTCTGTGATTCCATTGATTCCACACACTGAACTAATTCATCGTCCAGAGACTCATCCATAAAATCAAAGTCATCATTTTCAGCAATTATTTCTTCTGTGTTATTGTCCAAAACAATTTCAAAGGAAATATCCTGTTCTCCTTCCATTTTGTTGCTGTAAATTGCATTAAAAAAAATATATCAGTAGAGTTAGGGCACTGTTGTGTTTAAGTTCAGACAGGCAGTTTGGATTTTTTAATAGTGAAGCTATCTTTGGGTAGTGTATGGTATTAGGCTGGAATTTGAAATATATAAAAGTGTATGTGATAAAGCCTAAGTAAATTTATAATAATACAAGGGAAGCCTAACTCAATCTATAACTATAACAGAGAAGCCTATCTCAATCTATTTCTATTACAGTGGGATAGTACATAACTAACAGAATATTTTTTCTCAAATTAACTGAAAGTGCACAACATACTTCACTTTTCCAAATAACAACTTACCTTTAAGAAAGCAGTTGAAGTTGTCAGTGTAATTTCTTTTCAAATGTACTTCAGGAAGTAGTAGTCAAAATGGCTGTGTTTCCTTCTCTCTATATATTCATGTACATAACCAATGAAATGTCAGGAAATAATTGTAGAAAATGTAAGAAACTTTTTAATCGGTTGTCAATTCTAACACTTCATATGTGTTTTGGTCATGTAATTTACCTCAGGATATTTAGACAGGTCTGCAGCCTAAATGTCTCAATGGAATTTCACCAAATGTGGGCAAATGGTAGGGACTGCTATCTAGTAGGGCCTATTCTATATTTGATGAAAGTGTCTCCAGTGGTTTTTCTGTAAATTACTTTCCCACCTTTTTTTATGGAGCGCTTACCGGTGCGCGCTCCGGTACGCGCACCGGCAGCGTTATGGGTGTCCTCCATTTTGTGTTTCGGTACAATCGAGACAGAAGATGGAGGACAAACAACATTGGGAATGGGTAGAAGGGGGCACGGTAGACACTTCCTGACCCTCTAGGTTTTCTGAGGGGGGCTTAGGACGCTCATATAGGCCAAAAATAAAAATTAAAATTGAAAATTTTGCGGGGGATCGCCCGGTACGCGCACCGGGAAGCATACTGGGGAGCGTACTTTTGTGAAAAATAGTGAACAAAGTTAGAAAAAGATAAACGTTTTGAATGATCAGAGGTAGGGTAGCTCTGAAAAGAGCTTTTGGGTTCTGTGGCTGATTTAGGTACCAACAAGTAGGTTCCAATGCACAGTCTTAAATTCAGGAGGAATATTCTATTCCCCTCATCTGAGAAGTGCACACCATCTCCTCTGTAGATGTCTTGCATGTTGTAACGCAAGTTATTATTGTATATCGAACCCATTCCGCAGTCTCTCATGTAAGCAGAAACAGATTTATTCACATGTTTCCGTGCTTTCTCAAATTGTGGACAAAATTGGTTGGACCAGTTCCATTTCTGTCTTTGGCATATATTGGAAAATACCAAGGCAGTTTGTGGAAAAAGTGTCATCAATTGATTAAAGGTGTCCTTTAAAAGCATTTCCAGACCAACCCCAGTTATAGTGCCCAAATCATTTCCACCACAGTGCACTATTAAGAGGTCAGGGTTTGGCAGATGCAAAAAGGTTTTCACCAATTCTATCAATTGATGACATCTCAATCCTCTCTGGCCAATCCACTTAATTTCCACATTTGATAAATCAAGGTTGTGATAATTTCTGCTTGCTGCATACCTTTGAGCCCAGTGGATGTAGCTATGTCCAATAATCCATACAGAATACATGATGTGAGAAGGTTCTGGTGCAGTCAGATGAAGTGTGGGAATGAAATGGCAGTTGGAACAGTAGGAGTTTACAACAAAATAATTGTGGAGTTTCCCTGCTGTTGAATCACAAGCAATGATTGGTGGATTCAGTTAGTTGCAAACAGAAAGTTAGGGTGCATGGTTGTGTTATGTGTAAGAAGCAATTTGAATGGTTAAGAAAAAGTCACTAAAAGAAATAATGCCCTGGATAAGCTGGTGTATTGAGAGGTCAAACATCCTTGCTGACTTAATTTGCAACATTGTAGAATAAACTTTTGAACCTGAGAGTTCAGTTAGGAGGGAGTTGCTATGGTAACAGATAGAAAGGTCTGAGAGGGGGAAGGGTGTTGGTTTGAAAATAGTGAGGAAAGACTTTTGATTGGTTGAAATAAGGCATATGTGTGTAAAGTTAGAGATGTTCTATGCCAGTCTTGGTTTCAGTGTATTGAGTGCACACCTTTTGCTCTGCTAAAGAAAAATTGGTGTGTGTGTCTTACACTGTTTTCAATCTCCCAAAGCATTTGTAAAGGTAAGTAATGATTTATTTAATTTAGATAGAGACTTGTTTGCTCTATGGAGAATATTTGGAAGCAGATATTTATGTTTCAGTAGTGAAATTGTATGCTTGTTCATAGGTCCTGTGTTGTGTTTCTAAAATGTTATTCAAAAAACGATTTTGGGTGCAAATCAATGGTATTTTCATTTGGCCCTTATTTATGATTGCCTTGTGCAGCCGGTGCATCAATTTAAACATGGGAAATAAGTGACGCTCTTGTAACGCAAGGCCTTCATAAATAAGGCCCTGATATATTTTTATTGTTGGTTTGTGTTTTTGCTTTTTGATAATACTAGCTATGAACATTTGCAAAATAGAGGATTTGTATTTTGGGAAACAGTGAGGTTTCAAAAGTGATATTGAGTGGTTGTACATGGGTTCTGAGCAGTGTTTCTTAAATGTTATTCCAAAAACGATTTTGGGTGCAAATGAATGGTATTTTCATTTGGCCCTTATTTATGATTAGCTTGTGCAGCCAGTGCATCACTTTAAACATGGGAAATAAGTGACGCTCTTGTGGCGCAAGGCCTTCATAAATAAGGCCCTGAGTTTGTTGGCTGTTGATTTGTTTTTTTGCTTTTTGATAATACTTATTATGATCATTTGCAAGATAGTGGATTTGTATTTTGGGAAACAGTGAGGTTTCAAAAGTGATATTGAGTGGTTGTACATATGTTCTGCTCAGTGTTTCTAAAATGTTATTCAAAAAACGATTTTGGGTGCAAATCAATGGCATTTTCATTTGGCCCTTATTTATGATTGCCTTGTGCAGCCGGTGCATCACTTTAAACATGGGAAATAAGTGGCGCTCTTGTGGCGCAAGGCCTTCATAAACAAGGCCCTGAGTTTGTTTGCTGTTGGTTTGTTTTTTGCTTTTTGATAATGCTTGCTATGAACATTTGCATGATAGAGGATTCGTATTTTGGGAAACAGTGAGGTTTCAAAAGTGATATTGAGTGGTTGTACATAGGTTCTGCGCAGTTTTTCTAAAATGTTATTCAAAAAACGATTTTGGGTGCAAATGAATGGTATTTTCGTTTGGCCCTTATTTATGATTGCCTTGTGCAGCCTGTGCATCACTTTAAACATGGGAAATAAGTGACGCTCTTGTGGCGCAAGGCCTTCATAAATAAGGCCCTGATTTTTTGTTGTTGTTGGTTTGTGTCTTGCTTTTGGATAATACTTGCTATGAACATCTGCAAAATAGAGGATTTGTATTTTGGGAAACAGTGAGGTTTCAAAAGTGATATTGAGTGGTTGTACATAGGTCCTGCGCAGTTTTTCTAAAATGTTATTCAAAAAACGATTTTGGGTGCAAATGAATGGTATTTTCATTTGGTCCTTATTTATGATTCCCTTGTGCAGCCGGTGCATCACTTTAAACATGGGAAATAAGTGACGCTCTTGTGGCGCAAGGCCTTCATAAATAGGGCCCTGAGTTTGTTGGCTGTTGATTTGTTTTTTGCTTTTTGATAATACTTATTATGAACATTTGCAAGATAGTGGATTTGTATTTTGGGAAACAGTGAGGTTTAAAAAGTGATATTGATTGGTTGTATATAGGTTCTGCGCAGTGTTTCTAAAATGTTATTCAAAAAACGATTTTGGGTGCAAATCAATGGTATTTCCATTTGGCCCTTTTTTATGATTGCCTTGTGCAGCCGGTGCATCAATTTAAACATTGGAAATAAGTGACGCTCTTGTGGCGCAAGGCCTTCATAAATAAGGCCCTGATTTTTTTTGTTGTTGGTTTGTGTTTTTGCTTTTTGATAATACTAGCTATGAACATTTGCAAAATAGATGATTTGTATTTTGGGAAACAGTGAGGTTTCAAAAGTGATATTGAGTGGTTGTACATAGGTTCTGAGCAGTGTTTCTTAAATGTTATTCCAAAAACGGTTTTGGGTGCAAATGAATGGTATTTTCATTTGGCCCTTATTTATGATTAGCTTGTGTAGCCAGTGCATCATTTTAAACATGGGAAATAAGTGACGCTCTTGTGGCGCAAGGCCTTCATAAATAAGGCCCTGAGTTTGTTGGCTCTTGATTTGTTTTTTGCTTTTTGATAATACTTATTATGAACATTTGCAAGATAGTGGATTTGTATTTTGGGAAACAGTGAGGTTTCAAAAGTGATATTGAGTGGTTGTACATATGTTCTGCTCAGTGTTTCTAAAATGTTATTCAAAAAACGATTTTGGGTGCAAATCAATGGTATTTTCATTTGGCCCTTATTTATGATTGCCTTGTGCAGCCGGTGCATCACTTTAAACATGGGAAATAAGTGATGCTCTTGTGGCGCAAGGCCTTCATAAACAAGGCCCTGAGTTTGTTTGCTGTTGGTTTGTTTTTTGCTTTTTAATAATGCTTGCTATGAACATTTGCAAGATAGAGGATTTGTATTTTGGGAAACAGTGAGGTTTCAAAAGTGATATTGAGTGGTTGTACATAGGTTCTGCGCAGTTTTCTAAAATGTTATTCAAAAAACGATTTTGGGTGCAAATGAATGGTATTTTCATTTGGCCCTTATTTATGATTGCCTTGTGCAGCCGGTGCATCACTTTAAACATGGAAAATAAGTGACGCTCTTGTGGCGCAAGGCCTTCATAAATAAGGCCCTGATTTTTTTTGTTGTTGGTTTGTGTCTTGCTTTTGGATAATACTTGCTATGAACGTTTGCAAAATAGAGGATTTGTATTTTGGGAAACAGTGAGGTTTCAAAAGTGATATTGAGTGGTTGTACATAGGTTCTGCGCAGTTTTTCTAAAATGTTATTCAAAAAACGATTTTGGGTGCAAATGAATGGTATTTTCATTTGGTCCTCATTTATGATTGCCTTGTGCAGCCGGTGCATCACTTTAAACATGGGAAATAAGTGACGCTCTTGTGGCGCAAGGCCTTCATAAATAGGGCCCTGAGTTTGTTGGCTATTGATTTGTTTTTTGCTTTTTGATAATACTTATTATGAACATTTGCAAGATAGTGGATTTGTATTTTGGGAAACAGTGAGGTTTAAAAAGTGATATTGATTGGTTGAATATAGGTTTTGCGCAGTGTTTCTAAAATGTTATTCAAAAAACGATTTTGAGTGCAAATCAATGGTATTTTCATTTGGCCCTTATTTATGATTGCCTTGTGCAGCCGGTGCATCACTTTAAACATGGGAAATAAGTGACGCTCTTGTGGCGCAAGGCCTTCATAAATAAGGCCCTGATTTTTTTGGTTGTTGGTTTGTGTTTTTGCTTTTTGATAATACTAGCTATGATCATTTGCAAAATAGAGGATTTGTATTTTGGGAAACAGTGAGGTTTCAAAAGTGATATTGAGTGGTTGTACATAGGTTCTGCGCAGTTTTTCTAAAATGTTATTCAAAAAACGATTTTGGGTGCAAATGAATGGTATTTTCTTTTGGCCCTTATTTATCATTGCCTTGTGCAGCCAGTGCATCAATATAAATATGGGAAATAAGTGACGCTCTTGTGGCGCAAGGTCTTCATAAATAAGGCCCTGAGTTTGTTGGCTGTTGATTTGTTTTTTGCTTTTTGATAATACTTATTATGAACATTTGCAAGATAGTGGATTTGTATTTTGGGAAACAATGAGATTTCAAAAGTGATATTGAGTGGTTGTACATAGGTTCTGCGCAGTGTTTCTAAAATGTTATTCTAAAAACGATTTTGGGTGCAAATCAATGGTATTTTCATTTGACCCTTATTTATGATTGCCTTGTGCAGCCGGTGCATCACTTTAAGCATGGGAAATAAGTGACGCTCTTGTGGCGCAAGGCCTTCATAAATAAGGCCCTGATTTTTTTTGCTGTTGGTTTGTGTTTTTGCTTTTTGATAATACTAGCTATGAACATTTGCAAGATAGAGGATTTGTATTTTGGGAAACAGTGAGGTTTCAAAAGTGATATTGAGTGGTTGTACATAGGTTCTGAGCAGTTTATCTAAAATGTTATTTAAAAAACGATTTTGGGTGCAAATGAATGGTATTTTCATTAGGCCCTTATTTATGATTGCCTTGTGCAGCCGGTGCATCACTTTAAACATGGGAAATAAGTGAGGCTCTTGTGGCGCAAGGCCTTCATAAATAAGGCCCTGATTTTTTTTGTTGTTGGTTTGTGTCTTGCTTTTGGATAATACTTGCTATGAACATTTGCAAAATAGAGGATTTTTATTTTGGGAAACAGTGAGGTTTCAAAAGTGATATGGCTGAGATACCCGCCACCCCCTCTCAACAAAATCCCCAAGGATGGGAAACCGGAAACAGTTCTGAACTTTTGGAAGACGGGAGGGAGTGACCCTCCCGGCCGTATTTATTAAAATATGAAACAAAATTAAAACATTAAAATAACAGTTTCATATTATGTACAATTTCATTACCACATTGCGATGTTTGGCTAACCTTAACATATTCTCTAATACAAAGGTTCTCCTAGCCGAACTAACATCCTACAAAACATTTAACTTGAAATTTTGAAATTGTACATCCTAACGTTTAAGGGCCAACGGCAAGGTCGTAACCGGTGTCAAGATCCCTAAACCAGAAATATCCCCCTCACTTGTGAGGGGCGACCGCACAGAGGTGTACCTCAAGTGCAACTACCAATTTCCCTTGACTTGACGGGGGCCCCAATAAACTCGACGCCACTTAAAGGTCGTCCGAGGACTCGTGTGAGGTATCTAGAAGGTAGCGTAGACCCCCCCCAAACCCCACACAACTTACCACATCTGCCGTCGCAGATGTCCTGGCCCCGGGAAATTCTCCAGGAGGGGGCTGTAGCCCCTCCTACCCAGGAAGGGGCCTTGACCGCCTTTCCTTTCCTTTCGGCGGCCCATCCTTAGAAGGGACCGCCTCCCCGTTGAGGGGCCAATGGCCACCTCCCCCGAGCGCTCCCATCCGTAATGGGTGACGCCCACTCATAGGGATCTTCCAATTAGTGCTCACCGATCATGACCTTACCGCCCGACCAAAATAAATACGACAATTCTAAACTAAATGACTAATTTACTTAACAGACAGTAACAACAACAACTTTATTAAAAGCATGCTTACTGATCAACACTAGAGCAGGATTACTTTATTTGCAAAACATACCACAAATTGACCATTCTTTATTGCATCTTCAAAGTTATCACGATAATAATCCGAACCTGCAAACAAAATTAGAGTTACCACATCAAACTTCATTCAAAACCACTTGCTGTCCTCAGGGGCCGGTGGGTGGGTCAAAAATTGGCTCTTCGTTCCGTCTCGAGCTCACGTGCAGCGAGGTGGTGCAGCTTCAGAGCACAGGAACAAGAGGATGCTTCCTTGGCTTGTTGCTCCTTTTATCCGTCTTCAGGGCGGGCGTAAACCCGCCCCTGCCTGCCCCAAGGGCGTGGCCGGCCGCGTCAGTGTCTAGGCCAGCCAACTCCAGGGCGGGAAAAAGGCGCGCCCCGGCTACGCCGCTTCGGGCATACCAGCCGAGACTCGCCTCCCGCCCAAGATGGCTTCCCGGGGGGATTGTGGTACTCCGCCATACGTTCGGGGGGACCGAATGGTCGCCCCTTTCCATATGGCTGAGATACCCGCCACCCCCTCTCAACACAATCCCCAAGGATGGGAAACCGGAAACAGTTCTGAACTTTTGGAAGACGGGAGGGAGTGACCCTCCCGGCCGTATTTATTAAAATATGAAACAAAATTAAAACATTAAAATAACAGTTTCATATTATGTACAATTTCATTACCACATTGCGATGTTTGGCTAACCTTAACATATTCTCTAATACAAAGGTTCTCCTAGCCGAACTAACATCCTACAAAACATTTAACTTGAAATTTTGAAATTGTACATCCTAACGTTTAAGGGCCAACGGCAAGGTCGTAACTGGTGTCAAGATCCCTAAACCAGAAATATCCCCCTCACTTGTGAGGGGCGACCGCACAGAGGTGTACCTCAAGTGCAACTACCAATTTCCCTTGACTTGACGGGGGCCCCAATAAACTCGACGCCACTTAAAGGTCGTCCGAGGACTCGTGTGAGGTATCTAGAAGGTAGCGTAGACCCCCCCCAAACCCCACACAACTTACCACATCTGCCGTCGCAGATGTCCTGGCCCCGGGAAATTCTCCAGGAGGGGGCTGTAGCCCCTCCTACCCAGGAAGGGGCCTTGACCGCCTTTCCTTTCCTTTCGGCGGCCCATCCTTAGAAGGGACCGCCTCCCCGTTGAGGGGCCAATGGCCACCTCCCCCGAGCGCTCCCATCCGTAATGGGTGACGCCCACTCATAGGGATCTTCCAATTAGTGCTCACCGATCATGACCTTACCGCCACAGGCCGGATAGTTGACCGGCTATCCGGACCCCCCACAACACTCCTACCTAAAGGTCATGTCTCAAAGTCTTCAGCCAAGCTATCAAGTCTCCTATGAGTAACTCGTTCCCCACCCGGGACAAATGAACACCATCCCCCAAATACATACTGTCACCAGTAATACAACCATGCGAAATAGAATGCAGTGTATTGGAACGGAACAATCTACTCACTTTGTTATTAATTTTTCTTACTGAATGATTCAGAGCAGAAACAGAAATAGCCCCCCGCCACACCTTTCGTGGGATCATATGGGACCATGCAATTGTGCACCCTGGAACTCTCCTCGCTAACCAACTTACAGTGGAAAGCATCGCCTCAAGAAGAAGTCGTCTACCAGTGGTGACCAAATCATTGCCCCCAAGATGTACTATGACTATAGACGGCGGTGACCTCGTCCGCCCTAGCAAACCCTCAAAAAATGATTGAAACTGGTCAATACAGAGTCCGCCCCTTCCGTAGAAGGACACACTGTACCCGTATTCCCCAGCCACGTGAATCATGTCACCTGCTTTGAATACGTCCGAGGCACGCCTCACGTATGAGTGGCCCACGACCCACACCTCCTTTTTCACAGCCGGTGAAGTCTGACCGCTGGCCCGGTGTTGGGTCGACTGCATAGTCCGCCCCGCCTCGTAGGCTTGCGCAACTGAAACCAAACAAAAACAAGAAGCGTGAGTACATCATTACAGCTTCACAACATGTGCAACCGCACGTACCTTTTATAACAATCGGAGGACCAACGCCCCACACGTTTAACTTGTTCGACATTCAGACCCCTGGCTGTAGCCTCTGTAGCAGCCCCTATCCGAAAGGAATGGGTCCCAAACTCGCCCGGGTTCAGGCCCGCAGCGGCAATCGACATCGCAAGCACCCGCTGAAACTGAAACCTCGTCAGTGGGGTGGCGTCAGCGTGTCTCAACAAGGTCCCCCCCCATGATGCCACCCTTTGTGCTAAATATTCCTCTACACAACTCACCGGGCACACGGAGGACCCGGGAATCCTTTGTATGATTATGCAATCACCCCTCGCACCCTGATCGGTCTTGGACCTGACAAACGAGACAGTCATTGTCCCCCCTCTGACCTGAACGTGCTCTCGGCACAGTCCCCCATCACATCCTGCTTGTTCCTTGCCACTAGTTCGCTTACCCGCATAGCCCCATGGAATGCCAGCGTAAAAGCGGCCTGGAATAACACTGTTTCATACTGGGATGAACACGTTGCAGGGAGTATGGATAATAACAGGGCCAACCTATCTAAACCTATCGGGCGCCTTTCGTCTACTCTGCGACCCTCAAGGCGTTGCCACCCACGTAGCGCTTTTTGCACAACGAAAGACGCTGTTGGGTCCTGGATCCCATGAGCCCTAGCCACAAAGGAAATGGCGGCCCGATGCCTCTGGGCCGTAGCCACTGATTTGCCTGCCTGATGTAAAGACAGCAGGAATTTTACTACCAACTCCTCCTGGCCCCAAAGCTCCCCTCTAGCAGCCCACAAAAAGGCCCAATAGGAACGGAACGCCCCTTCATATGCCTTCCTCGTCCTGGGTGCTAAACTCTCTCCCACGAGGTTACGAAGTTCGGGGCACCGAGAGACCAGAGAGCTTCGGGAAAGGGTGCCGCCACCGGGTCCGCTGTGGGCAGGAAACCCCAGAAGGCCTGCATACGAAAACGAGAAAGCGCATCAGCCGCCTGGTTCATTACCCCTGGCACATGTCTTGCCTTAAATAGCACATTCAATTGCATACACAGTAATACAATTTCCTTGAGCAATCTCAGAATCCATTTGCATCGTGCTGCCTGGCTATTGATACACTCAACCACAGTCATGTTATCAGACCAGAAAACCACAGAGTGATCTCTGAACCCCTCGGGCCAAGTTCTCAGGGCCACCAGAATGGGCAAAAAGTTCCAGAAAAGCAATGTTACTTGTCAGTCCACTATCATGCCACCATGACGGCCATTTTTGTGCCGACCACCGAGTGCCGAATATGGCACCAAAACCAATGCTCCCTGCCGAATCTGTCCACAGCCCCAGCTCCTCAGAGGACACCGCCGGTTTGTTCCAGACAATTCGACCATTGAAATCCGCCAGAAATGCCAACCAAATGCGCATGTCCTGGCGAACCTCTGCCGAGAGCCTTGTGCGATGATGACCCTCCTTCAGGCCGACCATGGCTTGAGCGATCGAGCGGGAAAAGGGGCGGGCCATCGGTATTACTCTTAGGGCAAAATTCAACTGTCCCACCAATTGTTGTAATTGATGTAGCTTAACCTTAGACTCCCTTATACACGTTTGCAGGCATGCCCTGAATCTTAACACTTTGTCTCCTGGTAAACGAAAACAACCTTCTTCCGAGTCGAGCTCGATCCCCAGAAACTCGAGGCAAGTCGAGGGACCCACAGTCTTACCTGGTGCCAATGGCACGCCAAACTGATTCATCAAGACACAAAATTCAGTCAAAGCCTGTCCACATTCCGGATCCCCGGCTGCCCCCAGAAACAAAAAGTCATCGAGATAATGCATAACATGTTGAAACCCCGTCTTCTTCATGAAGACCCATTGCAGGAAACAACTGAACTTTTCAAAATAGGCACAAGATACAGAGCACCCCATTGGCATACACCTATCCATGTAATAGTGACCCTGAAACATGAAACCAAGGAGACGCTGATCGTCTGGATGTACCGGGAGCAACCGGAACGCTGACTCGATATCAGATTTTGCCATCAGCGCACCGGGCCCCAGGCGATTCAATATGGCTACGGCCTCATCGAAGGATGCGTACCGCACCGAACACACTTCCGGGTCTATCGCATCGTTTACGGAAAGACCACGTGGGGCTGATAAATTATGTATCAGCCGAAACTCACCCGGGTCCTTCTTGGGGACCACCCCTAAAGGGGAACAAACAAAGTTAGCAACTGGTGGTACATTAAATGGACCGGCGACTCGACCTCGAGTAACCTCTTTCCTGATCTTTTCCTGTACCACGGTCGTATGTTGCAAGACCGATATTTGGTTTTTTCATTCCGCTATACCCTGAAACTCCCCCACTGGGATGCGGAAACCATATGAAAACCCGTTCCGCAACACCCCAGCGGAAGCGTGATCCGGGTATTCGCTGAGCCAGGGAATCATTGCCATGGTATCAATCGGAGTAGGTAAAGGCGCCCCTCGGACTATATCAGACCTGTTTGGCGCCTCCTCTACCCCCGTTATCACCCGTTTTGGCTCTGCACATGGACTCAGGATGGGATGATTGCCCACACCCACCACATTCGTGCCTAAATTTGCATGACCCTTGGGGCCTCGTACATTTACCCCTGTTAAAGTTCCAACAAATCCCCCTTTTACCTGCGTTGCCGATCGGCCTCGAGTGGTTGTCGTTACTCGTACCTGATCGAAAGGGCGTCCCAGCATATTGGCGGGAGGATTCACCCACGCTACTCCCTACCAATGGCAACTTCAACATACCAGTCTCATCCATTTTGGACCAAGACACAGAATCATAACAATCCCAAGTTAAGTTTTTATCATGTTCTTTCGCTTTTCTGAAAATATTATCGTAACAGAACCATTGATTGCCCTCGTGTGATACAGAATACCCCATGATCCGTGACTGATAAATCGGCAATTGGGACAGCAATTCGGGCCTACGTTCACCCATGATGGATGTAAAAATTCCCCACGCTCTGCCCCAAGTGCCAATGTTTTCGTTTACCTTAAAGGCGGCCATCTTTGCGCGCCAAACACTCGGATGCATGAGCTCCTTTTGGCTCTTAACATGCTCCATCTCATAATGATCGGTAAGCAACGAGAAGATGTTTATATACTCCTCTGCCCATATCTTCTCTTTAATAGCCAGAGGGACATGTTGACCCAACTTTTCCCTTCGTGAGGGTGCAGACTCATCCCTCGCAATCGGCAATGGCCGCTTACCTGAACCGGAAGCTGTATCTGCGACTGGACCTGTCCCAGGTGGCTTCTCTACTGCCGCAGCCGGCGATGGTGCCTTCGCCGCTTCCCTTGTTTCACGCAGTTGCTTCATCAACACCTGCACGTCGTCAGCCGTGGCGCCCTTGCTACCTTTACCCAACCACGCTGCTAATTGTGCTGCCAGCTCGGGCGGCATATCCTCCCCGGACACGGGGGTGACCACCACGGGAATCGGATTCCCCTCCTCCGGCACGGGAGTTGATTCTTCGAGTGGGGTACAGGGAACCGGGATGTCTCCCCCAGCTGCTCCCCTTCTGGGCCTCTTGCCTTTTCCTCCCGGAGCTGCTCCTGCCAAAGGACGTTTCGGTCCCCCTTCCTCGTCTTTATCCTCCATTCGCCTCTTTAGGTCGGTCACCTCTTTCATAAGAACACGCAGCATCTGGTCGGTAGTCATTCGCTTTCCCGCTTTCTTGGGCATTCTCCAACAGAGTATCTGCAAAACAACAAGAAAGATTACAACGCTCAAAAATTGGCTCTTGGTTCCGTCTCGAGCTCACGTGCAGCGAGGTGGTGCAGCTTCAGAGCACAGGAACAAGAGGATGCTTCCTTGGCTTGTTGCTCCTTTTATCCGTCTTCAGGGCGGGCGTAAACCCGCCCCTGCCTGCCCCAAGGGCGTGGCCGGCCGCGTCAGTGTCTAGGCCAGCCCACTCCAGGGCGGGAAAAAGGCGCGCCCCGGCTACGCCGCTTCGGGCATACCAGCCGAGACTCGCCTCCCGCCCAAGATGGCTTCCCGGGGGGATCGTGGTACTCCGCCATACGTTCGGGGGGACCGAATGGTCGCCCCTTTCCATAATCAGTGGTTGTACATAGGTTCTGCGCAGTGTTTCTGAAATGTTATTCAAAAAACGATTTTGGGTGCAATTCAATGGTATTTTCATTTGGCCCTTATTTATGATTGCCTTGTGCAGCCGTGCATCACTTTAAACATGGGAAATAAGTGACGCTCTTGTGGCGCAAGGCCTTCATAGATAAGGCCCTGAGTTTGTTTCCTGTTGGTTTGTTTTTTACTTTTTGATAATACTTGCTATCAACATTTGCAAGATAAAGGATTTGTATTTTGGGAAACAGTGAGGTTCCCAAAGTGATATTGAGTGGTTGTACATAGGTTCTGCGCAGTGTTTCTTAAATGTTATTCAAAAAAGGATTTTTGTGGAAAATCAATGGTATTTACATTTGGTCCTTATTTATGATTGCCTTGTGCAGCCGGTGCATCACTTTAAACATGGGAAATAAGTGACGCTCTTGTGGCGCAAGGCCTTCATAAATAAGGGCCTGAGTTTGTTGGCTGTTGATTTGTTTTTTGCTTTTTGATAATACTTATTATGAACATTTGCAAGGTAGTGGATTTGTATTTTTGGAAACAGTGAGGTTTCAAAAGTGATATTGAGCGGTTGTACATAGGTTCTGTGCAGTGTTTCTTAAATGTTATTCAAAAAACGATTTTGGGGGCAAATCAATGGTATTTTCATTTGGCCCTTATTTATGATTGCCTTGTGCTGCCGGTGCATCACTTTAAACATGGGAAATAGGTGACGCTCTTGTGGCGCAAGGCCTTCATAAATAAGGCCCTGAGTTTGTTGGCTGTTGATTTGTTTTTTGCTTTTTGATAATACTTATTATGAACATTTGCAAGATAGTGGATTTGTATTTTGGGAAACAGTGAGGTTTCAAAAGTGATATTGAGTGGTTGTACATATGTTCTGCTCAGTGTTTCTAAAATGTTATTCAAAAAACGATTTTGGGTGCAAATCAATGGTATTTTCATTTGGCCCTTATTTATGATTGCCTTGTGCAGCCGGTGCATCACTTTAAACATGGGAAATAAGTGATGCTCTTGTGGCGCAAGGCCTTCATAAACAAGGCCCTGAGTTTGTTTGCTGTTGGTTTGTTTTTTGCTTTTTGATAATGCTTGCTATGAACATTTGCAAGATAGAGGATTTGTATTTTGGGAAACAGTGAGGTTTCAAAAGTGATATTGAGTGGTTGTACATAGGTTCTGCGCAGTTTTCTAAAATGTTATTCAAAAAACGATTTTGGGTGCAAATGAATGGTATTTTCATTTGGCCCTTATTTATGATTGCCTTGTGCAGCCGGTGCATCACTTTAAACATGGAAAATAAGTGACGCTCTTGTGGCG
The DNA here is from genome assembly GCF_964263255.1 of Lissotriton vulgaris. Classification (NCBI taxonomy): domain Eukaryota; kingdom Metazoa; phylum Chordata; class Amphibia; order Caudata; family Salamandridae; genus Lissotriton; species Lissotriton vulgaris. The sequence goes on along the minus strand of NC_141685.1, from coordinate 1,502,754,444 downwards.
CAAGGCCTTCATAAATAAGGCCCTGATTTTTTTTGTTGTTGGTTTGTGTCTTGCTTTTGGATAATACTTGCTATGAACGTTTGCAAAATAGAGGATTTGTATTTTGGGAAACAGTGAGGTTTCAAAAGTGATATTGAGTAGTTGTACATAGGTTCTGCGCAGTTTTTCTAAAATGTTATTCAAAAAACGATTTTGGGTGCAAATGAATGGTATTTTCATTTGGTCCTCATTTATGATTGCCTTGTGCAGCCGGTGCATCACTTTAAACATGGGAAATAAGTGACGCTCTTGTGGCGCAAGGCCTTCATAAATAGGGCCCTGAGTTTGTTGGCTATTGATTTGTTTTTTGCTTTTTGATAATACTTATTATGAACATTTGCAAGATAGTGGATTTGTATTTTGGGAAACAGTGAGGTTTAAAAAGTGATATTGATTGGTTGAATATAGGTTTTGCGCAGTGTTTCTAAAATGTTATTCAAAAACGATTTTGCGTGCAAATCAATGGTATTTTCATTTGGCCCTTATTTATGATTGCCTTGTGCAGCCGGTGCATCACTTTAAACATGGGAAATAAGTGACGCTCTTGTGGCGCAAGGCCTTCATAAATAAGGCCCTGATTTTTTTGGTTGTTGGTTTGTGTTTTTGCTTTTTGATAATACTAGCTATGAACATTTGCAAAATAGAGGATTTGTATTTTGGGAAACAGTGAGGTTTCAAAAGTGATATTGAGTGGTTGTACATAGGTTCTGCGCAGTTTTTCTAAAATGTTATTCAAAAAACGATTTTGGGTGCAAATGAATGGTATTTTCATTTGGCCCTTATTTATCATTGCCTTGTGCAGCAAGTGCATCAATATAAATATGGGAAATAAGTGACGCTCTTGTGGCGCAAGGCCTTCATAAATAAGGCCCTGAGTTTGTTGGCTGTTGATTTGTTTTTTGCTTTTTGATAATACTTATTATGAACATTTGCAAGATAGTGGATTTGTATTTTGGGAAACAATGAGATTTCAAAAGTGATATTGAGTGGTTGTACATAGGTTCTGCGCAGTGTTTCTAAAATGTTATTCTAAAAACGATTTTGGGTGCAAATCAATGGTATTTTCATTTGACCCTTATTTATGATTGCCTTGTGCAGCCGGTGCATCACTTTAAACATGGGAAATAAGTGACGCTCTTGTGGCGCAAGGCCTTCATAAATAAGGCCATGATTTTTTTTGCTGTCGGTTTGTGTTTTTGCTTTTTGATAATACTAGCTATGAACATTTGCAAGATAGAGGATTTGTATTTTGGGAAATAGTGAGGTTTCAAAAGTGATATTGAGTGGTTGTACATAGGTTCTGAGCAGTTTATCTAAAATGTTATTTAAAAAACGATTTTGGGTGCAAATGAATGGTATTTTCATTAGTCCCTTATTTATGATTGCCTTGTGCAGCCGGTGCATCACTTTAAACATGGGAAATAAGTGACGCTCTTGTGGCGCAAGGCCTTCATAAATAAGGCCCTGATTTTTTTTGTTGTTGGTTTGTGTCTTGCTTTTGAATAATACTTGCTATGAACATTTGCAAAATAGAGGATTTTTATTTTGGGAAACAGTGAGGTTTCAAAAGTGATAATCAGTGGTTGTACATAGGTTCTGCGCAGTGTTTCTGAAATGTTATTCAAAAAACGATTTTGGGTGCAATTCAATGGTATTTTCATTTGGCCCTTATTTATGATTGCCTTGTGCAGCCGTGCATCACTTTAAACATGGGAAATAAGTGACGCTCTTGTGGCGCAAGGCCTTCATAGATAAGGCCCTGAGTTTGTTTCCTGTTGGTTTGTTTTTTACTTTTTGATAATACTTGCTATCAACATTTGCAAGATAAAGGATTTGTATTTTGGGAAACAGTGAGGTTCCCAAAGTGATATTGAGTGGTTGTACATAGGTTCTGCGCAGTGTTTCTTAAATGTTATTCAAAAAAGGATTTTTGTGGAAAATCATGGTATTTACATTTGGTCCTTATTTATGATTGCCTTGTGCAGCCGGTGCATCACTTTAAACATGGGAAATAAGTGACGCTCTTGTGGCGCAAGGCCTTCATAAATAAGGGCCTGAGTTTGTTGGCTGTTGATTTGTTTTTTGCTTTTTGATAATACTTATTATGAACATTTGCAAGGTAGTGGATTTGTATTTTTGGAAACAGTGAGGTTTCAAAAGTGATATTGAGCGGTTGTACATAGGTTCTGCGCAGTGTTTCTTAAATGTTATTCAAAAAACGATTTTGGGGGCAAATCAATGGTATTTTCATTTGGCCCTTATTTATGATTGCCTTGTGCTGCCGGTGCATCACTTTAAACATGGGAAATAAGTGACGCTCTTGTGGCGCAAGGCCTTCATAAATAAGGCCCTGAGTTTGTTGGCTGTTGATTTGTTTTTTGATTTTTGATAATACTTATTATGAACATGTGCAAGATAGTGGATTTGTATTTTTGGAAACAGTGAGGTTTCAAAAGTGATATTGAGTGGTTGTACATAGGTTCTGCGCAGTGTTTCTTAAATGTTATTCCAAAAACGATTCTGGGTGCAAATCAATGATATTTTCATTTGGCCTTTATTTATGATTGCCTTGTGCAGCCGGTGCATCACTTTAAACATGGGAAATAAGTGACGCTCTTGTGGCGCAAGGCCTTCATAAATAAGGCCCTGAGTTTGTTTCCTGTTGGTTTGTTTTTTGCTTTTTGATAATACTTGATATCAACATTTGCAAGATAAAGGATTTGTATTTTGGGAAACAGTGAGGTTCCCAAAGTGATATTGAGTGGTTGTACATAGGTTCTGCGCAGTGTTTCTTAAATGTTATTCAAGAAACGATTTTGGGGCAAATCAATGGTATTTTCATTTGGCCCTTATTTATGATTGCCGTGTGTAGCCGGTGCGTCACTTTAAACATGGGAAATAAGTGACGCTCTTTTGGCGCAAGGCCTTCATAATTAAGGCCCTGAGTTTGTTTCCTGTTGGTTTGTTTTTTGCTTTTTGATAATACTTGATATCAACATTTGCAAGATAAAGGATTTGTATTTTTGGAAACAGTGAGGTTTCAAAAGTGATATTGAGTGGTTGTACATAGGTTCTGCGCAGTGTTTCTTAAATGTTATTCCAAAAACGATTTTGGGTGCAAATCAATGGTATTTTCATTTGGCCTTTATTTATGATTGCCTTGTGCAGCCGGTGCATCACTTTAAACATGGGAAATAAGTGACGCTCTTGTGGCGCAAGGCCTTCATAAATAGGGCCCTGAGTTTGTTTCCTGTTGGTTTGTTTTTTGTTTTTTGATAATACTTGCTATCAACATTTGCAAGATAAAGGATTTGTATTTTGGGAAACAGTGAGGTTCCCAAAGTGATATTGAGTGGTTGTACTTAGGTTCTGTGCAGTGTTTCTTAAATGTTATTCAAAAAACGATTTTTGGGGAAAATCAATGGTATTTACATTTGGTCCTGCTTATTTATGACTGCCTTGTGGCACCGGTGCATCTCTTTTAACATGGGATGCACTGGTGGCGCAAGGCCTTCATAAATAAGGCCCTGAGTTGCTGTGGTATAAACTTTAATATGTTGCAAATTAGTGTTTATATTGTTTTCTTTTTGTCATTACTTTGTTGTTTGCTAATAGTGGTCTTTAATGTGTTATTTTTTTCAGAACCACAGATTGAAATCAACATTTTAAAAGCAAGCAAAAATGCCATCAAGGCAAAGGAATAGAAAAAATACCATACGTAAAAAATCAAAATCATCAAAGGTAATACAAGAATCTTCTACAACAAGTACTTCAAAAAACACCAGAAAGGCTCCTGGTAATACAATTAAGTCTTTTCTTCATGTAGATCAAAAAGTAATGTTAATGGTCATAAGAAGATCCAGAAGCAGACAACAAATTTAAAAAGGAAGGAGAGGCCCTCAAAAAATGTCTCTATTGGAGCAGGAGATAAGACTATGGATAGCAATAGAAGGTTAAATCAATTTAGGGACATTCGTAGACGGATGTTTCGCAATAGGGTAGTTTTAAATTTGCTAAAAAATGAAAAGAAAGGTAAACAGAGAGCTGCTTTTTACAAGAAAAAGAAAAGTGTAGAGAAGATTGTTGATCAGGCTTTTGAAGTTAAGAAAAAAATATTTATTTATTTATTTTAGTAATCAATAGAATTAGAATACTTAATAAGGCAAATGATGTTTTCAAATCGAACAGTAGATGGAAAAGAATTATTAATCGGACTCATTTTTTTAAAGTATTTTCTGGAGAATGGATGCATAGTTCAAGTTCTGAGCCATTTTTTAATGAGGAGAGTTACTTTCAGGAAAATGATTTGGTGCATGCAGTTGACACCAGTGGTCGAGCATATGAGGGGAAAGACGGTTGTCCGATGGAAAAAGAGAAACTTATGTCTAGAGATGCAGAAGAGGTGTTAGGTGATGAAGTTTTAGGGAGATGTACTAAGCGTCCAGTGTACACATGGAAATGCAGTAGTATTTGTAGTGTGCAACAGGATTCAATCGATTTGCTTCGAAATTTCTTACGTACATATAGTAAGAAAAGTCTAAAACAAAAAATGAAGATCTTGCAAGAGTTAGATCCTTGCAGAGTGAGAGAAAACACAGGTTTGCATGGGCATTCACTGGCTTGTCTTTCTAGAAAAGTATGTCAGAGTGTTTTTCATCATTTTAGGATGTTAGCAGTGCATCATAATAATGTGTGGAAATTAGTGAGAAGGTTGTATCATGCAAAAAGTCCAGCACTTAAGCTTAACCAGTTAAACAGTGCTCTTTTGCATGGATCTGAAGTGGATGTGAAGACTATTTGTGAAGAAATTGAGTTTGGTTATTTTGGGAACAAAGAGGACAGTGTAGAAATGGATATAGTATTGGATGGTAATGTGGAAGACAATGTACGGATTTCAAGTACAGGAAAGTTTGACGAGGAAATTACCAAGTTTAAGGTGAAATCAAGTGAAAGGCCTAATTTAACTTGTGTGTGTTGTCGACTGACTCATTATAAGATTCAGACTAGGTTAGTTGATTTATATGCAAAATGTGAATTGGAAAATAATAGTGAATGGCAGGATTTTGTAAGTTATTTGTTGGTGGAGAATTCTTTTGATTTGAGTTTTGATCAGTGTATTTGTAATTATTGTTTGAAAAAATTAAATGAAAATAGAATGCCTGCTAGAGCTGCTCATAATAATCTTCAGTTGATAGATAGTCCTTCTGAATTGATGGATTTAAATACTTATAAATCAATTTTTAATCAATGTGTCCATCCTTTTCAAGCTATTGTTCGCATGGAGCCTAAGATAGGGAAATTACCTCCTACAGATTTACAAAGAGGATTAAAGGGAAGAGTTGTTTATTTGCCTCTAGATATCAAGAAAAATATTGATACAATTGGTGTAGAAAGAGTAGAAGAGGATCCTCTGGTTATTCTAGTTAATGGGGTTCCGACAAAGAGTAAGAAAATCTGGCAAGATTTAGTGGATGTTAGGAAAGTCAAAAAGGCAACGTTGTATTTGGTCAAAAACAATGAGTACTATAAAGATGTAAGTGTTGGAGCAGAGGAAACAGCTACAGAAGAAGACAGTGATTGTTCAGTTGGCCAAATTGAAAAAGTTGATGTGTCTAGAAGTGAAGAAATATATGAACATTATGTTGTTCATCCTTTGCATTCCAAAGAAGTAATGGGGAATGCAATTGACTTGTTTCAAATGAAAGCAGCAAAAGGAAGTCCCATTAGTGTATGGGAAGAAAGTTTGGAAGCTCGTTTTTTTCCACAGTTATTTCCAACAGGTCGTGGTGGACGATATGACGATCTACCAGTTCAAATTCCTGCAGCTGAATACCGGACTTTAGGATTATATGCTGAAGTTCCAAGGTATCGGCAATGCATTCCGTATTTGTTTCATCTACTGTATGAAAGTGATTTGTCTGGGCTTTCTTATGCAGTTAATCATATATTGAAAAGTGGAGCTCATCTGCAAAATGCTTCAGCAAGGGACTTTATGGAGAAAGTCAATGTGCAAGACAGTATTTTGGAATCTCAGCTAATCAATCTCATGGCATGTCAGCGTGGAACAAATGAGTATTGGTTCCGTCGTCATGGGGAATTGAAATGTATACTAAGAAACTTAGGAACTCCTACATGGTTCCTTACTCTTAGCTGTGCTGAGTATGCATGGGACGACCTACTTCAATTTCTACGAGAGGCAGATGGAAACATACAAAATATAGAATTGAAAACACCTGGAGAACTGTGTTCTTTGGATCCAGTGAATGTTAGCAGATATTTTAATCATAGATTTGAAGCTATGATGTCTTTTATTACCAACAAAAAAAAAATCCTCCCCTTGGAGAGGTTTTGGATTTCTTTTGGAGGAAGGAATATCAAGCAAGTGGTGCTCCTCATATAAATATGCTGTTATGGATTGAAGATCCACCCAAATTTGGATTAGATTCGGATGAAACAGTGATGAGTTTCATTGAACAGTATTCAACATGTGCTGTTCCAAAAACTACTGAAGAAAACAGTTTAAGGCAACAAGTTTTATGTTTTCAATCTCATCGTTGTGGAAAGTGCTGTCGTCGAAAATTTAAAAACAAGGAAAAGTACTACACGAAATGTCGTTTTGCGTTTCCACAACCAGTTATTTCTAAGGTAAGAGTAAATAATTTAATGTCATCTCTACGACATACTGTGACGAGGAAATCTCCCAAAAATACATATAATTTAAAAAGAAACGAAGAGTCCAAGTACATCAACGACTACAACCCAGTGATTTTGTCCATGTGGAATGCTAACATGGATATTCAGTTCGTTGCTGACAACTCTATTGATGTGGCTCGATATGTGACATCTTACATCACAAAAAAAGAAAAAACAGAACTGAAGGAAATGTGGGAGGACATTTCACATGAAAAGAGTCTAAGCAAGAAATTATACAGTTTCAGTCTGAAGATGTTGTTGCATCGAGAAATTGAAGCATATGAATGTTCTGATCGGTTATCATCAGCAAGTCTCTATGCCAAATCAAGAATAATCATTTGGGTGAGTCTAGGTCTTGCTGCAACACGAAACCGAGTTTTGAAATCTGTACAAGAAATTGAATATTTGGCGGAGAAAGAACCAAACAGTACAGATATTTTGAAGACAAATATGTTGGATACATACTATCCAAATAGAAGTACTCACCTTGAGAACACTTGTTTATATGAAGTTCTGCAAAACTACAGTTATAAGAGGAACATCACGGAAGATATCAATAATGGAAAATATGCTGTCATTGGGTATGAAGGATGTCTAGTGAAGCAGAGAAAAGGCCATTTGATTAATCATCGAAAATTGAGTTGCGAAGCTCCAGACAAAAGAGAATTTGACTATTTAGCTCTTTTGCAACTCTTTAAGCCATGGCGTACAGAAGAGGAACTACTTGGAGATTTGCTGTGTTATGAAGACTCTTTTAATGCAACTAAGGATACCATAGAATGTCCTGTTTTTCCAAATTATATGCAAATGTTGAACGAAGAAATAGAGCAAGAAACCACAATTGCTGAAGAGATTGTTAGAGACAGTTCTCAAGACAGTCAGAGTTCTACTTCATTGAGCCAGGATCCACTAGGAGGACCAATTATCCAAAATGAAGCTGCAACTGCCATGGATGAGGTGGAAAGAGCTATGGAACAAGCTCAAGAGGATGGAGTTAACTTAGAAGATTTGGTAAAGCAACTAAACGTTGAGCAGGAAAAGATATATGATGAAGTCACAGAACAGATTGAACATGGATTCAGACATGAGAAAAAAGAGTGCTCATGTACATCATTTGAGCCTGTCCGACTGTACGTAAGTGGAGAAGCGGGGACAGGAAAAAGTTTTCTGATTAAAGCCATTTCAAGTTATCTGCAGAAAAGAACTGATTCACCGCTGTCTTGTGTTGTAACTGCTCCAACTGGTCTGGCAGCACATAACATTAAAGGGATTACTCTACATCGTTTATTGATGCTGCCAGTTGAGCATGATAATAAATTGCATTAAAACAAGTTATCTGGAGATGCGTGTTCTGAAGTTTCAAGAGTCTTGAAGAAAATGAAACTTCTTATCATTGATGAAGTAAGCATGGTCTCAAATCGAATGCTTGCTTTTGTGCATTTGAGAATGCAAGAAATTCTTAGAACAGAGTATGATGTGTTATTTGGAGGAAAACACATTATTGTTTTTGGAGATCTATTGCAGTTGACTCCAGTAAAAGGACAACCAGTGTTTAAAATGCTCACGCATGAAGATACCAGGAAGTCCCTTTGAAGCATTGGAAACGTTAATATATGGTTACATTTTAAATATGCTGAACTGCTTCAAAATATGCGACAGGCAAAGGATGAAGATTATAAAAATATTCTACAAGATGTAAGAATTGGAAAACTAAGTGAGCTTGGGAAAGAAGCTTTACATGCTCGATTAACTTCAAATTTGTATCCAAATGAAAACATTCTTCCAGAGAATATTTTTTAAAAAATGACTGAGAAGAAATCTGGGATATGTTTGATGCCAACTCTGCAAGAATGTTCCATCTTCAACAACAAAATGTTAGAGTTAGAAAATGAAGAGATTGAGAAACTGGAAGCAATAGATAAAATAGAGCATATGGGTGCAACAATTGTTTTGTCCGAAAATTTGAAAACCAAATTGGATTCATTAGAGAAAAGTATTTCTAAAACAGCTGGTTTTGAAAAAACTCTGAATGTGTGTTTAAATTGTCGTATCATTTTGAGAAGGAATTTAAATGTTGAAAGAGGTCTGGTAAATGGAGCAATGGGTTATGTTGTTGATTTTGTGAATTATAGAAATAGAGATGGAATTGAATTTTTTAAAATAAAATTTGATGGTATTGAGCAAGTACAACAAATCAGTCGTTGTTCTGCTAGATTTTTACTTGTAAAAGACTTATATGTTCGCCGAAAACAGTTTCCTGTTTGTTTGGCATATGTAGTAACAATTCATAAATCTCAAGGTTTAAGTGTAGATAATGCTTTAGTGAACATTGGAAGATCTGTGTATAAAGAGGGTATGGCATATGTGGCATTATCCCAAATCAGAACTTTATCAGGATTGTACTTGATTGAGTGTGATGAGACAAAAATTTGTGCAGATCTAGATTGTGTTAAAGAATACAATAGGTTAAGAAGAGAGTATGCTCCACATTTGCCTCAATATCCTCTGTTTGAAAAATGTGTGGTAGGCGTAAAAAGAAGAAATTAGGATAATTGCAGTGAGGTAGTAGCAAAAAGACAAAAAGTGGATGAAACTGTAATTCAAAACAGAAAGAAAAAGGATTGTGATGAAAATTTTGTTGGATTTCAGTTTGAAAATAGTTCTGGTGTCAACTGCTATGCTAATGTAGTGGTTAATGTTTTTTTTCTTCAAACTTTACAAGAACAGATTGTTGAAAATCAGGATCAAAGATTGTGTGGTTTATTGAATTCTGTTTTGAGAAATGTAGCAGTGATAGAGCAAAAATAGAAAGTGTAACAGAAATTCGAAATATTTTAGATATGTGTTCTGGTTAAGATAAATTTTCACAGAACATTCAGCAGGATTGTCAGGAATTTTTAATGTATATGTTTGGTGTTTTGGAAGATGAAGGTGTAGATGTAGATAATCTTTTCAGCCTTTCTTATCAATGGCAGCGTGACTGCCACAATTGTAGTTCATCAAGTAATACTAGAATAGACACTGAAAGCTTTATATATTTGACTTTACCAGACTGTAAATCAGTGTCATTTAAAAATCTAGTTAAAGCAGCAGATCATAATATGGTGTGTACCCAATATAACTGTCCAATGCTATCCACATTATTTATACAAAGTTATGGTCAGTATATTATTTTAGTTTTCCAACGATGTAGACCTGATGGAACTAAATTGACAACTTCTATCAAAAATGTTGTGGCTTCTCAGTTATCAATTTCAGGAAGAACCTTTACAACTGAAGCTATTATTTATCATGACGGTCCTTCGACAACTTCAGGACATTATACATGCTACTTAAAATGTGAAAAAGGATGGAGTTACTGCAATGATTCTCATTTGACTTATAAACAACGTTTGCCTTATGACTCTAAATATTCTTACCTAGTGTTTTTAAAACCAAAGTTTTAGTAAAGGGAATTGGCCTTTGAAGACGGGAATAGATAATAAAAGTTAGTTAGTTAGTTAATCTAATGTTTTAAATTATTTATCTCATATAGGTACTGTAAGTGGATCTCAAAGTAAAAAATACTCATATATCAGACACGATTTGGCCGTAAGGAAAGTGTAAGGTATGATGTTCTTACATTTTTTTTCATAGGAAGTCAATGAAATGGAAGTTATAGAGAACAGCAGACTTTTTTTCCACCAAAAGGACCTTCACTATCTTCTATTTGGCCTCACGGAAAAGTAAGTGAATTAAAGATTAGTGTACTTATATGAGTTGTAAGTTTTTATGTTTTTTTTTAAACACAATCTTTTAGATTGTGTTTTTTTTCCCCCGCTGTTATATGATGAAGAGTTTGAACTCACTAATTTAAGTGAAATTCAATATATTCTGAGAACAGCAAAAAAAAACTATGTAACATATTGTATAAGTTATTCTATAGTTTGCATTGTGTAATTTATATTGTATTCCCCATGTCTCACACTTATTTTCCTTTTTCCACCCTTATTAAGCTCTCTTTACTCACTTACACTGCCTTTCTTTCACTTTGTTTCATCACTGTTCCTTTACTCCACTTCATTCACAACTCCTCAATCCAATTTCAACTGTCTGCATTTCCTCTCTCCCTTCCACCACTTTTTATCTTTCTCACATTCTCTCAGTACCACTGCTTTAGTTCTCTTCCCCTCTATTTCCTTCTTTTGCTCCTTTACTCTTTTTGCAATCTTCACTCATTGTACTGCAGTTCACTCAGTCCTTCTCTTTGTCTTTCTGTGTACTTACTTCCTCACTCCTTTTTCCTCTATCATTCTATATTAACCTCATTCCTTTCATCCCTTTACTCTGTGACTCCCCTTCACTCACTCTCAGTCACCTTCCATTCCTGTTTCTTATTAATGGATCATCATTTAGACTCCTTTCCCTTTCCCTCATTTTCCTTTTACTTACTTCTCTTTCCTGATTTCGTTTTGATATCTCACATTCTTTTAGTATTTTACTTATCTTCAGTAATTTTTTCTCCTTCTATTTCTTTTTCCCTCTTTTTTTGTCTTTTTACATTACTTTATTTCTGTTTCTGTATCCTTCACTCTTGCTTTATTTCTTAGTATACTTTTTTAGTTTTTTTTCCTCTTGACCTGTTTCTTCTGTTTTAAAATATATATTTTACTAATTTTAACTTTTTTTTCTTTTGTATTTCACAGATACAAAGTGTAGTTTTAACATGGAGTAAAGTTTTCAATAATTATATGGTAAGTGTGATTAAAAAAAGTAGTTTATCATCACCCTTTGCTTTAACTTCACTACTTTTCTCTCACCCTATTTCACCCCTAATTCCTTACTTTGCTTCCCTCACTTATTCTTATCCTCATGTTTACTTCTCTTTTCCTTACTTTCCTACCACATTCAACGTCTTTCAGTGTCCCTGCTCATTTGAACTCCTTCACTTACCTTTTTTTCTGATTCACTTAGTCCCTTTCTGACACTCCTTCCTTTACTCTCTCTGTTCTTTCTCTCTATCACTCCCCATGTCTTACCCTTATTCACTTTTATCCACCCTCTTTCACTCCTCTTTACTTACACTCACTGCTATTTTGTTTCCCTCTGTCACCGCTGTTCCTTTTCTCTAGTTCTGTCACTACCTGTCATTCCTCATTCTTTACTCTCCTTCCTTTTACTTTCATCACCCATTCACATTCTCCCAGAACTTCAACTTTAGTCTCTTCCTCTTTCTTCTCTTCTTTTGCTCCCTTATTCATTTTCCTTTTCTCATTATTTTTTTTTTAAAGTGCGCTGACGGAACGCGCCCCGGTACGCGCACCGGGGCGCTCACCGGTACGCGCACTGGAAGCGCATCAAAGTGAAATTAAAAAAAATATATATATACTTCAAAAAAAATATATTATATTAATATACAATATAGGGTTCATTTTTATAAAAACATACCTTTCTCAGCTATAGACATTTGTGAAAAAATAACCTTAGAAATTCACTAAAAAGTACATAGGTATGAAGCCCTATAAAAAGTTAAGAATTAGCAGTTAAAAAAACTATGACATTCACAGAAAAAAACAAAGGTTTCACACCAGTTATAGTTAGGAATTAACAGTTAAAAAACCTTTGAAATTCACTGAAAAAACCATAGGTTTCACACCAATTATAGTTAGTAATTAGCATTTAAAAAACCTATCAAATTCACTGAAAAAACCATAGGTTTCACACCAGTTATAGTTACCTGGAAATTTTACTGACATAAAACCATTGAAATTCCCACGTTATAGTTAGTTGGACTCACTATAACTTGCGCGTGTAATGCACTGCTGATGACATCACATATTACATCACTCATGACATGGTCCTTATGTCTATAAAGTCCCTCAACATGGCCAACATGGAGGGTTCGGGGAATCGCTAATCCTACATTCATCCATAGTTGCACACATAAAAGATGGTGTACATGACGCATTTCTGCGAATATAAATGTTTGTTGTACATTCAGTGGAGTGTTGTATCTGTATTAATAAAGGGCTATGAAAGCTTTAGGTTGCAGTTTTTGGCACATGAAGGACAGCTAATGTATATATGTATGTGGTCATTCGGGTATACTGCCAAACTTGGTGCTGGAAATCAGTGTTCGTGCCTTAAAATGAACTGTAAAAACGGTGCTCATTTAAATTGGTGATATAGTTTTGGGTCAAGTTCGCGCTATATAAATATGCTAAAATAAAAAAAATCGAGCAATAGCACACACTTATAAATTTACTACACACTTTTTTTGCAGTAATGCTCCGGTTTGTATGTGCGTATTTGTAGAATGAGCGATATAAGATGGTTGCATATGCTGTTACAGCACAATATAATCTGGTAGGGCGCAGGAGCAGCATTTTACAAACATAATAAATACACAGACACAGATAGATAGTTGAAGTTGGAATGGGCATGTGTGCTCGACTCCATTTTATTACATCGCTGTTGGTAACAAGTAGAATAGTAATCATGATATGATACACAGATATTCAATTGTAAATGGTTTATGACTTCTGCTGTACAAAGGTAGGAGCACTGTATGTGAAATAATACACAGAAGATTCTATTTTAAAGGGTTCATGAGTTGTGGTGCACTGAGGTAGGGGTGGTTTGTGTGGAGCCTGCGATGATGCGTGGTTCAGGCAGACCGCACTAGTAAGAATGTCTTTTGACTACTGATTTTTGCTTTAATAAGGCTACGTGGCGATTACTCATGGTGCACTGAGTTAGTGGTACGTCTGGTGTTTAGCGTGTGCTCACCCTGCGATGAAGCATGGTCTGAACGGGCTGCACTCAAAGCATGGACTGTTGCATAGTAGACTGCATGAACTTTGAGGGGGAAAAAAAACACCATCAATGGTTCTCAATTGCTCTGCAAACTAGGTCTACTGATTGCTCCCCATAACGAATTAAACAATTGCACTTCACACAGTGCATTCTAACTTTCTCAAAATGGGGACCTATGTCTGGTGCTGATGTTAAAGGTGATGCCCCAGAGGTACTTGGTATTGACGGTGGTGGAGGTACATTTTGGCGCAGTCTTCTACATTCTTTGTGAGCATAGTTCACAGGATGCAAAGATTGAAGGTGCTTGCGCATACTAGCAGTGCCACAGGAGTCTTTATTGTCTCTGCATTAAATAAATCGAGGCTGAATTCAATGCTGTCTGTAGTATAGATCCAAAGCTGAATTCAAGTTGTGAACCCTACTGTCCGCAGTGTACATGGAAGGCAGTAGTTAGCACAGTTATTGAAGAATGCTTTTTTTCACTTATTTTAACAAAAACTGAATACATACAGTATAATTGTATCTGCATTAAGTAAATCAAGGCTGAATTCCCTACTGTCTGTAGTGTAGAAGCAAAGCTGAATTCAAGTTGTAAACCCTGCTGTCCACAGTGTAGATCTTAGGCTGGACTGCATCATGTGTAATCACGATTGAAATAACAGATGAAACATGTATGGAATACATTGTCAAAATATGTATGTTTCAGGGACAATATAGTTCAAATTGTGACCTGTGCTGTCCGCAGTGTAGACTGTCATTAGGTGTGCCTTTGCACTTGCAGCGTGAATTTTATTATTCAACTAAATCTAAAAGTGATATAAGGATTGAAGGAAGCATACTAAAGGGATATTGTATAGGTTTAATAGGTGTTATACTTAGTTTGGTATTGTACTCTGCATATAACAAATCAACAGTCTATTTAATTGTGAGCTCTGATGACCGCAGTGTAGGCAGGAGGCAGTGGTTAGCAAGAGCCCACGGCACTTGTGGGTTCAGTAGAGCTGCACAGTATTGGTAATTTAGTGTGTGTGCAGCCAGTGATTATAAGTGGTGCACTGAGTTAGTGGCACCTGAAACAACAAGGTTCTGTGGAGCCTACGATGATGCGTGGTCCGGGTAGGCCATATTGATAGTAATGTTTTTTATCTTGTGAATTATGCCTTAGTAAGGCCATGTGGCGATGATTTTTGGTACACTGAGTTTGTAGTACCTTTGGCGCTTAGCATTTACATACCCTGCAATGATGCATGGTTGGGGGGAGGCACAGCAATTGGAGTAACGTCTTTTGTCAATTGAATTCTGCATGAATTCCATTTAAAAGTGATAGTATGCCTCATTGCTGACATAAAACTGTTCACTCTTCTTTATGGTGCACTGAGTCAGTAGTATCTTTGGCGCTGAGCTTGTAAGTACCCTGCAATAATGCGTGGTCCAGGGGGGGGCGCATTTGAACCGATGTCTTTTGTCTGTTGAATTCTGCCTGAATACGGCCATGTGGCAATGAATCATGGTGCACTGAGTTAGTAGTACCTCTGATACTGGGCGTGTATGTAACCTGCGATGATGCGTGGTCCGGGCAGGCCGAACTGGGAGCAATGTTTTTTGCCCAGTGAATTCTGCCTTAAAAAGGCCACGGAGGGATGACTTGTGGTGCAGTGAGTTAGTGTTACCTGAAGTACTCAGCGCGTGCACACCTGTCAGAGTCCACTTGCCTTTCAACTCTTTTCTCTCGAAGACTTGCACAGGAACAGAAGATGCTTGCTTTCCGACTCCCACTTCCAACCACTCAGAGCCAGAAATATATCATGACTCTAACTGATTAGATAGAGGGAAGGGGAAAAATGGATAAAATAACGAAATAAATAAAACAGAAGAGACTTGTCCTGATCCTCTGGAGTTCCGTAGGAATCTTCAATCAGCTTGCCAATCAGCTTTTCGAAGAACCCTAGGAATACTAACACATACAAGATAATAATTTCACTGTACCTGTAAACTACTCTGACTTCCCTATTACTCTTTCTAGCAACACCTACCCAGGAATCAGTAACGACTTGCTGCTCTTCTATTCTGAAGTGTGGCTTGGGACTGGTCTGCCTATTCTGTATTTCCAGATGACAGGTCTACCACTTACTTCTGCAAAATAATAAATGTGTTATTGTTCTCTGCTCTAGGCTTTGTACTTGAACTAAATTAATACTACTCGTTTTCTCCACCTACGGGTGTTGTTTTAAATGTAGTCCTTATACTCTTTCTTTATATATTCTTCTTTAATACAGGATGCTTTCTCCTGAATAGATGAATTAACCTCATTCAACTCTCAAGGTAAGTATCTCTTCTTCTTCTTGTAGATTACTTTAACAGTACTGAAAACCTCTCTAACACTGTCCCTATCACTTCCTAAATTAAACTTGAAATCCTCTGCTTAGTACTATTCAGCAGACGAAATGCAACCATTGGTGAGCAGTCTTTAATTCATAAAAACGGTTCATGTACCTTTTCTTGTATTAGCTGGGTTGCTTAAACAATATATACACAGTCACTTGAATTTGAACAGATAACAGGAAACCTCCACTTAGCTCTGTATTTCTCCACAACTCCAAATGAGTCTCTCTCTCTCTCCTTCTCTCCTTCTGTGGATTTATGACAGGAATTCTCAGCTCGAGTTCAAGGTTCTTCGCTGACACGCAGTTTCCAGAGCTCAGTTTTCTGCTTTGAAAAACGAACTCGGCTTCTAAGCTTGACAACCTCTTAGACTTCGTGACACTCCAAGGTCAAGGCAGCGAAGATTAAATAAACACTACGCAAACAGGAAATGTTACTTTCTTCTGCCTCATATTCTAAGACTCTCTCAGACGTGACCACTACGGTCGGATTCCTCAGTGAAGTGCGCAGTTCCGAAGGGACGCGCGCTGCACCTGGACTCCCAATCACGCGCTGGAAAAGGCTAGACTGCTAACCTAGCATTCCGCGCATTCCACAAACGGGACCACGTGAAGTCTTGGCTGGCGCTCCATTTTCTTGTTTTTGAACATGTGGAATCTGCATCAAACTTACCAGAAAGAGGGATCCTGACAACACCCTGTGATGATTTGTGGTTTGGGCGGGTCGCACTGGTACAATGTCTCTTGCCTACTGGAATGCGTCATGTGCCATCGCCATTCCACCTGAATCGTGAGCCCTCACAATGTAGATGGAAGGCAGTAGTCAGCACAGACATCAAGAAATTCTTTTTGTTGTATCCTTTAACAAAATCTGAGGAAATAGAGTACAATTATCGCTTCCTTAAAAAAATCAAGGCTGAATTTCATGCTGTCCGTAGTATATATCCAAAGCTGAATTCAAGTTGTGAACCCTGCTGTCCGCACTGTAGATCGAAGGCAGTAGTCCGCACAGATATGGACGTACGATTTTTTGTCACTTATTTTAACAAAAAAACACATACAGAACAATTGTCTCTGCATTAAATAAATCACGGCTGAATTCCCTACTGTCCGTAGTGTAGATGCAAAGCTGAATTCAAGTTGTGAACCCTGTTGTCCGCAGTGTACATCTAAGGCATTAGTTGACACAAACATCGAGGAATGTTTTTTGTAGCATACTTTAACAAAATCTGAATACTGAGTACAATTGTCTCTGCCTTAAATAAATCGAGACTGAATTCAATGTTGTCTGTAGTGCTGATGCGAAACTTGTATCAAGTTGTAAACTCTACTGACCGTACTTTAGATCGAAGGCAGTAGTCAGCACAGATATCAATGAAGAATTTTTGTCACTTATTTTAACAAAGTTTGAGGACATAGAGTACAATTGTCTCTGCCTTACATAAATCAAGGTTAACTTCAATGCTGTCCGTAGTGTAGATAAAAAGCTGAATGCAAGTTGTGAACCCTGCTGTCCACTGTGTAAATTGAAGGCAGTAGTCGATACAGACATAAGTCTGCGGTGCTGTGGCGCTGAGTTCACAATGGGCCTGTATTGAGGAGGCACGTGGTCATGGAGGCAGCCACGTGGCAGAGTGAGTACCTTTGCTGTGACAGAGTCTTTGCAGAAGTGAACCACGGCGTATACTCTTCAATGGAGTTGCATACGTTGGACCAGCCCACTCCGCTTCTGCTTCAAGGGGGGAGACAACCCAGCTACATGACCGAGATATTCCCCAGAGTCTGAGATAATATGGTTGCGTACCCTGTGCAGTGCATTACACGCATCAATAGGACCCGTACCCTCCAGATATGCCCCCGCCGCCCAACTACCCTAGACATGCAAGATCCCCACATTTGAAATCACCAGAGATTCATGTGGGGTTAAAAAGGCCATGTTTATTCACACATTGTATAAACATGACAAGCAATAACATGCATATCAAAATCACAAGTTATAACATAACTACATTTTGAGCATTTCAGCTCCCTGAGCATATCAGCTCCATCACCTTCCCAACCCTAAGGGAGGAACACCATCTGGTTCGCATCTCGCAACTGGGTATCCTACGCCAAGTGCAGTGCATGTGCCCCTTAGAGTGGTGGGTCCCGCCCTTCTATCCTTGTCCGCCATTACCGTGGCCCACTTCTCGACCACCAGGCTGCCCAGGGCCACCTGGGAGGCTCAAAATCTGTCGCCCTAGCCTCCCCAGCCGGTGGTCACTTCCTCCCAGTGGAGAGCTTGCCATATCCCCCCTCAGAGCTGGCCTATGGAGCCCGGCAAGCGGGCTCCCATCCATCTTGTTTAGCCACTATTTACTGATCGCAGGTCTCTTCTCCGCCACAAGGGTGGACAAGGCCCAAAGGTCTGACACCCTCTCCACCTGCGTTCAGAATAAATGACCAGAGTTCTTGGATAAACGTATCAGTTCCATAGTCCGACAAATGCACCCCATCCTGGTGGTACCTTGCTTCTCCGGAAATCATCCGGTGCTGGAGGTAGCGCAAGCGGCCCTTCACTGAGCACAACCTTGCTAATTTACCATTCAATCGCCTCACCGAGACGTTCAAAGATCTAGGACGCACTCCTGGGCCCCATGCCCTGCGCGATATCATGCCAGACCAGACTAGTTTCGTTGATGGGAACACATGTCCCAGCCAGGCAAACTCTGCTAGTAGGGCTTCCTTGACAGCCAAGCGCCCCCCGTTGCCTCCCAAATGCAGAATAATCCAATCCGGGGATTTATGCTCTCGTGCCCTGAGCTCCTCGACGATCTGCCTCAAGTGTCGGATCCTCATCCCTCCAACGCCATGCCATACGAATTCACCACCTCTCTTTGCTTGCAAGCGCACCGCCGCGTGACACACGAAAGAGTTCCCGATTACCCATACCACGGAAGCGGGCATACTAATCAAAAAGGAGAGAGATGGAACTGTTAGACACTGCACACATATGCATTACAATAATTCAGGCCTTACACATCGTTTGTAGCAATCAGAGGTCCAGCGACCTACACCTTTCACCATGATGGGGGGCAGACCCGCCCCTGCCGCTAAAGTTGCGGGGCCAATCCTAAAGGAATGAGAAGAATAGCCCGCTGCTCGCAATCCCAGGTTCCCCAGGGCCAAACCAAAGACTGCCTTAAATTGGTATTGAGACAGGCAATCCCCGTTTTCGTGGACGAAAAGAGCCGACCCACCCCCGCTGGGCGTCGGGCTAGGTACGCCTGGATACGGGATACGGGGCAGGCAGCTATCCCTGGGGCAGGCCGTAACTGGATGTTGACCCCCTTTCCTGTTTGGTCTGTTTTGGACCGTCTCAACCGCACTACTAGGCCCCCCGGGGAAATGGAGATATCCTTGAGCTGCAGGCCCCCCCCGTGGTCTACTCTGGAAGCCCCCACAATCTCACCCAGGCGGAAGGCCCCGTAAAAGGCCAGGCAGAAGGCCACCCCCAGCATAATTCCCTCGAATGGTGACTGGCAAATAACAGGCAGTACCCCCAAAATATCAATCAAGGTCGGGAGATCCAAAGGCCTACGACAGTCCCGCCGTGTCCCGTCTAATCGGGCCCATCCCGCTAATGCCTTCCTTATCAAGAATGAAGCCCCAGGATCCCGCTCCCCCGCCAGTTTAGCAAAGAAGCCTATCGCCGCCAGGGAAGCCCTAGCATACAACACTGTTTTGCCCTGATCCAGCAGAACCTGTAAAAAGGCGTACATCGTTTCAGTTGAGAAGACCCTCTCCCCACCCGATTTTTCAACAAATGATTTTTAAACATTAAACTGCGACTGATAGGCGCGTTTGGTGCGATCACTCAGAGCGGCACCTACCAGCCCCGCTAAAGCGGGGCTCCAATTTTCCACAGTGACGTAGGGAACGTCGTCATGCGCTCTTCTGCCTGCGGGTGGAACCTCCGGAAGTCCTGCAACTTGGAACGAGACAAAGCGTCAGCAGCATGCTTATCAACACCAGGTATATGCGCAGCTTTAAAAGTCAAATTCAATTTCAAGCATGCCAACACCAACAACTTCAGCAACCTCAGCACGTGTGGGCAAGTCGCCCCTTGCCGATTGATAACCTGAACCACTGCCATGTTATCCGACCAGAAGGTCACGACCCTGTCCCTGAAGCGCTCTGCCCACACCGTAACTGCAAACCAGATGGGAAAGAGCTCTAAAAAGGCTAAATTCTTAGTCAAGCCTGCTAAGTGCTACTCCGCTGGCCAGACCGCCCCACACCAGGCAGGGCCCAAGATTGCCCCAAAACCAACACTACCAGCTGAATCGGTGTATAATCCTAGCTCTTTACTGGACACCGGCGGCGCGGGCCACACTACCCGCCTGTTGAAATCTGCCAGGAAATCCCACCACACCTTGAGGTCCTCCTTCACCCCTGCTTTTAACCTCACCCGGTGATGTTTCTGGGTAAGACCCACCATCGCTCTGGCTATAGACCTCGAGAAAGGGCGTCCCATGGGAATGATCCGCAAAGCAAAGTTTAGCTGCCCCACAAGCACTTGTAACTGGTGCAACATCACCTTTGGACACGCCAATGCTACCTCAATGGCTAGGGAAAAGGCCTTTACTTTATCCATTGGCAATCTACATTCCCCCGCTACTGTGTCAATTTCAATGCCCAGGAAGGACATGCACGTGTCAGGGCCGACTGTCTTGCTCGGTGCCAGCGGCACCCCAAATTCCTTTAACATCGCCACCAGCTGGCTTAGGGCCAACACGCAGGCATCTGACGATGCGGGACCCATTACCATGAAATCGTCTAAGTAATGCACCACATCCGTACATCCTGACTTTTGCGAAAACACCCATTGCAGCATGGAGCTAAAGGTCTCAAAGTATTTGCAGGAGACCGCACAACCCATAGGCATACATCTGTTGTAGTAAAATTGCTGTTGGACCTGAAAGCCTAACAAATGGTAATTCTCAGGGTGTACCAGTAACAAGCGGAATGCTGACTCAATGTCGGTTTTTGCCAGTAACGCCCCTCGGCCTAGCTCCCTCACTTTCTGAACAGCGACATCAAAGGATGAGTACTTCACTGAGCACACCGCAAGGTCGATGGCATCGTTTACCGATGCACCTTTCGGTGCGGATAAGTTATGGATCATTCTGAACTGTTACGGCTCCTTTTTGGGCACCACTCCTAAAGGGGAGCAGACAAAGTTCTCCCAGGGAGGATCCGGGAACGGGCCAGCTACTCAGCCTAAAGCCCGCTCTTTCACTACCTTTGTGGCCACTACTGCTGGATGGGTTCTTGCTGAAACTTGGTTCCTACACTGAGTAATAGGAAGGACATGCAATGCTGGTATACGAAAACCGCTGGAAAAACCATCAAACAACATCCTGGCAGCTGCCCTATCCGGATACCTGCCCAACCAAAAGATCAGTTTCTCAATGTCGACAGGAGTAGGCAGATTAGACTTGGGAAGGCTTGACATCCTTAGGGGCGTTGCCCCCCCGTTCTTTGGATTTCTTATTGCATTTTGACTCAGGATGGGACTGGTGACCGCAGTAGGCGCATGCATGCTTGAACTTGCACTGCCCAGGGGGCCATGTGCACCCTTTACCATTGAATGCCCAGCATGTACCTTTCTTCTCGCCCGGCCC
Source organism: Lissotriton vulgaris (assembly GCF_964263255.1). Lineage (NCBI taxonomy): Eukaryota > Metazoa > Chordata > Amphibia > Caudata > Salamandridae > Lissotriton > Lissotriton vulgaris. The sequence goes on along the minus strand of NC_141685.1, from coordinate 1,502,732,870 downwards.
TCCCTGGGAAGTCCGAAAGGGCTGCCTAGCCGGGTGTTCCCTATTGCTTACGCTCTTTAACCAAGCATTGACCTCAACCTGATCCCAACAAATGGAAGGGTTTTCTTCCTTCGCCCAGCGAAACTCCCTATCGTATGTCAGCCAGGCAGAACCGCCTTGAGTGGCGTGCGCCTTTACAATCTTATTAGTATAAAACACCAGCGGAATCGCCAACTCTGGCCTTTTTTCCAACAACACCGTAACATAGACGTGAAAGCCGAACAACCAATTCGTTATAGTCTCTTCTATCCTAGGTCTCCGATCTCGGAAGGAATGATCCTTCCCATCCCTGTCCTTGTAATCCTCTTCTCGCCTCTTCGGCCTGATAAGGGAGAATATATCTACGTAGGCACCTCTCCAAATATTCTCTCGCATTTCCGTTCTAACATGCGTAGCTAACATCCCTGACTGGGACAACACGTTCCCCTGACTAGTTCCCACCTCGCTGCTCCTTGGCGTAGTGTCAACAGGCTTACCTCCTGTAGGTGGCACCGCTATCGCTGTCGCGGGGGGCTGTGCTCCAATCGCTATGCTGGGCAACGCTTTGCGCGACTCGACTAAAAACGCCAACTGCCTCTGAATATCCTGCAATGCGCCCTGTTCTGTGACCTGCGGGGGCACCCACGGTGCTGCCGCCCCAGCGCTCCCTCTCTCTAATACCCTTTCTGGGGCTGATAATTGGCCCACTAGAGTGGAAACTGACGCCAGCAAGCTATTGAACGGATCGCCACTGCGGCCACCGGCTGCGGTGGGAGTGGTGCCGGAGGGACCGTGACTAATGGTACCGCGCCTCCCGGAGCCAACGCCCTCAGCGCCTCCCTAATCTCAGACAAAACTGACCCCACTGGGTCTACTGGTGTGACCACTCCCGGTTCAGGATCAGAAGGAAGAACCCGCTCTGCATCTAAAGGAGGAGTGGGGACAGGACCTACTAATCCCTCGTCCTGTTTCCCCCCGGCAGGGCTAGGCCTACTCTTCATCCCTTTCCTTTTTGGCTGCGCCTTGGCCTTCTTCTTCAATGGCGGACAAGCAGCCTTCGGTCGAACCCCCTGCGCGGCCACTCTACTACTTCGGGCTGCTCCCCCCGGGAAGAATCACTCTCGTCCCTGCTATCGGGGGTCTCCTTGCTCAACTTTTTTAGCAGCAATTTCATAATCTGCGCTAATTCAGGTTCAGAGTCCTTTCGCTTTTGTCCACCCTTTTTTGGCGCCATGCTAACTATTGCGCGCTTCGCACTGCCTCGCTATAGCACCTAACGCGCCCTGAGTTCCCTGTTCCCACACCCCTAAGCACCGTTCACGCCGCCCGGCAGGAGCCCGCACCACGAAGACCCTCGCACACAGCCGTAAGCCCCGTAAGGCAGCGACACTCCAATCCCTTCCCTGCACCCACCGTGACTCACGGCTGCCCACGAGGCCCCCGAGGCACTCGACCCCTTACCTGGCTACACAAACAATGCTCAGTCCTTCTGCTTCTAGAATTTCGGAAAGCCGGCCTGGATCTCGAGAATGGCCAGGAGCCGGCGTGAGCAGTCAGGTTTCCAGGAGTGATAGCGGGAACAGAGACCCCAGTCACAGGGAGTTGACCCTAAATAGGCCCAGAGTCTCCACCCCTGACCCTCGGGTCACGCGATATCGCCAGAGCGGAAATGGGTTGGCCGGACGTCGATTGGGCCGTCCGCCCGACCAACCACCAGAGACCAAGAGCGGGCGGGGTCCGAAGAGGCCGGGTCCTAAGTGCGCGCGTCGTGATTCTCCACGCTTGTCATAGTATATCTACACACGGACAAGTTTTTGGTTTGTATAGTGAGTTGTGTATAGCATATCACCGGTAGTGTTAGCATTGTGTACATTATTGTTGATGTGCAAGTTCCTTCCCTTATACATAGTTGATTGCCACATCTCTGAACATTGAACTAGTGTGCTGTTGAGGGGATATATTATTTTGGAAAAGTACGTTGTCCTGTTTTGCACTGCTTGTGAGGTAGTAGAGGGGCAGGGGTCAGGGGGAGTGGTTGTAGTGGTGGTGGCATAATTATTACCTCTATTACATATTTGTCTTTAGATATGGGTGTGAGTTGGATGTAATTCACACAGTACATAGTTGGTGTCCTTACACTAGGTAAATGTTGATATTAATTTGTTAGTGGTAAATGGAACTATCACCTGTTTTTTTAGGTAGCCTTGTAGATTTGGTTTGTTGTTGAAAGTATGGGAAGTAGTGTTTTTTTGTTTTTTTCTACAAAAACGCCTACTTTGTATATTATAAACGTTAGTTGTGGTTCTGGTTTGTAGCGATTTTCTTGGAGGAAGGAATAAATTGAAGAGTAGTAATATTTGCAGTTTTTACTACGTTGAAAACAGGATGATAATTAAAAAAAATAGAAAAACACAGACATGCTTAATGAACATTATAATTGGGAATTATCATTTAAAAAATCTTTGAAATTCACAGAAAAAAACATAGGTTTCAGGGTTTTATAGTTAGCTGGACCTTTCACTCATACAAAACCATTGAAAGTCCTCCGTTATAGTTAGTTGTACTTAGTGTAACTCTCGCGCCTGCAAACCACTGGTGACTATGTCACATATTACATCATTCATGACATGGTCAGTGACATCATTGATGACATCACTGATGACATCTCAAATGACATCACTGATGACATCACTGATGACATCATCCAGTGAATGTGGTTTGCTTTGATATTTGAATATGTATTATAAATACACTACTTTGCATTGAAGAATGAGTGGATATATAAATATAAATGTGTGGATGGTGGATTTAGTAACAGTGTCATTGATTGTTTCCTTGACTAATTTGTAGAGTCTCACTATATATAATGTGCAGTTACTAAACTGTGTGAAAGTCTTTATTGCTTTGTCTTAATTGAGTATTTGTATGGGTAAATGAATGTCTATGTGGTTTGGTGGGGTGTGTGTGAATGCACAAACATGTGTGAATAGTTCATTCAGTAGGTATATAAGGTTAAGACTACATGTTATAACTGTTTTTTCAGTGAGTGTATATGTTTAAGGGTGTGGTGGTGATGAAATATTTCTCCATTAAACTTGAAAAGAAAAGGCAGTGTATGTGACAGTTATATTTAATTAAGTGTGCCTAAGACTTAGTGATTGTATGAGTCACTATATGGATAACTGTATATTTGTAATAGTGATTTTATAACACACTAAGTGTGAGTTACTATCTATATAAATAGATGAAGTGGTGTTTGTATGAGTGTGTAGATGAGTAAATGTAAGTATAATCAATTGTTTTCATAAGTCAGAAGGATGTCTTTATAAGTGAATACAATGTGTACTGGTGTGTAATGTTGAAATAGGCGTATAAGTATATTTGATAGTGTTCAGTTAATTATTCACTGCATATAACACTGAATCTATAGGTAAGTGATTACATGTGTGTATAGATCTATGAATCACTGAGTGGATGTTTAGAAATTACTATTGGTGTGTCAATGGTTTCAAATATGGCACTTTCTATTTTACAGTGAGTGATGAAATATTATACTAGTGTGTGATGAGGTGTATTTCATCGTCACATGGATGATGTCATCAGTGATGTCATCAGTGATGTCATTTGAGATGTCATCAGTGATGTCACTGACAATGTCATGAATGATGTAATATGTGACATCATCAGCAGTGGATTGCGGGCGCGCAAGTTATAGTGAGTACAACTAACTATATAGGGGGAATTTCAATGCTTTTGTGTTAGTAAAATGTCCAGCTAACTATAACCGGTGTGAAACCTATGGTTTTTTCAGTGAATTTCAAAGGTTTTTTAAATGCTAATTTTATAATGTATCAATTATTATATTTATTTGTTATTATACAAATGTTCTATATTTTTTTACAATATTTAAATTATTATTTTGATTATTATTTACTATTTTTAGATTTTTTGAATTAATCTGGCTTTTTTTGTGGTTTTTAAAGGTGCGCGCACTAATGCATGCGCGCACAGTGTTCACACGCATGCGCGCACAGTGTTCACACGCATGCGCGCGCGGTGTTGGCACGCTTGCGCGCACGCTGCACGCTCTCTGCGAAAATGTGTTCATTGCAAAAAGACATTTCTGTAATTGTAATGTACATAATAACCCAAGACATTCTCTGACATAATTGTAAAAATAGTATTTATGACTTTTAAGAACCGTATATTAGCTTTAAACGCTTTTACGAAAATCGGGTAAAATGTCATTCATTTGCGACTCGTGTGCGCTCCGTTTTTGCTGCGTGTGTGCTCCGTGCGTGCACCCTTCACGCACGTAAAGTCATGTGACTTGAAAACAACACTTTTGATTGGTTCATAGTAGTTTCTTTTCCAAATCTTCAAACACCCCACCCACTTCCCTCACTATCTCTTTCACTTTCCTGGGAGAAACATCTGAAGAGATATCATCGTGCTCAAAACCATTTTTACAATGGCAGAACAGCAACAACACCAGTCTTCATCTGACTCTGAGGTGGAGTTTGTACCAGAGAATCTACCACAGAAGTAAACAAAGGAATCTTTTATATGGGCATTTTTCTATTATCCTAAAGGCTAGAGGGAGTTAGGGAAGGGGAGTGAGGGAAGGGAAGTAAGGAATGGAGTAAGGGAAGGCGAGCGAGGGGGAGTGAGGTAAAGCGAGCGGGAAAGGGAAGGGGTGTGAGATACAGACAGGAGGAAGTGGAGTGGGGAAAGGAGAGTGACTGTGAGTGAAGGGCAGTGGCAGTTAGGGAAGGGGTATGAGGGTGAGGGAAGGGGAATGAGGGAATGAGGGAGAAGGAAGAAAATTAAGAGAGGGAGAGAGTGAGAGAGAGGGAGAATAAGGGACTGAAAGGGAGTGAGACAGTTAGAGTGAGTGAGACAGAGGGAGACAGGGAGAGAAACATGGAGGAAAGAAAAGTGAGGGAGGGAGTGAACGAAGGGGAGTAAGTGAGATGGAGTGAGGGAGTAAGGAAAGAGGAGTGAAGGAAGGGGAGTGAGGGAAGGGGAGTGAGGGAAAAGTAGTACGGGTGAGTGAAAGGCAGTAACAGTGAGAGAAGGGGTATGAGGGTGACGAAAGGAGAATGAGAGAGAAGGAAGGAAATTAAGAGAGAGGAAAGGGGACTGAGGGATAAAGTAAAAGTGAAGGAAACAGAAAGGGAAAGAGAGGAAGGGTGAGGGAGAGAGAGGGAGAGAGTGAGAGAGAAAGAGAGGGAGAGCGAGTGACTGAGAGGGAGTGAAGCGGTTAGACTGAGTGAGACAAAGGGAGAGAGGGAGAGAGAAATGGAGTGAGGGAGCAAAGTAAGGGGAGTAAGCAAAAGGGAGTGAGGAAAGGGGAGTGAGGGAAGGGGACTGACGGATAAAGTGAGGGAAAGAAAGTGAGGGGGAGTGGGGGAATGGGAGCAGGAGAAAGGGACTGGAATTGAGGCACAGAGAGGAGAACATGAAGTGGGGGAAGAGGAGTGAGATTGAGTAAAGGGCAGTGACAGCGAGGAAAGGGATATGAGGGCGAGGGAAGGGGAGTGAGGGAAAAAGAAGCATATTAAGAGAGGAAAAAGAGTGAGTGAGAGAGAAGGATTTATGGAAAGAGAGAGGAAAGAAAAGGAAGAGTGGTGGATAGAGAGGGAGACAGTGAGAGAGAGAAAGAGAGGGAGAGTGAGGGACTGTGAGGGAATGAGGCAGTTATAGTGACTGAGACAGAGGAAGAGACTTAGAGATGGATGGAGGAAATAGGAGTGAGGGAGGGAATAAAGGAAGGGGAGTGAGCGAAAGGGAGTGAGGGAGTGAGAGAAGGGGAGTAAGTGATGGTGAGTGAGGGATGGTGTGAAGGAAAGAGAGTGAGGGGGAGTGAGAAGTGAGTGAGGGATAGAGCAAGACAAGGGTAGTGATGGAGGAGGAATGGAAAGAGAAGTGAGGGACAGAGAGGGGAAAGAGGGAGCAGGATAAGGTGAGTGAGGGTGAGAGAAGGGTACTAATGGTTAGAGAAGGAGTGTAATGGTGAATGAAGGGGATTAAAGAGCGTGAGGGAAGGGGAGTAAGATGATTAAAGGAAGGGGAGTAAGGGAGAGAGTGAAGAAAGGGAAAGAGGGAAAGAGAAGTAAGAGAGTGATGAAAAAGTATTTTTTGTTTGTCATACTTACTTTATAAGTAATGACAAGATAATAATACATTTTTATAAATATAGTATCTGTGGAAGAGAAATAAATTGAGTTATAATATATATTTCACAATACAAAATAATGTATACAATATGTTATGTATCTTATTTTGCTGTTCTCAGAATATATTGAATTTCACGGAAAACAGTGAGTTTAATAGTACTCATCATATAATAGCGGACAAAAAAAAGACAATCAATAAGATTGTCTTTAAAAAACCCATTCAACATTTTCATTAATAATGTAAAAATCAGAAAAAACATATCTTAAATGTTTTTTCGAACATCAATTTCTTACGTAAATATAGCACATCTCCAACAATCACAAAGTAACAAAACATTATTATTTCTTTTTTATACACTCTAAATAAAGTTATGTACAAACATATGCTAACAACATTTACCCGAAATAGTAATTTTTTGTTTCAGATACTTTTCCTTATGGCCAAATAGTATGTGTAAAATCCCTAGATTGGAAGTTACTTAATAGTACTCTTAGGCGCCCATTTCCCAAACTTCTGAATCAAAAACACCAACATCTTTTGTACCATCTAACAATGGTTATACCTCCACCCGATACTCATGTACATAGAACCTTAAACAACTAGCATGCTATCAGAATCTCAACATCATCTGGTATGCCGGTGACACTCTGCTCATCCTTTATCTTAGCAAGGAGGTGTATACCATTAAAAGAAACCTCTACAAGGGAATAACAAATGTCACCAACATCTACAACAACTACAACAAATTTAAAACACCTCTGCCTCACTGATGATCAACATCTCCTGTGATAGCCACATCGCCCACTGTCTGATACACTTACACTACCTCTACATCAACTACAACAATTTTTTTAATTTGATCTACCCTCACTCATAAATTACTTTTCAACAACAGACTCCCCTTTCTTAACAGCAGTAATTTTTCCAGGCCAATTATTTTCCCTAAAATTTGGGTTGTAAAAACACTAGGTAAGAATTTGGTAAGTCATAAGGCAAACGTTGTTTAAAAATCAATTGAGTATCATTACAATGAGTCAGCCTTTTGTACATTTTAAATAAGCTGTGTCCTGATGTTGTAGAAGGACCATCAAGGTAAATAAATGCTACAGTTACAAAAGTTCTTCCTGATATATATAGTTGAGAAGCTACAATTTTTTTATTAAAGTTTTCAGTTTTCTTCCATCAGGTCTGCATCGTTGCAGCATTAAAATTACATACTGTCCATATCTTTGTATAAATAATGTTGATAACATTTGTGAGTTACATTGGGTACAGACCATGTTTTGAATTGCTTCTCTAACTAGATTATTAAAAGACACTGATTTGCAGTCTGGTAAAGTCAAATATATAAATCTTTCAGTGTCTATTTTAGTACTACTTGAAAACGAACAATTGTCACAGTCATGTTGCCATTTATAAGAAAGGCCAAAAAGATTTTCAATATCTATACCTTCATCTTGCAATACAACAAACAAATACATTAGAAATTCCTGACAATCTTGCTGAATATTCTCTGAAAATTGATGTAGACCTGAACATATGTCTAAAACATTTCGAATATCAGAAACACTTTCTATTTTAGTTTTATCACTACTACATTTCTCAAACACAGAATTCAACAAACAACAAAATCTTTTGTCCCGATTTTCAACAATTTGTTGTTTTAAAGTTTCAAGAAAAAAAACAACATTAACCACTATATTAGCATAGCAGTTGACACCAGAACTGTTTTCAAACTGAAAACCAACAACCTCTTCAATAGTATCCTTTGTCTTTTTGCTTTCTATCACTGGTTCATCTAGTTTTTTTCTTTTCTCTACAACCTCGCTACAATTTTTCTCATATCTTCTTTTTCGACCTACCACACGCTTTTCAAATAAGGATATTGAGGTAAATTGGGATCATGTTCTCTTCTTAACCTATTATACTCTTTTACAGAATTTACATCTGCACTAATCTTTGTCTCATCAAAATCAATCAAGTATAATCCAGATAAAGTTCTGACTCGAGATAAAGCAACATATGCCATACCCTCTTTAAACACAGTACATCCAATATTCAACAAAGCACTATCTACACTTAAACCTTGAGATTTATGAATAGTCACCGCATATGCCAAACAAACAGGAAACTGTTTTCAGCAGACATATAAATCTTTTACAAGTAAAAATCGAGCTGAACAACGACTCAATTGTTGTACTTCTTCAATGTCATCACATTTGATTTTCAAAAATTCAATGTCATCTCTATTTATGTAAATAACAAAATCAACAACATTACCCATTGCTCCATGTACTAAATCTCTTTCCACATGTAAATTACGTCGTAAAATTATCCGACAATTTATATATGCATATAGATTCTTTTCCAAACCAGCAGTTTTAGATATTGATTTCTCTAAAGATTCCAATGTTGGCTTTTCTGACAAAATATTAGTAGCTCCTTCATGCTCTATTCTATCAATAGCTTCCAGTTTTATAATTTCTTGATTTTCTAACTTTAAAATTCTTTCATTGAATATTAAACATTCTTGCAGAGTTGGCATCAAGCATATCACTGATTTCTTTTCTGCAATTTTTCTATATATATTCTCTAGAACAATATTTTCGTTTGGAAACAAATTTGAAAGTAATCGTGCCTGTAAAGCTTCTTTGCCATGTTCACTCACTTTTCCAATTCGTATATCTTCAAGAATACTTTTATAATCAGCATCCTTTGCCTGTCGCATATTTGTAATGAGTTCTGTATATTCGAAATATGACCAAATATTAACATTTCCAATGCTTCCAAGGCACTTTCTGGTGTCTTCATGTGTAACTGTTTTAAATACTGGTTGTCCTTTCACAGGAGTTAGTTGTAGTAGATCTCCAAAAACTATGACGTGTTTGCCTCCAAATAACACATCATACTCTGTTTTAAGGATGTGTTGCTTTCTTAAATGCACAAAGGCAAGCATTACATTTGATACCATGCTTACCTCATCAATAATGAGAAGTTTTTTCAAGACTCTAGAAACTTCACAACAAGCTTCTCCAGATAGCTTGTGGGAATCTAATTTATTTTCATGCTCTACTGGCAGCATCAATAAACAATGTAAAGTAATCCCTTTAATGTTATGCGCTGCCAACCAGTTGGAGCAGTAACAACACAAGAGAGTGACAACTCAGTTCTTTTCTGTAGATAAGTTGCAATTTCTTTAATTAGGAAACGTTTTCCAGATCCTGCTTCTCCACTCACGTACAGTTGGACAGGTTTAAATGACGTACATGAGCACTCTTTTTTCTCATGATATAAACCATGCTCAATCTTCTCTGTCACTTGATCATATATTTGTTTTTGCTTAACATTTAGTTGTTTTTCCAATTATTCTAAGTTTAGTACATCCTCTTGAGCTTGTTGCATTGCTCTTTTCACCTCATCCATGGCAGTTGCTGCTTCATTTTGGATAATTGGTTCTCCTAGTGGATCCTGATTCAATGAAGCAGAACTTTGACTGTCTTGAGAACTGTCTCTAGCAATCTCTGATGCAATTGTAGCTTCTTGCTGTATTTCGTCGTTCAACATTTTCAGATAATTAGTAAAAACAGGACATTCTATAGTATTTTTAGTTGCATTGAATGAATCTTCATAACTGTGAAAATCTCCAAGTAGTTCCAGTTCTGAACGCCATGGCTTAAAGAGTTGCAAAAGAGCTAAATAGTCAAATTCTCTTTTGTCAGGAGTTTTGCAACACAGTTTTCGGTGATTAATCAAATGTCCTTTTCTTTGTTTCACTAAACATCCTTCAGATCCAATCACAGCATATACTCCTTTATTGATATCTGCTGTAATATTCCTCTTAAAAGTATAGCTTTGCAATACTTCATAGAGACAAACGTTCTCAAGATGATTACTTCTATTTGGATAGTATGTATCCAACATATTTGCCTTCAAAATATCTGTACTGTCTGGTTCTCTCTCTGCTTAATACTCAGTTTCTTGTACAGATTTCAAAACTCGGTTTCGTGTTCTTTCAAGACATAAACTCACCCAAATGATTGTTCTAGATTTGGAGTATAGACTTGCAGATGATAAGCGATCTGAACATTCATATGGTCCAATTTCTCAATGAGACAACATCTTCAAACTGTCGCTGTACAATTTCTTACTTTTCATGAGAAATTTCTTCCCACATTTCCTTTAGTTCCGTCTTTTTAGATTTAGTAATGTAAGACGTTACATATCGAGCCACAGCAATGGAGTTGTCTGCAACATTTTGAATATCCTTGTTAGCATTCCACATGGACAAAATGGCTGTGTTATAGTAATTTATGTATTTTGACTCTTCATTTCTTCTTAAGTTGTAGGTACTTTTCTGTGATTTTCTTGTGACAGTATGTCGCAAAGATGACATAAAATTGTTCACTCTTCCTTTTAATATTACTGGACGTGAAAATCCAAAACAACATTTTGTGTAGAACTTATCCTTAGATTTTTACTTTTGAAGACAGTATTTTCCACAACGATGGGTTTGAAACCGTAAGACTTGATGTCTTAAATTCATTTGTACTGTACTTTTTGGTACAGCACATGTAGAATATTGTTCAATAAAACTCATCACTGTTTCATCTGAATCTATTTAAAATTTGGGGGCATCTTTGATCCATAGCAGCATATGTATGTGAGGAGCACCTCTTGCTTGATACTCCTTTCTCCAAAAGAAATCCAGAACCTCTCAAAGAGGAGGATTGTTTTTGTTTGTGATAAAATACATCATAGCTTCAAATCTATGATTGAAATACCTGCATACATTAACTGGATACAAAGAGCACAGTTCTCCAGGTGTCTTGTATTCTATATTTTCTATGTTTGCATTTGCCTCTCAAAGAAATTGAAGTAAATCGTCCCAAGCATACTCTGCACAGCTTAGAGTAAGGAACCTTGTAGGAGTTCCTAAGTTTCTTAGCATACATTTTAATTCCCCATGAGGATGGTACCAATACTCATTAGTACCACGCTGACATGCCATGAGATTGATTAGCTGAGATTCCAAAACAGTATCTTTCTGTTGGACTTTATCCCTAAAGTCCTTTGCCGAAACATTTTGCAGATGTACTCCACTTTTTAGTATATGGTTCACTGCATAAGAAAGTCCAGACAAGTCACTCTCAAACATAAGATGAAACAAATATGGAATACATTGGCGAAACCTTCGATCGTCTGCCTATAATCTTGATGTCCGGTATTCAGATGCAGGAATCTGCACAGGTCGGTCATCATATGTTCCACCTTTAAAGATATTCGGGCATGCGTCGGGAAAGTAAGTCCAATAGATCACCAAGTCTTTTTTCACAAAAAGTTCTTTTATTTCATTACACAGTTAAAAAGTTCTTTACAGTCCAACCAACGTGTTTCGTTCTCCTTCTGAGAACTTCATCAGGGCTTAGAAAATACAATAAATGTCATAGCAGTGTGGCCTCCAAATATGTGTCCGTGTTTGGAATACGGTCAATTCCTGACAAGATTCTATTAGTTCCAAGAGTTTCTTATAAAAAAGGATTCCCAACAATTGAGTCCGTGTATGTCTGAAGGAAACTAGACCTTCTGACCAGTATGTGAACAAACATTTAAGCGATAAGGTACACCTCATTCAGAATAATACGGACCAACACTCTCAGAACGTAACAATGTCTTTATTCAGGTACACGCCTATCAAGGGAAAAAAGTTCCCATTGGCAACAATATGCCTCCCAATGACGAGTCTTTGATTTCCGCGGAAATTGAAGACTGAGACTGAGAGTGTTGGTCCGTATTATTCAGAATGAGGTGTACCTTATCGCTTACATTTTTGCTCACATACTGGTCAGTAGGTCTAGTTTCCTTCAGACATACACGGACTCAATTGTTGGGCATGTTTTGAATAAGAAACTCTTGGAACTGATTGAATCTTGTCAGGAATTGACCGTATTCCAAACACGGACACATATTTGGAGGCTACACTGCTATGACATTTATCATATTTTCTAAGCCCTGATGAAGGAGAACGAAACGTGTTGGTTGGACTGTAAATAACTTTTTAACTGTGTAAATGAAATAAAAGAACTTTTTGTGAAAATAGACTTGGTGATCTATTGGACTTACTTTCCCGACGCACACCCGAATATCTTTATCTTGAAGGATCTGGTGCACAGTGGCAACAATAGACGGTTGATGCCAGGGCAGTTTGCGAGGGACATTTGATTTAAGAACTGGCATGAGGTGCAGAACCCTATAGTCAACCGTCTTTTCTTCTTCTTATATCTTCCACCTTTGCCTGTTGGAAATAACTGAGGGAAACAACAAGCTTCCAAGCATTCTTCCCATACACTAATGGGAGTTCCTTTCACTTCTTTCATTTGGAATAGCTCAATAGTATTCCCCATCACTTCTTTAGAGTGAAGTGGATGCACACTATAATGTTCATACATTTCTTCAGTTCTGGACACATCCACTTTTTCAATTTGTCAAGTTGACAAATCACTGTCCTCTTATACATTTGTTTTCTCTTTTCCAACATATACATTTTTATAGTATAAATTATTTTTTACCAAATACAACGTTGCCTTTTTCACTTTCCTAACATCCACTAATTCTTGCTAGATTTTCTTACTCTTCGTAGGAACGCCATTAACTAGAATAAATAGAGGTTTCTCTTCCACATTTTCTTCACCAATTGTTTCAATACGTTTCTTTAAATCTAGAGGCAACTATACAACTCTTCCCTTTAATCCTCTCTGTAAATCTGAAGGAGGCTATTTCCCTGTCTTAGGCTCCATACAAACAATAGCCTGAAATGGATGCACACATTGAATAAGAATAGACTCATAAGTATTTAAATCCATCAGTTCAGAAGGAATATTTACCAACTCAAGATTAGTATGTACAGCTCTAGCAGGCATTTTTATTTTCATTTAATTTATTATAACAATATTTAAAAATATGTTGATCAGAACCCAAATCAAAACAATTCTCTACCAACAAATAAGTTGCAAATTCCTTCCACTGATTATTATTCTCCTTTTCACATTTTAAATATAGATCAACTAACATGGTCTGATTTTTATAATGAATTTGTCTACAACAAATACAAGAAAAGTTTGGCCTTTCACCTGAAATTACCTTAAACCTTGTAAATTCTTGCTAAACGTTTTCTGTACTAAAATTCTGTACATTTTCTTCCACATTTCCTTCTATTAATGTATCAGTTTCTGCACTGTCTTCTTCAGGACCAAAGTAACTAACCTCAATTTCTTCACAAATGTTGATTACATCTAATACAGATCCATGCAAAAGAGCACTGTTTAACTGTTTTAGCTTTAGTGCTAAGCTTTTTGCATAATACAACCTCCCACTCTGCAAGGGTCTAATACTTGCAACATCTTAATCTTTTGTTTAACACTTTTCTTAGTATACTTACGTAGGAATTTGCGTAAAAAATCAATTGAATTCTGTCATACACTCCAAATACTACTACAATTCCAAGTGTACACTGGACCCTTAGGACGTCTCTCTTAAACTTCATCAGCTAAAACACCACCTATGCATTTCTAGGGACAATTTTCTCTTTTTCAAACGGACAACCATTCAAACCTCATAAGCTCGTCCACTGGTGTCAACGGCATGCAACAAATCATTACTCTGAAGGTAACTCTCTTCATTAAAAAACGGCTCTCAACTTGAACTATGTTTCCATTCTCCAGAAAAAACATTACAAAAATTAGTTCTATTAATTAGTCTTTCCCACTTACTTTTGCCCTTCATAACATTGATTGGCTTATCTAGTGTTCAAATTCTATTGATTACTAAAATAAACAACTTCTTTTTTAATTCAAAAGCCTTCTCAATAATTGTTTCAATACATTTCTTTTTCTAATAAAAAGCTGTTTTTCTTGTACAATTCTTTATATTTTTTATTACATTAAAAAAACAACTCTGTTATAAAACATTCGCTTGCAAATTTCAACAAACTGATTTTTTCGTCTTTTACTACACACAATTTCTTTACCACATAGTTTTCCATCATTTTTCTTTTTAGTCTTGTTTTTCTTTGTAGTTACAGGTACATTTTTTTTCCAGATTCTCCACACTTTTTTTAGTTTTGTTATTTTCCTTATAAAATCCTGTGTTGTCTTACCAGGCGCGTTCTTCTTTTTCTCCACACATTGTTGTTTAGATAAATCTTGTACTTGTTTTTTCTTGGAAAAGTAAGCCTGTTTATATGTTTTTCTTTTCTCATTCTTTGAAGGCATGATGGTTTTCTTTCTGTAGATAATTAAAATCTGTTGTGAAGAAAAAAAAACATGTTAAAAGATTTTGTTTACAATTATAGACCAATATAAGCATACTACATAGCAATTAGAAAAACTATATGTTGTAAAGTCTTGTTCACTGCATAAGTAAGTTTATGCACAGCAGCAGTGTTCGGACAGTGTCGGAGATCATGCAGGGAGTACTGTTTCAGGGTTTAGGTTAGTGCAGTGGTGTTTCAACATTATAGGGGCATTCGCTGAGAATGGTGTTTCAGGGTTTAGAGTGGTGCAGTAGTGTTGAAAGAGTTTAGCAGGTTTTGCTAGGGATGGTGTTTCAGGGTTTAGGACAGGGCAGTGGTGTTAGGGCAGTGTAGGGGGTCATGGTGGGACTGACTCACATTCTGATTCTACACAAATAAAAATATCCCTCGTAATTCACTGAAATGATTACTACATGCTATAGAGAGAGTTGCTATGGCATTTCTACTGCACAACCAGAATCTTTACTACACAGCATGGAGACTATTTGGGAAATAAGGGGCCTGACACAAATACTGCATAGGACTTTCTAGCATGTCCTAAAGCCTGACTCACTTTATGAGTACATGTATTCCCATATTTTTAAACACATCAACGAGGCAAATTAATCTGCCCCAATTTTCTGAAATGAATACTGACTCACAGTGTGATTTTAGACCAATGGCAGTATCCCTTGCAATTCAGTAAAATTATTACTACAGTGAAAAAGGGTCCTGCTGGGAGTGCTGTTTCAGGGTTTAGAAAACTACAGTAGTATTCACCCAGTGTAGGGGATATAGCAGGGGGTGTTTTTTCAGAGTTTAAGGCAGAGCAGAAGTGTTCGGGCAGTGTAGGAGATCATGCAGGGAGTGCTGTTTCAGGGATTAAGGCAGGGCAGTGGTGTTTCAACATTATAGGGGCATTCGCTGAGAATGGTGTTTCAGGGTTTAGAGCGGTGCAGTAGTGTTGAAAGAGTTTAGCAGGTTTTGCAGGGATGGTGTTTCAGGGTTTAGGGCAGTGCAGTGGTGTTAGGGCAGTGTAGAGGGTCATTGTGCGACTGGTATTTCTGAGTTTAGAGCAGTGTAGTTATATTTGGGCAGTGTATGGTATCATGCAGGGGCTAGGAATATAAAGCACAGCATGTCCTAAAGCCTAACTCACTCCAGAAGTACACGTATTCCCATGTCTGCAAACACATGCACCGAGCAAGTGATTCTGTCACAATATTCCCAAAATCACACTGACTCACATTCTGATTCTACACAAATAAAAATATCCCTTGCAATTCACTGAAATGATTACTACTTGCTACAGAGAGTTGCTATGGCATTTCTACAGCACACCCAGAATCTTTACTACACAGCATGGTGACTATTTGGGAACTAAGAGGCTTGACACACATACTGCATAGGAGTTTCTAGCACTACATGTCCTAAAGCTTGACTCACTTCATGAGTACATGTATTCCTATATTTTTAAACACATCAACTAAGTAAATTATTCTGCCGCAATTTTCTGAAATGAATACTGACTCACAGTGTGATTTTAGACCAATGACAGTATCCCTGCCAATTCAGTAAAATGATTACTAAAGTGAAAGAGGGTCTTGCTGGGAGTGCTGTTTCAGGGTTTAGAAAACTACAATTGTATTCACCCAGTGTAGGGGGTATAGCAGGGGATGTTTTTTCAGAGTTTAAGGGACAGCAGCAGTGTTCGGGCAGTGTAGGAGATTATGCAGGGAGTGCTGGTTCCGAGTTTAGGTCAGTGCAGTGGTGTTTCAACATTATAGGGACATTCGCTGAGAATGTTTTTTCAGGTTTTAGAGCGGTGCAGTAGTGTTAAAAGAGTTTAGCAGGTTTTGCTAGGGATGGTGTTTCAGGGTTTAGGACAGTGCAGTGGTGTTAGGGCAGTGTAGGGGGTCATGGTCGGACTGGTATTTCTGAGTTTAGAGCAGTGTAGTTATGTTTGGGCAGTGTATGGTATTATGCAGAGGCTAGGAATATAAAGCACAGCATGTCCAAAAGCCTAACTCACTCCATGAGTACATGTATTCCCATGTCTGCAAACACATGCACCGAGCAAGTGATTTTGTCAATATATTCCCAAAAACACACTGACTCACATTCTGATTCTACACAAATAAACATATCCCTTGCAATTCACTGAAATGATTACTACATGCAACAGAGAGAGTTGCTATGGCATTTCTACAGCACACCCAGAATATTTACTACAAAGCATGGAGACTATTTGGGAATTAAGAGGCCTGACACACATATTGAAAAGGCATTTTTAGCACTACATGTCTTAAAGCCTGACTCACCTCATGAGTACATGTATTCCCATATTTGTAAACACATCAACTAAGCAAATTATTCTGCCACAATTTTCTGAAATGAATACTGACTCACATTTGGATTCTAGACTAATCAAAATATCCCTTGCAATTCACTGACATGATTACTATCTGCTACTGAAAGATTTTCTATGGCATTTGTGCAGCACACCCAGAATGTTTGCTAGACTGCAAGGAGACTATCTGAGAATTCTAACCCTGATATACAGGTGTGTAAGTGGTTAGACTACTTCATGTACACACTCTACATTTTTAACAACAGCACTGTACTGCAAAACAATTTCTCCCCAAACACATTAAAATACCAAATACTGCTATCACAATATTTTTCCCAAAGCAGACAAATTCAGAATCAGACTCTATACAAATAAACTCCTGCTTCCACATTAGAACACATTTTACTTATTAACTTAAAGTGCACAACATAGATCCCCTTACAAATTATCAACTCACCTTTAAAAATGTTTTTGTAGATTTAGAACAGTGTCAATCACACACCAGATTTTCTTGAGCAGAATCTCTGAATTGTGCACCAGTCACTGGAACCATAGAATGTCATTGCTTCCCTCTCATTTTCCACACATATTCATGTAGATAACCAATGAAATTTCTACCCACACAAATTCAAAACCAAACTAACATTTTAATAGCTTATAGATTTCTACACTTTCAAACTCACATAATGTTCAACCTTCCCCCACTACCTGTTACCATGGTAACACTCCATAGAACACCTAACTGAACACACAGGTGAAGTTCATCACAAAATGTTGCAAACCAAATCAGCAAGCATTTCTCCTTTTAAAAACAGTAGCATGCACCCTAGTTTTCAATGTTGAAACCACCAATCATTTCTTTTTTTTTCAAGTGCACTGAATCTCATCTACATTTATTCTAAACTTCTACTTTTCAAACTGCCTTTTCATTTCCAGAGCCCATGTGAGTACACCCAGATCTCACTTCAAAATGCTTAGAATGTGGATTGTAGGACACAGCTATATTTTTTGGACTGAAAGGTATGCAGCAAATAGATGTTTTCTCAACTTTGATTTACCAAATGTGGATATTATGTGGATTGGCCAGGGAGGATTGAGATGTCACCAATTGATGCCATTGGTAAAATCATTTTTGCATCTCCCACACCCTGACCTCACAATTGTGCACTGTGGTGGCAATGACCTAGGCACTTTGACTGGGGTAGGTCTGGAAATGCTTTTAAAGGATACCTTTGGGCAGTTGATGTCACTTTTTCAACAAACTGCCTTTGTATATTCTAATGTATTTCAAAGGCAAAAAATGGAACTGATTCAACCAATATTGTCCACAGATTGAGAAAGCAAGGAAACATTTGAAAAAGTCTGTTTCTGCTTTCCTCAGAGATTATGGTATGGGTTCTATATACCACAACAACATGCGTTACAACATGCAAGGCATTTATAGAGGAGACAGTGTACATTTCACTTCCTCTTAAACTATAAACTCTGCATCGGTACTTACTTGTAGGTACAAAAAACACACAATGAACACAACATCTCTTTTTAGAGCCAAGCCAACATCTAAACACTCAAACTTGTTATTTACCTGCATTTTTTTGTCTTTTTGTTGCCGACGTACGCGCACTGTGCGCGTAAGAGTGCGTGCACCGTGCGCACACCCCGTGATTTTTTCACAAAAAACATGTTTTTTATGGCCTTCGGGGTCCTTTAAGGACCCCCTGAGAAGGCCTAGGGGGTCAGGGAGTCTCTACCCTGCCCCCTTTTCACATTCTCCACTTTTGTTTTTGACTCTCTTCTGCCTCAGAGACACAAAATGGCGGTCAACACTTACTGGTTTTGACTGATTGGAACGTTGACAGACGTCTAACAGCAAATTAGGATTCCGCTCGCGCACACCCGATACTCGCACGGTGCACGCTCCTAGGTATATATTTTTTTCTTTATTTGATTTTCTCAGGAACTACTGGAGGGATTTACACCATGTAGGCAAAAGCGTGATCTGCAAATCAGACTCTACCTTTTTGCCATGTTTCTTGTCATTCCGTTCAGCAGTTCGGGCTGTAGCCGTGTCTAATCGTCCTATGGAAAATAAAATGGGGAAAACACGTTTTGGGACCCCCTTTTTTCTCGGCCCCCACTTGACAACTCCACCCAAAACTCTCCGGGAAGGAGCGGAGCAGAGCGGGCCATCTTCTTTGAGAAATTCGTGAAGATTCATCAACAGGCGCCAAAGTTATTCCCAATAGAATGCTGCGGATTTCCTATGGAAACTAGGTCTAACTATAACTACCTACTGTATATATATATATATATATATTCACAGAAAAAACCATAGGTTATAGTGGATATATAGTTAGGAATTTGCATTTACAAAACCTTGAAAATTCAATGAAAAAACCATAGGTTATAGGCCATATATAGTTAGGAATTAGCATTTACAAAACCTTATTTTACTCGCATAAAACCATTGAAATTCCATATATAGTTAGCTAACTATAAGCGCTAACTATATATCGCGCGCCCGCAATCCACTGCTGATGATGTCACATATTACATCATTCATGACATGGTCAGTGACATCACTGATGACATCACTGATGACATCTCAAATGACATCACTGATGACATCACTGATCACAACATCCAGTGATTGTATGTGTCTGTAAAGTTTAAATATGTTTCACATATTGAAGAATGAGTGGATGTATAAGTGTCTGGATGAAGAATTTAGTAGGTGCATGACTGACTGTATGAGTGAGTGATTAAATGTGTCTCACTGAGTACATGGGTTAGTGACTAAACTGTCTTAATTCGTGCATCAGTATGTTTGTTGTTGTGTAAGCTGCTGCATGTGTTGATCAGTAGCTATAAGAGTGGCCATATGGGTTATTGATTGGTTGCCCAAGTATTTGAATGGGAGGCTGAGTGTGTGTGTGGGTGGCTGGGAGGTGCGTGACTCTGTGCATAGATGTGTAAGCAGTTGATTCACTAGGAGTATGAGTTCAAGAGTGCATGTGGAAACAGCTATATGGGCGGTTGACTGTGCATGGGTGTGTTGGTGAGTGAATGGATTTCTCATTGCTACATGTGCAAGTAAGTACGTATGTAAAACACAATACATGTGAGAGTTGAGATATATAAATAACTGAACATAAGAGCCAGTGAATGTGTGAGTGGCTGTATCGATCACTGTGAGCTTGTATCAGGGATTATATAAGAGAGTAAATATGTGTTATTATATGTTTGAATAAGTAAGATGTGTATAACTGTATAGTTGAGGAAATGGAGGTGTGATTGATTCTTTGCATGACTGACTAGGTGTGTGAGTAACTCCATGGATGAGTGACAGTCTGTGAGTGTCTGTTTATACTGAGTGTATGTAAGGTTATATTAGAGTCTGAAGAGGTTCATTGTATTATCACATGAGTGATGTGATCAGTGATGACAAATGAGATGTCATCAGTGATGTCATTTGAGTTGTCATCAGTGATGTCATCAGTGATGTCATTTGAGATGTCATCATTGATATCATTTGAGTTGTCATCAGTGATGTCATTTGAGATGTCATCAGTGATGTCATCAGTGATGTCACTGACCATGTCATGAATGATGTAATATGTGACATCATCAGCAGTGGATTGCGGGTGCGCGATATATAGTTAGCGCTTATAGTTAGCTAACTATATATGGAATTTCAATGGTTTTATGCGAGTAAAATAAGGTTTTGTAAATGCTAATTCCTAACTATATATGGCCTATAACCTATGGTTTTTTCATTGAATTTTCAAGGTTTTGTAAATGCAAATTCCTAACTATATATCCACTATAACCTATGGTTTTTTCTGTGAATTTCATTGTTTTTTTAATAGCAAATATGAAAAGCTTTAAAATGTCAAGTACGTGATAGATAAAAACATTTTCGTATTTATGCACGCTGATGTGCTTTGAACGCTGCCCCCCCCCCTCCCCTCTTTTGCCTTAGTAGTACTCTCTCTTTGCAGATACTGAAGGGTAGTTAACGCAGGCCTTTACCCCCGTTGTAATCCGTCGTGCCTCCTTGTCTCTCCATTTGATTGATTGTTGTCCAAGCATTTACTGTTTTAGAATTGGTTCTCTTTGGATCATTCTCTATTTACAAACAAGCACAAAGTCGCAATACTCTGTTTAGTATTTGCAGATAGTGAAAAATCGTGTAAAAAAATAAAAGTAATCGAACAAAATCAGTAGGCCACTAATTGGATCTCTTTTTGACCTCGCTAAAATAGAAATATTAGGAACAACCCTTCTTGAGAAATACGAAAATAGTGAGATGAACTGAGCTCCACACCATGAGGGCTGCAAGACAGCTCGGCTCCATCACCCATCCCGCACAAAATAACGACAAACCCTATGCAAATATTAAAAATATAGACAACACACCAGCAAAGAAACAGGGTAAAACATTTTATTAAAAAACTATTTACATAACGTTGGTCTATAAGATGATGTCAGTAGTGGACCGATGTGTGAATAGATCGAAAACAGCACAAGGCTCCAAGATCCGGATAGCAAGCTCCTGGATGTTGGGTGCCATAGTTTAGAGTTCTGAATTTCAGCCTTTTTCAATGCCTGTGCTTTGTTGAATCAAAATGGCGGCTTGACACAAAGCTGACTCAAACGTTGTTACTGATGCTATGCAGACCAAAACTGGTTTTCAGTTTGTACATTTTTCTAGATTTTTCAATCCAAGTTTGGTTGACTTTGTAGAACGATGGCTTCAGATTTTCAACATACGGTGTGGTGGCGCTGACTGGGAGGGGGCGCTTCGCTCCTGCCCCCTCCCCAAGTAAGATTTTCATACGTGAAAGTACGTTAATGGTTTTGATCCCTGAGATGCTTCGATGTCACTACCATTCTCAAATAGCATAAGTTCTGGATGTTGGGTGCCATAGTTAAGAGTTCTGAGCAGTGCTTGTAACACTGTCTGAAGCTTATTTCCACCTACTGCAGCTTCACTATTCTCAAAGTAAGTGAGTGTCGTTTGTGGACCTGACTGCATTAGAAAACAATGTGATATGTTACCTTCCTAAACAGCTTGACGGAGGCCCCTGAGGGGCGGTGTGATGGCCATGGACTCGGAGAAGACGCTTGGCTCCGACACCCTCCCCAAGTCTTATAGCACTGGTGTAGCCTGAGATCGCCCCCGACATAGGCGGCCGGCTCCCGGGGTCCGGCGGAACTTTTTGCCTTTTGATGACTCTTCAATTCTGGACCTTGTCCCACAATCCGTTTGACCTGAAGACAAGCTGTAGTGGGGCGCCCCTTTATCGTTTTAGTTGCCATTCCGCCCGCTTTTGCTACACTGTGCCTCTTCCGCCATTCAGCTGTTTTCCGCCCGCTCTTGCGACTACAGCGTCTCGCTCACCATGTAGTTGAGATGCGCCCGCTCTTGCGGTGCAGCGATAGGCGGCTGCCACAGGACTCTCAAAATGGCGGCCGGCTCTTCGGTTTTGGGCCTGGTCCACTAAAATGGCCCTGGGACACCTTGGAACTCGGACGCTTGTCTGCTAGGGCTTGGGTCCCATTCTCGAAAAGCGTCCCCTCAGCCGTGAAGATTCTACAAAAGTCTTGGGGGCCTCCGACTCCCGCAGGCTTCTGGTGGGGAGCGGCTGCCATGATTGCTCGTGGAATGGCCACGACGGAGCTACGAGATGGTAGTGGTCTCATGCTGACGCCAGCTTTAGTCTGAAACATCCAGAAACACTGTAGACTACCAATTCGATCAGTTCCGGTAGCGCCCCAACTTGACCCGGAAGAGAAGAACTTGCCCTCCCCTCTTTGACTGATGGTTCTTGTTGCCTGTCCCCTCTGTTGTCATTTAACAGAACTTTTTGGACTGCTGAAAGGGGTTGTGTTCTGAACGCTGGTTGGTGGAGACATTTAGACTATATTCTTGACCTACGTTGTCGCGTAATGCGTTTTATGACACGCCGCGTTAGCGCACCCGGAAGTGATCCGAGGCGCGGCGCGCAGCGCGTAACGTAAGCATAACAGGTCATGTGACTTGTTTATAAAACTTTTCATTGGTTCATTTTACTTTTGGTTTCCTAAAGATGGAAGGCTTGGTCATATGACCTAAAAATAACACTTTTCATTGGTTTAGAACATTTTTTTTTCCCAAACGATGAAAGCCCCACCTTGTTTCTGGATCATTCAGACTGAAGCTGGTGTCAGCATGAGAGCACCACCATCTTGTGGCTCCGTCGTGGTCATTCCGCGAGCAATCATGGCAGCCGCTCCCCACCGGAAGCCTGCGGGAGTCGGGGGCCCCCAAGACTTTTATACAATCTTCACGGCTGAGGGGACGCTTTTCGAGAATGGAACCCAAGCCCTAGCAGGCAAGCGTCCGAGTTCCAAAGTGTCCCAGGACCATTTCAGTGGACCAGGCCTAAAACCGAGGAGCTGTCCGCCATTTTAAGAGCCATGTGGCAGCCGCCTATCGCTGCACTGCAAGAGTGGGAGCAACTCAACAACATGGTGAGCGAGACGCTGTGGCCGCAAGAGCGAGCGCAACTCAGCTAGATGGCCGCCACCTGGGGAGGCCCGTTCACGCCGGCTCCCCCACGCCCCCCCCCCGGGCCGCCGCACGCCAATTTTCGGAGCAGCATTGTAGGATACCAAAACCAGTGCGGCAGTTTACTGGACATCACCTGGGTGCCTGTCGTACATGTTGTGTCAGCCATGTGACACTGGACACAGACCGCTACTGACGAGGCCTCCCCCCGCACCACCCGGGACGCCCCACGCTGTTTTTCTGTGCTGCATTGTAGGATCCCTAAACCAGTGCGGCACCCAGGTGACATCACCTGGGTGCCGTCCAGAACTCTGCACGTTGTGCTGCCTTGGGACTATTCGCACAACAGACCGCTACTGACGAGGCCTCCCCCCGCCCCACCCGGGACGCCCCACGCCAATTTTCGGAGCAGCATTGTAGGATCCCTAAACCAGTGCGGCACCCAGGCGACATCACCTGGGTGCCGTCCAGAACTCTGCACGTTGTGCTGCCTTGGGACTATTCGCACAAAAGACAGCTTCTAACCATTGTTGCTTTTTGTGTTGAGAAATGTTTAAATGTTTTTAGTTTTTGTTCCGTTTGTTAAAGTTAGTAGTTAATAAAGTTTTATAACCTTACATTGTTGGAGTGTTATCTATTTTTTTAAAAACGGGTGAATGGGGCCTTGAATCGGGTTATTGTCATGTGTGGGCTTTGGAAGTGTGCTGCTGCAGGATCGGACATTTCAAACTCAAATGCACGTTCTTTTTCTTACCTTTCCGAAGCATGGAGCGCAATAGCAGGCAGAGAAAGGGTGATGCACGTGTTGAACACTACCTGACCTGGCAAGTTGCTGGCAGTGCCCTCCCGCCCGCTCCTGAAAGAGGGCACACACACACCGCCGCCCCGAGTACTTCACAAATCTTTAAAAGACCATGCGCTTGTTCATGAGGCTTAAATGGTTTATCACCTCTTCTAGAACCCCTGCATCGACCCTCTGACGTTTCCTGGAAAAATTACCATGTAACACAATACCAAGCCCTGTCAGCTGAAACCCCCAAGGAATCGTGGGGCATATTATCAAGGGGGTTTATCTCCGCTTTTTTGGCTTTAAAAACCATGAAAGCGGAGATAAAATTATTTCCCTATTATCAAGCTGTCGCTAACACCAGTTAGTGACAGCTAAAAGGAGATAGCGACCATCTTGGGCCCCGCTTTGCATGTCAGTGATACTTATCACTAATGACATGCAAAGTGGCGTGCCAAGATGTTAGCGACTGGAAACAGTCCCTAACATCGCTACCTTCTATTACCAACTTTTGGAGATATTGGCGCTAAGCGCGAATATCTCCAAAATCTAACACCTGCCCTGAGCAGTTCTTAGCCATGTTATCCAATGGGAGGTGGATAACATGGCTAAGAGCATTAGGTCGATAATACATGAATATCGCTGACTTTTCTGCGATAATAGCAAGGTTTATCTGCGATAAAAATCGCCGATGTGCGGCGATAATTTTTGTCTCTAAACAAGTTAGAGACAAAAATTATCGCTAGTTGTTCGTAATATGCCCCCGGGTTTTTGCTTGCAGAAATCGGGAGGCGGGAGACTAGCACTGAAATCAGTACTCACACGCCTGAATCAGGAGGATTGGCATGTCTGAATTCTCTACAGCTGGGGCCATAAACTACATCCGCAGGGTTAGGTGATAGCCTGGAACCAGCCTGGCATCTAAAATGGCTGCCGTGCACGACAAAATTGTGGCATTCGAAAAAAGGCAAGATGGCGCAGCCGCTGGAAGAGATGTACCAACATATATCAGCCTCCTCAGCCACCCTCAGGAAACATAGGGGATTAGGATATGTCTCCCGCACCCCCTTATACCTAGTACTTTAATTAACGAAGCACAAAATGGCGAATTCCCGTTTCGCTACCAGTTTGCGGCCCAGTTCGCGGCCCGTGAAGCGCTTCTACCGTGAAAAATCATTTTTTTTTTATTTTCCCCACGGGACCCTTTAATAACCCCAACAACATTCCTAGGGGGTCAAGAGGGGGATACCTTGCCCCCTTTCATTAAATTCCCCCTTAGTTTTTAACCTTTTCTTCTCTCTCGATCCTACCGAGAGACAAGATGGCGGCCGCTCCGGACTGTCACGCAGCAAAAAAAAAAAAAAAGCTCACGCACAGCCGCTGGAAGAGATGTATCAACATATATCAGCCTCCTCACCCACCCTCAGGAAACATAGGGGATTAGGATACGTCTCCCGCACCCACTTATAACTAGTAATTTAATTTACGAAGCACAAAATGGCGAATTCCCGTTTCGCTACCAGTTCGCGGCCGCGCTTCTACCGTGAAAAATCATTTTTTTTTATTTTCCCCACGGGACCCTTTAATAACCCCAACAACATTCCTAGGGGGTCAAGAGGGGGATACCTTGCCCCCTTTCATTAAATTCCCCCTTCGTTTTCCACCTCTTCTTCTCTCTCGATCCTACCGAGAGACAAGATGGCGTCCGCTCCAGACTGTTTAGAATGTTGACAGACACCGGAGAGCCAATCAGCTTTCTGCGCGCAAAGTTCCGATAAGCGAAAAGTAAGCGGACCGGATCGCTGCCCAGAGCGCTGTTACAGATATATATCTTGGTTTGAACGTTAATTTCTCAAAAACTACTGGAGCACATATATTGAGACCTAGCAAAGGCACATCGGGCTAACAGTCCCTACAATTTTGCCAAGTTTCGTGCAAATCCATTCAGCCGTTCGAGCTAAAAGTGAGTCCAACCGCCCTATGGAAAACTCAATGCAAAAAACGCGTTTTGGGACCCCCCTTTTTTCTCAGCCCCCCCTTGACGAAACCCCACCAAATTTTCAGGGGCTGCTCAGAAGCAAAATGTGCCATTTTCCTGAAAATTTCAGCCGATTCCGTCCACAAACGCCAAAGTTATTAGACATAGAATTTTCAAAAGTCCCATAGGGAAAAAATTCTAACTATATATACCTACTGGCGATAGCCAGTAGGTAATATATATATATATATATATATATATATATATATCTATATATATATATATCTATATATATATATATATCTATATATATATATATATATATATATATATATATATATATATATATATATATATATATTACCTACTGGTGGTCGCCAGTAGGTATATATAGTTAGGATTTTTTCTCTATGGGATTTTTGAAAATTCTATGTCTAATAACTTTGGCGTTTGTGGACGGAATTGGCTGAAATGTTCAGGAAAATGGAACATTTTGTTTCTGAACAGCCCCTGACAATTTGGGGGGTTTCATCAAGGGGGGGCCGAGAAAAAAGGGGGGTCCCAAAACGCGTTTTTCCCAGGTTAATTTCCATAGGGCGGTTGGCCTCACTTTTAGCTCGAACGGCTGAATGGATTTGCACGAAACTTGGCAAAATTGTAGGGACTGTTAGCCCGATGTGCCTTTGCTAGGTCTCAATATATGTGCTCCAGTGGATTTTGAGTAATTTAGGTTCAAAAAAAGATATATATCTGGGCGGAGCCTAACCACACATCTGATCTGATTGGCTGTCAGCACTTCATCCAAGAAGTGTTGGCAGCCATCTTGGGACCAATATACATGATAGCACCTCATTAAAAAGCATTGTAGTTAATAGAGGGTTTTAGGACTTTAGTTACATTATAAATCATTTGTTGATGGTACCATACTCGTTTTAGGAATTGTGGTGGGTTCTAAGGTGATTTTACCATGTGAAAAAACCTTCTGCTGTGATATCATGAATATTGTTTGAAAGAAAACTAATATCTCATGATTTTCCCACAGTGGTTTGGAAGGGGATCTATAAGCTAAACTGAAAGCATATTTTCTGTAAGTTCACATTATCTTTCTCAGTCATGCGAAAATGAAGTCTAACATTCTCAGTAAAACATGTACATCCAACAAGGACAGAGACTGTCAGTTGATTCCTTTGTGTTCTACTGCAGCCTCCTAGAGTGTTCTAAAGAACAACTAGAGCGCTAACAGTCCTACTTATTACAAAGGTATGGCACACCTGAAGCCATCTTGATTGGAATAAAGTGGCAACTCTTTAAATATTTAATTTAAAAGGAAACAACATGAGGGGGTATATTTTGCCATAGAAAGTATGATTAGTGCTGCAGAATGAAAAATTAGGGCACATTTTGAGTGACTTCTCAAATCCTTTTCTATTTCATAAAAACATTATGACATGCAGTCTCCCAAAATGGCCACCAGAGACAAAAGAGCCCAAATGTAGCCCAAATATCACCCAGATGTAGCCCAAGTATAGCCCAATGACAGAATGTCCCAGAGTGTTCTAAAGAACAACTAGAGCGCTAACAGTCCTACTTATTACAAAGGTATGGCACACCTGAAGCCATCTTGATTGGAATAAAGTGGTAACTCTTAAAACATTTAATTTAAAAAGAAACAACATGAGGGGGTATATTTTGCCATAGAAAGTATGATTAGTGCTGCAGAATGAAAAATTAGGGCACATTTTGAGTGACTTCTCAAATCCTTTTCTATTTCATTAAAACATTCTGACATGCAGTCTCCCAAAATGGCCACCAGAGACAAAAGAGCCCAAATGTAGCCCAAATATCACCCAGATGTAGCCCAAGTATAGCCCAATGACAGAATGTCCCAGAGTGTTCTAAAGAACAACTAGAGCGCTAACAGTCCTACTTATTACAAAGGTATAGCACACCTGGAGCCATCGTGATGGGAATAAAGTGGTAACTCTTAAAACATTTAATTTAAAAAGGAACAAAATGAGGGGGTATATTATGCAATAGAAGGTATTATTAGTGCTGCAGAAAGAAAAATTAGGGCACATTTTGAGTGACTTTTCAAATCCTCTTCTATTTCATTAAAAAATTCTGACATGCAGTCTCCCAAAATGGCCACCAGAGACAAAAGAGCCCAAATGTAGCCCAAATATCACCCAGATGTAGCCCAAGTATAGCCCAATGACAGAATGTCCCAGAGTGTTCTAAAGAACAACTAGAGCGCTAACAGTCCTACTTATTACAAAAGTATGGCACACCTGAAGCCATCTTGATTGGAATAAAGTGGTAACTCTTAAAACATTTAATTTAAAAAGGAACAAAATGAGGGGGTATATTTTGCCATATGAATTATGATTAGTGCTGCAGAAAGAAAAATTAGGGCACATTTTGAGTGACTTCTCAAACCCTCTTCAATTTCATTAAAAAATTCTGACATACAGTCTCCCAAGATGGCCACCAGAGACAAAAGAGCCTAAATGTAGCCCAAATATCACCCAGATGTACCCCAAGTATAGCCCAATGACAGAATGTCCCAGAGTGTTCTAAAGAACAACTAGAGCGCTAACAGTCTTACTTATGAAAAAAGTATGGCACACCAGAAGCCATCTTGTTTGGAATGAAGTGGTTAGTCTGAAAACACTCAATTTTAAAAAGGAACAACATGAGGGGGTTAATTTTGCCATAGAAAGTATGATTAGTGCTTCAGAAAGAAAAATTAGGGATCATTTTGAGTGACTTCTCAAATCCTCTTCTATTTCATTAAAAACATTCTGACATGCAGACTGAAACATGCACTTTGAATACCAGCAGCAGACGTCACTGGTGAGCAGTAGCTTTACTACAGTGATCTAATGTGCAACTAGAGTGCTAACATTCAGAATTTATGGCAAATGTGTGACACATCTGAATGCCTTCTTGATGGAACCAAAGTAAACAAGCATTGAAAATGCAATAGATCTCGCCCTCGTTTAAGTTAAAGCCATTCTGTTTGTAATGAGGTGGCTTTTTAGCTTTGCTTTTATTAGTGTTTTTTCAACTTTCATGTAAATAACATGCATCTATATGCATATAAGTATATGTATGCATGCATTTATGTTTGTATTTATATAGATATACAGATGATATATGTTTATATATGTATGTATATATATATATTCACTGAAAAAACCATAGGCTATAGACCATATATAGTTAGGAATTAGCATTTACAAAACCTTGAAAATTCACTGAAAAAACCATAGGTTATAGACCATATATAGTTAGGAATTAGCATTTACAAAACCTTGAAAATTCACTGAAAAAACCATAGGTTATAGACCTTATATAGTTAGGAATTCGCATTTACAAAACCTTATTTTACTCACACAAAACCATTGAAATTCCATATATAGTGAGTTGCACTAACTATATATCGCGCACCCGCAATCCACTGCTGATGATGTCACATATTACATCATTCATGACATGGTCAGTGACATCACTGATGACATCACTGATGACATCTCAAATGACATCACTGATGACAACATCCAGTGACTGTATGTTTCTGTAAAGTTAAAATATGTCTTACATATTGAAGAATGAGTGGATGTATAAGTGTCTGGATGAAGGATTTAGTAGGTGCATGACTGACTGTATGAGTGAGTGATTAAATGTGTCTCACTGAGTGCATGGGTTAGTGACTAAACTGTCTTAATTTGTGCATCATTATGTCTGTTGTTCTGTAAACTGTTGCATGTGTTGATAAGTAGCTATATGAGTAACTATATGGGTTATTGATTGGTTGCCCAAGTATTTGTACGGGAGACTGAGTGTGTGTGTGGGTGGCTGGGAGGTGTATGACTCTGTGCATAGATGTGTGAGCAGTTGATTCACTAGATGTATGGTTTCAAAAGTGCATGTGGAAACAGCTGTATGGGCGGTTGACTGTGTGCATGAGTGTATTGGTGAGTGAATGGATATCTCAGTGCTACATGTCAAAGTAAGTACATATGTAAAACACAGTACATGTGAGAGTTGACATAAATAAATAACTGTGCATAAGAGCCAGTGAATGTGTGAGTGGCTGTATGGATCATTGTGAACTTGTATCAGGGATTGTATAAGAGAGTAAATATGTGTTAGTATATGTTTGAATAAGTAAAGTTTGTATAACTGTATAGTTGAGGAAATGGAGGTGTGATTGATTCTTTGCATGACTGACTAGGCGTGTGAGTAACTCCATGGATGAGTGACAGTCTGTGAGTGTCTGTTTACACTGATTGTATCTAAGGTTATATTAGAGTCTGAAGAGGTTCATCGTATTATCACATGAATGATATCATCAGTGATGTGATCAGTAATGTCAAATGAGATGTCATCAGTGATGTCATTTGAGATGTCATCAGTGATGTCATTTGAGATGTCATCAGTGATGTCATCAGTGATGTCATCAGTGATGTCACTGACCATGTCATGAATGATGTAATATGTGACATCATCAGCAGTGGATTGCGGGTGCGCGATATATAGTTAGTGCAACTAACTATATATGGAATTTCAATGGTTTTGTGTGAGTAAAATAAGGTTTTGTAAATGCGAATTCCTAACTATATATGGTCTATAACCTATGGTTTTTTCAGTGAATATATATATATATATATATATTCACTGAAATAAACATAAGTTTAACACTCGTTATAGTTAGGAATTAGCATTTAAAAAACCTTTGAAATTCACTGAAAAAAACATGTTTCACACCAGTTTTAGTTAGATAAACATTTTACTCAAACAAAACCATTGAAATTCCCACGTTATAGTTAGTGGGACTCACTATAACTCGCGCGCCCGCAATCCACTTTCATGACATGGTCAGTTTTTTAATAGCTGTTTTTTTATGACTATTAATTATTATATTTTTTATAAAATTATTTTTTTAAATATTTTTTTCTAAGATTAATTTTTCAATGTATTTTTCCTGAGTTTTTTTTAATCATTTTACGTCGGAGCGCTCAGGGTACGCGCACCCGTAAACGTAGCGTAAGCGCTATTCCCGCGAGCGAAAAACAATATAAGTATGTAATTAAAGTAAATAATAATGCAAGACATTCAGTGGCATACTTATAAAAGTAGTATTTTTGATTTTAAACAACCGTATTTTAACTTTAAATGCTTTTTCGAAAATATAGCAAAACGTCTTTCAGACGCGCCGCGTAAGCGCACCCGGAGGCGACTACGTACGTGCCGCGTAAGCACCCTCGGAAGCGCTCTGGAGCGCGTAGCGTAAGCGCGTCAAGTCATGTGACCTCAAAATAACACTGTTCATTGGTTGTTCCCAGTTTCCTCTTGAATTCTTTCAAAAGAATGGCTGGAAGAGCACCAAGCAGGTACAAAGTGACATAAGACACAGGCACAGAGTACCCATTAAGCAAAGAGAGGCAAACTGTCAGCAGACACAGCTGACATTATTGAAAAATTTGAAAATATAATTCCTTATTTCACACAGACACTCAGTGTGATCCTTGACTAAAATTTGGAAGCCTGACATTTTACCAAAAAACATTTACCAGGGTGACATGAGGCACATGCAAAGAGAGAAATAACATACACAAAGAGAGAGATGGGGCAGGTACAAAGTGACATGTAACACAGGCACAGAGTACCTTTTAAGCAGAGAGAGGCAAACTGTCAGCAGAAACAGGTGAGATTATTGAAAAATTTGAAAATATAATTCCTTATTTCACACACACACTCAGTGTGATCCTTGACTAAAATTTTAACGCCTGACATTATACCAAAAAACATTTACCAGAGTGACATGAGGCACACGCAAAGAGAGAAATGACACACACAAAGAGAGAGATGGGGCAGGTTCAAAGTGACATGAGACACAGGCACAGAGTACCCTTTAAGCAAAGGGAGGCAAACTGTCAGCAGACACAGGTGAGATTATTGAAAAATTTGAAAATATAATTCCTTATTTCACACAGACACTCAGTGTGATCCTTGACTAAAATTTTAACGCCTGACATTATACCCAAAAACATTTACCAGAGTGACATGAGGCACATGCAAAGAGAGAAATGGCACACACAAAGAGAGAGATGGGGCAGGTATAGAGTGACATGAGACACAGACACAGAGTACGCTTTATGCAAAGAGAAACCTAACTCATTTCCAAAATACATTTCCAATATCCACCATTACATTTTTTGCCAGCATTACAAAAAAACATGACACACAATGCAAGAATAACAATATGCTTCTTAATCTTCCCCATAGTGCATACAGCACTCTATCTATATTAAAAGAATCATTACTCACCTTTAAAAATGCTTTTGAAGATTTAGAACAGTGTCAGTTACACACACCAGATTTTCTTAAGCAGAATCTCTGAAATGCACTTCAGACACTGCAACCACAAATGGCCCTAATTCCCTGTAATTCTTCACACATGTTCCTGGACGTAACCAATTAAAATTCTTCCCACATTATTTCAAAACCAAACTAACATTTTAATTGGTTCTACATTTCAACACTTTCAAACTCACATAAAATCACCCATCCCCCCCAGTGCTCATTCAGCCTGTTACCATGGTAACTCCCACCTAACTCAGCACACAGGTAAAAAGTTCATCATACTATGTTGCAAATGAACTCAGCAAGGGTGTTTGACCTCTCAATATACTAGCTAATCATGTGCAATGTTTCTTTCAATTACTTTTTCACAACCATTAGAATTACTTCTTTCTAAAAACAAAAGCATGCACCCTATTTTACAATGGAGAATTTAAAAAAAATCACCAATCATTTCTGCTTTTTCAAGTGCACTGAATCTCAACCACTTTTTTTCATAACTCCTACTTTCAAACTGCCATCTCATTTCCACAACTCATCTGAATACAACTACATCTACCTTGAAGATGCCAAAAGTCTGGATTGTGGGTCATAGCTTTGTTCACTGGAGTGAAAAATATGCAGCTAACAGAGGTATTCACAACCTTAATTTACAAAATGTGGATATTATGTGGATTGGACAGAGAGGATTGAGAAGTCACCAATTGAAAATATTGGTAAAATCCTTTATGCATCTACCACACCCTGACCTCATAATTGTGCACTGTGGTGGCAATGACCTGGGCACTTTGACTGGGGTAGGTCTGGAAATGCTTTTAAAGGACACCTTTAGGCAATTGATATAACTTTTTTCAAAAACTGCCTTGGTATTTTCTAATATGTGCCAAAGGCAAAAATGGAACTGGTCCAACCAATTTTGTCCACAGATTGAGAAAGCAAGGAAACATGTGAATACATCTGTTTCTGCTATCCTCAGAGACTATGGTATGGGTTCCATATACCACAACAACTTGCGATACAACAAGCAAGGCTTCTATAGGAGAGATGGTGTACATTTTACAGAGGAGGGGAATAGAGTCTTCCTCTTGAATTTTAGACTCTGCATCGGTAGTTACTTGTAGGTACAAAAAGCACCCATACAACACAACAGCTCTTTTCAGAGCTACCCTACCTCGAAGCACTCTAAATTATTTTCTTACTCAAATTTTTTACACTGTTTTTCCCCATGGTGCGCTCAGGTGAACGCACCCAGCGCTTGCCCTTCGTTGTCCTTCTAGGCCCCCGCTCAGAAACCCAAGGGGGTCAGGGAGTGTCTACCCTGCCCCCTATTAATCATTTCCCCCTTTTTTTTACCTCTTGTGTCTCGATTCTACCGAGACACAAGATGGCGGACTCTCCAGACTGTTTGGAATGTTGACAGACACCCGAGAGCCAATCAGCTTTCCACTCGCGCACTTCCATGTCGCGCCAGGTGCGCTCCCCGGTACCCGTACCTGTAAGCGCTCGAAGAGCGCATATAGATATATATGTGTTTTTTAAGTTAATTTTCGTAAAAAACCACTGGAGAAATTTTCACCAAATATAGAAAAGGCACTTCTGCGTACCAGTCCCTACAATTTTGCCAAGTTTGGTGTAATTCCGTTCAGCCGTTCGGGCTGTAGCCGTGTCTAATCGTCCTATGGAAATTAACATGGGGAAAACATGTTTTGGGACCCCCCTTTTTTCTCGACCCCCGCATGACGAATCCCCCCAAAACTTCCAGGGAAGAAGCGGAGCGGAGTTGGCCTACATTTTGGAAAATTACTCGCAAATTCCTCAACCGGCGCTAAAGTTATTCCCAATAGAATGTTGCAGATTTCCTATGGTAGCTAAGTCCTAACTATAACTACCTACTGGCGACCGCCAGTAGGTAATATATATATATATAGTAGGCGAAACGATTACTAACGAAAAAGTGGACGCAGAAACCAGATTAATGAAACAGAAGAAGGGGAAATAAATGAGGAATTACAGATTATTAACCTCTCAGGGAGACAAATCACAGAAGCAGAAACCTCACTCCTAAAGAAAGGAATAAACTTTTGCCCGACCCAATGCATGGATATGGCACAAACGAGAATAGATATGTATCTATATATTCAAAAAATTTAACTTGCCAAATTCTTTGCAGAAAGAGAAAACAAACCCAAAACACCAAAAATACATCCTAAGCCAACATCCAGCTTACTAGTAAAAGAGTCTGAGGCATACCTGACTGTATTGAACCTAAATGCGGAAGAGGGCCAAGAAATCAGCTTAAACACTGCAATACCCCAACTAGGGGCAGGAATGAGCAACCTAAAGGCGAAATCCAAATTTTATCCCCAGCTAACACCAGGAAACAAAATAGATATGTTTCAGGAAGCGGTTATCCACGATTTATACAAAATCACCAAAATGAAGGGTAGAGACAACTTATCAAGGAATGAAAGAGAAGCTCTAACCTCCCTAAAAAATGATCAAAGCTTTGAAATAAAATCAGCAGATAAGGGCGGGAATATAGTGCTATGGGACAGAGACCTATACACTGCCGAAGCTATGGAACAACTAAATAACCGGCATTATTATGAAGAGCTACAGTTTTTAATGCTTTTTTATTTTTTTTTTACTATTTATTTATGAAATTGATACTCTATTTTTAAAATGGTTTTTATTACTGGAAATTTATACATGTACTTTTATATGTGGGACATGCTTTTATGACAATTGTCGAAATAAAGCTTACTTGACTTGACTATGAAGAGCTAAAAAGAAACCCACTGGACCACATAAAAAGAGTATTGGATAAAAAACTACATCAATGGGAAATTGAAGAACTAATTGATTCAGATGAGAGGAAATACCTGACAGTAGACTTCCCAAAAACAGCAACTGTGTACTTTCTAGCAAAAAAACACAAAAACCCCACAAAACCACCAGGGAGACCAATCCTGTCTGCTAATGGATCTCTACTCGAACCTTTGTCTAATTTAATTGACTATTATTTAAGCCCCCAGGTAAAATGACTAAAATCCTACATAAAGGATACAACGGATTTTCTCTGTACTTGGAACAACTGAATTGGCAACCCAACTTTATCATGATCACCATGGACGTGATCTCTTTGTACGCCAACATCGACAATGAGATGGGCCTCAATGCCTGTAAATATTTCCTAAAAGAACGGAACATTCATTACCAAAACCACAATGACATGTTAATGGAGATGATAAACAACCTACTGACCAACAATATCTTCATGTTTGGCGATCTGCTATACCGACAAAAAAACGGTGCTGCGATGGGCTTCTCATTTAGCCCCAACTATGCCTGTACAGCGATGGGATGGTGGGAGGAAACAACAGCATGGAATGAAAAGTATGAAACTTATACTCAACACATTATAACCTGGAAAAGGTTTATTGATGATCTTTTCATAGTGTGGAATGGGGGAGAAGAAAAATTCTTGGAATACTTCACAATATTGAATAACAGTACGCCATGCATAAAATTTACCTACACCATAAACAACAACAGGGCCGTGTTTTTAGATACGGAGGTATATATAAACAACAATCATGTGGAAACTACACTCCATCGCAAATGTACAGCGACCAATGCGACCTTGGAAGCCACAAGCTTCCATCAGCAGTCACTAATATCAAGCATCCCCTACGGTGAATATCTTTGCTTAAGAAGAATTTGTCGCGAAGAAACTGAGTGGTATAAACAGATCAAGAATACAATTAAACGGTTCCAAAAAAGGAAATACAACAATCACATTGTACAAAATTGCTGGGAGAAGGCAAATCAAACAACAAGAACTGATTGCTTGAAAAAGAAGCATGATCCACCCTCCACAGCAGAAGAACCAATTAGGCTAATTTTGAACTACAGCCAAGAATCCAAGCAAATAAACCAAATCTTGAGAAAAAACTGGAAAATCCTACAATTAGACCCAACCATAGGCCAAAAAATGGGCAAACACTCCGTAGTAACATACAGAAGGGCCAACAATCTGCAGGACCAACTGGTTCATAGTCATTTCCAAAAAACTGCAAAAAACGAAACAATGAATACAAACAAAAGGCTTCATTAAATGCTACAAATGTAAAGTGTGCGACATTGACAGACCAACAACAGAAATAACTATGCCCAACAAAAAGATTTGGCAAATCAAAGAATGCATAACATGTAATAGTAAATACACCATATACATGATTGAATGCCCGTGCAAATTGAGATATATTGGCAGCACCATCTGTGAGTTAAAATAACGCATTCTGGAACATGTACGTGCAACGGTACACAAGGACAGGGGCAATGCCGTTGCTAAACATATGGATGCCAACCAGAATGGAGACTGGAAACAACTACGCTTCTGGGGTCTAGAAACAATGAATTTATCAGACAGGGGTGGTCACAATGACGCAAAGAATCCAGGCACATATTGAATTTCAGAACAATGATTCCGTATGGATTAAATCAATCGGAAGAACTGTACATACACCTCTGAGGACTGAAATGACTACTTGTTAATACCATAATTCCTGTATACCATCCCGTTTTACATATTAATTACACTGTTTATAATTTCATTTTTCATCCCCTTCACCTTTCCTCACTTTTGATAAAATTATGCTCACATCCCCCACATCATGATCTAAACTTAATCATGAATTGGTAACTTCTTGCCCACTGGAGGGCGGCATTTTTCGGTGAAAAGCAAAACATTTTTCGGACATTAGGGTCCAACCGTAACATTGCAAAACATCAT
This sequence comes from Lissotriton vulgaris, assembly GCF_964263255.1. NCBI lineage: Eukaryota > Metazoa > Chordata > Amphibia > Caudata > Salamandridae > Lissotriton > Lissotriton vulgaris. Next base: position 1,502,695,556 of record NC_141685.1, on the reverse strand, counting down.
GGTAAATACGATAGGAAATTCTAATGGGTTTATTCAATGAAATGTAATGTTTAAAATTGATCCCCAGGTTTTTGGTTAGTGTTATGCCAAAACTACAGCACCCAGAATTCCTGATGTTTTCACAGCACACCTTGTGACTTGTATACTGTTTCGAACACGCCCATCAGAGGGAGTGACCATGTTTTCAGTCAATGTTTGTTTGGAGCTTAAAAACCTGTGAGCATTTCTGCACAAACTGACCGTGATCAAGACAGCGGACGCTGTCGAAACGCGTTGGTTGTTTTTGTTTTTGATACCCCATGGATTAATGGAATAAAATAAGCCTTTTTACTAAAACGAACTAACGATTCCAGTTATTTGCGACTTTACACTTCCCCCGAAGCGGGGAACCTTGCTGAAAATATATATATATATATATATATATATATATATATATATATATATATATATATATATATATATATATATATATATATATATATATATTTTCCACTCACTTTAGCTGCTGTCTGGAAATGTGACCCATCAAGTGAGGGCCAAGAAAAAGGTGGGTTGGCAAAACATGTTTCCCCATGTAATTGATCTTGATCAAGGAAGAGTATTTTTTTGTATTTTGGTGTAAATCTGTTCATTAATATTGTAATGTTTAAAGTACAAATATTTGTGTATATCTAGAGATGCTGCTCCACTGTGGATCCAGTGCGGTGGATTTGCAGATCCATGCACCAACAACAATCCCATGATTGGCTGGCCACAGTCTGATACAAAATTTGCAGCTGCCATTTTGTGCATCGGACTCAGTTACCATGGGGGAAATTGACATTTAAAATTGAAAGAAAGGGTTAGAGTAGAGGTACCTTGAACCCTTGGTATTGATGGATGGGTCTGTGAGGTTACCTTATGGGCAAGACATTTTCCATAAATGCTATATTTAATATATGAGAGTATACTGATCCACTGTGGTGCTCAGCACAGGCCCCTATGTGCTCTGCGGAGGATATTTGGACCCAGAACTCAATAAAAAATATGTACATCCTCTCAAAAACACACACAATGACTCATATGCTCACTCACAGGCTCACTCACACACTCACTTACACACCCACACAACCACTTACACACCAACATACCCACCGACTCAACCACTCACACACCCATAAATCCATTCACAGACTTATTAAACTATTCACACACCCACTTATAGACACACACAGCCATTCCCACACCCATTCCCACACCCACTTTCACACTCACATAGCGATTCACAAACCCTTCTCACACACTCACACACCAGCACAACTCACTCACACATTCAGTCACTCACAGATGTACAAATCCAATTGCACACCCACTAACAGTCCCACACAGCCACTCATACACCCACTCCCATATCCACTCACACACCCACATGCACACTCACATACCCATTCACACACTGGTACAGCAATCAATACACACTTACAGGCCTACAAAGCCACTCATAGATCCACTCACAGACCCACGCAGCAACTCACACACCACCTCAAAAGCTCACGGACCCACTTACACACCTAATCACTCACACATCCATACAGCCACTCACAAACCCACTCACTGACCCAAAAACACTCACATACCCACTCACACATCGACAAAGTCACTCACTATACCACTCACAAATGTGCTCATACCCCCACTAGCCCACCAACCTACACACCCACACAACCACTCAGACACACACTTGCACACCCATAAAACCACTCACAGAACTTCAGAACCACCCACAAAGCCTTTCATAGACCCATACAGCCACCCACACATACCACTCAATGATTCACAAAATCACTCACACCTACTTATCCATCCACACATCCACTCTCACATGCAATCACTCATGCACTCAATTGCACACCCACTCAGCCTCTCACATACCCAGACATCCATTCAGACACCTGCTCACAGATGCACACAACTATTCACAGACCCATACACCTACCCACACACCCACTCACACACCCACACAACTACTCATACCACTCACATTCCCATATAGCCACTCACACACAAACTCAAATATCCATGCAGTCACTTCTACACCCACTTCCATACCCACAGAGCCACTCACACACCTACACAATCACTCATACAACCACACACACCCACACACAGGCAGTGATACACTTATAGAAATTGCAATAGCATAGGTTTGTATTAAAAATGTTATTGTTTTAGTATTAAATCTGGGCTGTTGTTTGGGAACAGATCCACAGATCAATACAATAAATATAAAAGAAATACTTGATGCATTTCATTTAATGAAAGACCTTATCTTAATTCTTACATTTTTAGTTTAAAGTACATAATACGAATGAATGTGTGAATAAAATGTTTTTATAAATTTGTGTAAATGTATATTGGTAAATTAAACTTATGGGTCAAATTGTACTACAATTTCTATTAAAGCAAAAGCTGAAGTTCACAAAAAATCCAAAGGTTACGGGGACATTATAGTTAGGAAATAGCATTAGAAAACCAATAGAAATTCACTGAAAAAGCCAAAGGTTAACAGGTTGATACAGTTAGGATATAGAATTAAACAAAAACATAGAAATTCACAGAAAAATCCAAATGTTACAGGAACGTTACAATTAGGTTCAGATTTTACACCCACAAAGCCATAGACATACAGCAGTTATAGCTATCTGAGCTAATTATAATGTACACCACTGCAATGCACTGCACAAGCGTCTGTGGCCCCCTCTGTACTACCAAAGTGAACCTGGGGAGCACCAAGTGGGGAAACATGCCTGTTGTGCACAAGGACACTTTTTTTATTATTGCCCAAATTTTGCGTATTAAAATCAACTTCTAAGTGCGCAGAAATGGTAATAAATATGGACAATTCAGAATGTGTTTTAAGGTTATAGAGGTATGTTATAGAGTTATGTTCATGCATGTGTGTAATTTTGTTTGGTTTTGTTTCTTGGGCTAATCTGGCCTTAGGTGCTCTTCCACAAATTGCGGCATTACTGCATCAACCTTGCTTTTTAACCCGAACACAGATTTATCATACTTTTACGCAGTGCAATGCAGCAGAAAAACTGGCTGCATCAAATGGAGAGGGCAGGCATGTGCCATATCTATCAAGATATGGTGCACTCCAGCTCTTTCCTGACCATGGTGCAGTTTGTGCTGCCCTGCGCCAATGCAGGCACCCTTGTGCCATGGTGAAAAGGGGCTTGCTTTGCAGCTAGATTGTTTTTGTGTAAGGAGGTATATCTTCATGCACAAAAACAATCCTTAGAGACAGCACACTTAGAAAGAGGAAGCAGCAAGAAAGAATACAGACATTACTCCTTGTTGCGCCTCTATGGGGAAGAAGTACAGGGCCTCAATTATGGGGCCCTACCGGCACTATTTTGCCTCCGGGGCACCACTTTATTGATGTTCAATGTGCCACAAGATTTTTATAAGGCCTGGTAAAGCAACTTTACCTGGATTTTCATAGCCTTGTAAATATCTGCCCCTTTCATGCAGAAAATTGTGTGAAAGGGGCGTTCCATGGGTGTTGTTGGGGGCATTCCCAGCAACATCCATGGAGTTTTGACACTGACCCAGATTTTCAAGAAATCGTAGGTCTGAGGCATTGCCAAAAATATACACCTGTCCAGGGTAGGCGTAAGGGAGGCACAATGAGGAGAAATATCTTTATTTCACCACATTTTTCCTCTTTCTATTTGTGCAGCATTCAAGCTTGTTGTGATTGTTTTTGTGCAGGAAGGTTTCCCTTTCTGCACAAAAATAACCATCCCCACAAACCAGGCAGCCTTGCACCTTGGTGAAAAGGTGCCTGCATTGCCGCACGGCAGCCCATTATGCGCCAGCACAGGGGAAAACAACGGAAATCTGATAGATACTGTGCATTCCTGCGATTTTCTTTTGTAGTAGGGCAGCATAGCAGCAAGGCTTGCTGCACTGCCCTATGGCAAAAAAACCTAAATGAGGCCCACAATTTTTACACATTCTCAGGTTTTCCAGTCTTGGTTAATCCTCAAATGCGCCACAGAACATGGGTGGATACATGGTACGACCCATGCTTCACCCATGTAATGCCTTCCCGGCGCAGAATAGTGCAAGGCATCATCTGTTGTTGGCTTGCATTTCTCCAGATTTACCAAGTAATACAGGACCATGCAAGGTGGCCTTGTGTGGCTTGGTAAATCTGACTTAAGGATTGCATTGCCATTGCGGTACCTTGCATGACACAAGAGCTATGCAACCCTTTGATAAATCTGGTCCCCAGTACATAGGAATAGTTTGTAAGCCTGTTTTATAATATCGCTTATAAACTACCACCCAACCTCATTTACTTCACAATACTGATCCATAGACAATGAACAACGATATAGCTCATAGCAACTCAATGGTGACACCCTCAGGTGTGGAAAATATTGCAGGTCTTCTGTCAGAACATGTTTATTTTATGCTGGGGATACTGCGGCTCCTACAGTAAAATATACTGCATTTCACTACTTGATATGTATATTACCTACTGGCGGTCGCCAGTAGGTATATATAATTAGGATTTTTTCCCTATGGGATTTTTGAAAATTCTATGTCTAATAACTTTGGCGTTTGAGGACGGAATTGGCTGAAATTTTCAGGAAAATTGCACATTTTGTTTCTGAGCAGCCCCTGAAAATTGGGGGGGGGGTTTGGCAAGGGGGGGCCGAGAAAAAAGGGGGGTCCCAAAACGCGTTTTTCCCATGTTAATTTCCATAGGGCGGTTGGCCTCACTTTTAGCTCGAACGGCTGAATGGATTTGCACGAAACTTGGCAAAATTGTAGGGACTGTTAGCCCGATGTGCCTTTGCTAGGTCTCAATATATGTGCTCCAGTGGATTTTGAGAAATTAACGTTTAAAATAAGATATATATCTGTAACAGCGCTCTGGGTAGCGTTCCGGTTCGCGTACTTTTCGCGTAACGGAACTTTGCGATGCGAAGCTGATTGGCTCTTCGGTGTCTGTCAACATTCTAAACAGTCCGGTGCGGCCGCCATCTTGTCTCTCGGTAGGATCGAGAGACAAGAGGAGGCCAAAACAAAGGGGGAAATTACCATAAGGGGGCATAGCAGATCCTCGTTGACCCCCTAGGTTTTATGTGGAGGTTGTAAAAGGTCCCAGCAGGGCAAAAAAAAAATTTTTTATTTTTTTTTTGCGTGGTGAGCGCCTAGTACGCGAACCGGAAAGCGTTCTGGGCAGCGTACTATAAGGATAATAGAATGATAGACTTTTCTAATACTGTATGTTAATTGTTTGTTGTTTTTGTTGTTTTTTTTTGTTTTCTTTCTTTTTAAAGTATTTTTTTTTATTTTGATTCTGTTTCATAATTCATTAAACTTTCTAACATTTCAGTGTCAGAAATTTCAAAATTGAATATAGGGTGTAACATGTCCTCATTTTGAAGCAGGTTATCCACTGCTTCAACACATTGTAGTAGTTCCTGGTCTCTACTTTGATCCATAAAATCATCAATTTTTTCTTGGCTGCTCTCCTCCAGTACAATTGTAAATTTAACTTGTTGCTCGCCTTCCATTTTGCCTGAAATTATGATTAAAAAAATATATATTAGTAAAGATAGGGCACTGTTGGGATTAATTTTAGATAGGCAGTTTTTATCAGTGAATTTTTCTTTTGGCAGTGTATAGTATCAGAGTGGAAATAGGACTATAAAAAAGTGTATGTAATTTAACCAAGAGAAGCCTAACTCCATTCATAACTATAACAGAGAAGTCTATCTAAATCCATAACTACTACAGAGGGATAGTGTATATCTATCAGAAAAAGTCTACCATATTAGGTTATAGTGCACAATATACTTCAGTTTTAAAAATAACAACTTACCTTCACAAACAAGTTGAAGTGTTTGGTAGCTATTCAAATGTGATGTACAATAAGAAGTAGTAGTCAAAATGGCTGTGTTTTCTTCTCTTCCTTTATATATATTCAGGTATATAACCAATCAAATGTCAGGTAATATAAGTAGAAAATGAAAGTAATATTTTCATTGGTTGTCAATTCCAACACTTCAGATGTGTTTTGCGAAGTAATTTACCTCACGGTATTTAGAGAGGTCTACAGGCTTAATGGCTAAATGGAATTTCAATCAAATTTGTGAAAATGAAAGGGATTGTTATGTAGTATAAGCTAATCTATATTTGGTGAGAGTGTCTCCAGTCGTTTTTCTGTGAATTACTTTCCCACCTTTTTTTTTGGACCGTTTCCCGGGAAGCGGTCCGGTCCGCGAACTAGGAGCGTAACGGGAGTCCACCATTTTGTGTTTCGGTCGAATTAAGATATAAAATGGAGGGTAAATAATGTTCAGAATGGGTAGAAGGGGGCACGGTACAAGTATTTTGACCCCCTAGGTTTTCTGAGGGTGGCTGAGGAGGACCATATGTGCGGAGAAAAAACATTTTTTTTGAAATTTTGCGCGGTTAGCTTCCAGTTCGCGTACCGGGTAGCGCTCTTTGAGCGTAGTTTGTTGAAAATTACAGAAAAAAGTTAGAGAAAAATAATAATTGTGAGTGATCAGATGAAGGGTAGCTCTGAGAAGAGCTTTTGGGTTTATGGTACATTTACGTACTTATAAGTAGGTACCAATGCACAGTCTTAAATTCAGAATGAAAATTCTGTTGCCCTCATCTGAGAAGTGAACTCCATCTCCTCTGTAGATATCTTGCATGTAGTAACGCAAGTTATTGTTGTACAAGGAGCCCATTCCATGGTCTCTCATGTAAGCTGAAACAGATTTGTTTACATGCTTCCTCGCTTTCTCAATTTGTGGACAAAATTGGTTGGACCACCTCCATTTCTGTCTTTGGCATATATTGGAATATACCAAGGCAGTTTGAGGAAAAAGTGCCATTAATTGCTCAAAGGTGTCCTTTAAAAGCATTTCCAGACCTACCCCAGTCAAAGTGCCCAAATCATTACCTCCACAGTGCACTATTAACAGGTCAGGTTTTGGCAAATGCATAAAGGTTTTCACCAATGGTATCAATTGGTGACATTTTAATCCTCTTTGGCCCAACCACTTAATTTCCACATCTTGTAAATTGAGGTTGTGTAAATTTCTGTTCTCAGCATACCTTTGAGCCCAGTGGATGTAACTATGTCCAACAATCCAGACCTTAAACATGGTGGGAGAAGGTTGGGCTGCAGTCAGATGAAGTGTGGTAATGAAAGGGCAGTTGAAACTGTAGGAGTTTGTAAAGAAAAAAAACTGTGGATTTCCAATGCTAATGATTCATTAGCAGTGATTGGTGCATTTCCATTTCTGAAAACAGAAAGTTAGGGTGCATGGATGTGTTCTTTGAAAGATGTAATTTGAATGGTCAAGGAAGAAACATTTAATGAAAGATTGCACTGGATACGCAGGTGCACTGAGAGTTCAGAGTTCAATTGAAACATTGTTGTGTGAATTTGCAAACATGAGAGGTCTTCCAGGAGGTGGTTGCTATGGAAAAAAGGCAGAGAGGGCAGAGGGGGAAAGGGTTTTGATTTGAAAAAAGTGAGGGAAGAGTTATGATTGGCTAATATGAGAGATATGTGAAATGAATATCTGTATTTCTGTGCTTTCAATAGCTGCAGCCTCTGGAGTGCATCCTTTTTCTTCTGCTGAAGACAATTTGGTGTATTTCTGAGACTGTTTTCAAAACTCAAAAAGTATTTGCTAAGGTGAGAAAAGATTTATTTAATTTAGATAGAGAATAGTATGATTTAAGGAGAAAATGATGAAGAAAGCTGTGTTTTTAAAATGTGGTTTGTCTCTAGTGATATACAAATAGATTTTGGTTTTAAATTTTAATTGCATATTCGGTGTAGCATTCTGGCATGCAGTAACACAAGTTATTGTTGTACATGGAGCCCATTCCATGGTCTCTTATGTAAGCTGAAACAGATATGTTGTTTTTAAAAACGATTTTTGAAATCAATTACATTTCTGGATATGTACTGCTAGAGCTTCATAGGTTGTTTTGGGTCATATTTATAAGGCATTTGAGTGTCTATGATGTTATTTTTCCCTTTTTAAATGGAAAGCGTTCCTCATGGGGCAAGTTTCTTGTAAATACGCTCCCACCTGTGCTTCGCAAATTTAGATTTTGATTATGGGAGTTACATAGCCATGTTAATAATGTCCAAAAAATGGTGCTAGGGCATTCCAAAAAACGCTTTCATGTGTCTCAAGGACATTTTCAGTCATTTCCTCTTGAATGCAGGTATACAATTGATTTATATGCTGTGTTTAAAAACGCTTTTTTGAAATCAATTACATTTCTGGATATGTACTGCTAGAGCTTCATAGGTTGTTTTGGGTCATATTTATAAGGCATATGAGTGTCTATGATGTTATTTTTCCTTTTTAAATGGAAAGCGTTCTTCATGGTGCAAGTATCTTGTAAATACGCTCCCACTTGCGGTTGGCAAATTTAGATTTTGATTATGGGAGTTACATAGCCATGTTAATAATGTCCAAAAAATGGTGTTAGGGCATTCCAAAAAACGCTTTCATGTGTCTTAAAGACATTTTCAGTCATTTCCTCTTGAATGCAGGTATACAATTGATTTATATGCTGTGTTTAAAAACGATTTTTGAAATCAATTACATTTCTGGATATGTACTGCTAGAGCTTCATAGGTTGTTTTGGGTCATATTTATAAGGGATATGAGTGTCTATGATGTTATTTTTCCTTTTTAAATGGAAAGCGTTCCTCATGGGGCAAGTTTCTTGTAAATACGCTCCCACTTGCGGTCGGCAAATTTAGATTTTGATTATGGGAGTTATATAGGCATGTTAATAATGTCCCAAAAATGGTGTAAGGGCATTCTAAAAAACGCTTTCCTGTGTCTCAAGGACATTTTCAGTCATTTCCTCTTGAAAGCAGGTATACAATTGATTTATATGCTGTGTTTAAAAACGATTATTTGAAATCAATTACATTTCTGGATATGTACTGCTAGAGCTTCATAGGTTGTTTTGGGTCATATTTATAAGGCATATGAGTGTCTATGATGTTATTTTACCCTTTTTAAATGGAAAGCGTTCCTCATGGGGCAAGTTTCTTGTAAATACGCTCCCACCTGTGGTTGGCAAATTTAGATTTTGATTATGGGAGTGTTTCCTAAGTTTATGAATGACATTGTGCAGATGAAGTTTAGGTCTGACCACAGATTCAAAAGAGGTCTGCCCTTTGTTCAAGAGTAAAGAGGACATGACTTACTTCATTGGTAGGCCTTGGAAACACTAGTGATGTAATTGAAAAATGTGGAGTTTCTTTTCCTCATTTCAGAATTACATCACCTGTGTTTCCTCATTGACTTAAAATATCCTTAATACACATGAAAACGTTTTTTGGAATGCCCTAGCACCATTTTTGGGACATTATTAAAAAGGCTATGTAACTCCCATAATCAAAATCTAAATTTTCCAACCACAGGTGGGAGCGTATTTACAAGAAACTTGCCCCATGAGGTACGCTTTCTTTTTATTAAATATCATCGCGAATTTGGGCAGCACTATAATTGTTTGGGTGCCACCTACTCATATGCCTGTGCATCGTGTAATTTCCGAAGCTGTATTTCTTGTCAGTCCCCCTTGAAAGTCGATCATCGCAAATACGACAAAAGACATATCTGGCATTGACTTTCTTTTGCCCTGGTGGAAATTTAAAAAATTGCCAGATGAAGTTTTCCTTTCTGTTGTACCTCCTGGGCTCCTCTGGCAAAAACTGAGGCTCTTCCTCCTCTTCCTCCTCTTCTTGATCTTCCTCTTCTTCAAAGATTGGTTGAGCAGGTAGTCCTTTCTTCCCTTGAGGAGGTGGAGGTGGTGGTGGGGGAACACTAGCTGAAGCAACAATTGAAGCCATTTCTCTAGAATGTAAAAGGGTCTTTCTCTCACCAAGATGAAAGTCAGAGTGAGGAAAGAAAGAGGGGTTTTCATCATTTGGGAAAAGCAAAAGTTCTAAACCAATGAAAAGTGTTAATTTTAGATCACATGACCTAGTATTACATCATTAGGAAACCAAAAGTGAAATGAACCAATGAAAAGTGTTATTACCAAGTCACATGACCTGCTGTGTTTACGTTTCGTGCTTTGCTCCGCTTTCCGGTCCGCTTCCGGGTCCGCTAACTTGGCGCGTCCAATGACGTATTACGCGACAACGCAAAACGTCATGCTAACGTAACAGTTACGCTAAAGGAACGTTTACCGGTTCGCGGACCAAGCCGCGGCTTTAAATTGAGCTAACGGGAAGCTGACCGGTTCGCGGACTGGGAGCGAAACAAAAAAACATTTCTTAAAAAAATGTATAAAAAACATGTAAAATATATTTTAAGATTTAAAGAAGAATACATTTTACAGCTACAGATATTAGCTTTCAAAAAACCATTGAAATTCAATGAAAAAACCATAGGTTATAGAGAATATATAGTTAGGAATTAGCATTTACAAAACCTTGAAAATTCACTGAAAAAAACATAGGTTATAGACCATATGTAGGGCCAGATGTAGGTAGCCCTTTACCGATCGGAATCGGCCGAAAATACCGATTTTCGGCCGTTTCCGATCGGTAAAGGGCTATTGAGATGTAGGGGCACATTTTCGGTAATTTTACCGAATCGGTATCATTACCGAATCGGTAAATTTACCGATTCGGTAATATGTACCGAATCGGTAAAATAATTACCGATTCGGTAATATTTACCGATTCGGTAAAATTACCGAAAATGCAATGTAGGTAGGCAATGTACCTCCTGCACATGGCTTACAGAATCGGTATTTTACCATGGAAAACAAATCCATGGTAAAATACCGATTCCGGTGTGCATGCACATGTGTGCATGCACACCTATGCCATGTGACAGGCAGACCTGCCCTTAGGGCAGGTATGCCTGCCACATGGCACCCACGCCTGTTTAGGGGGTGCCAGGGGGTGTCAAAGTGACACCCCCTGCACCCTTGTGAAATTCGGTATTTACCGATTCGGTAAATACCGAATCGGTAAAGCCTATTGATTCCTATGAAGCCCATAGGAATCAATAGGCTTTACCGATTCGGTATTTACCGAATCGGTAAATACCGAATTTTACCGATTCGGTAAAAGGGAACATCTGGATTCCCTACATACCAACCCCTCACATTTACCGAATCTTAATTACCGAATCGGTAAAATTCGGTAATTTTCGGTAATTAAGATTCGGTAAATGTTACTTACCTACATCTGGCCCATAGTTAGGGATTAGCATTTACAAAACCTTATTTTATTTGCACAAAACCATTGAAATTCCATATATAGTTAGTTGCACTAACTATATATCGCGCACCCGCAATCCACTGCTGATGATGCCACATATTACATCATTCATGACATGGTCAGTGACATCACTGATGACATCACTGATGACATCTCAAATGACATCACTGATGACATCACTGATGACAACATCCAGTGACTGTATGTTTCTGTAAATTTAAAATATGTCTTACATACTGAAGAATGAGTGGATGTATAAGTGTCTGGATGAAGGATTTAGTAGGTGCATGACTGACTGTATGAGTGAGTGATTAAATGTGTCTCACTGAGTGCATGGGTTAGTGACTAAACTGTCTTAATATGTGCATCATTATGTCTGTTGTTCTGTAAACTGTTGCATGTGTTGATAAGTAGCTATATGAGTAACTATATGGGTTATTGATTGGTTGCCCAAGTATTTGTATGGGAGACTGAGTGTGTGTGTGCGTGGCTGGGAGGTGTATGACTCTGTGCATAGATGTGTGAGCAGTTGATTCACTAGATGTATGGTTTCAAAATTGCATGTGGAAACAGCTGTATGGGCGGTTGACAGTGTGCATGAGTGTATTGGTGAGTGAATGGATATCTCAGTGCTACATGTCAAAGTAAGTACATATGTAAAACACAGTACATGTGAGAGTTGACGTATATAAATAACTGTGCATAAGAGCCAGTGAATGTGTAAGTGGCTGTATGGATCATTGTGAACTTGTATCAGGGATTGTATAAGAGAGTAAATATGTGTTAGTATATGTTTGAATAAGTAAAGTTTGTATAACTGTATAGTTGAGGAAATGGAGGTGTGATTGATTCTTTGCATGACTGACTAGGTGTGTGAGTAACTCCATGGATGAGTGACAGTCTGTGAGTGTCTGTTTACACTGATTGTATCTAAGGTTATATTAGAGTCTGAAGAGGTTCATCGTATTATCACATGAATGATATAATCAGTGATGTGATCAGTAATGTCAAATGAGATGTCATCAGTGATGTCATCAGTGATGTCATTTGAGATGTCATCAGTGATGTCATTTGAGATGTCATCAGTGATGTCATCAGTGATGTCAGTGACCATGTCATGAATGATGTAATATGTGACATCATCAGCAGTGGATTGCGGGTGCGCGATATATAGTTAGTGCAACTAACTATATATGGAATTTCAATGGTTTTGTGCAAATAAAATAAGGTTTTGTAAATGCTAATCCCTAACTATATATGGTCTATAACCTATGGTTTTTTCAGTGAATTTTCAAGGTTTTGTAAATGCTAATTCCTAACTATATATTCTCTATAACCTATGGTTTTTTCATTGAATATGTATATATATAAATTGGTTATAGGAGGCTTGATTTTATTTTACTAACACGAATTTCCCAGAGACTGATTAATTCGCTCGATTTCAGACTCCTGTAAATTTTTAATAACGTAGCAGGCTTTGGGCATTGGCCTAGATCCCTGATGTTGATGAGGAATACAAAAGAAACATTTCTGCAGAAACAAGCGTATTTAAGCCAAACATATATGATACCTTTAGTTATTTTTCAGAGTAGGGATTTTTTGACTTCCCAGTGGCAAGAGGTATCAATAAACTGCACGAAGTATCCTGGCATGACTCTGGAACCCACCTGCCTGTTGCTGCTTGACTTCCAAATTGGAAGGAAAAACAGCACTTAACCGTTTGGGATTCTTCTGAACTGAACAGACTGCTGTCTATTTCCGATTATTCATAGTTCATCTCTCATTTTAATGTAGCCCTAACAGTATTTTTGTTAAGAGGAGCTGTTTAACGAACATAATACAGGTGGCAAATGGATTCAACATCCTCATTAGTCAGAGTAAGAAGCCCTTGGCATATCATTCTGCTTACAGACTGATGCCAAAAGTGGTTTAATACAATCCATGCTCCTGTGGCGTGACTTTATTTAAGCAACTAAGTGAAAAAATACATGCAATGTTAACAAACATTATTTATAAAAATAGGAATGCAGCAGCTTGTGAAAACGGTCTTGATAATAATAATACAATATCTAAAGGGCTGTTTGTATAAAACCAGTTTCGATTGTAATCGTGGCTCAGATGTACAACCTATAAACATGACCTAATAAGTCTGCTTACAGATTTTGTCATATATCCATTTTCCTATTTCCACTGTAAGATGAAAACCAAATGCTTGCAGCATCATAATGTTCTATGGCTTGAAAGAACAATATATATGGCCTATATCATTGTTACTGTTTATATAAATTCTCACTATTGTGACCTCAATTTCGAGTTGTACGTTACTGAGATAGTGTTCCGCTTCAGTAAAATTGATCCAGGGGCATATAATTACAATCAATGGGGAATTACCATATGAGTAATGGGGCATCACCATATGGGCACAATTTGGACAGCAGTAATACCTCAAGAAATACCCTGTTGTATTTTACAGCATACATTTACCACCATCTCTGTGCAGGTGGTAAATGTATGTGGTGGTAACTGTAGGTGGGGTTGGTGTATGTAGTGGGGGTGGTAAAAGGTGAAGAGGAGATTGGAGGAGGGTCAACGCGTTTTCTTCGTAGGTGGAGCATTGTATGCTTCCGCCTGTTATTAAAAAAAGAATCGATGAGACTTTGTTGCTGTTTCAACGTCTTTCAAAGTCTTAAATTATTGTTCCAGACAGTTTTTTCTACTGAGAAATCCTGATAACCCTGAGTGCAAGAAGATCTAAACATTAATAATCAGGCAGAGTGAAATTACAGATGCAAACATGCATTCACTTTCTTCTGCCTGATTCAGGCCTATTAGCGAGTAGACATATCACAGTATCCTCCACTTATTGAGAAGTCTTCATCACAAATTAGAACATTGGAACGTTTAGAGCTCAATGGAGGATGGCTCAGGGCCAATCCAAGGACTGTCGTTCTGTTTTCCCCTATTTAATTTAGAACATTCTACCCCCATTGAGTGGAATATTCTAATAGCATTATAGTCTATCTGCCTCAGCTATACTGGTTGTTAAACATCTTCACGCTTGTTATAGACTTTACCTGTTGGTCAGGCCTATACCTCAGGTTCAGGGCCTTTAACAATCATATTAGCCATCTGCAGAGTGCCATAAAGTTATAAAAAGAAAACTTAAAGTGCAATTATAGAAATGCTGGTGTATGAATTGTATGGCTCCTAGAAGGACACTTCTCCCTTCCCCTGTGTTTCCTGGTATTCCAAAGATCAATGGGAAGCAATATAATGGCAGGGGGTTGGCCCATCGAATTTACTGCTTCTTGATAAATCCGCAAGAATAAAGGGAATGGTAGGGGTTTTAGTCATCATCTCTTCCTGGTCCATGCCAGCAAATATTCTCAGGCCCAGTCGATCAGTGGAATGGCAGGTGCAGTTTCATTAAGTTCACTACCAACCCATGTTCCTTGGTAAATTGCACATAGGAAGCTTTAGTCTTTAGAGGCTCCAATATTTCTAATGAGCATGGAGGATGTACAATCCTTTCTCTATCTCGCTCTCAACTTTCGAATGTTCCGATTTGGGAAGAAGGCTTCTCAATAAGTTGAGCATGTTGTGATATTTTAAAAAAATGACTTAAGACTTTGAAAGACTGAAACAGCAAACAAGTCTCATACATTTTTTTATAACAGGCAAAAGCATACAATGCTTCCACCTACAAAAAAAAACTTTGACCACCTCCAATCTCCTCTTCCCCTCTCCAGAGAGAGAGAGAGAGCAAGAGAGAGAGAGAAGGAACACATTCAGCAGAGAAGTGAAGCCCATAGTACAGAAGTATTGGTATGTCAAAGTGTTGAAAATATCATGTTACTATTGCTATATTTAATTTGCAATTCAGTGAAACTCTAAGAATTCTCTAGCAGGATTAGAGCTCATGGCTTGCTAGCCATTACCGATCGTGGCACTGTCTTTGATGTCACTTGAATCCACTACTTACAAAACAACACTTCTGTATATTGTCTCTTTTATCCATAAGGAGCCATTATTTCGACCAGAGAAATATGTTCCTGATTGCTCCCAGTTGGGATGTTATGACAATGAATACCCAGACTGTATGAGATCTGTCTTCACCCCAGATTTTTCACTTTTTTGCTGGACCCTATTTTATTGCTGGTTTGTAGACTCTGCACACTGGGGCACTACTGTCCAATGTGCAGTTTATGTGTGCTGACTCCGAAAACATGGAGAAATTGGCTAAACACTGCCTGGTGTATTTAATATTTCTATAAGGTCACAGAATACGACGAGGAAATACGCCTATGGCATGAAAAGCTAACTGTGACTTGTAAACTGCAGCTCTTATTGTGCCATCCACTAGTGTGACTGATGCAAATATATTTTCAGTCTTAATATTTTAGCCAGACAGCCGCAGAGTAAAACCTGTAGAAATACCTGTTGACAGGTAAAAACCTCTCTTTTAAATATCCGTAACTCACCTCTGTGTAGCCCACAAGACAGGGCACATGGTATTTAAAACTGGGATATGTAGAAAATTAATGTTAATATGTCACTGCAGTGACAAGGCCCAAACAGCTAGTTTCACTGTGGCAGGTTTTTCTGTCCTTTGTAGAAAATCTGTGAACAAATCAAAATACTAAGGGGGTCATTAGGCTGGCGAGCAGACTTTGTACACCCATCCTTCCGTGGAATGGGACTGCCCGCCATAGGTGCGGGGGTGCAGAGATTAGGATGCGCCTGCCACACTGGTGCGCACATCCTGCATTCCTGACATTGCGGCGGGCGGTGCACTCAGCACCGCCCGCCACAATGCCAGGAAGGCATGTTGTGCACTTCCATGCGCAACATGGCAGGCACCACGCGGAGCCTGCCATGTTGTGCATGGAACTGCAGGGGGGTACCATAGGTACACCCATTTGCACCCCCCACCCCAATGAGTCCCTGGGGGCCCGCAACGGGCCCCACAGGCAGACTCTGCAAGCCTTTCCATGGCGGAAATGCCGCCATGGAAAGGCATGTCCCAGCACACATTTTAATATGGCTGGCGGTGTCAAACAGACACCGCCACCATATTGAGCCCTTTTCTGTCTGCCGCGGACCCCCCAGTCATTGTAATATGGCGGGGGTCTTTGCTGTGAAGATGGCGATCCGCCCACCATCCTAATGTGGCCCTAAGTCTGCATCTCAGTAATTGTACCAGTTAGAAAATTAATTAATTCTCTTTTTTAACAGTTATTGAAAATTCAAAGCTATAGTAAAGTCTGAATTGTAATAACTACTAAGGAAAAGTAACTTTTAAAAATTCACCTTTTCTCTGCCTGAAGCTTCTTGAGGCGAATCTGCAGTAGCTCTCCAGCTTCTCTCAGTCTGTACTTGGTGAGGTGTGAAATGCTCCTCACAGAAGAAAGCAATAAGCTGACATGAATGGGCAGAGTTGACTCATCTGAACTACAACAAATATTCAGATTTGGGGTCATGGGCATCATGACACACCTCACTGTCAAATCCTGTTGGACAGGTCTGTTGACCCACATATAACACTTGAGGCACACTTGAAAGGGAGACAAAATAATTCCATGACAATTATTGTGTGTCCAAGGCCCAGTTGCTGAAGACCCCTGCTTTTTTCCTGTCATTCTCCTGTCTCTGGGTGTGTTGTGAGTACAGTGCTTGCTTCAAATTGGATTGTATGTCTACACTTGTGAAAGCACTGGGGATCTCCCTACGACCAAAGACTTTCCCCATCTTGAAAATGCCCTTATACATGGCATTTTTGGTCTATTTGTAATAAGGCAAGCAGAAAGTACTGAAAAAATGTGTAGAGCTGGCCCTGGGAACTTTTACCTCATTGGTTAGGGAATGCTCATAATTCACCCCAATAAACAGGCACCCACTTCAGAACACTTTCTGGACTTGTGGAAGATCTGAAGAGGACTGGACCTGCTGTCTGCGGCTTGAGAGGAGCCATGAAGGACTGAATATGCTCCCTATTGTACCCAGAACAAAGAAGAGGACTCCAAGGATTAGTTGGCTGACCTCCTATATGTCTACAGGGAGACAAATTAGGAGAGGCATTTTCCTTGGAGTGTATAGCCGACCAGTAGCAACTGGGCCTGGACCCCAAGTGCTGCCCCTGAGGCTATGGGAGCCTTTGAAGTGACCCAGAGACTCTGCACCAGAAACCCTGAAAGGTTGGGATTTAAAAGACTGAGTCAGAAGGTAAAATCATTGACCGGAACCCAGCAGTGGGTTCTTTGTGGGGGGAGCGTTGCCCTCCCGCCCGCTGCAAGCCACTCAAAGTGTTATCATTAAAATGCCAATGAAGTCATTTCATTGCCATTTTATTTTTAAAGAAGATGAGCAGCACCCGCCAGACTGCCTCTGAGCCAGTAGGGCATGTCCTCTGCTGCCGATTGTCAGCAGGAGGACTGGAGTATTTGTGGCCATGCACGTCGAAACTGTGCATGTCACTTTGGCCAGCAGTCTTGCGCTGGCCAAAGACACATGCACACTTTGAAGCTATCCACCAAGCTGTCTTTGACAGCTGGGTGGAGACCAAGCACAGACCTCAAGGGCCTGAAGGAGCGTTAGGCCAACCTTTTCCATACAATTTTGGTGCTGCAGAATGAGAACAGCACCAGGATTGGTAGGGGGATTCTTCGTTTTCTGTCTTCGGAAGGACAGTGAGGAGGATGATGTGGAGCCAGAGGGTACAATTTAGTTGTATTTCATTAATATAATGTGTAATGCATGTACTGTTTGTTTTTTTGGAGGGAGGGGTCCTTTTTTCGGGGGGCTTTTGAGGGAGGGTGTTTTTTTTAGTATGGGCTTTGTAGGAAGGGAAAACATGTTTTAGTTTTTTAGGAGGTTTTAGGGCATTTGTGCTCGCCTCAACACTTTGAAAGGTCACCAGCCGCTCCTGCCAAAACCTGGTTTGTGTATTCTGCCTTTGGACTTTTATGGTCAGCCTGAAATTATGCTCAGATCCTGGTCTAACATGACCAAAGACTATCATTTGAGATTATCACGTGTTGGTGATATTTCTAGTTGAAAAATTAAAAATTAATTTATCAGAGTCCCTTCATTAGATTTTTGTCATTTTACTGTAACTTTGTTTGTTAAGTTAACAATTTCTCCATGTTTTCGGGGTCAGCACACATAAACTGCACATTGGACAGTAGCACCCCAGTGTGCAGAGTCTACAAACCATTTGTAAAGAGATGCCAGTTCAAGCTGCTCACCCACACTTACAATACACTACACAACAAAGGACGGTATACACCTGTTACAACGCAACTTTTACAACTACCTACTGTTACAACGCAACTTTTACAACGCATACCATTACAACGCATTGCGCTGGGGGGCGCTCTAGGATAGGGAATAAGTATAATTTACTATCCAACACCTTCCCTAGTGTCCACGGGGACTGGAGTTAGAATAGTAAATTATACTTACCACTATCCAGCACCTCAAAGCGCTATGCGTTGTAATGGTATGCGTTGTAATGGTCGCGTTGTAATAGTAGGTAGTTGTAATGGTATGCGTTGTAACATGGTACATCCACAAAGGACCAGCATACATCAACAAATGAGTGAATTTCCACCAACCTACCAGAGAACTCCATTCCATATCCCTCTCCCTAGCTGCTACCCAGCACATCTGTCGGGCGAACTGCGGAGGCAGCTCTTTCGCTCACCTGGTGGCCAAGACCTGGAACACCCTCCCCCTGCACCTTAGAATTGCAGAGTTGCTCCAAAAATACAGGAAGGACCTCAAAGCTTGGATGTTCATCCAATAGGAAACAACAGCCTGAACCTGCAGCAGGACCCTAAAGCACCTCAAGACCCTCACGAGGGAAACAGCAACACTATACAAATGCTGATTGATTGATTGGTTGATTGATACCTAAAATAAAACATAATTGCTTGTCATGTTCCCTTGCCTCTTCAGTGAAAATGCTGTACAGAACTAGAAAAAAATCATACTTGTATAATTATAAACACAGGGCCAGTACTTCTTCTGAATTCACATAGAATGATGAATTCACTTAAATATTCAATAAACCAAAGCTTATATCATAAGAAGTCAGAAATAGCAATGTGTTCATACATTTCTTTATGTTACAAGTTATGAGTATGAAATTAAATGAAGTACAAACATTCCAAGGGCCACAACTTTCAGGATAACTTAGGACCATCTACAAATATGTAGTGTAACTGAGGACATAGCTTTAAATAACCCCTGTACAAAATCATTTGGTCAGCACCACATAGAGAGGTGTTTAAATGGATGGCCATTTGCATCGAAGGGTTTGGCAAATGGTGCTTGATAAATCCAGCTTCATAAAGTTCAGTTAACATGTGCCCCTACAGTGATTCAGAAATAATATACAAATTAGACCAGTGCCCAGAGACTCTAGCGACTTTAACTATTAAATAACCCACCAGATGTCCATCAGGGACATGCATTGCTGTTTTTATGTGTGTAACTCTGAGAGAATTGCAGTGCATTCCTTACCTTTCATTTATTTGAATTGTATTAATAAAGCGCCTGAATCACCCCTTCATGTCTCTCCGCGCTCAGACTGCCATAAACAACCATTTAGAAACAATCAGAACAGTGTCGTTTTCAACAACTTTCTAGACATCAAATAATCAGTGCATTGACGTAAGTGGATGGGGAGTTGGTTCCAGATTCATGTGCATGTGTGGAATTGTCTCTTTAACAGTTCCTCATCACTGCTTCTTAATCATACCATATCACTATAGCTCCTCTAATCAACCAAAATCTCCTTGTTAAGAGTCTATTGTCACTGAGGGTCCAGTGGCATACTAATCGCATGACTCTTGCATGCATACTTTTGGTTTTTGTAAATCTTCTGATTATTATACAACATACCTACAGACCCTCTAGAGATAAAGATTAAACTAGCCCATCTTCTAAAAACCTGCAGAGTTTTGGCAGGCCTATTAAAGATTTGAATTTATTTTCTGTGCTGTTACTCTCTTTTTGGATGCACTGCAGGAGCACCTTTTCACTTTGCACATATGGAGCAACCTATTGAATGATATAAATATTGTAATTGGGTTTTCATTGAATATATGCCATGCATTGAATTATACAGACCCATGTTTTTTTGGATATATTTCCTGTTATCAATTCGTTAGATAAATGTATGCTTAACCCCTTGCATGCTGATGACGGAGCGGTTCCGTCATCAGCTACGGGTGAGCTGTGCTGATGACGGAACCGTTCCGTCATGACTCCGCCCGCGCAAGGCGGAGTCAGCATGGGCGGGGAATTCCCGCCGCACGCAAGGCGTTAAGAAGCTCTTTCCAACAGAACCACTTTTGTTTGAACCCTCAGAGGCCTGCCCTGCAGTTGAGCCCTACTTCTCCACCTGAATCCAGGACTACCAGTGTGACTTCAAGGGCTGATTTACTGGTGTCCTAGTCAGAGCCACAGGGACATAACAGGCTCTCACCAGTTTAAACTAGCACATGAACCCAGCTGTGTGAGTCCTGACCCCCCAAGTGGTGCCCCTCGAGGCCTGGATCCTTGGTGGTGGTGTTAAAGGTGGTACGGGAAGACTGGAACCAACATGCTCATCGATTCCCTCCGAAGTGCGTTGCACAGTCTGACTTTGCGGTAGATCCCACTATGTTCTACTATGCAGAAGCAAATCCTTTGCAGTGGACCTTCGTTATAGGTGTACCCGGCCTCCTGGAACTCTCGTTGGCTACAGTCCCCTGCCTCATCTTGCTCGAGACTTTTGACTTCCATAAAAGTCACTAAGTTTGTATGTAGAAATCTTCACAGCGACTTCGTCCAGCAGCTCTCCAACAATGACGCTCCTTCCTTGCACACCTTTTGCAGCCTTGCCCTGCTGAACTTTACTCTCTCAAATCATTTTTTCATGAATTTATTTTGAGTCTCCTTGCCTAATCCACTACCTGTATGCAACCCATGTTACATCATGGTCTGCTATATTGTATAACTTTGACCCGGTCTCATCTGTTAGTTTTTACTAAGAATCTTTTTAAAATTGTAACCCCAGTTCTAGTAATTGGATTTTTGTTGTTTTGATATCAATTTATTAAAACGTATTCTATTTTTCTAAATTGGTGTGAGATTTTTTTGTGTCACTCTTACACTTATTACTGTTTGTGAACGGCAGAAATACTTCATGCATTACCTCTAAGTTAAGCCTAACTGCTTTTTGTGCCAAGCTACCCAGGGTTAAGCACAGGTTAATTGAATGATGTTTGTGAATCAGCCCTGAAGGAATTGTGACTGTTGCTTGACTAGGGCTAACATCTCTGTTAACCAACAACCAAATTAATTTCTAAAACCACTATTGGTTTAATAACATGTGCTTGTTTGACTGCACTTTATCCCCTAATCAGCCAAATTTACCTCAATTTTTACCCAGGGTTTGTGGATTTTCCTGAAGGGGGCAGCTCCACGTGAACAATTGTCTGGATGTTTTCCTAAAATGGCATCAACAAAAGGTTATCCATACTAAAGTCACCATCTTCTTAGCTTTCAGTAACATGCAGAGCTGAATAAAAAAAAAACATTTTATCAAATTTTCCTATTTTGTGTACTTTCAACCTACTTCCAATTTGTGGAAATAAAACATTGTGAAACCCATGGGTGATCCAAGAAAGCTACAGATTTCTGCAAAGTAGACACAATTCTGAATTCAGCAAGTCATCATATGTGAAGGTCCCTCAAGGTTTTTCTAAAGAACTAACTGCAGAAATAAAGAAATACTGACAATGAGTAGGAAAAAAAAGCCATTTGTGATAACGTTTTCATCTGTAACTTTTATTCATGATGGACGATTTACAAAAGCAGTATACCATTATGTCCACTTGACCTCTTCAGCTATCAGGTAGCTCCACCGGGCATCAGTCAGATAGCTAGGTCTCAACGGAAAAACATTTAAAGAGCGACGATGACAATAGGAAAGGAGCGTAGAGGGGAAAAGGGGTAGGGTAAAGGAGTAGGAGGGGGATACAACAGAGAGACAGAGGGTGGTCTGCCCAAGGTCCGGCTGGGTAGGTGACGGTCGGGGGGGAATCTACATCCCATCATCTCTTTAGCTAACAGGTAGCTCCACCGGGCGTCAGTCAGATAGCAAGTTCCACAGTCAAGGGAAAGATCAACGAGTAAATGCCATGGAGGGAGAGCACAAGGTACCCAGATTCAACAACTGACATGCTCCATAGAATTTTCTTTTCATTGTGTACTGTGTATTGACCAATTTGTATGGTGATATATGTGCAGTTAAAAATAGGTATCAAGGAAAGCAATGCATTTCTAAAATGGGCACAAGATATGGAGTTTAGGAGCAGTGTTTATTTGTACATCTCTGAATTTTTTGGGCAGAGGGCCTTTTATTAAACTAAACATCTGGGGTAATCCAAAATGGGGAGACTTGCATGGCTCTCACAATGATCTGTTATCCCGAATCCCTTGAAAACCTCATGCACTGACTAAAAAACACTGTCTCCTCACATTTCTGTGATGGAAAGTTTTGAAATCTGTGGGGAGCCACACTTCCTTCCAGCTTTTCCCCAGGTCTCCCAATAACAATGGTGCCTTACTTGTGAGGGTAGGTGGCCTAGTTCTTGTGACAGAAAAAAGGTCAAAAACGCAACATTGACATATCCCATTTTTTCAGAGAAAACTGTTCCTTATTTTGCAAAGTTGGTAGCTATAGATTTTGGGGATTTAGCTCAGCCGGCACCAATGAAAACCTAAACACCAGCACATTTTTAAAAACTAAACATGTGGGGGAAAATAGGGTAGGGTGACCTGCATGTCTCCTACCAGGTCTGGAATCCACAAGGAGCCGCAAACGTCTTTCCAACCAGAATTTCCCCCATCTCTTGATAAAAATGATACCTCACTTGTGTGGGTATGCCTAGTGCCCGCAACAGGAAAGGGCCTAAAATGCAAAACAGAGAAATCAGATTTGTGCACTGAAATCTGATCATTTCTTGCAATGTGGGTAGCCATGGATTTTGGGCAATAGCTTAGCTGCCACCTAGCGAAACCAGGGTAGTCAAAGCGTGTGTGACTTGCATGGCACTCACCAGGTAAATTTACCCAGAAGCCATTGTACACCTTAAATTTAGACTGAAAACATACAAGTTTCCAAGCATTTCTGTGGAGAAACCCTTTGGAATCTTTGGGATGCCACAAATTTCCTATGACCCAGCATTCTCCCAAGTCTCCCACTAAAAATAATACCTCACTTGTTTGGGTAGCCCTAGTGCCCACGACAGGAAAGGGCCCAAAACAAAACATAGACATTTCACATTTGTGCATTAAACAGTTCTTATTTTCAAAATAGATAGCTGTGGTCATCATGCCCTAGCTCAGCCGACACCAAAGGACACATAGCAACCCTGTACATTTTTCAAAACTAGAGAGGAAGGGAAGTTCAGGGGTGCATGACTTGAAAGGCCATTTCTAAGTAATTTCCCCAGAAGCCCCTAGCAAATGTCAAACTTTAGTTTTAAAAAATCTAATTTTCCTTACATTTCTGTGACAGAAATTTCTGGAATCTGTGGGGAGCAACATATCTGCTAGCACCCTGATGTCCCATATGGCTCTTTATAAGAACAGTACCCACCATTAGCATTGACCTTGGCTTGATTCATTCTTGCCGTAGGCACAAGGCCTAGCCACACAAGTGGTGCAGAGTTTATATTGTCACAACTGGGGTACCAATGGGTGGTAGGAATTCTGGGGATTCCTGTGGATTTTAAAGGCCAATCACAGAAATGTAGGGAAAATGTATGATTTAAGGGCACAGAATGAGGCTTTCAAGGAATTATGGGTAAGGAAACCTTGTGGGTCCCAAGCAAAACACATATACCTGTAATCCCCTGGTTGTCTAGTTTTACAAAATGTTGGTGGTTTGCAAGTTTGCATGAGTGGCACCACAGCATTGCCCAAATACTTGAGCTACCATTTTTGCATATCGCTCAATGGAGCTCTTTAGTGCTGGGGTCTCATGGCCCACACAAACACACAAGTGGGGTACAGTTCTTATCGGAAGACACGTGGGAACTCAATGTGGTAGGAAATTCGTGACTCACTGAGGATTCCAGAACTTAGTGTGCTTTTAGTCAAAGTTTAATATTTGCAGGGCATTGTGGGCAAGAAAATGTTGGGGGATCCAAATGAGGTACACTAGCCTTGACTACCCTGGGAGTCTAGTTCTAAGAACTGTTTGGGCCTCATATGTTTTTCCAGGTAGCAGACTACCAAAGCCCAAAAAGTGTAGCCATTTACCATTGCAAGAGGGATGATATTAGAAGTTGGCCACACTCTCTGGCTGGCCATTGGAACAGGATGATTTAGTTTTCAGGAGAGCAGAAAGACTGTTGAGGCTTCACGGGGGAGGTTGAGGACTGATGTTTGGATGAGTAAGACCCACCCCATGATTTTAATAAAAATATATTCCTGCCATACAGTTGGCTTTCTACACCCCAGGGTCAAAATAGAGTAAACCTCTTCCTAGGCCTTTGGAGGGAGATAGTTTTTTCCCTTTTGGTGTGCAGGTGTGGCCAATACTACAGTGCAACATTTTTTTTTGCCCCAAAGGAAAAATACTTGCTGTCAGGTAGACATTTTACCCTTCCGGGGTCAACTCTAGGGCAATCTCCCCAGTTGGGTCAACACTCTTATCTGCCCCCAGGGAGACAGAAAGACACTATTGGCCCTTAAGAGACTGGGGTGATGCCAGGTTAGGCCAAACCTTCCTTTTGTTTGTGGTGGCATAATTTTGAATTCTCTGGTGAGTAGGGGACTTTCTACCCCCCTGTCAGAATCTCTGTCAGTGTGTCACCGAGTGTGGTGACTGAGGCCTGTCCTACTATAGGCCCTGCTCAACGGGGCCAAGCACCCCTTCTGCACCTGACTCTCAGTTAGGTAGCTTTGGATGGGCAGTGAAGGCTACTTCAGGGGGAAGAACCGATCGATCAGTGAACACAACTCATAATTCAATGTGCAAGCAGTATAAAAAGAAGTATTTTATTTCTCATTCAATATATGCAAAGGCAAATGACATTCAAAAGCAATAACACAACCCCCTTGTGGTCAAGGCTCTAGTAGTTGTCAGGCCACTCCCGTTTTCCACTAACTTTAGTGCAACAGGTTTGATGTTGTTCCCCATTTATGACCACATCCAGAGAATGTAAACTATAAGACCATACTCTAGAGTTCTTCCCTCTGACACCTTTCCGATATTCAGTGACACAAGTCTACCGGGTTGCAGTACCATTCACAGTATGTCCCGTGGGGCCCCAAAGGCCCAGTTCAAGGCTTACCCACTCTAGTGGTATGGAGCCCCTCAGCTGTGCAGCGAAGTCCTACTCTGGAATAGTGAAGTCAGGCTGCGCACGGTCACAAGCAGCAGCACCAGGAAAGTGTAGGCTCTCTCCTCCGAGCCACGCTACTTCTGGTTTTATTGATCTATGCTGTTCCACACCAGTCATCACACTGTAAGTCATACTTTCCTTCATTGAGGGTTAGGCTGAGCTCCTTGCTCTGATGTGGTTCCACAATGTGGTTTGATTCTTGAGCTTTCTCTGGTGCAGTTCGCAGTATGAGGGCCTGACGCGCCTTGGTCACAGCAGCAGTTTCTTGGTCCTGGGCGACAGCCCATACCCTTAGACTCAGCATCTGTGGAGGCCCCTCCTTGCATATGGGGTCACTACCTCAGCACTGACAAGTCTGGTCACACTTACCTGGTGTTGATTTTCTTGGTAGCCCCCCCTTTTGGCCTACGGGGCAACCAAGCATGAGGTTGTGCAGACCTGGCATCCTCCACACCACACTTGTCTTAATCCATGGCGAACTCTCCTGGCACACTGTGGTCACCAAAATCAATCCAGCTCATGGGCTATGTCTTGATCATCGCAAGAGTGGATTCCTCACACCTCACAGTGGGAGTCCTCACAAATGAGCTCCCCTTGGACCTTGCTCTTTCCAACACTCTCCTCCCCTCACAGGGCACATTGTTCCAGGCTCCAGGGCAGGTGGTCTTTGTTTCCCTGGGTGATGCCCCAGTCTTGGTCACAGGCAGCAGTCTTGCAGAGCTTTCTCTCCTTACACAGCCTTTCTGACTGCTAAGTAGATGACAACATTTGGGTTCTCCAACTCCCTGTTTTTACAGTCCTTTTCCCGATCAAAATGTAATTTAATGTATGAATCTTTAAAGTTTTATCTTGGGGTTCTGTTTCTTTGAAATGGACATATTCCCCTTTCCTCTTGCTCCTGAAGGATGTCTGTCACAGCAGATAGGACTCCTACGATGATTAACACAGAAGAAGATTTATTGGAACCACCAGAGTGCACACCTGGATGTCAGCCTCGGTAATATAAGCATCAAACGGTTACTCCTGGGCTCCCAGCCATACTCTTTATGATTCCCTTATAAGCCCCATCTCTTTCTTCTTGAGATGTGTCCAGGCTCCTTCCATCTGACCTACCATTGATTCAGAGAGCCTTTGAAATGCACAGAGCGAGCCTGGCTCTCCCTTCTACCAGAGCATATCCCTCCCAGCTTACCAGAATGAAGCAATATGCATATCTGTGTGGGGGATTCCTCTGCTCCTCACGTTTTCCACCACATAGACATGGGCTCTCAAAATGGATTCTAAAGTCATCCATATAATGCACCAATGAAGACACACTTGCACTCAGAATACATCCAAACTAAACCTACTGCACAGCATTGTTACCCTTGTGAACTATGCAACCACGAACATAACTACATGCCACAAATATATTCAGTCTGCACACACTGTCCAGAACTGCAGATTTTCTGTGTTGTACCCGAGTATGCTATTTTAAAAACACACACTGCCATCATACACACATTTACCATGCATGTACTTCACCACACGTCACCCCTTATGTAGTGTACTTTTTGCAAGCACACATACATTCAGCATGTTTCCATCACACATGCACTACCACATCTATCAGATGTGGGCCAGGAGTAAGTTAAGCACACACCAGCATAACTTTAAAAAAGGGAAGAGCACCTGTTGGCCTTACACTAGTGACACAAGGTAAAAAGGTCCTGTTCACTTCTATTGATCACTACATGGTATTCTGCCACCAATGCATGTGTGCTGCTTATCTCCTGGTAAAGGCAGTAGCCTTCCAACACTATGAAGGCCCAGTCCAACAAGAACCACAATCTGTGAGCTAGGCTTATATAATGGCACACTCACATGATCCGTGTTTGCCTAAGACAAAAATATCAACCTTAGGGACCATGACAACAGTACAGTTGGGCACTCAGGGCAGGGGTGCACGTCTCTTACCATACAGAAGACTTTTCCGTCCCAACACCAACTCTGGAGCAAATTGAAGGCAACCCCCTTGTATTCCCTGGGGGGGAGGGGGGAGTTGGCAGAAAGGCTTGTTTGTAACCTTTGGGGTTGGGGTTTGGGGTTAGGGTTGTCAGCAATGTCAGAGTGCAACACCCACACAACTTTATTTTGCTCCAAAGGCACACTCTCTAGGGTCAAGTGGACTCTCTACTCCCTAAGGGGCAGATTTAAGGCAACCTCCCCATTGAGGGTAAACTTTCTATCTGAATTCAGGAGATCAGAAAGACACTATTGCCCCTGGTTTGGGGGGGGTGTAGCTTAATGCCAGGGTAGGCGGCACCCTCCTTTTGCTGGTGTTGGCACCATTTCGAATTCCCTGGTGTGTAGTCGACTTTCTGCTCCAAACAGGGGTAAATTGAAGGCAAACCACCAACTGCCCCTGAAGGGGGTAGTAAGACTTGTTTGTCCCATAGGGGCATGCGTGTGTGTGGCCAATGCCAGAGTTTGACAGCCACACCACTTTCTTTTGCCCAAAAGCAAAGTCCCTGGTGTCTGGTGGATTTTCTGTCACCCTCCTTTTGTTGTGGCACCATTCTGGTGACGGCAGCAGCAGCGACGGTGACACGCTTCCTCTTCGTTGTGTCCCGCTTCCAGCTCCTTGCGACACGCAGTTTCTCAGAAGGCCTAAAACAGCAGCAGGCACTTCCAAAAGAACTCTGCGGGGCTGGGGGTTGAAGTCTGTTGTCCCTGAGACTTCAGCAGGAGGCAAGTTCTTTTCCAAGCCCTTGGAGATCCTTCACAAGTTGCAAGCAAAGTATACAAAGTTCCTTTCCCCTCTCTTTGGCAGTAAGGCAACCTCTGCAGGCCAATCTCTTAAGCAGCACTTCAGCTTAGGAATAGTATCTCCTCAGTTTCTTCAGGTTCATCTCCTCAGCAGAGGTTTCTTCTTGTTTGTTCAAAAGTGATCTAACTTCTTGGAATCAGGGTCCCAATATATATAACCCAAAATCCTTTGTTCTCTGAGGGGAGAGGGGCCTTTGCCCAGTCCAAACCAGTTCTGAAGCACTCTGTTTACCAGACTTCTCCTTTCCTTTCACAATGCAGGGCAGAAGCATCAGACGCCCCACAGGAGGTGGAGCCACCATTGTGAAAGGCGAGTACCGCCCTTGAACACTTTTTTGACTCCTTCTCTTCTTTCAGTGTGCAGGGCAGAGACATCATCCTCACCCCAGGAGGTGGGGCCAGCATTGTGGAAGACAGGCACAGCCCTATTCAAGGTTCAGGTGCAACTCCTCCCTCCCATCTAGATGAAGATATCTCTATTCACCACTGGGTTGACTCATGATGTCTCTTGGAATCTCCCAGCCCTGTCACTCACAAACTCCAGACAAAGGAATACACAACCTAGCAGAGGCAGGCTTGAAAGGTTAGGCAAGCAAATACCTACTTTCTAAAAGTGGTATTTGAAAACACAGAATGTTAAAACCAACTTCACTAAAAGATGCATGTTATCATTCTGAGTTCAGGAATAATAAACTCAAATTTCTACTACGTTCTCTGAGTCAGTTAGGATTATAAAATGAAATAATTCTAACAGCCCATTCTGGCCTATAGAGAACAGGTAGCCTTGCAATAGTGAAAAACAAAAATGGCTGTAATTCACTATTAAGACATGCCACACACACCAGGGCATGTCCTACCTTATACTTACAATGCACACTGCCCTTGGGCCTACTATAGAGGGGACTGATATGAAGACAAGGGAAGTTTTAGGGACTGGCAAGTGGGTGTACTTGCCGAGTCAGCATGACACTACAAGGCTGCACACAGGCTCTGCAATGGCAGACCTTAGACTCATTTTACAAGGCTACTTCTGTGGGTGGCACAACCAGTGCTGCAAGCCCACCAACAGCATTTGGATTTACACCCCTGGGCACACTCAGTGAACTGTACTAGGGTCTGACAAGTAAAATAAATAGGCAAACATGGAACCACTGATTAAGACATCAATTTACAATAGGGAGCGCTTGCACTGTGGCACTGGACAGCAGTGGCACAGTGCCCAAAGCATCTAACACCAGCAGAAAAACATAAGGCAACAGCAAATATGGAAGGGAGACCCAAGCCAATGGTGCCAGGTCTAGCAGTTTGTAGTTATGAAACATTTATACACTCACCCACTAGTGTTGGAACTTTTGTATCTCGGGAGTGGGAGGGAGAGGGTCTCCCTGTTGTCACACTCTGTGATTTACAACCTAATAGTTAGAGAAAAAGGAAGGGAATGGTGTAAGTGATGGTGTCTCTGTACATGGTCTCATACGCAGGTTAGATGCTGCATCTTGTCTATACATACCAGCAACGTGACTTACTTCATCAAGGTTCCTAGACTGGCTCTTCACCTATTCTGTTCCGTGTCTACTGGCTGGTGGTGGTCTGCCACTGGACGACGCATGTTTTTATAAGTAGTTCTGGTCCCAGCTCTTTTTACGCAGCACTGCATTTCTTCCTATGTGCGGCCATGGGCACTCGTATGACATCTATCTCCTAAGCCGCTTGTCAGAAGATGTTGCCATGAAGAACTTCATAGAATTACAATGATCCCCACGGGATCATGAGATTAGAGGTTCATTGAGTTCTTGTCCCATTCTTTCAGTGTATAATGTGTACATTTCTCCTTTCTCATTATCATATCCATTACTCAATGTGTCGATTGATATGTCATTGTAGTACATTATGTTTTAATTTTAACTAATAATTCTCTCCTTTCTTTCATGTAAATTTTGACTGTGTGGATCGGGTCATCATTCCTTTCTGAGTGTATTAGTTATGTCTTTATGTCTGCTAGGATCATTAGCTTACAGTCTATGGGAAAACATGTTCATTACCCCATTCATTCAACTTGGACAATCAGCATGAGGCCATAGCGCTGTCTCATTATTTCAGTGTCTGGTTGTGTGTGGTGGGCACCTCTCAGTTTTGGGGTTAGCTGATTCCATGGTATGTCATCATTCAGTCCTGATCTATGTGTGCCTAATTTGTACACCCAAAGAAACAATTACAGGAGTATAACCAGTTAAACAAGGTGAGACTGGGTAAAGTTTGCAACAAACAACAATGTCTCAACTGGAAATCATCAAAACAGGACAGAGAAAACAGTGATATAATTCACAGCAGGAGGGGACAAATGAAGGGAGACCACAACGAAGATGGTAAAGTAAAAGGGTTATTATTTCAAAGTAGTTATAGCAGCACTACAGTAAAATTGAATATACAATGACCATAACACAGGAAGCGAGCACTGGACGTGCTAGTGATAGTGAACTGCGCAGTGACACAGGGGTGAGGATAACAGCATGAACTGTGACAAAAAATAATAATAATACTGTAGTCAGAGATACAGATAAGGATTACGTACAGGGTTAATATTTAGGATTTAAAATAAATAAATTGACCACAACAGCGCCAATGTTTTTAGCTGGGTAGTCGACAGCTTTTCAACCTGATTGTGGTCTCCCTTCCAATTTGTACACCCAACATTGTTCTCTTGCCAGTAATTTGTATGTCAATCCTGTATTGGATATATTTAAACATTCCTCACAATAACATGCCATGTGAGATAATGACCTAGGCTAATTGTAAAGAAACAAGATACAAATGATGCCAGAATCACACAGACAATAGCAAGTAAGAAGGATCGCTTTGGTTGTCCACAATTAAATTTATCAGATAAAAACAATTTATCAACAAGAGGGTGAGCAAGAAAGCAGATTTTAAAAAAACAAGCTCATAAAAAAGTGCTACCTGTAAGCTTTTGTAAAAAAATAAAAGCAGGATGCACCTGCTTAGAATTAGGCTTTTTCAATGATCAGGACTAAAAAGGTCTTTCTGGGTAAGTCATAAAAACTACAGCCCATCAAAAAAATTAACGTGTCCTGTTGGGATTTTCTGTCACAGCCACAGTGCAACAGACTCTGGCCCTTGCACTACCACCTTGGATGGGTGATAATGAGATGAAAGAGGTCAAACCAGAATCTGGTCAGTAGAAAACGGTCAATAAATTCACGAGACCTAATAAGTACAGCTCCACCATCTGTTTGGTTCTTAACATGATGAAACGACGTACACTGGGCTTCTGTAGTTCATTATCTTCCCTGGTAAATGACTGCTGTGTAAAGAAGGCCATCTTAATGTTAATTAGGTATTTTTTGATCTGTTCAGGGTTAGTAAAAAGGTTTCCTCTCCCCAGGCTCATCAGACTCCCCTTGATATATTTGATAATTTTGTTTAATGATGTCCCCTTGCTAGCCCAGACTTTTAACCATAGTGTTCGAATAGAAATCGTTTATGATCGCGCATTCGCTGCACATTTTCTGTTTGGGCACCATTTTAGGCTGTTTGAGACTGATGTAGTTTAATTCCGAAAAATGCTCTTCTATGAATTTCGTTACTGCACTTTGTTTTTTTTCTGTAATGAGCACGCCGTTTATGTCAGCACATAGATTTCTCTTCAGATAAAGGCCCTCTCCCCCTTGTCTGGTGGCGGGCCACCAATGGAATGACCTTGGACCATGAAACTTTGTGTAAGACAGGAGCACTGAAACATTTGTTTTGTATTTCACTGTTTAGCTGCACCTGCTTTGAAAATTCCACTGTGGGCATGTTTTCGCCCGGTTGTGAAATGTACATAATGTATCTTTATGGTTGTTGCTTTCAGTCCTCTCTGCAGCACTCCTAGCGACTGGGCAGATCCGGCTCCACTCTGCGTGTATACTAATAAATAGTTAGTGGTTTGTGTTCTCTACTTTCTGACTGACTATTTATTTTCGTATGGAAGGCTCAGAGGTGGTTATTAGTGACCTGGGTGGCCCTAAACGGGTCACTTCCTTCACGGCCATAAGTGTGGCAGGGTATGCTCAGACGTGAGTCCCTTGCTCACTTTGCCACTGGATTCAAGCAAGCCGGGCTGAAGACGGCTGGAATGCCAGAAACCGGTCCTCGGAAGCTTGTTTCCGGTCCAGGGAAGACATGGCTTGGCAGTTCGGACTGGACTGTTCCCATGAGGCACAGGGTCAGACTGATTTGCATATAGTCATGTATGAACTGGGGTGGCAGAGTGGGCTAAAGAACGGTGATGGATTAAACCCAGATCTTTTGACTGGGTGTGAGTGTTTGATTGATTCAGATGCTCCGTCCATCACCACCCCCTTTTGTACCACTAATAGACAAAGTAGGCAGGCAATGTTTGATTCTCTTCAAACTTGGCAAAAGTAGGCTAGACAGAGACAGTTAAAGGCGAAAATGCAAACATTGACACAGAAGGCTGTAGCGTATGATAGGGAAAAGCAGGAGTCAGGGATTAAATGTGAAGATAGAAGATTTTGGTTGCATGTTGACAAGTCTTATCTGGCCAAAGAGGAAAATTATGCTTTTGTAGAGGAGTTGCTAGATACTTGACCCCCATATCCTTACGCCCCGCAGAGGATATATCCCACTGTTCCTTTACAGTCACAGCAACCTGTCTCACCTGCTTTGGTTGTCTCTTTGTCTACAGCTGTTCCTTCACAGGCTGTGGCTACAGCGCCTCCTGCTCTTTCTTTGCCCGTGCCATCTTTGAGTACTTTGACATCTACTATACCAAATTCTGTATCATCTGTTCTTTTTCCTCCGGTGCAAGCATTAACTATGATTGTACCTGTTACTTCTCCCTCTACGGTTTTTCACCCTCCGACATCTTTGAATACTGAGACGCCTGTATGTGGGTTTGAGAATAGAGATTGGAAAAAATTCAGGGAATGGATGGGTCCGTTGGTGTGCTCTGAAGTAGGAGATGATGAGAAGGAGGTGCTAGCCAGACAGGCTATGAAGTGGATAGTAATCCAGTTTATAGCGCTGAAGACATTTGGCAGGCTGTGTGTGAGTTTGAGCCTTTTCTATAACAGCATGTTTGCCAGCATATGTCTGCTACATTGATCAATCTCTGGCACACACATATCAAAATTGAGGCTACATAAGTTTTATTTGATATTACAGATTGTGTTTATATTGCTAATTTAGCCACTGGACAGGTGCTCCCTATACGTAAGATTCATCCAATACCATCCAGAAATTCCTGAGTTAACGGATCAGCACAGTAATGTCTTTAGAGCAGCCGTACCCATTCGTTTTCAGGAACAATGGGTCTATACGATGTGGAAAAGGAGTGAGGTTTTAGCCCTTAAGGCTACGTTGTCCTACCCTAAGAAAAATCCTACAGCTTATTTGAATGAACTAACTGAGGCTGCTTCTTCAACTGTAATGACTCATGCTGATATTGAAATGTTTTTTGTTCTTCTTGTTCCGTTGATATTTGGAGGCAGATGCATAATCAAGATCATGTTGCAGAATTGGGTGGAGCATGAGATGTGATTAGAGGATGGGATCAGGAAAGGAATTCAGGTGATAAACCCTGTGCTGAGATACTTGCTTTGCCCGGTCGTATTACATACATGCACATACTTATGCCACCTAAGAAGGTCAGCTCGAATAGATTGATGGCTTGTCGACAGAGGAAGGATGAGAGTGAGTCTGACTTCTTCACTCAGTTTGAGGATATATTTGTGGATTATAGTGGGCAGGATATGTCTACTGATGGGGGACTCTGCTTGTTTGTGGACAGGTTTGTTACTAATCTTCTTGCTGAGATAATGACTCATTTGCAAGCGTCTAAGAGTACTTGGTCTACATCCTCCCCCTCTGTTATCTTAAATATGGCCCAATATTATGAACATCGAGATCAGGAAGAGAAGGATACTAATGGAGCAAGGACTCATTGGAAAGAGTTTTGCTCGGATGCAATTCTCTCAAGTAACTTTTAACCCTGTCTTAACCCCGTATTGTGAAAATTTATATGTACAACATTACATTTACAAGAAAAGAGGAGCTTGCCTATGTGTCTTACTAACCAGTAACTCGAGTGCGATTCTAAAATTGTCGCTAACTGAAAATCTTTAGTACGCATGCTTTAACTGAATCAACTGCATCTACGTAGTATGACAAACCTTTGCTTGGAGGGAATTTCTAGTACTTGCGCAGTTGCTAACAAGATGGCTGTTATGAAAGTCACATGTTTGGCAGCTGTTTTCCAGAAAACGAAAACAAGTTATTTTAGTAATGCTAATGCGGGGAAATCATTAATAAGAAGTAAATGGGGTTATAATAGAAATAGGTGGTATACAGTGAAACCATATATTTTTGATCATAACATTTGTCTTTTTGACTCTTTTCAATAGTGCTTATTATGGGCCTTTTTACATGAAGAATAGTCTGTTCCCTCCTGTTTTCTGCACATGCAAAGTACAATTAAGCTGGACGAAGCAATGTCATCTTGAACCCTGTCCAAGGTTAAGAAGGGATACTGTTCCTGAGAACCGGAATGACAGTCCACTGACATGGATGGGAACCTGTGAACTTTTATAATTTGTGACAATTATGATGTGATTGCGGTTGGAATAAAGACTTATGAATAAAGTTTGAATATAGAATTAAGGGGGTGGGTTTATTAGCAAAAGGCTAAGTGAAAAAAGTAATATGTAAGCATGGTTTGATGATCACCTCCCATTGCCTGTCCAAATAAGAGTTAGGAGTTTCATAATATTGAAACATTTTTGGGGGTACATGAAAATTGTAGGGTATAATTGAGTTTGTTCCTAGTTAGTTAGAGAGACATCGATGCAGAATGCTGCAGAGGCCAAGATGATGTCAAAGTGACAAGATATGCTGAAGAAGAATCGAATTGCAGAACCATATATCTTAAGCTAATTAATTTATAAGAAGATCGCGGAAGAATCTTGAGGAGGAAGAGAGTGTCAGAGAGTGGTGCTACACAAGCGTAGGTGATAGAGAGGTCTTCTGTCCTGTCCTGATTCCTGTCCTGAAGCTTCTGGCCGCCAGATCTTTCCTCCGGGACCCTTCCCAGCACCTTGGCCAGAGGATTGGTTTTCACACCATACTTGGTAATTCTCTATCATTTCTTTTCATGCATCAACATGGCGTACTAAAATTGAATGTATTTAATAATTGATTTATCAAAATCATCCTTCCATGAATAGAAAAAGACTGTTCTGTACTTTGTAGATGATTCACAGGAAAATAATTTATTAGAGAAAGATTTAAAACTCTTACCGACTCTGATTTTTTAAATTTGCCAGTAAGTTGATTTATGTCAATTCACTATCAACTGGTTCAACTAATGGTCCATTGACCAGAGGAAAGATTAGCTGGGAGCCAGAAATATCTAATCTTGATATGGTATGAAATTCATAAAACATGACCTCAGTGATTATTGCCAGGTTGTTGTGAATTGTCTGTATTGGCCCAGGTGAGTAAATCGTGATGGATTACCTGTTGATGGTAAGCAGCTGGATCAATATGATGGATAAAAAAATATAAGGACTTGAAGACAAAGGCATTGCTGCAGCAAGCATTCAGAGGAAAAAATAGGGGCAAGGAGGTCCTTCTAGACAACTTTCACGTACTAGGAAGCCTTCGACGACACCTTTAGGA
Organism: Lissotriton vulgaris; assembly: GCF_964263255.1. Lineage (NCBI taxonomy): Eukaryota > Metazoa > Chordata > Amphibia > Caudata > Salamandridae > Lissotriton > Lissotriton vulgaris. The sequence continues at coordinate 1,502,659,349 of NC_141685.1, read as the reverse complement.
CAGAATCAGTGTGCGTATTGTAAGGAGAAAGGACATTGGCACAGCCAGTGCCCTGTGCTTTTACAGAAGGTTTCATCACCTAGAGGACTTGGTACTGGTGGTAGAGGCCATGGGGCTGACTTAAATTAGAATGCTGCAGCTCCAGAGGGCCGTTCTGACAATAACTATTTCGATAACCCAAGAGAAGGACAGTATTAGCATGATGATTATGACATGGATGATGTGACAGGTATGTCTTACAGCTAGGACAGCCAGGAGCACGATGGGGGACCAGTCCAGATACCTTTAGATCAGTGTGTCCTTATGTTATAGCGGATTTGCAAAGTTCGACTAAGGAAGTTTTGGTGGATACAGGTGAGACAAAAAGTTCTGTTTCTCGACATATGGTCCCCGGGGCGTTTGTCTCTGGCCATAATAATGTTGCAGTAGGTTCTTCAAGTGTACTGGTGGTAAGCCCCATTTCACGTCATCTTGCACTGACTGTTGGTCCTTTCAATGGTGAGTCTCCATTCTTGTTTTTTTTGTTGTTTTTTTAAAAACCTTTATTGACAAACATGGTTATACAGTAGCAAGCATGTAGCCACTCCGTGGCGGCTGTCACCATTGTCAGTAAATATAACAGAGGAGTCAGGTACACAGCACTTCAGCCGACAACCCGGGGGTCCGGCGGCAATTAAGCAAACATGTCATAGCCATATATTAAATCGCAGGAGAAATAAGGTCTTTTTCTTTTATGTTTTTTAGGAAAACCAAACAAACCAATAAAAAAGGGAAAAAATGAATAACTGTAGAGGCAAAACAAGAAGCTTATATACAAGTGATCCTTCGGGAGAGGGAGAGCCGCATCCAAGGATCGTACACGGCAATAATTGAAGCTAAAAAGCCACAGGGAAAGCAAGGAGGGAGGGGTAAGGGGGGAAGAGAGCAAGCAAGCAGTATATTAATGAAAATCAAGACCAGAAGGAACATCCAGCTAAGGGGAGTGCAACACCTCCGGTGGATTCACAAAGGGGGGAGTACAGATCTCTCCACGATACTAGTTCCACTGATTCCATACCCTCCCCCACTTCTTGGGCCTGCCCCGGCGACATAGACTGTTTTCTCGCGAAACATGTACCAGTCCATGTTTCTTGACCAGACTGACAGACTAGGTGCCCTCGACGATCCCCACAGTTGCGCAATATCATGCTTGGCGATCATATTCCCTAAGGTGGCCCACTGTGTCTAAGCCACGTTGTAGTCATTGGGCTCCCACACATTCAGAAGACACCTTCGGGCCTCAGGCAAGATCGAAACACCCGTCACTTCTTCCATGACGCCATGCACACGGTTCCAAAAGGACACCACCGCTGGACATTCCGACAAAATATGTAGGAAGGTACTCACCATTCCACATCCACGCTTACACAATCCATCCAAAGAGTATCCCATACATATCAATCGAGGGCCCGTCACGTACACTCGGTAGAGGATTTTCAATTGCACTAGTCGCAGACGGGCTGGGATCGCCACCTCCTTCGGGGAGGATATTGCTGCCTGCCAATCCTCATCGTCTAGTTCCAATCCATCTCTGGTCCAGGCCTCACCGAGCTATAAAAGAAGGTCTGCCCGGTCATTGATCAGTTTCTTATATATAAGAGAGATCGTACTGTCCGGGACATGGCCGTCGAGCACTCTGTCCTCCAGGGGTAAGGATTCCGGAATCAGAGTGCCTGTCAGGAAGACCGAGCATATGGCATGTCGGACCTGTAGGTACAGGAAGTATTCTCGATCACTAAGATTATATTCAAGTTGCAGCTCATCAAAAGTCTTTATCCTGTCTTTCTGCCAGAGTTCTCCCACCTTGCTGATACCAATGAGATCCCATTTCTCAAAGCCCTTGGTAGTCCACAAATTGCCTAACCTCTCGGAGACATAGAGTGGAGTCGCTCGAGTGACAGTGTCTGACCAGCCCATAGCCGCATTAGCGTTATACCAGATCCGCACCGCTACCCTGGTGGGCCCCGTTAACTTTGTATCTGCCCGTTTGGAGTAAAGTGCCCTGTAGTAATCCCCGCCCGGAAGCAGCCATTTATCCATGGCAAAGGCCGGGTTAGAAACTGGGCCATACATTGCGTGATTAACCGAGCTCAATAGAGAGGCCCATTAGTAGCGCCTGATATCAGGCAACGCTATACCGCCATCGTACCAAGGCAGCGTGAGCTTAGCCAAGGCAATCCGGGGACGTTCGGTCCACAACAACTTTCTTTGGAGGCTCTCGATCTCGTGGAAGTAGCTGGTAGGCACAAGGTCAAGAGTGTTTTTAAGTGCATATAAAAATCTAGGGAGGGACATCATTTTGAAGAGAGCTGCCCTGCCCACCAGGGACAGCGGCAGCCTACACCAGGCTTTCACATCAGCCTTCAAAGGAAGAAGCGGGGGGAGCAAGTTGCGCTGATACCTGACTGCAGGATCGCGCGAGACATATATACCTAAATACTTGAATCCAGAAGGCGAGATTTGTATCGGGCAGTTGCGTGGCACGAGCGGCGTATCGTCCGTGAGCGAGTAAACACAGGACTTGCTCCAGTTGATCACTAAACCAGAGTTTCTACCGAAGGAACCAAGGGCGTCGAACAGTACTCCCAGAGATTTCCGAGGGGAAGTGAGATAAAGGAGAATGTCGTCCGCATACAATGAGATGCTGTCTTCAAAGTCAGGGGTCCAGCTGATACCCTTGAGTGACGGTTCCCACCGCAACCAAGCGGCCAAGGGCTCCAAAGCCAAGGCAAAGAGCAGCGGGGACAGGGGGCACCCTTGTCGCGTACCCCTCCCCAGGACAAAAGAAGCCGAGACCCTACCATTAATGACCACCTGGGCCAGGGGCTCTTCATATAGTAGCCGGACCCAGCCAAGAAATACCGGTCCGAAGCCAAACTTCGTCAGAGCCGCCCATAAGTAGGGCCATTCCACTGTATCAAATGCCATGGTGGCATCCAGAGAGACCAAAATGGCCGGCTCACGGAATGTCTCCGCCCTCACCAGTACGCCGTGTAGACGACGTAAATTCAACCCAGTGTTGCTGGTCAGAATAAAGCCAGATTGATCTGGGTGCACCAAATCCCCAATCACTTTAATCAATCGATTCGCTAACAATTTTGCCAGGATCTTGGGTTCAGCATTAAGAAGTGAAATGGGTCTATATGAAGTACACAACTCACAGGGTTTTCCTTCTTTATGTATTACTACGATAGATGCCAATCTCTGGTCTCGGGGGAGTGAACACTTCTGCCTGGACTCTAGGAACATCGAGCGAAGGTACGGCGCCATTTTGTTCGGACGCAACTTGTACAGCTCGATAGGTATGCTGTTCGGGCCTGTAGCTTTTCCAGAGCGAATGGAGTGAATAGCGAGCGCAACTTCATCGGTGGAAAAGTCTGCCTCCATAAGCTCTCTGTCAGACTCGGACAAGCTAGGCAAAGCGATATCCCTGAGCAAAAGATGCAAGTCCTCCTCCGGCCGGTCAGAGACCGGCGCATACGCTGCTCGGAAGTGACAAGCGAACTCCTCCACGATCTCCAGTGGATCCGTCACACGTACACCATCCACCCGTTCAACAATCGGCACCACTCAATTCAGTCTCTCTTTCTTGTCCAGCCAAGCAATCAACTTCCCCGCCTTGTCGCCCACATCATACAAACGGACCTGTTGCTCTCGACTCATAGCTTTCGCGGCATTCGTAACCTAGGCTTTATAGTCAGACTGTTTCAGTTGCAAAACATGTACCTTATCTCGCGTGACCCCAGACTCAAGATCTGCCTCCAAAGCAACAATATCAAATTCCAACTGCTCAACCTCTTCCTTGTGCGTTTCTTAGAACCGGCAATCAGCGATAGCGTCTGACCCCGTATAACAGTTTTAAAAGCTTCCCACAGGCACACAGACAAAGACACTGATTCCTCATTTTCAGCAAAGTAGTGGTCAATAGCCTTAACCACCCCAGCCCTGGTCTCCGGAAGACGAAGATGCCAGGGATTAATCGGGGCGACCCGGCCCCTGGTGCCCAGATGGAGATCAATGAGTATCCCTAGCGGGGAGTGATCCAAAATGCCTCTAGGCAAATGTCGGACCTCTCCTACTGACGCTGCTTGGGCTGCAGGCATGAGGATGTAATCAAGTCTAGCCAAGCTCCCATGTGCCCCAGAGTGGAAGATATACTGAGCCTGCCCGGGGTGAAGCATCCGCCAACAATCAACCATACCAAACGTTTCCAAGAAGCCACCCAGGCAGGACTGCGACTGTATGAGTGCTCTGGGAGGATGACGATCCTCCAAGCCGCTAACAACAGAGTTGAAGTCTCCTCCAACCACCAAGATCCCCTCAGGAAGCTCCAACACCGGTTTCCCCAAGTCGGCAAACGTGGGGGTCTGTAAACCCGGGGGAACGTATTTTGAAAGGATGGAAATCGCCTTCCCCTCCCACCTACCAATGATGGCCGCATACCGTCCCCTATCGTCCAGTACTGTATCATCAATCTCCAATGGGAGGGAACTTCGTATCATATCACCGGTCCCTCTGGATCCCGAGGTGAACCCCGAGTGTGCAACCAACCTATAGCCCCTACGGTTCATAGCATGGAACATGTTCCACACCAAGTGCGTTTCTTGCAATAATACAATATCGGGGGAATGGCGTTTTAAATACTGAAGAACAATGCCTGTCTCCATTCTTGTTAACTTCTAATAGTGGTGAAAAATTGATGGGTCTGGATTGGGTAAAGAAACTGCATGCTACTATTTATTGCTCTCCTGCAAGTGTGTATATTACGATGGGTCCAGATGTGAGTACTAAACAGTGTTTGTCTCAGGATGCAACCCTACCAGCTAAATTTGCTGAAGTGCCACTCACTCTATGGGCAACAGGTGACACAGATTTAGGGCTGTTACATATACCACTGGTTTCTATCCAAGTTAAAGATAATGCTGTTCTACCTCGCATTCCTCAGTATAAAATATCACAGGCAGGAGAACAGGCTCTTCTTCAGATCATTTATGAGTTAGTATAAAAGGGAGTAGTTAAAGAAACATATGCCAACATTTGAAATAGTCCTATTCTCCCAGTCCTTAAGAGGGCACCCTCGGGTTCCTCTGAGCCTCTTGATGATGTTTATTGCTTTTTCATTGATTTGCACGAGGTTAATAAAAATGTAGTTCTGCAGTTTCCGGTAGTTCCTGATATCACTACACTTTTAACGATAATTACATCTACAGATCAGTTCTTTTCTGTCATTGATCTGAAAAATGTGTTTTTAGTATTCATATTCACACAGACAGGAGGTATTTGTTTGGATTTACACTAGACTGCAGAAGCTTTAGATTCTGTTGCACTCCTCAAGGCTATACAGAGAGTCCTGGTATTTATAGCCAAGCATTAAAAAGTCAGTTGGATTCCTTATTGCTTCCCTCAGGTAATGTATTGGTGCAGTACTTCGATGATCTACTCATAGCTTCCGATAAAGAACAAGGTTGTAAAGACAGCATAGTGAAATAGTTGCTGCATTTACCACACCATGGACATAAATTTTCCCTTTCTAAATGCCAGTATTGTCGACAGGAGGTCACCTATTGAGGTCACCTTCTGTAGGAGATTGACCCCTGGGCATATTAATACTATTGTTAGAATGCCCATTCCACAAACTCAAAAAGATGTTTGCACTTTTATGGTATTACTTCCTACTGCTGTCACTAGTAGATCCCGAATAATTGCTACTAATTAAACCTTTACTTGCATTAACAATGAAAGCAGTGCATGAGCCTTTGGCTTGGATGCCTGAATGTCAGCAGTCTTTTGAGCAATTTAAAACCTTTGTTCGGCTCCAGTGCTTGACACACCTAACTATAACAAACTGTTTGTGCTCTATGTCCACAAGATGGCTTCTTGTGCACTTTCTGTCCTAATGTCAGAAGCATGTACCAAGTTTGATCTTCCACTCAAGCTGAATCACTGAACTTCTCTGCACAGATGTACTTTCTCAATTCCCCACCACCACTGCAAGCTTGATGTTAGTCTGCCCAAAGTACTGAGGGGGAAAGGGGAATGGGAAGAAAAGAGAGACTGTCACTGCAGTGCTTCTTCTAGCAGAATATCCCAGCACTGGACTTCCTTCTTCTGAAACCACTAAGCAAAATATTATTCCGTTCCCCAACTCTTACACTTAACTTCCTTACAATTATAGAGCTTACAAGTTATTCTTTACATGTATACTCAGTGGATTTTGCTTCTCTATACAAATTTTTCGGAAAATTATGTCTTGAAGGTTCCTGTCTTTGGTAAATGTTTTAGCAAACAATTCAACAGTCTTGTTAACTTGTTATTTTCTCTTACAGATGCTGCAGACTTCCTAGACTATGAAGAAGCTAGAGGTGGTAAGTACAAATATATATATAGCTATGTGATGAATAAGTTAACTCGCCCTCTGTTAGTTGAGGATTTGGAATTACTGCGCAGCAGTGAGTGAGAAATAATGATTTGTGCTATTAGTAGTCATTGCATTAGTCTCTGAACATATGCAGATGACACTGCCTTAGATGGACGCTATGCATAAGCGCCTCCTCCGCTGAAAGTCTTGTTGTCACAAACTTGAGCTCAATAAAGACAGGTATCAATTGCGCTCCAAAATGTGGTAGAGTAATCTTTTGCAATTAACTCTGTCACAAGGGTATAACCAGTAAGAAGAGAGTTCTAAACTGTGGCGACAGAGGCAGAAAAACGGGTGCTGAGAGTAACAGCAAATGCAGAGTCTCTCAGTACCCAGAGAAACAAATACCTGAAATCTCCAGCGAAGCCCCATTGAGAATAGTAGTTTAATTACAGACTTTCCGGTATGCAACTAAATGCTGGATACCTACTACGAAGCAAGCGATAAGAAGTCTTGCTAAATCTACATTTCTGTCAGGAGCTCTTCTCAGTAATGACACTGCTTCTTCCTCAAAAACGATGGTTGAAGTGCGCCGTACATCAGGTGCACGAGCGTGAAACCATAACGCTGTTGGAAACAGCTATAGAACAAGAATGCTAACCTTACCCTCCAATGCGGCCACCATCTTAGAATTCCACCAAAAAAGGCTGGAATAATATCTATCAATTCACCAACTAAAAAAACTTAGCCACCAATTGAGTCCAGCGAAGAGGTGATTTCCTGCACCTTGCCTTCTGCCCCACCATAGGATTTAGAGGAAAACAGCTCGCAAGTGTATAGATTTGCTATGTCCTGACAGTACCCCCACCAAGAAACCTCCCCCTCTCTCTAGGATTCTGAGGATAAGTCTTGTGAAATTCCTTAATCAATCTCGGGGCATAAACATTAGAGCGGATTTCCCATGATCTCTCCTCTGGACCAAAACCTTTCCAGTCAACCAAGTCAAATACTTTTCCATTCTTGACCTTTGAATCAATTATTCTTTTCACCTCAAATTCCTCTTCTGACTGCACTTGAACTGAGACTGAAGGCAAATCTTTTCTTAAGTCTGGCAGGTTTCATTTGACCAGGGAGACATGAAATACTGGGTGTATTTTTAATTTACTAGGAAGTTTAACCTTTACTCTGACTGGGTTTACCATCTTGTCCACTGCATAAGGACCTACAAATCGAGGTTGACATTTTCTGTTCTCCTTTAACACATATTTCGAGTAGATATCCAAACTTTATCTACAGGCTTCAAAACTGGATTTTTTTCTTCTACTTTCGTCTGCCTAGTTCTCATAGGAATCATTTGGTTTTACTAGATTTTCATTGGCTATCTGATATTCCATCTGCAAATCTTGCACTACCAAATCAACTGCAGGGACATCACTTTCAATCTTGTCAACTAACATGTTCGGAGGCCTACCTGAGTTGCAAAAGAATGGAGAATAACCAGAGGAAGAGTGTACAGAATTATTAAAGGCGAATTCTGCTGTCCAGATCAAGGTTGGCCAATCTCCTTCCTGATCCATCAAGTACAAGCGCAAATATTGCTCAAGATCTTGATTCAATCTCTCCGTTTGCCCATCCGTCTCAGGGTGGAAACTGGTAGACAGACGAGAATCTACTCCTAAGCTCTTTAAAAAAGATCTCCAAAAGTGAGAAACAAATTGTTGACCCCTATCCGAAATCACTACCTTTGGAATGCTGTGATTCTTTACTACATGTTGCATGAACAAGGTAGCTAACTGGGTGGCATTTGGAATGGATTTTAATGGAATGAAATGGCTCATCTTAGAAAAATGATCAACTACTACCCAAATTGTGGAATAACCTTAACTAGAGGGCAAATCTACAATAAAATCCATGGAAACCATATGCCAGGGATAAGGAGCTACAGATAAAGGGATGAGCAGACCTTGTGGTGCCTGTCTAATTACCTTTCCCTTAACACACTGTTCACAAGATGGAATGTACTGTCTCACCTGAGTTTCCATGCTTGGCCATCAAAATGATCGTTTCACAAGATCTAAGGTCTTTTTTACTCCTTTATGCCCAGCCAATGGGTTATCATGGCACAACTGAATGACTTCACATCGTAGTTCTTCATTGGGTACATAGAGCTTTCCTTGAAAGTAGAGTTCTCCATCTTTTATTTCTCTATCATGCCCTTCCTGAACCCAATTCAACATTTCAATCTTAAAGTTGATCTTTTATCCTGTTTTCCAATTCTGAATACAAAATTGTTCCGACAATCTTTTCTTCTGGAATTATATGGACTTGTTTTGAGATTTCTATTACTTCTCCAGTATTCAAACTGGATAAAGCATCAGCCGTACCATTCGCAGACCCCCATTTGTAGGTCAAGACAAAGCTGTAATCTGCAAAAAAGGGGGACCATCTCAATTGCCTTGGAGTAAGAGTTCTCGCTGACTTAAGGAATTGTAAATTTCGTTGACCCATAAAAACATTTCATGTCTTGCTCCCAATAAATAATGACTCCAGTCTTGAAAGGCATCTTTTATGGCTACCAATTCTTTGTCAGCAATTGGGTAATCAACTTCTGTGTCAGTTAATTTACGAGATTGATAGGCGACCAGGTGGCCACCTATGGACAGATTTGAAGCATCCGCTTCTACAAAGAAAGGTTCTTCTGGGTTCGAATGCAACAGGAAAGGTGATGTGGTGAAGGTTTATTTTAATAACTGGAACACTTCTTCTGTTTCAGTATTCTAGACAAATGTTTCTTTCTTTTTGAGCAAACGAGTGATGGGACTGACCTTTTCAGAAAATTTATGAATAAATAGCCAGTAAAAATTGGCAAAGCCAAGAACATTTTACACTTCTGTGACAGTTTGTTGAGAAGGCCAGTCTTTTATTGCTCTTACTTTGGAATCATCCATGGACACACCGTCAGCAGATGGGACAAAACTAAAAATCTCCCACGACTAGTGCAAAATACACACTTCTCCAATTTCCCAAATAGCTGGTTTTCAAGCAATCTTTGCAAAATAGTACGAACATGTCTGACATGTTCTTCCATGTTAGTGACAAAAATGAGAATGTCATCAATATAGACGACTGCAAAACAAGCCAAGTAATCTCGTAGTATATCGCTGATGAAGTGCTGAATCACAGCTGCTGTATTACACAGGCCAAATTGCATGAACTGTTACTCAAACAAACCAAAACAAGTTCTAAAAGCAGTCTTCCATTCGTCACCCTTAGCCATACTTACCAAAGGATATGCCGCTCTGAAATTCAATTTGGTTTAAATTTGGGCTTCCTTATCCAGATCCAAAAGTTCAGAAATGAATGGCAAAGGGTAACAATTCTTTTTAGTGACTTGATTCAGGGTATGATACTCAATACAAGTCCCAAGTTTTCCATCTTTCTCATCAAATATGGATATCAAGTCATGATATTCCTCTGGTACTTCCACAAATCATTCAAGTCTGTTCTGCCAAAAAAGACAATGGAGATGGCTGAGGATCAGAAGTACTAAAGTCGAAGCAATGCCCCAAACAATAATGCAAATACATTTCAATTGTACTCTTGGCCCAGTCGATTTTAGGATTGTGTTCGGTGAGCCATGGTAATCCCAAAATTAATTGAAACTGGTGGGCATTGATAAGACTAAAACTCCAGACACTTCAATGTTATCAGGTCCAATCAAAATGACCTTTTCAGTATCATAAGTTATGCGACCAGAAAATAAGTTGCTGCTCGAACAGGTTCTGTCTTTCGAAGGAACTCCAACTTAAACTCTTCAAAATTATAAAGTATTTGATCATTGGACTTCACTAAGGGCATGGACCAGGCAGCTATATCTACACTCAGCTAGGACAGTATGAAGGCTACCTTAGATTGGTCTTCCTTGAAAATCATGGGCTTACATAAGAAATGTAGGAAACACTGTGTGAAGAAAATCTGAGGCTTGTGTGAGTCACTCAAAAATCTCTCTGAAGGGGCTAAAGGGACTGTTGAGGACATAGCATGAATCATTTGAGTGGTTAACTCAGTTGCTGAGGGAGGAGGGGAAAATGTTGGGGGCCTTTTCTCCTTAGAGGTAGAAGGGGAGCTAGAAACAAACTCATCTAACCTTTGATGAAGAAAACTAGCTTCCTGGCTAGATTTCCTAACCTCTTTCTTCGTTTCACTTAATTGTTTCTGCAAACCTTGCAACACTGACGCTAAGGCCTTAACATCTTTACCTTGCCATTCTGCCCAAGTGAAAGGTTTTGGTGGGCACTTCGATCTGTCCACTGGAGCTGAACCGCTGAACTACTCTGATCAGCTGTACTTTCTCAATTCCCCAGGTCTAAAATAAACTTCCTTTGGGGTATTTATACAGCATACCATGTTTAAGAATGCAGGAAATGCTGTTAGCATGGGCTGCAAGCCATTTTGTACTTGGCAGCCATCTTAGTTAGCCATATGCTCGCTATGTGCTATCTCCCTCTTCCAGAGCCTTGCACATGCTCAGAAAGGCCTAGCTGGTAGAATTCACCTGCTCCTAGTATAGAACTATCAGGCTATTCTTTCTGATGTGTTCAGTTTAGTCTCCCCTCCCACTAAAATTTTGTATACCCATATTAGTCAATAACCATACTTGTATGTGCCAAGAGCTTCCCTTGGTTTTATGCTGACTATTTAACCTATATATTTACAACAAGGGGTGGTGAGGGACAGAGTCTCTGAATTAAGCAGAAAGCTCTCACCCAGTCAAGAGATCAGGGCTAGATCCAACACCGTTTTTTAGCTCACTGCACCATCCCAGTTTCAGAACCTGGCTGTATGCAAATTAGTCTGTTCCTGTCCCAGTGCATGATGGGAACAGGGCAAACCAAACTACAAAAGCCAATTCTTACACTGGGAATGAAACAAGCTCCCGGGGACCGGTTTCTGGCATTACAGCCGTCTTCGGCCCGGTTTGCTTGAATCCTGATGGTGCAATGAGCAAGGGTCTCACATCTGAGAATACCCTTCCACGCTTAGGGTGGACAAAAATATTTACAACAAGGGGTGGTGAGGGACAGAGTCTCTGAATTAAGCAGAAAGCTCTCACCCAGTCAAGAGATCAGGGCTAGATCCAACACCGTTTTTTAGCTCACTGCACCATCCCAGTTTCAGAACCTGGCTGTATGCAAATTAGTCTGTTCCTGTCCCAGTGCATGATGGGAACAAGGCAAACCAAACTACAAAAGCCAATTCTTACACTGGGAAGGAAACAAGCTCCCGGGGACCGGTTTCTGGCATTACAGCCGTCTTCGGCCCAGGGACAGACTGATTTGCATATAGCCAGGTTCTGAGCTGGGATGGTGCAGTGAGATAAATAACTGTGATGGATCAAGCCCTGATCTTTGGACTGGGTAAGAGTGGTCTGCTTAATTCAGACACTCTGTTCATCACCACCCCCTTTTCTGAATCGTTTTTGGCCACTGTAGGTGTGGCAGGGTATACTCAGACATGAGTCCCTTTCTCATTGCACCATCAGGATTCAAGCAAGCCGGGCCGAAGACAGCTGAAATGCCAGAAACCGGTCCCCGGTAGCTTGTCTCCTTTCTGGTGAAGAATTGGCTTGGTAGTTTAGTCTGCCCTGTTCCCATGATGCACTGGGCCAGGGACAGACTGATTTGCATATAGCCATGTTCTGAGCTGGGATGGTGCAGTGAGATAAATAACTGTGATGGATCAAGCCCTGATCTTTGGACTGGGTAAGAGTGGTCTGCTTAATTCAGACACTCTGTTCATCACCACCCCCTTTTCTGAATCGTTTTTGGCCACTATAGGTGTGGCAGGGTATACTCAGACATGAGTCCCTTTCTCATTGCACCATCAGGATTCAAGCAAGCCGGGCCGAAGACAGCTGAAATGCCAGAAACCGGTCCCCGGTGGCTTGTCTCCTTTATGGTGAAGAATTGGCTTGGTAGTTTAGTCTGCCCTGTTCCCATGATGCACTGGGCCAGGGACAGACTGATTTGCATATAGCCAGGTTCTGAGCTGGGATGGTGCAGTGAGATAAATAACTGTGATGGATCAAGCCCTGATCTTTGGACTGGGTAAGAGTGGTCTGCTTAATTCAGACACTCTGTTCATCACAACCCCCTTTTCTGAATCGTTTTTGGCCACTATAGGTGTGGCGGGGTATACTCAGACATGAGTCCCTTTCTCATTGCACCATCAGGATTCAAGCAAGCCGGGCCGAAGACAGCTGAAATGCCAGAAACCGGTCCCCGGTAGCTTTTCTCCTTTCTGGTGAAGAATTGGCTTGGTAGTTTAGTCTGCCCTGTTCCCATGATGCACTGGGCCAGGGACAGACTGATTTGCATATAGCCAGGTTCTGAGCTGGGATGGTGCAGTGAGATAAATAACTGTGATAGATCAAGCCCTGATCTTTGGACTGGGTAAGAGTGGTCTGCTTAATTCAGACACTCTGTTCATCACCACCCCCTTTTCTGAATCGTTTTTGGCCACTATAGGTGTGGCAGGGTATAATCAGACATGAGTCCCTTTCTCATTGCACCATCAGGATTCAAGCAAGCCGGGCCGAAGACAGCTGAAATGCCAGAAACCGGTCCCCGGTAGCTTGTCTCCTTTCTGGTGAAGAATTGGCTTGGTAGTTTAGTCTGCCCTGTTCCCATGATGCACTGGGCCAGGGACAGACTGATTTGCATATAGCCAGGTTCTGAGCTGGGATGGTGCAGTGAGATAAATAACTGTGATGGATCAAGCCCTGATCTTTGGACTGGGTAAGAGTGGTCTGCTTAATTCAGACACTCTGTTCATCACCACCCCCTTTTCTGAATCGTTTTTGGCCACTATAGGTGTGGCAGGGTATACTCAGACATGAGTCCCTTTCTCATTGCACCATCAGGATTCAAGCAAGCCGGGCCAAAGACAGCTGAAATGCCAGAAACCGGTCCCCGGTAGCTTGTCTCCTTTCTGGTGAAGAATTGGCTTGGTAGTTTAGTCTGCCCTGTTCCCATGATGCACTGGGCCAGGGACAGACTGATTTGCATATAGCCAGGTTCTGAGCTGGGATGGTGCAGTGAGATAAATAACTGTGATGGATCAAGCCCTGATCTTTGGACTGGGTAAGAGTGGTCTGCTTAATTCAGACACTCTGTTCATCACCACCCCCTTTTCTGAATCGTTTTTGGCCACTATAGGTGTGGCAGGGTATACTCAGACATGAGTCCCTTTCTCATTGCACCATCAGGATTCAAGCAAGCCGGGCCGAAGACAGCTGAAATGCCAGAAACCGGTCCCCGGTAGCTTGTCTCCTTTCTGGTGAAGAATTGGCTTGGTAGTTTAGTCTGCCCTGTTCCCATGATGCACTGGGCCAGGGACAGACTGATTTGCATATAGCCAGGTTCTGAGCTGGGATGGTGCAGTGAGATAAATAACTGTGATGGATCAAGCCCTGATCTTTGGGCTGGGTAAGAGTGGTCTGCTTAATTCAGACACTCTGTTCATCACCACCCCCTTTTCTGAATCGTTTTTGGCCACTATAGGTGTGGCAGGGTATACTCAGACATGAGTACCTTTCTCATTGCACCATCAGGATTCAAGCAAGCCGGGCCGAAGACAGCTGAAATGCCAGAAACCGGTCCCCGGTAGCTTGTCTCCTTTCTGGTGAAGAATTGGCTTGGTAGTTTAGTCTGCCCTGTTCCCATGATGCACTGGGCCAGGGACAGACTGATTTGCATATAGCCAGGTTCTGAGCTGGGATGGTGCAGTGAGATAAATAACTGTGATGGATCAAGCCCTGATCTTTGGACTGGGTAAGAGTGGTCTGCTTAATTCAGACACTCTCTTCATCACCACCCCCTTTTCTGAATCGTTTTTGGCCACTATAGGTGTGGCAGGGTATACTCAGACATGAGTCCCTTTCTCATTGCACCATCAGGATTCAAGCAAGCCGGGCCGAAGACAGCTGAAATGCCAGAAACCGGTACCCGGTAGCTTGTCTCCTTTCTGGTGAAGAATTGGCTTGGTAGTTTAGTCTGCCCTGTTCCCATGATGCACTGGGCTAGGGACAGACTGATTTGCATATAGCCAGGTTCTGAGCTGGGATGGTGCAGTGAGATAAATAACTGTGATGGATCAAGCCCTGATCTTTGGACTGGGCAAGAGTGGTCTGCTTAATTCAGACACTCTGTTCATCACCACCCCCTTTTCTGAATCGTTTTTGGCCACTATAGGTGTGGCAGGGTATACTCAGACATGAGTCCCTTTCTCATTGCACCATCAGGATTCAAGCAAGCCGGGCCGAAGACAGCTGAAATGCCAGAAACTGGTCCCCGGTAGCTTGTCTCCTTTCTGGTGAAGAATTGGCTTGGTAGTTTAGTCTGCCCTGTTCCCATGATGCACTGGGCCAGGGACAGACTGATTTGCATATAGCCAGGTTCTGAGCTGGGATGGTGCAGTGAGATAAATAACTGTGATGGATCAAGCCCTGATCTTTGGACTGGGTAAGAGTGGTCTGCTTAATTCAGACACTCTGTTCATCACCACCCCCTTTTCTGAATCGTTTTTGGCCACTATAGGTGTGGCAGGGTATACTCAGACATGAGTCCCTTTCTCATTGCACCAGCAGGATTCAAGCAAGCCGGGCCGAAGACAGCTGAAATGCCAGAAACCGGTCCCCGGTAGCTTGTCTCCTTTCTGGTGAAGAATTGGCTTGGTAGTTTAGTCTGCCCTGTTCCCATGATGCACTGGGCCAGGGACAGACTGATTTGCATATAGCCAGGTTCTGAGCTGGGATGGTGCAGTGAGATAAATAACTGTGATGGATCAAGCCCTGATCTTTGGACTGGGTAAGAGTGGTCTGCTTAATTCAGACACTCTGTTCATCACCACCCCCTTTTCTGAATCGTTTTTGGCCACTATAGGTGTGGCAGGGTATACTCAGACATGAGTCCCTTTCTCATTGCACCATCAGGATTCAAGCAAGCCGGGCCGAAGACAGCTGAAATGCCAGAAACCGGTCCCCGGTAGCTTGTCTCCTTTCTGGTGAAGAATTGGCTTGGTAGTTTAGTCTGCCCTGTTCCCATGATGCACTGGGCCAGGGACAGACTGATTTGCATATAGCCAGGTTCTGAGCTGGGATGGTGCAGTGAGATAAATAACTGTGATGGATCAAGCCCTGATCTTTGGACTGGGTAAGAGTGGTCTGCTTAATTCAGACACTCTCTTCATCACCACCCCCTTTTCTGAATCGTTTTTGGCCACTATAGGTGTGGCAGGGTATACTCAGACATGAGTCCCTTTCTCATTGCACCATCAGGATTCAAGCAAGCCGGGCCGAAGACAGCTGAAATGCCAGAAACCGGTACCCGGTAGCTTGTCTCCTTTCTGGTGAAGAATTGGCTTGGTAGTTTAGTCTGCCCTGTTCCCATGATGCACTGGGCTAGGGACAGACTGATTTGCATATAGCCAGGTTCTGAGCTGGGATGGTGCAGTGAGATAAATAACTGTGATGGATCAAGCCCTGATCTTTGGACTGGGCAAGAGTGGTCTGCTTAATTCAGACACTCTGTTCATCACCACCCCCTTTTCTGAATCGTTTTTGGCCACTATAGGTGTGGCAGGGTATACTCAGACATGAGTCCCTTTCTCATTGCACCATCAGGATTCAAGCAAGCCGGGCCGAAGACAGCTGAAATGCCAGAAACTGGTCCCCGGTAGCTTGTCTCCTTTCTGGTGAAGAATTGGCTTGGTAGTTTAGTCTGTCCTGTTCCCATGATGCACTGGGCCAGGGACAGACTGATTTGCATATAGCCAGGTTCTGAGCTGGGATGGTGCAGTGAGATAAATAACTGTGATGGATCAAGCCCTGATCTTTGGACTGGGTAAGAGTGGTCTGCTTAATTCAGACACTCTGTTCATCACCACCCCCTTTTCTGAATCGTTTTTGGCCACTATAGGTGTGGCAGGGTATACTCAGACATGAGTCCCTTTCTCATTGCACCAGCAGGATTCAAGCAAGCCGGGCCGAAGACAGCTGAAATGCCAGAAACCGGTCCCCGGTAGCTTGTCTCCTTTCTGGTGAAGAATTGGCTTGGTAGTTTAGTCTGCCCTGTTCCCATGATGCACTGGGCCAGGGACAGACTGATTTGCATATAGCCAGGTTCTGAGCTGGGATGGTGCAGTGAGATAAATAACTGTGATGGATCAAGCCCTGATCTTTGGACTGGGTAAGAGTGGTCTGCTTAATTCAGACACTCTGTTCATCACCACCCCCTTTTCTGAATCGTTTTTGGCCACTATAGGTGTGGCAGGGTATACTCAGACATGAGTCCCTTTCTCATTGCACCATCAGGATTCAAGCAAGCCGGGCCGAAGACAGCTGAAATGCCAGAAACTGGTCCCCGGTAGCTTGTCTCCTTTCTGGTGAAGAATTGGCTTGGTAGTTTAGTCTGCCCTGTTCCCATGATGCACTGGGCCAGGGACAGACTGATTTGCATATAGCCAGGTTCTGAGCTGGGATGGTGCAGTGAGATAAATAACTGTGATGGATCAAGCCCTGATCTTTGGACTGGGTAAGAGTGGTCTGCTTAATTCAGACACTCTGTTCATCACCACCCCCTTTTCTGAATCGTTTTTGGCCACTATAGGTGTGGCAGGGTATACTCAGACATGAGTCCCTTTCTCATTGCACCATCAGGATTCAAGCCAGCCGGGCCGAAGACAGCTGAAATGCCAGAAACTGGTCCCCGGTAGCTTGTCTCCTTTCTGGTGAAGAATTGGCTTGGTAGTTTAGTCTGCCCTGTTCCCATGATGCACTGGGCCAGGGACAGACTGATTTGCATATAGCCAGGTTCTGAGCTGGGATGGTGCAGTGAGATAAATAACTGTGATGGATCAAGCCCTGATCTTTGGGCTGGGTAAGAGTGGTCTGCTTAATTCAGACACTCTGTTCATCACCACCCCCTTTTCTGAATCGTTTTTGGCCACTATAGGTGTGGCAGGGTATACTCAGACATGAGTCCCTTTCTCATTGCACCATCAGGATTCAAGCAAGCCGGGCCGAAGACAGCTGAAATGCCAGAAACGGGTCCTCGGTAGCTTGTCTCCTTTCTGGTGAAGAATTGGCTTGGTAGTTTAGTCTGCCCTGTTCCCATGATGCACTGGGCCAGGGACAGACTGATTTGCATATAGCCAGGTTCTGAGCTGGGATGGTGCAGTGAGATAAATAACTGTGATGGATCAAGCCCTGATCTTTGGACTGGGTAAGAGTGGTCTGCTTAATTCAGACACTCTGTTCATCACCACCCCCTTTTCTGAATCGTTTTTGGCCACTATAGGTGTGGCAGGGTATACTCAGACATGAGTCCCTTTCTCATTGCACCATCAGGATTCAAGCAAGCCGGGCCGAAGACAGCTGAAATGCCAGAAACCGGTCCCCGGTAGCTTGTCTCCTTTCTGGTGAAGAATTGGCTTGGTAGTTTAGTCTGCCCTGTTCCCATGATGCACTGGGCCAGGGACAGACTGATTTGCATATAGCCAGGTTCTGAGCTGGGATGGTGCAGTGAGATAAATAACTGTGATGGATCAAGCCCTGATCTTTGGACTGGGTAAGAGTGGTCTGCTTAATTCAGACACTCTGTTCATCACCACCCCCTTTTCTGAATCGTTTTTGGCCACTATAGGTGTGGCAGGGTATACTCAGACATGAGTCCCTTTCTCATTGCACCATCAGGATTCAAGCAAGCCGGGCCGAAGACAGCTGAAATGCCAGAAACCGGTCCCCGGTAGCTTGTCTCCTTTCTGGTGAAGAATTGGCTTGGTAGTTTAGTCTGCCCTGTTCCCATGATGCACTGGGCCAGGGACAGACTGATTTGCATATAGCCAGGTTCTGAGCTGGGATGGTGCAGTGAGATAAATAACTGTGATGGATCAAGCCCTGATCTTTGGACTGGGCAAGAGTGGTCTGCTTAATTCAGACACTCTGTTCATCACCACCCCCTTTTCTGAATCGTTTTTGGCCACTATAGGTGTGGCAGGGTATACTCAGACATGAGTCCCTTTCTCATTGCACCATCAGGATTCAAGCAAGCCGGGCCGAAGACAGCTGAAATGCCAGAAACTGGTCCCCGGTAGCTTGTCTCCTTTCTGGTGAAGAATTGGCTTGGTAGTTTAGTCTGCCCTGTTCCCATGATGCACTGGGCCAGGGACAGACTGATTTGCATATAGCCAGGTTCTGAGCTGGGAGGGTGAAGTGAGATAAATAACTGTGATGGATCAAGCCCTGATCTTTGGACTGGGTAAGAGTGGTCTGCTTAATTCAGACACTCTGTTCATCACCACCCCCTTTTCTGAATCGTTTTTGGCCACTATAGGTGTGGCAGGGTATACTCAGACATGAGTCCCTTTCTCATTGCACCATCAGGATTCAAGCAAGCCGGGCCGAAGACAGCTGAAATGCCAGAAACCGGTCCCCGGTAGCTTGTCTCCTTTCTGGTGAAGAATTGGCTTGGTAGTTTAGTCTGCTCTGTTCCCATGATGCACTGGGCCAGGGACAGACTGATTTGCATATAGCCAGGTTCTGAGCTGGGATGGTGCAGTGAGATAAATAACTGTGATGGATCAAGCCCTGATCTTTGGGCTGGGTAAGAGTGGTCTGCTTAATTCAGACACTCTGTTCATCACCACCCCCTTTTCTGACTCGTTTTTGGCCACTATAGGTGTGGCAGGGTATACTCAGACATGAGTCCCTTTCTCATTGCACCATCAGGATTCAAGCAAGCCGGGCCGAAGACAGCTGAAATGCCAGAAACCGGTCCTCGGTAGCTTGTCTCCTTTCTGGTGAAGAATTGGCTTGGTAGTTTAGTCTGCCCTGTTCCCATGATGCACTGGGCCAGGGACAGACTGATTTGCATATAGCCAGGTTCTGAGCTGGGATGGTGCAGTGAGATAAATAACTGTGATGGATCAAGCCCTGATCTTTGGACTGGGTAAGAGTGGTTTGCTTAATTCAGACACTCTGTTCATCACCACCCCCTTTTCTGAATCGTTTTTGGCCACTATAGGTGTGGCAGGGTATACTCAGACATGAGTCCCTTTCTCATTGCACCATCAGGATTCAAGCAAGCCGGGCCGAAGACAGCTGAAATGCCAGAAACCGGTCCCCGGTAGCTTGTCTCCTTTCTGGTGAAGAATTGGCTTGGTAGTTTAGTCTGCCCTGTTCCCATGATGCACTGGGCCAGGGACAGACTGATTTGCATATAGCCAGGTTCTGAGCTGGGATGGTGCAGTGAGATAAATAACTGTGATGGATCAAGCCCTGATCTTTGGACTGGGTAAGAGTGGTCTGCTTAATTCAGACACTCTGTTCATCACCACCCCCTTTTCTGAATCGTTTTTGGCCACTATAGGTGTGGCAGGGTATACTCAGACATGAGTCCCTTTCTCATTGCACCATAAGGATTCAAGCAAGCCGGGCCGAAGACAGCTGAAATGCCAGAAACCGGTCAGCGGTAGCTTGTCTCCTTTCTGGTGAAGAATTGGCTTGGTAGTTTAGTCTGCCCTGTTCCCATGATGCACTGGGCCAGGGACAGACTGATTTGCATATAGCCAGGTTCTGAGCTGGGATGGTGCAGTGAGATAAATAACTGTGATGGATCAAGCCCTGATCTTTGGACTGGGTAAGAGTGGTCTGCTTAATTCAGACACTCTGTTCATCACCACCCCCTTTTCTGAATCGTTTTTGGCCACTATAGGTGTGGCAGGGTATACTCGGACATGAGTCCCTTTCTCTTTGCACCATCAGGATTCAAGCAAGCCGGGCCGAAGACAGCTGAAATGCCAGAAACCGGTCCCCGGTAGCTTGTCTCCTTCCTGGTGAAGAATTGGCTTGGTAGTTTAATCTGCCCTGTTCCCATGATGCACTGGGCCAGGGACAGACTGATTTGCATATAGCCAGGTTCTGAGCTGGGATGGTGCAGTGAGATAAATAACTGTGATGGATCAAGCCCTGATCTTTGGACTGGGTAAGAGTGGTCTGCTTAATTCAGACACTCTGTTCATCACCACCCCCTTTTCTGAATCGTTTTTGGCCACTATAGGTGTGGCAGGGTATACTCAGACATGAGTCCCTTTCTCATTGCACCATCAGGATTCAAGCAAGCCGGGCCGAAGACAGCTGAAATGCCAGAAACTGGTCCCCGGTAGCTTGTCTCCTTTCTGGTGAAGAATTGGCTTGGTAGTTTAGTCTGCCCTGTTCCCATGATGCACTGGGCCAGGGACAGACTGATTTGCATATAGCCAGGTTCTGAGCTGGGATGGTGCAGT
Source organism: Lissotriton vulgaris (assembly GCF_964263255.1). Lineage (NCBI taxonomy): Eukaryota > Metazoa > Chordata > Amphibia > Caudata > Salamandridae > Lissotriton > Lissotriton vulgaris. The sequence goes on along the minus strand of NC_141685.1, from coordinate 1,502,638,609 downwards.
GAGATAAATAACTGTGATGGATCAAGCCCTGATCTTTGGACTGGGTAAGAGTGGTCTGCTTAATTCAGACACTCTGTTCATCACCACCCCCGTTTCTGAATCGTTTTTGGCCACTATAGGTGTGGCAGGGTATACTCAGACATGAGTCCCTTTCTCATTGCACCATCAGGATTCAAGCAAGCCGGGCCGAAGACAGCTGAAATGCCAGAAACCGGTCCCCGGTAGCTTGTCTCCTTTCTGGTGAAGAATTGGCTTGGTAGTTTAGTCTGCCCTGTTCCCATGATGCAGTGGGCCAGGGACAGACTGATTTGCATATAGCCAGGTTCTGAGCTGGGATGGTGCAGTGAGATAAATAACTGTGATGGATCAAGCCCTGATCTTTGGACTGGGTAAGAGTGGTCTGCTTAATTCAGACACTCTGTTCATCACCACCCCCTTTTCTGAATCCTTTTTGGCCACTATAGGTGTGGCAGGGTATACTCAGACATGAGTCCCTTTCTCATTGCACCATCAGGATTCAAGCAAGCCGGGCCGAAGACAGCTGAAATGCCAGAAACCGGTTCCCGGTAGCTTGTCTCCTTTCTGGTGAAGAATTGGCTTGGTAGTTTAGTCTGCCCTGTTCCCATGATGCACTGGGCCAGGGACAGACTGATTTGCATATAGCCAGGTTCTGAGCTGGGATGGTGCAGTGAGATAAATAACTGTGATGGATCAAGCCCTGATCTTTGGACTGGGTAAGAGTGGTCTGCTTAATTCAGACACTCTGTTCATCACCACCCCCTTTTCTGAATCGTTTTTGGCCACTATAGGTGTGGCAGGGTATACTCAGACATGAGTCCTTTTCTCATTGCACCATCAGGATTCAAGCAAGCCGGGCCGAAGACAGCTGAAATGCCAGAAACCGGTCCCCGGTAGCTTGTCTCCTTTCTGGTGAAGAATTGGCTTGGTAGTTTAGTCTGCCCTGTTCCCATGATGCACTGGGCCAGGGACAGACTGATTTGCATATAGCCAGGTTCTGAGCTGGGATGGTGCAGTGAGATAAATAGCTGTGATGGATCAAGCCCTGATCTTTGGACTGGGTAAGAGTGGTCTGCTTAATTCAGACACTCTGTTCATCACCACCCCCTTTTCTGAATCGTTTTTGGCCACTATAGGTGTGGCAGGGTATACTCAGACATGAGTCCCTTTCTCATTGCACCATCAGGATTCAAGCAAGCCGGGCCGGAAACAGCTGAAATGCCAGAAACCGGTCCCCGGTAGCTTGTCTCCTTTCTGGTGAAGAATTGGCTTGGTAGTTTAGTCTGCCCTGTTCCCATGATGCACTGGGCCAGGGACAGACTGATTTGCATATAGCCAGGTTCTGAGCTGGGATGGTGCAGTGAGATAAATAACTGTGATGGATCAAGCCCTGATCTTTGGACTGGGTAAGAGTGGTCTGCTTAATTCAGACACTCTGTTCATCACCACCCCCTTTTCTGAATCGTTTTTGGCCACTATAGGTGTGGCAGGGTATACTCAGACATGAGTCCCTTTCTCAATGCACCATCAGGATTCAAGCAAGCCGGGCCGAAGACAGCTGAAATGCCAGAAACCGGTCCCCGGTAGCTTGTCTCCTTTCTGGTGAAGAATTGGCTTGGTAGTTTAGTCTGCCCTGTTCCCATGATGCACTGGGCCAGGGACAGACTGATTTGCATATAGCCAGGTTCTGAGCTGGGATGGTGCAGTGAGATAAATAACTGTGATGGATCAAGCCCTGATCTTTGGACTGGGTAAGAGTGGTCTGCTTAATTCAGACACTCTGTTCATCACCACCCCCTTTTCTGAATCGACTATTTAACCTATGCATAAATACTCCTTAGAATGCCTCCTACATTGGCCTGAGGGTACTGTGTGACGCAATCTCCCTCATGTGAGGGTAATAAATGCATTGTTTTTATATTACAGCTTCCGTGCCAATTTCTTCTTTGTTGTTTTAAAGGACCAGGTGTATCAGTGAAACCCGTAGAAGGTTTTTATTTCTTCAACCAATCAGATTCTCACACCACAAATAACATTTAATTGTTACCAAATAACTCTAACAGTTGCCAGATAATCATGTATTAAAAATTATTTATTCGGTTGGTTCAAAAAGATATATTCATCTATTTCATTTGTTAGGATTCTCAATACTCATAAAAAAATAGGAGCACAGTGATATAAGTCAATCCAAGCTTCTCAAGGACAGGTATCCTGGGGGATGGATAAAAGCCATCTCAAGAAATTATTTTCAGCAATGTAGAGTTCATCAGGAATAATGTAACGGCATATTTCATTGCCATACAGCGCGTTTGAGGTACACTTGACCCTATAGTTGTATGGTATGGCCCCCACTGGTCTTTTTCCCAATCTAGAGGCAAAGTTAAAAATGGCTGAAGTCTATTGGGTAAGATAATTCTTCTTGCGAGTTAGTAGGGGCACCCATTTCAATTTGGCATCCAGCAGAACCCCCAGGTATGAAAAAACACTTGTCCTTGGGATAGACCCTGACGATAAAGGGCCTACTAGAGCATGCACCAACTTGCATGATGTAGGACTTTAAATTGTTGACCAACAAGTCTTGGTCTCCCATGAATTGTACAAAAAAATGTAACAATGTTTGCGACCTCGCTCAGTCCTAACCACTAGTCACATGATCCCCTGGTGATCCTTGTAGTTCTATGACAACATCTCCTTACCATTGGCCTAGAAAATAGAAGTCATATGACGTGCCCATGGCACCAAACAGGTTGAAATGTAGTGCTGAGTAAAAGTCAACCGGGACCGGAACTACATATAAAAACATGCGTCCTTCCTCCGCAGACTACCACAAGTTGGGAGACACTGAACTGACTAGGTGAAAATCCAGGGTAGGACCCTTGATGAAGTAAGTCTTGTTGTTGGTATGCATGGGCAAGATGTGAAATCTGAGCTGCATACGAGACCGCGTATGCAGGGACACCATCACTGACACCATACCCCCCTTTTTCTCTAACCATTGTGGTGTAAATCATAGAGTGTGACTAAAGGGCGACCTGCTCCCTCCCGCGATACAAACGATCCAACAAAGGCCGCTGAGTGTATGAATGTTTTTTTAACTACAAACAATACTTATGAATATTACATGAAAGTATTAAATAGGGTGGCAGCGGATGTGTGTGAGGATTGAAATTAATCTCACAAGAGAAAGAAAATACGCGTACAATATGATCGCGATCACTAAGGTGAATAATATGACGCATAGTATTTATAAAATACAACTTTCTCTTCCTCTAAAATAGGAGAATCCTTATGTGAATGAAACAGAAGGAGTTTTGAAAAGAATGCCTGGCACATTAATGCTCCTTGAGTACTGGATTGTTGGCGAAGATAAGTGTTTCATGATCAGAACCATAATGGCATTTACTGGGTGATCCGTACAAGGGGTGAGAACCTTCATGATGTCATAAAGGAACTAGTATCACAACTGTACATAATATTTGTATTACAGGTTAGACCCCAAAGGAATAAAAGGGCAAGTATACCCACTGCCCTGGCATACAGAAGGCTGTATGCATGATGTGTACATAGAACAACATTAGCGTAATTAGTTTGACGAACTGGGAGGTATACCGTATCACCCTGATGAAAGCCCTGGACCTATCTAGGTCTTAGAGTAGGTCTGAAACATGTTGGTATAACAGAGGGTCATAGGACTATCAAATCCTAAAAACCCACAAATATTGTAATTTTAACTTCCACGATTACTCCACTAATAAAGGGATACTTTGGAGCACTTGAGGGAATTTTAATCTCTAGTATGCCCCCTGGTCTTATACTTGTAAGAGCTCCCTGTTAGATGGTTGAGCCCATCCTAACCTGTAGGAGTCAGGGGGAACCTGATGATGAAGCATGACACAACTAAAATGTGTGAGGGTTTTTTAAAGAAAAGGAAGTCTTTCCTCTCTGCATTGCGTAGTGCAGTGTTATTGTGAAGACTGCTTTACCCCCGTAATCAGATCACACTCAACATTTAAGGTGGGATACCTATAGGGTAAACGTTAAATGAATTAGTGAGAATGTACCCCTCCAAGTCCCTTCTAATTGTGAAAGTGTTTCTCTCTCTCTCTCTACCCTCCAGATCTGAGAGGGATTCCCTTCCCAGATCTAAATTTATAAGAGGAATATAGTGACCTCTGATTCCTGTTTTCTTGGTCCATATGCCTGAACAAGTATACTGGCATGTAATAAACTGACGTAATGCACTGGAAATGTATTATAAAAGTCTCTCCAGTGTTTTCTCTTTTGGTTTTGTTCCTGAATACACTCAGGGCCATGTCCCTGTCCTTTGACAGTTTTCTAGTGTTTCTTTTACAGAATGCAGCGAGACACACCCCAATTTCTAGGCTGCATTGCATTTGAAATTAACAATACTTCAACCCAAGTAATACTAAATTTCCTCACTACTCTCTGGCATGCTCACAGCATTGCGTTTAAATTGGGAATCTTGCACTCTTTCTTATCGTGAAATGGCTATTCTTTACATAGAATAATTATTTCAAATTAGCATGATCTACCTCTGTCACTTTAGACTATATGACATTTTATATAACAAACTAGTTTACCTACTGGGAGCACATGTTCTGCTAGACCATTGTCACAGGTCTGTGGCTGTTATTATGGATTTCATCACTCTTTCCACTACTTTTGGTGTGTATCTCCACTTCTTTACCACCTTTTGTGGAAACCTTACACACACCATAGCATATTTCCACTCTTCTGGTGTGGTCACATTAAGAGTATGACTTAGACACTAATCATCACGACTCCAAATAACGCAAAACTATCTACATGTATCATTTGCAGCCTTGAAAAAGCCTTGAAAAATGTGTCAGATGCTGCTGGGGAAACAGTCATTACAACATGACTGTTTCTCTGCAAACCAATATAACGCATGTGTTACCACGCATGTGTTGTAACAATGCATAGTCATTACTACGCATGCTTTTACAGTGCATGTGCTTTTATCACACATGCCTTTACAACAAATTTTGTTGTAACGGTATGTGTGGTAAAAGCACATACCTTGTAAAATAATATAGGCGATCCATGTCATTGTGAGGAAACAGAAGCTCTTCTGTTTTCTCCCAATGACGTGCACCACGCCTAATGACCTGACATCCAGTAGGAACTATGAGGAGAGAGAGGAACCACAAGGAGAGAAAGGTAAGGGGATTGGGACTGGGGAGGGGATCAGGGTGGGGTGAGTGTGTCATGCAGGGTACTTTTTTAGGGTTTAGGGTAGGGTCAGGGGGTCGTGCTGGATAGTGTTATAGGGTCTGGAGAGCACTGGATTGGGGGAGTGTCATGCAGGGTAGTGATTTCAGGTTGGGAGAGGACTGGGGGTCAGGGTAGGGTTGGGGATCTGCAGGGTAATGTTTTAGAGTATGGAAAAGACTGCGGGTTGAGGGGGAGAACGGTCATGTAGGGTTGGTGTTTTAGGGTAGGGAAAGGATTGGGGGTTGGTGGGCCATACAGGGGTATTGATTTAGTGTTTAGGGTCGGAAACAAATTGGGGCTAGGGGGGTCGTGCAGGGGTACTAAATTAGGTTTTAGGGTAGGGCAGTATTCCTTTAAGGAATTGTTTTACTCGTGCTGTAGCACGAGTAATGTAATTTCATCACTGTGTACATTGTAAATATTCAAGTGTTTATTCAACTTCCATCAGTTGTCCTCTTTCACTGTGACTGCAGAGTTTCTGAGAGAAGGACTGAAGCAAGGCTGGTTCTGTTGATGTTTAATTCGTGAATAAATCTTCTTCATTCAATACTTGGAGAGATTACTTAACAAATTTGGCGACAAGTGAACATCGACGTTTCACGAAGAACCCACATTCTCGTAATTTTTCAAAATTTTAACTTCCGGATTTTTAGTGTGTTAATTTACTTGCCATGAGAATCTTCTGATTGGAGTTTAGTACTCTCCATGCCCTTCTTATTCATCGTTGGGTAAGACCTTATGACTTTTATGACTTTTCGAAATAATTAATTTTACTCACTTTGAAGTTTTGCATCTTTCAGTTGGTGCGCTCGAGCAGAGACTCGCTTTGGAACCCTGGAGTGCTCCGTATTCCCTTGTGTGCGTGTGAACGTGCGCTCGAGTGGAGACTTGCTTCGGAACCTTGAGTGCTCCGAATTCTCTTGTGCGTGTTATCTTCCTGACAATTTACGCGCAGGTCACGCACGGGGTCAATACGTGCCACCATCTTGAATTTCAAAATAAAAGTCATCATAGCAGGTTTGGTGAATTACCAGCATTTTTCTTGATTTCTTTTTCACATTAAAAGTCAGCGCTTGTGTTTAACTGACATTTTAATTCATTTTGAGGAAGTGAACACACCATTTCCATTTTATGAGTAGCAGTCTTCAACCAGTCTACCATTTTCATACGGTACATTTACATTTAATTTAAGATTTACTTACTATTGCTTATATTCTTTTATGTACCTGTATTTTAATTGTGACATAAAAGTTTAACATGGCTTCACAACAGAATTTTACTATTCAACCACCTCAACCATTTTGGTCTTCAGGAGCTGAACCTTAAATTAAATGATTAGAGTGGAAAGCGTATTTTATGAATTTCATTAAGGCCATTGACTTGGATAATAAAATGTCTGCAGATAGGAAAAAAACTCTTTTCTTATATTCACTTTGTCCTACAGGATTAAAAGCGTATGACTACATGCAAAAAGGAACTGTCAGTGGCGATACTAATGAATTTTTGGCAATTTTAAAAGATTTTGGCAACCATTTTTCATCTAAAGTTTGTATTGCTATCACAAGGTACACAGTTTTTCATAGGAAACAAGTTAACAAAACTATTTATGAGTATGTCTCTGCGCTTAGACTCATTGCAGACGATTGTAAATCTGAACACTTTGAGGATCAGTTTATAAGAGACCAAGTGGTGATGCATGCAAGAGACCCGTCCATTTAAGATCGCCTATGGATTAATGGTGATTCAGATTTGAAGGATATTTTAGCAATAGTTAGAAAAGCTGAACTTTCTAGCCCCGGTGCCAAAGCCCTAAAAAATGAGTCCAAAAATGAGGAAAATGAAGTCACCATCAGCAAATTAAAGGATAAATCGTCGGACAAACATAAGAAATCCTACACTAAACCTTCTAAATATAATTCTTCTAAGAAGTATGCAAATTTAAAATGTTTTCTTTGTGGTAGTGAGTCACATCTAGCTTCTAGCAAAGTTTTTCCTGCTTTAAAACAAAGATGTTCTAATTGTAACATTATTGGTCACTTTTCAAAAGTATGCCATAGAAAGAAATCTGTTAAAGTTAAGTGTATTGATGACATTGAGTCTGACTAAGATAAGGATGAACGTTTAGTTAAAAAAAAGTCTTCATTCACTATTGCTGATAATGTAGTTGTTGACAACAGTACTTATGATTCAAAAGAGTTGTTTTTAATGAACATTGTTGATAAGTCCAGGGATTAAAAAAAGAAACCCTTGTGCTTACTATCTTTAGGTGGTGTAAACGTCCAAGTATATGTAGATTCTGGATCCCCATGGACAATAGGTAATGAAAATGTTTGGAATGATAAGTTTGTTAAGAAACTGGGAGACCAATTATCCCCTCCTGATATTCACCCAGAGGGGTTTACAGGACAAAAGATCAATATGTTTGGTTTCCGTTCACTTCTTTTCAGATTTAAAGGAAGAGAATATTTTGGAAAATTGTATGTTTAAAAAAAGGTCCCTCAGTGTTGGGATGGAAAGATCAAGGCGATCTTGGTATCATACTCAATCCCAATAGTGACGATCCTGTAATGCTCGTAGATGACAACTCAGATCTTTGCAAGGATATCTTAAATACTTTTCCTAGAGTTTTTAATAAGGAAATTGGTGAGTTGAATGATTTTACACACAAAATAGTATTGAAACCAGATGCTTGTCCAAAAATCCATAAAGTCAGAAATATTCTCATTTGTTTGAGAAAGGAAGTTGATCTGGAATTAGAAAAACTTGTCAAAGCTGATATAATTGAGCCATCACAGTGGATTTCTCCAATTGTTGTTGCACGTCGTAGCAATGGTAAGTTGAGGCTATGCATTGACTTAAGGCATGTAAACAACAATATTGCAGTTGATAAGTTTCCACTACCAAAGATTTCGGAGATGCTGAGTTTAATTAAAAATGCTAATTGATTTTCCACTATAGATTTATCTGCAGCATACCATCAGATTTGTCTCTCTGAAGAAAGCAAACCCTTCACAGCATTCATTACTCCATCAGGATGTTTTCAGTACAAGCGATTGCCTTTTGGCCTCGCATCTGCGGCTGCTATTTTTCAAAGATTACCGTCTTTTCAGCAAATTTGAGAATGTTCGTTGTTTCCAGGACGACATCGTACATTTTGGAAAGGAAAAACTAGAGCATGATAAGAAGTTTTGAGTATCTTGGAGACGAAGGGTTTGACTGTAGAACACACCAAATGTAAATTTGCAGTTAAATCCATCACATACTTAGGACTCGTCATTAGTGGTGAGGGAATCTCAACCAAACCCACACTTGTTGACCCTGTTTTGAATGCTCTCCATCCAAGAAATAAAGATGAAGTTCGATCTTTTGTTGGATTAGTTGAGTTCTATTAAAAATTTGTTAGAGTTTTTTCAAGCAAGATTTTCAACATTCGCCAATTGCCTAAAAATAAAACCGAATTTCTTTGGACTGAAGAGTGCAATGGGGAATTTGTGAATATCATGAAGGCAATTTCTGACGCACCAGCTTTATGTGCTTTCGATCCTGATCTTGAGAATTGTATTACAGTTGATGCCAGCAATAGATTATTGGGTGGAGTTTTTTCACAAGTGGATAAAGATGGGAAAGAGTTTATTATTGCTCATGCCTGTAGAGCTCTTTCACCCACAGAAGAGAGATTCTCAGTGATTGAGAAAGAAACTTTAGCTTGCATTTGGTCACTGGAACACTTTAGGGCATTTGTATGGGGAAAACCATGCATCCTAGGGACGGACCATAAACCCTTGGTTAAGCTGTTAACAACTGAAGGTTTATTCAATGCTTCCCCTAGGATTGCAAGAATGTCTTTGAGACTACAAGATTATATATATACAATTGTATATGTACCAGGGAAGGAGAACGTTGTAGCCGATTTTTTATCAAGAATGCCAATTAATCTTACTGACAGTTCTGATCATGAGTGGGAAAATGTTCAAGTGGCATTAGTACATGACCAGGGTTTACCTAAAATTGACAAGGATTTGTGGGAAAAGTCTTGTAAAGAAGACTCTGTTTTGATGAAATTGTTTTCTTTCATTGTGAATGGTTTGCCATCTAAGTGTTCTTTACCGGATAGTTTAAAACATTTTTGGGTAGTGCACCATTAACTTTCTACATCTAATGGCAACGTTATGAAAAATTATAAGATTATTCCGCCTACTAGTCTTAGAGAAATGTTAGTTAAGATGTGTCATGAAGGTCATGGTGGAGTAGTGAAGCCTAAACAAAAAATTAAACAATGGTACTGGTTGGCCAGACATGGATCTATTCATAGAAAGTATCATCAAAAATTGTGTTTGGTGTGTCAATTCTGACAAAACTCTTGTCACTCGAAGACCCCCCATGGCTGAACTAATTATACCAAAGTTTCTTCTGCACAGTATTGCAATTGACATAATAGGGCCTATTGGTTCTCACAATAAATATGTTTTAGCTGTTATAGATCTATTTTCTAGATGGCCTGTTTCAAAAGTTGTTAAAAGGATTAATTCTGAGGAAGTTGTACAATTTCTGAATGGTGTTTTTGTTGAAGAAGGACTTCCTGCAATATTAGCAAGTGACAATGGTGTACAGTTTACATCAAAAACGTCTAAGGATTATTTTGAAAAAGTAGGGATAAGACACTGTACCACTTCTCTTTCCAACCCGAGTGGGAATGGCATGATTGAGGGTTTTAACAGAGTCAATACAATACAATACAATAGCAATACAATCTGCCAATAGTAACAATTGCAATTGGGAATTACAGTTGTTCAAGACGATTTGGATGCACAGAACGTCTCCACATGATGTGTTAGGTGTCTCACCATTTGAAGTTATGAGAGGGAGATCTGTTCGTACTAAGTGTAATCCTGAATGGTTGTTTACTAACATTAAACCTTGTGTACCAATAGATGTGTTAAGAACCAGAATTGAAGATAAACATCTTAAAAGCAAAGAGATATATGATTTAAAACATAATGGCAAATTTTGTAACATCTGTGTTGGTGCATGGGTCAAGGTTAAGAAACCTTGGAAGGTAAAGAAAGGGGAAAGTCAATTTTCTGAACCTTTAAGAGTTACTAAGATTTTTCGAAATGCAGTACAATTAAGTGATGGTAAAGTGTGGAACTTAAAACGTATTGCAGTGCTTAAAAGTGACATTCTTTTATATAAGAAAAATTAGAATTCCGGTTTGTCTAGGAAAGCGTCTCAATATTTTATTATTGAAGATGATCCTATTCGTGACAAGAGGAGTTCTGGAAGTATGGTTCAGGACAATTCTTTTTTTTTTTTATTGAACATTTTTGAAACAATTTTACCCCCCCCCACCCCCCTCCCCCTCCCCCACAGGAAATTTCCCTTTCATTACGGGTTGGAACAGACAGACAGTATGATCATCCCATTAAATGCAAAGAAAACGAGAAATAAGGAAAGAACAAAAATCCTAATTAAACCATATTTAGACCATATTTAGACCAACAGGGGAAGCAGTGAACAGCAATCAAGCACAAATAGGAATAAAGTTAGAGCGGACAGAATTCTATCTAACAGGAAAGAAGGAGAAGGGAAAAAACATTTTTAACCTTTTTTTATCCTTTTTAATTTAACCCACCCCTTCCCTCCATTTATTAATTGGGGCCCATATCTGAAGCCCCTTCATTCTCCCTTTATTCCCCCGCCTGACGTATATCGCGTTTTCTAAATTACAGCTATGCAGCAGCCTAGCTACCCATTGCTGCATCGATGGTGGTATTCTATCTTTCCAGGATGTCGCTATACATAGACGGAAGACTGCCATAGGTACAAATATAAAATATTCTTTGCTCCGGCATGGAGTCTCACCTGAGACCCCTAACATAATTAGCTCTGGGGTTAGCCTAACGTGCAGTATCAGTTCCCTATCAAAAAATTCCTCCATAGCTTTTAATAAAGGTTGCAAATCTGGACAGGTAGCAAACATCTGCAATATATCGGCCTCATTACTATCGCACCTGGGGCAGGTAAATCCCTGTGTTCCCCCCATTGAGCTATTTTTGCAGGGGGGGAATACAATGTGTACAAAGTTTTGTAATGCTGTGCTTGCAGAGTTGACAAACAAAGAATTTCACATCCATACTTTAGAGACTTCACAAACACTCCCCGCTCTATCCCCAATCTGTTAATCCATTTCAGCTCTGCCTTTTCTAGATCATCATCTCTATTCTTAATTAATTCTGCATACAATCTGCAATTGTGCAGTCTTGCCCCTCCTCAATAATCTGCAGTATTAAATTATTATCAAAACCTCTAACTCCCCCTTTTTTTCAAATATTTAAAGAAGCTTCTTGAGATCAGCCCAAATACCCCTTGAAGAACCGAAAATTGAAACATACCCTCAGAACCCATAATGAACCCACCTTCTTGATTCCAAGCCTTACCCACTCCCTGAAGAATACATCCCCAAATATATCCTGTGGGAGACTGGGGTTCCTGGCCAGTCTTGTATGGGCATTGAATCTACCCAAGCCAAAGCTCTTCTTAAACGACTTCCAGATCTTGTATGCCGCGTCTGATGTTTTTGATTTGGTTTTTTTGTAGAAGCTCGACTCCGTCTGTTTCAAAAGGACATTCTCTACCTCCTCTCCTAATATCAGACCATAAATCTCCTTAGACCCCGTATGTTGTATTGCCTCCATTTCAGCCCCTCCCAGAAGACTTGATATTTGCTGTAATACTGCAGCCCAATAGTACAACTTTAAATCCGGCATGGCCCAGCACCCTCGTTCCTGTGGTAGTGATATAAATCTGAACGCCCTCCTGGTTTTGCCATGGGCCCAAATGAAACGATTAAACATTTGCTCTATTAATCTAAACCAACCAACATTAAAAAAATAAGGGAATAGACCATAATAAATACAAGGAGGTTCATTTTAACAAAATTCACACGACCTACTATTGACATATGGATATTATGTACCCTGTCCAATTCTTTTTTAGCCTTACTTATTATTGGGCTGATATTTATTTCAACCAGCTGGTCTAGATTTGCAGTAATAGATACTCCCAGATACACCCCCTCTGTCACTACCCGGGAGATTGTGCATTCTGTACTTGTATTATGTATAATTTGTGTCTTTGCTTTGTTTAAAGCATAGCCCGCAACCCGTCCGAACTTGTCTGCCTCTGATTCTATCTCCCTAATGGCCTCTATTGGCATTGATGTAATAACTGCCAGGTCATCCAAATTCGCTAATACTTTACAAGGACCCATCTTTGTAACCAGGGGTTGTATCTGTGCATTAAATTCTAACTTATCAATTAATGGGTCAATATACAGCGCAAACAACAGGGGGGAGCAAGGACACCCCTGCCTGGTGCCGCGTGAGATAAAATAGATTTTGACCGTACCGCGTTCACCCTTATACATGCAGATGGATTCTTATACAATGCTTGTATTGCTTTCAAAAACCTTTCCCCACATCCTACTTTCCTCATTACTGCCCATAAGAACTCCCATGCCACGCGGTCGAAGGCCTTCTCAGCGTCTAATAAGAGAACTGCCATGGTTCCCGTACCCCCTCTTGTACTGTCGCCTGGGCATCGAATAAAGTGATTACTTTTCTAATATGCTGTGTCGTCCCCCTATTTGGAATGAACCCATGTGGTTCCTGCTGACTACTCCGCCTGATAACCTAATAGCTAGTGATTTCGAGAAAATGTTAACATCCAAATGAATTAAAGTAATAGGACGATATGACCCAGGGTCACTTGGTATTTTACCCTTTTTGAGAATTATAATTATATCAGCCCCAGTCCAACTTGCCGGGATTGATACTCCTTCCTGAGTCGCAGCTATCATTTTCAATAAATCACTTTTAAGTGTTCTAAAAAAAACCTTATAAAATTCTTCTGGAATCATAGCCAGCCAGCAGCTTTACCTGAAGGCAAACTAAGCATAGCCTCCCAGATTTCCTCTTCCCTCAGTGGGGTCCCCAACACCTCCTTGTCTTCCTCTGATATAGTTCTACTTGGAATACCCCTTAAATAATCACTTATGTCCTCCGGTGATCTAAGCTGTTTCTCTGTATACAATTTAGTATAAAATTGCCTAAAAGCCTCCAAGATCTCTTTCTCTTCTGAGACTATATTACCTCTTGTGTCCTTTATTTCCCTAATTTTCCTTTTTGCGACTCTCTGCCTTGCTCTGACTGCTAGGGTGTGGCCCACTTTTTCATTATATTCGTAGCAGTTTTCCCTTCTTATATTAAAGATCTTGGCAGCCCTCTTCGCTAAACTCTCTTCTGCTGCCGCCTTAACTAAGATAACCTTTAAAACATGCTGTTCAGGATCTTCTCCACCCATAATGGCCTGTACCAGTTCCTGCTCTGCTTCTAAAATTGCTCTATTTAATTGATCTGAGGTTTCTTTTATTTTTTTCTGTTTAGCCAAACTGTAACTCAGGGTCTCGCCACGAATCCCGGCTTTAAAAGCATCCCAAGCACTCCCTATTGCAGTGCTACCCCTATTGATGTCCCAAAAATCCTTAATCCATACATGCATTCGATCTACATAAACTGGATCTACTAGGAGCTCTCTTTCGAATGACCACGACCTTGATTTCCTCCTAAAACCATCTCCACAAACTGTCAGGGTTAGAGGGTTATGGTCAGATACTATGCGTGGTAGTCTCTCAATGCGCAGGTTGGTATGAGAAAAGCCAGCTGAAAAATTATAATCTAATCTAACACAAATCTTATGTGGAGCTGAGTAATAGGTATACCCAGGTTCCAAGGGTTTTAACTGTGCCCATACATCACATAATGAATTATTGTCAACCATCCTGTGGATTGCACAGCAGACTCTTTTTTCCTACCTAGGTAGTGACCATTTGTACCCACACCTAACCCGTCAGCACCATTTATAATAAAATCACCAGCTAAGATTATTTTAGGTGCCCAATTTGCCAACTCTATATCCAAGAAATCAAATACCTCCGGATCATCTTGAGTGGAGCCGTATACTGAACCTAATGTGACCCACTCATCCCCAATTCAACATTCTATCAGGGCCCACCTACCCCACTGGTCCTCTAGCTTCTTCCTGGTCTGTGCATCAAACCTCTTTGTCAAAATGGCCACTCCCCTTTTCTTGACTCCCTGTTTGGAATAAGCTAACACGCGAAACCCTAACTGCTCCAATAAAAACCGCTTATTCCCTTCTATATGGGTCTCCTGCAAAAAAATAAATCGGCCCTAGTCTCTTTAAGCAACACAACAACTTTTTGCCTTTTACACCTATGTTTGAGACCACACACATTAAGTGTAACTAACTTAATATCGATATTGGATATGGTGCTAGTGCCCATTGCAACTGATGATTTTCACAATAATCCTGCTTTCCCATACATGTCCTATTGCATTCTTTATTGCTCTCTTAGCTTCCCCCATGTCCCATTGATATGTCCGCCTGCCCCAGCCCTTATTCCAAAAAAATCCCATCCCTATCCCCTGTCCTGTGTACCCCAGTTCCCCCCCCTTACAGGCAAATACGTCAGAGCTGACCTATGTATGGCTGTTTCCTAGCCCATTGAAGTGCCGCCTTCCCCTGTCTCCCATCTCAATTACCTTGCTAAATTTCCATGATGTGTCCTTTTATTATCTAATATCTAATACAATTCCCTTGTACCACCTGAAAAAAAAACAGGAAAGAGTGGGAAGAGAAAAAGACCTCCCTCTCATTTATTACAACACTAAGAACCCCTCCTTTTTATGTCCAGAAAGAATGTCCACAATCCATTAACTTATGTCTTCCATATATCTTCGTTGTGTTCAGGGGATTTGAATGCCCAACCGGGAGGCCCCTGGTCTAGCTTTCTCTTTGATTTCCTCCAGGAAGGCTTGCGCCTTAATCTCCGAGAAGAACATCCTTGTCCGTCCATCCACAATTATATTGAGTCTGGCAGGAAAAAGCAGATAAGTCTCGCACCCTTGATTCTGAAAAGGATCAATCAACTGGCGTAGCCTCCATCTCCTTTCCACTGTGACGTGGCAGAAGTCGGGTCGTGCAAAGAAGTTTACCCCTTTAAACATACATCGATCTTGTGGCCTGGCCTTGTCCATGATATCTTGCCTGGCAAGCAAATTTCCCATAAATACCAACAACGCTCTTGGTTTTTCTTTCTGTGAGCCATGGTAAGACTTTTTTTGAGTTAAAGGGAATCTATGTGCCCTCTGCACCTCCGCATCCCAGTCCCATTACACCATCTCTGGAAATGACTCCTTGAAAAGTATGACTACGAAGGCCCTCGGGTTTTACCCTTCCACTCCCTCCTGTATCCCCAAGAGCCTGATGTTGTTTCGCCTCTGTCTGTTTTCAATGTCCTTGAGTTTCCAATTCATATCCTCTGTTGTCTTAACTTGCGCCTCCTTAAACTCCTGCCACCTGGAAACCTCATTCTCCATTTTCCCGGTCCGTTCCTCAACTTCTATGACTCAACCTGCCATCTCAGCATATAGTTTTTTCATCTTGCTGAGAGAACTCTGTATTTTTTTGTTCGCCTGCTTTGTTCTCCGGCTTTCTGCCCTCATATCCTCCTGCATCTGTATCAGGGTGGAATATACCAGCCCGATTGACGGAGCGCCCCCTTGCTGGCTCCTATTTTGACCTCTGGGGCCTTTAGAGCCCCCTGAGCCAAATCGTCTTACTGGTTCATACTCTAAGTAGCTGAGTAGTCCCAGTCTAATTTTTTGGTGACCTCCCTGTGTGTTGGACTAACAGGATCATGCCGTTTATATCGACTGTGACTCCCCTGCTGTTGCTTCTTTTTTTGCATTATGGAAACCTGTTGGACCAACTCCTCTGAGCTTGAGCCTAATCCTGAGCCTGAGGACCTCAAGTATGTTTCATTCCTTAAAGAGCGATTACTGTCCAGACTTCCATCAGATTCAGACTCACTCTCGGACACAACCCCCTCTGAGGTCTCTGAGACGCCCGTTTCGTCATTTACTGAGTAAAAGCACTCCTCAGTTGGCGTTCCCGTAGCCGGCTGTCGCTCTACGTTAGCCTCGGCCTCCGCCTCTACATTAGCCTGCTCAGAAATAGCTATAGAGTCCTGGCAAACGGCCCCATCTGCATTGATGCTCCCATCAAAGAGTTGCGTGGTTATACTTGAATCAGGCCCAGCATTGAGATCGCAGGCTGGCAGTATCTCTCTGTCTTTTCCTTCCATTAGAGGTGCCACCAAATGATCTATTACAGTGCCTTGAATAACATTTGATGGCACAGTCCTGCCAACCACGCCTATATCTCGACTTACCTCTGGTGCCCCCACAACTCTCAAGCTAGCCGGTGCCTCTACTGCCACTTCGACCGCACCAGAGCCGCCAGTACTCAGCACTTCTGTGCCCTGGCCGTTGTTCACGATTTTGCTGACTGTATTAGTCTCTGGGATCTCTGATGCCTTCCCTGTTAGTTCGGTCACCTCTGGGCTCTGTATCTCTAGGCAGGGGCTGTTCTCCTCAACCTGCGCACGCACCTCCTTCGAGTGAGCCGATGAGACCGCTGGCTCTGTGGGATGCTTCACTATGGCGCCATGAGCCACGAGATTTCCAGCTGCATCTCCCGGTATGTGCCCCGCCGATCTGTCCACGGAAACTGTCAGTACGTTTGATGCATTTGATGCCATAAATGCCTCTGTTTGGTGGGTTGTCGCAGACTAACAATTTATTTCCTGAGCATTTGATCCGTATGCTTCGGGGTCTGTTCAAGCTGTTTCTGTTTTACTGCAGCGGTGGCCGCTTTCTTTTCCGCTTTCTCCGCCCTTAGCTCGGCTTTGGCTACAGCGTCCCTCTCGCAGCCTTTGGTTCTCTCTTTCTCTTTTAATTTTCTTACGTGGGATGCTGTTTCTAATGTAATCTCCAAAACCGCGTTATTCTTTTTGGCCACTTGCATCCGCGTTACTGTATGTGTTACTGGGGGGATGCTAGCATCTTTAACAACCTTCCCTTCCATCGCGGTGTCCTTAGTATCCTTGGGTTTTGTGTGTGACGGCATCCTTTCTCTGAGAGAACTCCAGCCCCCGCTCAATGTGCTCAAAGCCTCCAAAGTCTCCAGAAGCGGGGGCAATACCTTACACCAGAAGTCCGATAGGGCACACCGAAAGGTCTTCTCGCAGATTTCCAAATGTGAAGATACCGATGTGATGTGGGTTCCTCTCTTCCTCATAATCAATGTATTTTTTACACAGCACAACTTGCTCTAAATAGCCAGCAGGAGAGAGAGGTGGAAGCGACCTACTCCTTAGACTGCTCCGTGGCCATCTTGCCTCCAGATATCTTGAGCCTTCTTCATACCCCGGTTCAGGACAATTCTAATGATGTTGGAAATCCTGCTGAAGAGTCTTTTGGTTCTGTTCAATGTGTACACCCGCTGTTAAATCTTTCTTTGTGTAGAGCAGCTTGGTTGATACTAATGTTGGCACTGGGATATCTGGAACAGCAGTTGATTCTAATATCATTTTAGATTCTACCAGAACTCAAGGTGATGCTGAAGTGAGTACAAATACTGTATTTAGTGCAAAAGAAAATACGTATGTTACAGCAGAGGTCACAGAAAACAGTAATGTTGTTGGTGGTGACCGTTCAGTACGTACTCGCACAAAACCGAAGTGGTTAAAGGATTTTATTTGTGACAATGAGTAAAATGTACAAAGATTTATTTTATCCTTTATTATTATTATTATTATTATTATTATTATTATTATTATATATATATTTTTGTTTGTTTATTATTTAAAAAAATATATATTTTAAGGAGGAAGATGTGATGTATTCCTTTAAGGAATTGTTTTACTCGTGCTGCAGCACGAGGAATGTAACTTCATCACTGTGTACATTGTAATTATTCAAGTGTGTATTCTACTTCCATCAGTTGTTCTCTTTCACTGTGAGTCAGTTGACTGCAGAGTTTCCGAGAGAAGGACTGAAGGAAGGCTGGTTCTGTCGATATTTAATTCGTGAATAAATCTTCTTCATTCAATACGTGGAGTGATTGCTTAACAGCAGGGTACTGTAACTTACCTTTGATACTTATACCAAGAGGATACCTATACCACGCATGCCTTTGCGTTGTAATGGCATGCTTGGTAAAGGCATATTTGTGGTAAACTTATGCGATGTAATGGTAGGTCATGGTGAATGACTACATGTAGTAATACCGGTGTTGTAATGACACGTGTTGTACTAGTAAGGGTAGTAAAGTGTCATATTTGTTGACTGGTGCTGGTTTTGGATGTCACGCTCTGTTCCACAAGGACTGTAAAAAATGCTGGGAAGAATAAATACTCGTAATATATACTTGGATTCTGGAGTATTTCCTTCCTTCCTATTTACAGTGACCACTGGACTCTTTAGTGAGCTTCGGTACTTCTTGTTCTTAAACCTATCGGTGAGGGGCCTTAACCCAGGCTGGATACTTCACCCTAGTTGCCAGGGTGTACATACTGGGAAAGCACCAAACAAAGAAATGTTGGGGCATATTACTAAGCAATAGCGATAATTATCGCTATTGCTTGGTTAGAGACAAATATTTACCGCTGAGCTGCGGCGATTTTTACCGCAAATAAACCTTGATATTACCAAGGTTTATCGCAAATGTGATAAAAATCGCCGCAATGCATGAATATCGCTGAAAAGTCCGCGATATTCATGCATTAGCATTGGATAACATGGCTAAGAACTGCTCAGGGCAGGTGTTAGCTTTTGGAGATATTCGCGCTTAGCGCGAATATCTCCAAAAGTTGGTAATAGGAGATAGCGATGTTAGCAACTGTTTTCAGTCGCTAACATCTTGGCACGCCCACTTTGCATGTCATTAGTGATAAATATCACTGACATGCAAAGTGGGGCCCAAGATGGTCGCTATCTCCTACTAGCTGTCGCTAACTGGTGTTAGCGACAGCTAGGTAATAGGGAGATAATTTTATCTCCGCTTTCTTGGCTTTTAAAGCCAAAAAAGCGGAGATAAACCCCCTTGATAATATGCCCCATTGTCTTTATGCTGTGTAATCGTTCCCTGACTGTAAACGGCATTTGGATGTGCGAAGGCTGTGACGTAGTCATCACCTGTTTTATTTTATTTATGTACAGCAAAGGTATAGGTTTTGCTCACTGACAGGGTCATTTCTTCCCTTTTATTTTACCGCTGTTGCCATCTTTTCCTTACTTGTTTTTTTCCTCTAACTTCATCCCTTTCAAGAGAGGGCCTCCAAAATTAGGCCTAGTTGAACCTTGTGTCTAATTTAGGTCTTGACCTGCATAGTAATCATAAGTGAGCAGTTGGGTGTTTCTTGTGAGGGAACTCACGTTCAGAAATTCAGTGTAAATCTAATTATACCTGTTTTCCAATCCTGAGAGGTCCAATAACATTGCACTCACCCACAACATTAGAAAATCAGAGTGGGGAAAATGGGCATTATAACCACACTGGGAGAGGGAAACTGGCCCTGTCCTATTTTGGTTATATCTTGCCCTATATATTAACACTCAAAATTAATCGAAGCTAAGAGTACAGACGTAAATATAGCGTTAATATTCTTAACTCCACTTCCATGTATTTTAAAGATCTATATTGTCACACTACACCTTCAACCGTATACCAAGATATAGGCGGTGGAATAAGACGGATTGTATGGGGTTAGACCCTGATTTACTGTCATTGTACTAAGAACATCTCAGGGCAGGCTACATCACGGTAAATGTATGTGGCGCTAACCTATACTTTCCTCCAAAATCAATATTTTTTCCACGATATTTTTATTGGTTGATATTTCATCAAATATATTCCTGTAATACACCACACCATTAAATGTGTGTATTGAATTTAACCATTTGGCTCCACTGCCTACTTCTCACTCCATCTTTTCT
Source organism: Lissotriton vulgaris (assembly GCF_964263255.1). NCBI lineage: Eukaryota > Metazoa > Chordata > Amphibia > Caudata > Salamandridae > Lissotriton > Lissotriton vulgaris. Next base: position 1,502,618,414 of record NC_141685.1, on the reverse strand, counting down.
ACATTATTGACTTATTCTCTTTTTATTTGAGCAAGCTTCCAACATTTGAAAATGTCCTTAGCTCGTTTATATATTACAACTCCCCTTACAAACAGACACACAAACACACACACACACACATGCAGTGATTAAACAGGCTTTGCTATTACAAACAGTCAACCTGAGGCTCGTTTTATTTTATTCATTGGTAGCATACGGCAATGGCAAATCTTATCTTCTGTTGTTAATTCACTGTGTGCAAAATAAACATATTTTTATTATCACTGTCTATTAGGTATGTGGCGACTGTGCCACAAATTGCAGTATAACTGTGCTCATTAGAGCAATGTATCTTCGTTGCAAAGATAATTAGTTCCCAGAGGGTTTGGGAAGACCCTGCTGCTGTTTCTTTTCATTTTTCAGAAGGTACTGCCTTCTTATTAATATACATTTACTGAAAAATGGGATGGACAGTCTCGTGAATAATAAGAGGTGACACATTGCTCCCAAACTGCGTTGATATGTTTTGCACCTAATAATAATTACAACTGTGTTGCCAATTTTGTGCATTCAATTTCAAGCCACAGTTAACAGTCCACAATATTTGAGAACCACATATTCTATTTTCTAGTCACCTATAAGTAATAATTTTTCGTCTCGAAGTTAAGTTGTTTGATTATAACTATCTGTACATATAAAAGGAACATATGTTTATATTTGTAAAAGTATGTATTTTTTATTACACTTAGCTACAAAATCTCTCTATGAAGAAGTGACCATCTGGGATCCATTTAACAAACACATGGTTTCGTTGAACAAACCATATACAGCGTATTTTACTGAGCGAATCCACATAGATTAGACAGCACGCATCCATTGGCGACATTGGCCATATGTATTTAATATTGTTACCCCAAAGTGTAAAGACTTGAGAAATCAAAATTACAGACAGTAATTACATAACATATGAACCCAAAGTAAAAATAAAAAAAATATATAACAAATATTTCCGAACTTGTAAAAAATTAAGCACAATTTAACAGATGTAGGCGACAATCACTTATTTGGGAGTCATTATCACAACACATATTTGTTATAAATATCAACATAAATAATCTTGCACATTTCGGGGTATATATTATTTGGCTAAAATGTGTCTTTTTATCAAGCATTACACTTACCACTTAACGCCCCTACCCCCTCTCGTTTTCCTGGCGAGAGAGAGGCATGAGGCTCGAATGTCCACCCTTCAGCAATAGGTCGCTCGCTCTGGGTCAGCTCCTGTCAACCATTTCTTGTTTGAAACCACTTTTGGTGCGGATTAGCCCATTAGAGTATTGCACAGTTTTGTATTTTTCATTGGTAATTAGGAAAAGTACGTTTTTAGATATTACTTCGTCATGCAACACAAGAGCCCGATTAGATGCATGCAAAAGAGCTGCTTTGTTTTTTTGCCAGCGGTGGTTGGATTGTAGTGTTGCAACTTCCCACTTAATTAAATTCGGTTACCACAGTGCAACATGTCTTATCGAAAATGATGGCATTATAGATCTTTACAGTGTGAACATCATTTGCAAGGGTGCCCCAAAATTTAACGTTAATACAGCTGAATGTTAATGCACCAGTTACTTCTTACATGTGTGTCTTTCTTTCGTGTCTATAACCCCCCAAGAGGTGCCTCCCCAGTTGTGGACCCATGGAATTGGGAATAAAGGTGCTCAGCCAGTCCAACGGGGGTCCCAATCAAAACCTATGCAGCACAATGAAACTGGACACAGCCCTCACAGATCGTCAATGGACACAAAGTAGCATGATGCAACTCAATGCAGGACCCCACATTGCTCATTGCAACAGATGCAGACTGATGCATCTTAACACAGGATCCTGCATTGTTCCTCAGAACCTCCTCAATGCTGCCCAATGCTCCACATCAGGACATATGGGGCCTCATTTATGAAAAGTGACGCATCACTGCGTGAAAACAGCGATGCGTCACTTTTCACTGCGCACTCCTTGCGACACCAATGATGCGTCATATTTAATGTATGACGCATCATGTCGCAAGGACTTACAGATACGTTAGTATTTCTGACGCATCAGTAAGTGCAAAAGTGACGCATTACTGGAGTGTGTCACAAAAGTGAAGCAACTCCAGCAATGCGTCCTTTCACATGGGGAAAGCCCCATGTGAAAGGCTTGCGTCAGTCTTACGCCTGCTGTGAGGCAGGCACAAGATTTTGACGCAACAGCATCCTAAAAGTGACGCAGTGAAATCTCATAGATTTCACTGCGTCACTATTACGAGGCCTTTTGCGGGGGAACGCCCCATCTGCATACATTATACCTGACGCAGGTATAATGTGGCGCAGGGGTTTAAAAAGTGACGCATCTACCTAGATGCGTCACTTTTTAAATACGGCGCAACAAGGCGCATTTTGTACGCCGCTGGTGCATCACAAAAAGTGACGCACCGGCGGCGCAAAACTGACGCAAGGCCTCATAAATGAGGCCCATGGTACGATTCTCAGTGTGACAATCCTGGTCCCGGTATCCAGCCTGCACTCCATCACAATCAACCTGAACTTGTGAATTTGTTCTGGTCCAGCGCCAGCAGATAACCACTGTTTGCCACTTCATTCTTTTAAGCACTATTTTTAACCTAACTCTTTAAAATTGCTTATCTTCAGACCTACTATTGGATTTTTATCATTATGGTATATAATAATTTAATAAAATATATTCAATTTTTTCTAAATTAGTGTGGGTTTTTTCTTGTGTCATTGCCTCTAAATTAAGCCTGGCTGGTTTTATGCCAAACTACCAGAGGGTTAAGCACATGATAACTTAGTATCATTGAGGGTTCACCCTTACAAGGATAGCGTATGTTACTTGAGGTTTCAGCCCTGTTAACCAATAATCCAATTACTCACAATGGCCTCTCACTGTTTTCCTTTCCCAGTCATAACAGGAATTAACCTTATCCCACCCCCAAAATAAATGCCTTGAAGCAATAACATAATTCCCTATGAGCCACAGCTCTATTTATTTAAAACAAAAACACCACTGAGTGCACGTATGACACTAATGGAACACTAATAAAACAGGATCACACAGGATAGAAAGACAGATTGGTCTGTTTATTGATGGAGTTTACCCTTATTATGATTGAATGCAGATACAAATAGGCAAATGTCATAGCGTGGGAAATGCTCGAATGTGGCACTATATTCCAGACTGCTTTTGTATTTTCTATTGAATAATATGTGCCCTGACGATTTCTATCGAGACTGGCACATACATATAAACTTACTACTTGTAACTTTGTGAAGTGTCCCTATCACTAACTATATTTTTGCCTCTTTCCAATCGATGTTTTAGGAGAAGTTGTAGGAGATTAGGATCTGCTTCCTATGGTCACCCCACTTTTTGCTGTGATTCTCTGGTTTTTCGAATTTAGTGTGGCTGTGGGCCTGCTAATCAGACCCACAGCCCAGCTGTTCTCTCTCTAAATTGATACCATGCACTTTAGGTGCATACCAGATTGGTTACTGGGTCACCCTTAGGTACCCAGGTCATAGGTGCACCCTAGGCCTACCAAGGGCTGCAGCATGTATTGTGCCACCCCTGGTTTGCCTTCCAAACTGACACCACAGGTCTGTTCACACAGCCTGGGTAAGGTGGTGTAATCACCTCTTACTTAGATATAGTATACCTATATCTACCTTTACATATGGACACATATATACCTATAAGCCACTCCTATGGTAGGCCTCAACAAACCTGGAGGCAGAGTGCTTGGTTTTATGGGAGAGGGTGCTCTGGCATAGGCTGAGCCCCTCTGCAGCTTTTGGAACGGTCTCCTTATAGCTGTTCTATGATATACCCATACCATAGACTCTTAAGTGCATTATAATCCTTGCGGTTAATGCTAACTTTGGTTTGGCTTTATCAAAGCATGTCGTGTAAGGTGTCAAACACTTTGGAATACTACCCCCCCACCAATTATGGCAGCGGGAATAGCATTCCACCCTCCTAGAGGGAAAAGACATGTAAGTTACTGCTTTACCCGGTTAAAGTTAAACAGAGCCTCAGCATCACAAAATGGATGCTGCTGCCAAAGACACAAGTCTGACCTCCTGTTGCTGGACGAAACTCCAGCAGGGGAGGCCTGGACAATAGGTTTCCTGCCCAGGTAGGCGCTAGCACCTCTCCATACAGGGGCTTTGTGTATTGGGGCAGGGAGGGCTGCATTCAGTGAATGCATCTAGGCACTGCTTGGGGCACACAAGGTGCTCCATGCATAGCCCGGTTCAAACCAGTTGCCGAGGCACTCCAGCCCCAGCTCTGGCATGAAACTGGATAAAGAGAAAGGGGTGTAACCACCCCCTTTTCAGGCCCACCCATAGGTGGGACCTAGTCAGGTAATCCAGCCCCCATCCTTAGTATAAGTATAGGAGCTGTGTCCCTGGGACTTTAGATTATCCTGGACGAATCTTTGAAAGACATATCTTGGACCTTCGACATTCCATTCTGAATGGAAGATGAAAGACATCTCCCTTGTGGTCAAGGAGTGACCCCCCTGTGCAAACAGGCACCAACAGCAACTTTGCCAGTCTGCAGTTTCAAGGCTCCTGCTGGAATCTGAAGGCTCGGTGACTCAAGATTTAGACTTTCAGTTTTCTCCAACCCCAACCCACATCCACAGCAAAGCTGAGACCAGTGGCAGACAGGAGAGACGTAGAATGGGACATCTTGGACATCCTGCATTTTGCTACCTGCACTCCTTTCGTCAAGCCTCAGTAAGTTGTGCATTGAGTTACAAGAAGCCCCAGCCCCAAGCACCATTTGCACTGAAGGTCAGGCCCCCACACTCTGCGAATGTCCCGTGGGCCCCGTCTTTGCATTTGAGCTTGATGCATCTTCCTGGTTCCTTGCCTGTTGGCTAGTGAGCCCGCTGAAGACGCCATCTTGAATCTAACTTACTTTCCTGGTTGCTCGAGACTTTCTCCAACTTCCCTGAAAAGAAGAAGCGCCACAAACCTTGCTGGTCTGCAACAGAGCCAATATTGACATCCTGCATGGATTGCAGTTGCCAATGCTTGTTAGGTCCAATCCAGATATCAACGCTGCAGTCATCTGGATCCTTTGTGGCACAGCTCAAATCCAGCTCTTGGTCATCATCTATGCCTCCTGGACCTCGTGGGTGAAGAGACAAACTCACCTTCTTCACCTTAAAGCACCCAACATCGCCTGGTTCCTTCCTGGTCACTGGCTAGTGACCCAGACTCTGTACCCTCTGCTTTCAGGTTCTTCACATCTCTGATCCACCCTTGGAGCCACCCGGACACTATTCCTCTGGTTGCCTGCAGCACTTCTTTGCAGCTCTCCATAGAAAACGATGACGAAACCCAACACGAAAAGATACATATGCACCTGGCTTCCCTGGGTGAGGTAACACGAGTACTCTGGTGCTCCTGTGGGTCTTGACTCTCGAAGTGTCTAAGTTTAAAAGGGTTCCATCCTAGTCCATCCGTAAGTGTCCTTAAATTGTAACTTTGTATCTTTTACGTTCTCCATTAAAAGTCATAGGAACCTGCGCCTGTGTTTAGACACTGCAAACGGCTCCAGTGGGTCTCCTACTTCCGAACGCTTGGTTGTTTAGTGTAGCCCCAGCGATTATACAGGCCCTAGGCCGGCTTTCTAACTCTTACGTGGTACTTATACCACTTTCTTAGTATAGTGAGGCCCCTAGGGCATAACGTATACTGTGCAACATATCGTATATTAACTGTGTGACTTGTATTGTATTTTTACCTCTGACCTCATAAAGAGCGCAGAGGGGTTGTGTTTAGATTAAATACATATATATTTGATATTGGTCATTTCCACTAGCTGTTCTTGAAGTTCGTCGGCCATTTTGGGTGTAGCTGGGGACGTTTGCGGCCATTTGATTTAGCACTCTAGTGCTCACCTGGGCACACAAGCTCCCTACTTAAGGCAAGTTCCTTTGTACAACCGGCCTTGGATAAGGCTTATCTGCATGACGCTGCTCTGAAGCCCACAGCGCTGCTGCTAGTATCGCTTTTAAGGCGTTCGCGCTTTTTTTAACTTACTATTCCCGTTTTTTGTATTTACTTTGTAACTGATTTATTTGCCCCCGTTTTTAATTCTGCACTATAGCGCTCACCTGCACTATAATTTGGTCATTTCCACCGCTGTTTGGAGGGGCCACTAGCTGTTCTTGAAGTTCGTTGGCCATTTTGGGTGTAGCTGGGGACGTTTGCGGCCATTTGATTTAGCACTCTAGTGCTCACCTGGGCACACAAGCTCCCTACTTAAGGCGAGCTCCTTTGTACAACCGGCCTTGGATAAGGCTTATCTGCATGATGCTGCTCTGAAGCCCACAGCGCTGCTGCTAGTATCGCTTTTAAGGCGTTCGCACTTTTTTTAACTTACTATTCCCGTTTTTTGTATTTACTTTGTAACCGATTTATTTGCCCCCGTTTTTAATTCAGCACTATAGCGCTCACCTGCACTATAATTTGGTAATTTCCACCGCTGTTTGGGCGGGCCACTAGCTGTTCTTGAAGTTCATCGGCCATTTTGGGTGTAGCTGGGGACGTTTGCGGCCATTTGATTTAGCGCTCTAGTGCTCACCTGGGCACACAAGCTCCCTACTTAATCCTCCCATGGAGACACGCAGCGGTGACGCGCAGCGGGCGTGCCGTATTCGCGCCGGAGTCGAGCCAGATTCCTGCCCGTCTGCGCCCGTCCACGCTAAGGAGGCGCTTAGCGCTAGAGAGGACTCTGCCTCTTTGCTGCCTAATGGAAGTATGTACTCTAGGGAGGAACTGCTGAGTGTCCGGCACACGCTTTCATACTGTGGTGTGGACTCCATAGATCTGCTCTCCGGTCCTTTTTATTGTGCCTGTCAGAACTTCTCTCTTATTAAGCCGGCTCCTATTGCATCTTGTGTTGACTCTATTACCTCGCCCGTGACCTTAGCTTCCCACACCATTCCTTCCACCTCCAAAGACCTTATTATCTGGAACCTTAATGTTAGGTCACTGCCCAAGCACCATTTGGAGATCTATGATCTTATTACGGATGAGTCTCCGGACATATTTTTTCTGATGGAAACTTGGTTACAGGACGATGATACTGCGATAGTTAATCTTGCTCTGCCTCCTGATTACTCTATTTATACCCACAATCGTAAGTCTAGAGGGGGGGGGGGGTTGCCCCGATTGTTAAGTCTTGTTACCCGTGTACTTGGAAGGTCCAGAATGTGACTGGCTGTGAAAGTGCGTATTTCCACATAACAATCAGCCACCACTTTACATTGGCTGGACTGCTAATCTATCGCCCCCCAGGCAATGACACTGCCTTTAGAAGCTCTCTTCCTGAAATAGTCGGCTCGCTTGCAATGGGCTCTGCAAATTTCTGTGTTATTGGAGACCTCAATCTTCACTTTAATCTCTGTCAGAATTCTACTATTAGCAGTACTCTGGCAGATTTGGAGGCACTTCAGCTCCACCAGTTGGTCTCTTACCCCACGCATGTAGGGGGACACATATTAGATCCTATCTTTATGAATTTGACGAAGGCAAAGGTGTTGCAGCCTAGCCCAGTGGCATGGTCCGACCACTTCCTGGTGAAACTATATATTACGATCAAGGATTTGCCTTTTAAACCTTTAGATAGAGTTTTCCTAAAGCGTCCCTGGAAAAAACCTAAGCTAGAGGAATTTCATTGTCTGCTCGAGGTTAACCCGCCGGTTCAGTTCATCGATGTCGAAGCTGGGTATGATCTCTTCTGTGATTGGATCACTGAGGCCCTTGATACTTTAATTCCTGCCTCCTGGAGCAGAGTCCGTTCTTTGGAACCCAGTCCATGGTACGATGATTCTCTTCTGCTCTTAAAGAAAGCTTGCAAACAAGCTGAAAGGCACTGGAGTAAGTCGTATGAGGTAAGGAAAAAAATACTGTATCTCTCTAGGGTTAAAAGTTATCATAGAGCTGTATGCAGGGCCCGTGCAGCATATTACGCTAAAGAGCTTAAGAGCAGTCCTAACACTGCCAAGCTGGTCTTTAAGGTTCTTAAAGATCTGACTGCTAAAAGAGCTCCCGCAGTGGAAATCTGCTCGGTGTCTCACTGTGAAGACCTTGCAGCTTTTTTCTTGGAGAAGGTTCAGACAATCTATCTTTCCTTTACCAATACTCCTTCTGAGACTCCTAGGCTTAGTGTCAACACTCCTGAGACTTTTGCCTCCTTCCCTGCTATCTCAGCGGAGGTGTTTGACAGGCTAGTTATTAAGGTGAAATCAGGATCCCCGGCTGATCCCCTCAGACCGGCGCAATTCAGAGAACTATCCACCCTCTGTCTTCCCTATGTGCGTCATTTAATCAACCTGTCTCTATCCTCTGGCTCAGTTCCGATTAAATGGAAGCAGGCGGTGGTCACTCCTATTCTTAAGAAGCCCATACTAGATCCTCTTGGGCTGGAAAACTACCGCTCGATCTCACTCCTTCCTTGGGCTGCGAAAGTATCTGAGGCCCACGTCAATGTCCTCCTGTCTGAGCATCTCCAAAGGGCAAACATTCTAGACCCTTCACAGAACGATTTTCGTGCCGGCCACAGCACTGAGACTGCCCTTCTCGCAATGATGGAACACCTGCGGGCCGTGCTCGATTCTGGTCATACAGCGGCACTGGTGCTTCTTGACCTCAGTGCCGCGTTCGACGCGGTCTCGCATCCGATATTGCTGCAACGTCTTAGAGAAGTTGGTATCTGTGGCCTGGCACTAAAATGGTTCCAGTCCTTTTTGACTGATCGCTCATTCCAGGTCACCACCCCACCTTTTGAGTCCAAATCTTATCCTTTAGAACTTGGTGTGCCTCAGGGGTCGGCTTTAAGTCCCACACTCTTCAACCTTTATGTTCACCCGTTGGCTGCGGTCGCCAAACAGTGGGACATGACCATCGTTTCCTACGCTGACGATACGCAGCTGGCAGTTGTGCTGAGTGGGAAGCCAGACCTTGAGGCCCCCAGGTTCAGTGCAGGGCTCTTGGCGGTGGCTGACTGGATGACAGCCAACTGTCTTCAGTTGAATGCCAAAAAGACTGAGATACTGGTTGTTGGCAAACATCGTGACAGGTGGAGTGATGAGTGGTGGCCACCCGAGCTAGGTGTTACGCCTACCCCGGTATCGGAGGTAAAAAACTTAGGGGTCTGGCTAGACTCTGCCCTTAGTTTTTGCGCTCATACCAAAAAAGTCGCAGCCACTTGCTTCGGGATTCTTCGAGGACTCAGACTAATTTTGAAGTTCTTTGACGCCGCTACTAGGCAGTTGGTCATTCAGGCCACCATTCTGTCTCGGCTCAATTACGCCAGTTCGCTCCTGTTAGGGGCGAACCGGGCGGAAATCGCCCGGATGCAGCGCATCCAAAATGCGGCGGCCAGAGCACTGGTGGGGCTTCTGAGGTTCTGCTCTGCGAGTGCAACCTTTCGGTCGCTTCATTGGCTGCCTGTGGCGCAGAGGATCGATTTTAAAACTGTGTCTTTCTTTTAAGATCCTCAAGCTGTACTCCCCTCAGATTCTTGAGAATCTGCTCATCCCCTATGCTCCCTCTCGCTCCTTGAGATCTGCCTGTCAAACTTTGGTGGTAGTGCCTCGGTTCAAGTTGTGTAGAGTTGGAGGCCGGTCCTTCCGGGTTAGGCGGCCAAACTTTGGAACTCGCTTCCGCCCCAGATCCGTGCATTTGACAATTTGTTTGCATTCAGGAGGGCCATTAAAACTCATTTGTTTCCTAAGGCTGTTTAATTTTTTCCCTTCTTGCTCCTATCCGTAATCTGTGTGGCGTTATGTGTGTTATATGCCTGTTCAACAGCGCCGGGACGCCCCTTTGCTGGGGCAGCTGTGCGCTATAAAAATCCCTATAACATAACATAACATAACATGCCTTGTGTGGTGTCCTTTCATTTGGTATTCAAGATATCATATATAGTAAAGCAGCTTGCTTAACTCGCCTACTAAAGTCTTAGTCTGAAGACTGCTGTTTCATGCTACCACTAGGATAGCTTTCTATAAGGTTGACTTTACAACCACCATCAATAGGGTCGATTAGACTGGTGCAAGGTGCCCACTAGAACTAGTGGATATCATATGCCAGGCTAACTTCTCAGAACATGTATCCAGTAAATTTTAATCTCCTATATAGTAATGGGTGAGTGGAATGTTGTGAGTTCCACCATCAAATGAAACCTTCCAGAGGCTGTGTATCGCCTTTTACGGGTAGATAATATGATACTGTCACACAGACCTGCTATCAATGTAACTAGCTTTACATTTAAGAACAATCCAGATTGTCTTTTTAATACTAAAGCTGCCATATGACTGAGGTGGCGATATTAGAATAATATACTTCTTGCATCAGGCAGAAGCTTCTATCTGCTCTCGTCCCTTCCCACATGAAGGCCCTGCAACAAAATAACTTTCCTTTTTAACTTCTTCAAAACAAAAAACTATTACCTACACATATGCCTGCCCTAAAACCAATTCACATTAACTGATATAATGTTTGTAGTGGGCATTTCACTTTTGCCATGAATTTTCTGTCAGTTTTATTTTCAGTTTAAAGTCATTGCTTCCATTCAACCAAGTTTTGGTTTTGGTTGCCCACTCCTCATGTCCTTTCTCCCATTTAGCACACTCAGCCTCCCCTACCCTTTGGGAAAAACCCGAGAAGCAGCTAGTCAGATAATTATCCTCTATCCTTTGGATCCACCTACTTAACTATACATGTCATCATGTACCACTGTGAACCAATAAAAATTGTTTACTCACTGCTTTTATCCAAATGACCCCTTGCAATGCCACCCAGCAAAGAAACGAGAATATTAATATGTATATGGGTTAGGCCTCGATAGCCCAAGTATAGTTAATCTTATATTACATCAACCAGCAAAGTCTTTTCCTCCACCATAAACAATGTTTGTGCCATCCACTTAGTGAGCACAAACTGATGTCGGCTTTGCACAATTTTGACTAAGCTTTGACATTTAGAAATCAGTCAACAAAACTGTTGGAGGGATGATGTCTGACAACATGATGATGGTATGCCGATCCCTTGTTGTCACTGACTATAAGACACCTCTCAGACTGAGCATTTATTCATTTTCAAAACATTGCTAAAAAGAGGTAATCACCAATTTCAAAGTCATTTATTTCAGTTAATAAAAACCATAATACTTTACCCAGCTAGAGCAACAAAACAAAATAACAAATTATTTAAATGTAAACAACTTCTTTCTGGTATTAGATTACAATTTTGAACAATTTTCTGTTAAAAATACCATGGCTAAAAATAAAAAAAGCTGATGCTCGCTTATTGTAATATTCATTTAATCAGCTCCAATGGAATAGCTTTATCGGTTTGTTTAAAGGCCATTCATGTTCCTGCCTTTGACCTTTTTAAAGGGCCAGCTTGTTCGTGCAAAATCACCTTGAGACTACAAAGTGACTAATTAATTAAATAACACAGTGCCCCTCCTATTTCACCTCTTTCACATTTTCTACTGACATGATCATGTAAGGCCTCTTATAGTGCATTTGTGATAGCATTAAACCAGGGTACATCAAAAAGTGCAGAACTCACATTTAAATAGTTTAAAGACTACATAATATTCATCAGTCCATTTACTGTCAATAATTGATCCGCTTTAAGATTTTTATTTTATAAAAGCTGCTATTATTTGAGCAGTCTCCTAATTCCTTTGAGCCTACCACCTGAATCGAAAGGCTATGGTGGAAAGTTGCAGCGGATTGGTCCCTATACCGCAAAGTAGATAAGAAGAGATCCTTAAACAAGAATGTGGTTTGCTTTAAACAATAAGCAAAAAAAAACTAAAACACCACAAACAGCCTCTTGAAGTGTTTTGGTCCTGTGTATCCCCGTGAATGGTGCATTTTTTTGTATATGTTGACCAGGTATGACTCTGAATTGCTTGAAGATGTAATTTTGGCAATTTTGCTTAACACACAATGCAAACTTACGCACATTTTGCCATCATAACTTACATTTCACCCAGCCCTAAATGTAACACAGTAATGGCTACTGCATTAGTTTTGTACTATCTAAACTTAGGGGGATATTCTCAAGATGGTGCAGTAATCATTGCAAAAATAGGTTAACACAATTTTTAATATCGCCGTCTATCGCGGTAAAATAACTCTGTGTTAATGTCCTATTCACAACACAACAGTGACATGCGATAGTCTCCCGATAACGCGTCAAATGTCTGTGATGAAATCACCAGGACGGCGATAATAGTCTCAACCAGAATGTGAAAAAAGTTGCGATGGGCCCAACTGCGATAGAAAATGCAGCGATAAGCAGCGCCACGCCTGCAAGTCCAACAAGTCAGGTGGGAAAAATCACTATAAAAGCAGCAACAAAAAACACAAACAAAACACATGCAACTATCTTCCTTACTGGTTTGTTAACTAGATGGTCTTCCAGGGGGGTTCCCTTGCCCTAATGGAATCTTCAAATTCTGAGACCAGCTCAATAGCTGCAGATATTTAAACCTTGACAGACAACCCGCCAGCTTATCATTTAGAGTTCCCCATGGCAGTAGCGATCCACCGACTGCAAGGTCCCCCCATACTACTACTACGGATGTTTTTAAAGGGGCTGCCAGCTGATCTTTTAAGCAGCTAGGAGTTCCCGGGCTGTCCCACATAGGAGCAAGCCTTGAATAATATTCAAGGCCTATAAATTGTTTTATCTTTGCCCAATTTTGGGCCATTCCACTAAGGACCTTCAGTCTGACCTTCTTAAAAAAATGTTGTCCCCATATTTAAACATAAAACCTTCTCGAGGAAGCCCCAGTTGTTCTAACATGGCCAGGAACATTTTACCTCCTTCTTATGAATCGGGGGTTTTTAGCAGCATTCTAGAATATGACAGCTGGAAGGCCCATGCATAGTATTGAATATCCGGAAGAGCCAGACCACCTTTCTCCCTTCTACGTCTCAGCTTCCTCCATGATATTCTCACAGCTTTGGATGCCCAAACAAAAGAATTAATGGATTTCTGAATTTTATCGATTAATGCTTTGAAGTTCAAAGGGATGGTATTAAACAGAAACATGATTTTCGGCAAGATAGACATCTTTATAAGAATTACTGTGCCCAATATAGACAGAGGTGGATGTTGCAAAATTTTCATAAGGGCTTGAGATTCCTTCAAAATGTTGTTGAAAGCTGGCCGAGCAATTATGGGGGGAGGCTATTCCGGATATTGATTGGGAGTCCCTTTGGCTGTCTTCATACAACACCCTGTTCTCGACCCGACCGTAAAGCCAGGGTGGTTGAGGAGAAACCACTATTTTACAAAACGTAGGGCTTACTTCTCCCCGGCAAGGCTCTCTAAAATGTCCAAAGGCCCTCCGGCCAAGTTTAAAAAATGCAACCTGGAAAGCGCTCCGGATATACACATGTTCTGGTCTTGTCCTTCATTGGAGGAATTTTGGAGCAAAATTGAAGTCTCTCTAACATCAATTCTGGGGTATACGATACATATCTCCCTTGAAACTATTATTTTTGGCATCTGGAGGGATATCATTGGCCCGGAGAGAGACTTCTTATTCTTTGCAATGCTCTCGGCCAGACATGAAATTTGTAAGAGATGGACTGAAGTAATATCTCCCACACATTCAGAGTGGTTGTCTTCTTTGTATAAAACCTCTAAAATGGATTTGATTCGGTGGAAAAATTCAAAGAAAAAGATCATCTGAAAAAACTATTAAATTGGACAGCAGTCTGATTGTGTGCCCCTTTTTTTGTATCCTATGATTAAGTCTCAAGGAAGCTCTCAGGCAGTGTCTAAGTTTGTGACGACCAGTGACACTAGCCCCCGGATTAGCCCTGAAGAGAGCACAACCACCTTCCTCTGCAACAATGGGAGGGCAGCAACTAGGATGAAATGGGTATGTTGCTGGTAGTGCTGAGGAGCAAGATCGAATTGTTGGGCCTACCTCTCCTTCTGGAGTAATAGCAGAAGCCTATGGATGTCATGTTAGCTGTGGTTGGAGGCGATTGAGGAAAAAAAAAGTTTAAAAAAAACAAAAACACATGCAACTAGGAAGCACCATGGAGGTAGCCGGAGCATGTAAAGAGGACAACCAGAACCCCACAACCCCCACGGAGGACCAGCCTGGGACCATCATTGGGGAGATGGTGGCAGGAGTTGGCGGAGTGGACACTGCACAACAGGACCTGAGCCAACAGCAACAGGGTGAGTAAGGACCAGGAACAGGGGGACTGTGGAGATGAGCACAATGGCACACATACACAATTAAGTATAGCATATCTGCAGGCAAACCATGCCCAAGAGTCACAACTCCGACCAAGAGCCCAATTTACCCAAGTCTGCAACATCTCAGCACAGTAGAAGCACAGAAGTGAAAGCCACACCGCCTGAAAAGGATATGTGCCCTCAAAGTCAGACCACCCACAATGCAGCACACATACATAAGAATCTGAGCACCTCAACATTGTCAACAATGTGTTACAAACTGCAATACTTTCACAACAGAACAGAGGACACAACTGTTGCTGATTGTGTGTAGAAAATGGCCATTCGCATTTGGCATAGCAGGAAACTGTGAAATGACAATGTACAAGTACAACCTCACATCCCTGATGGTGTAGAAATGTTAACTATCACGCATCAAATAGGCAACTCCCCACAAGCAGTCACAATTTACATTGTCATGCAGTTTGTTAGTAAACTTGTACAATGTGTGAACATACATGTGAACACACTGTCAAGCTGCATCTCCCCTTCACATTGCAGAGGGAGAATCAACACCTCCAGCAGAGCAGAGCCAACAACACAGCACTGATGATGAAGAGGACATCACCAACAGTGACACCAACGCCCTCCAACAGCTCATGGACAGCTCCAGCACCCCACCTCCAGGAGCAAGGCAGGCTAGCTACATCAAGGAGACCGAACCCTTGCACAGACCACCCAGCAGGAAGCACGCACCACCACAGCTGTCTCGCAGGACCCCCACGGCCAACACAAGGCATTCCAATGCTGAGTGTTAGGGTGTCAGGAGAAGATGGCTGACCAGCCGCATGTGGGGTTCGACCTCATGGCAGCCAAACTAGATGCCATACATGGGTGTCTAAGTCCCATCAGGGACCGCTTACAGTCCCTAACGGACACCCACTGTCCGCTCCATGCTCTCCAACAATCCATGGCTGACATTGCTGGAGTCATGACTCTGAGCCAAGAACAACTGTCTAGTCAGAGCAGCTCCAGTGATGCCATCCGGGTGATGGGACACATAAGGAGAATGATGGAGAGCTGGGAGCGGAGGCAGGCGGAAAGAATGTTTGCCACCGCTGCACACCAGCCAGATGTAGCAGGGCTCATCTGTGCCCTGCAGATCCTCTTCATAGCATTGCCACTACAAGGCCTGGTGCAGATAAATGCTGCTGCTACCACTCCGTCCACTTCTCCACTCCCTGAAGTGTCAGTACCACACAGTGCTGAAGACATTCCACCTCTGGCTCCTGATGTGCACTACAAAAGGGGGTGGTGATGGACGGAGCATCTTAATCAATCAAACACTCAAACCCAGTCAAAAGATCTGGGTTTAATCCATCACCGTTCTTTAGCCCACTCTGCCACCCCAGTTCAGACATGGCTATATGCAAACCAGTCTGACCCTGTGCCTCATGGGAACAGTCCAACCCGAACTGCCAAGCCATGTCTTCACTGGACCGGAAACAAGCTTCCGAGGACCGGTTTCTGGGATTCCAGTCGTCTTCAGCCCGGCTTGCTTGAATCCAGTGGCAAAGTGAGCAAGGGACTCACGTCTGAGCATACCCTGCCACACTTATGGCGGCCAAAAGCGGTACAAAAGGGGGTGGTGATGGACGGAGCATCTGAATCAATCAAACACTCACACCCAGTCAAAAGATCTGGGATTAATCCATCACCGTTCTTTAGCCCACTCTGCCACCCCAGTTCAGACATGGCTATATGCAAATCAGTCTGACCCTGTGCCTCATGGGAACAGTCCAGCCCGAACTGCCAAGCCATGTCTTCCCTAGACCGGAAACAAGCTTCCGAGGACCGGTTTCTGGCATTCCACCCGTCTTCAGCCCGGCTTGCTTGAATCCAGTGGGAAAGTGAGCAAGGGACTCACGTCTGAGCATACCCTGCCACACTTATGGCGGCCAAAACCAGTACAAAAGGGGTTGGTGATGGATGGAGCATCTGAATCAATCAAATACTCACACCCAGTCAAAAGATCTGGGTTTAATCCATCACCGTTCTTTAGCCCACTCTGCCACCCCAGTTCAGACATGGCTATATGTAAATCAGTCTGTCCCTGTGCCTCATGGGAACAGTCCAGCCCGAACTGCCAAGCCATGTCTTCCCTGGACCGGAAACAAGCTTCCGAGGACCGGTTTCTGGCATTCCAGCCGTCTTCAGCCCGGCTTGCTTGAATCCAGTGGCAAAGTGAGCAAGGGACTCACGTCTGAGCATACCCTGCCACACTTATGGCGGCCAAAAGCGGTACAAAAGGGGGTGGTGATGGACGGAGCATCTGAATCAATCAAACACTCACATCCAGTCAAAAGATCTGGGTTTAATCCATCACCGTTCTTTAGCCCACTCTGCCACCCCAGTTCAGACATGGCTATATGCAAATCAGTCTGACCCTGTGCCTCATGGGAACAGTCCAGCTCGAACTGCCAAGCCATGTCTTCCCTGGACCGGAAACAAGCTTCTGAGGACCAGTTTCTGGCATTTCCAGCCGTCTTCAGCCCGGCTTGCTTGAATCCAGTGGCAAAGTGAGCAAGGGACTCATGTCTGAGCATACCCTGCCACACTTATGGCGGCCAAAAGCGGTACAAAAGGGGGTGGTGATGGACGGAGCATCTGAATCAATCAAACACTCACACCCAGTCAAAAGATCTGGGTTTAAACGTAATTACTCCTGATGTGCACTGCCACACAGTGATGCAGACAGAACACCACCATCAACATGTGGGGCACCTGACACATCAGAGAACAAAGATGATGGTGAATCAGCCTGTGTGGTCAGAATGGAGTGGTAGCATTCATCTCCGTCATATGGCCGGTTTCAACTTGGTTCTGCACTCTGCATCATGCCCTGGAAAAACACCTTCCACTGTCACAATACACTCAGCAACACTCACATTGGACCTCGACATTGACTGCCATAATTTTTGTAGTCACCAATGACACAGCAATCACACTGCGGATTGAAGACTTCCACTTCCGATGAACTTGTCAATCCCTAAAGGACTCTGGCTGGCCCTCCACGATTCAACAATGTAAAGTGAGGGTCACATGGCCCTGGACTGCCCCAACTTCAACACGCCACTGAATGTGAATAAAACATTCAAATACACACAGATGTGTCATGGCTATGATCAATCAAGTATGTAAGTAAGGATGAATGTATGGACAGTGAATCAACAAAAAGGTACTCCCTAGGTAATGCTGTAAATGTGCATGTATGGCCATGACCCAGATAGGCAGTGAAACACACTTTGTCATTCACATCAACACTCATCACAGTTGAATACAAGTGAAGGTGCACAGACTTTATTAGCATATGGGTATCAGTATGGGCAAGACACGTGCCACAACACGCAGACCAATGCAGCAGTATCTCAGAATGAGGAACATTTTCAATTGCCGCTGTCCACTCCGGGGGAGTGACTCACCTTTCACAGGCGTGTGTTAACCCTGCTTTGTTGTCCGCTCATGTCATCAGAATCCTGGCGAATGCAGCCATGTCCACTGTTGTCGGGGTGTATGTGACCAGATGTCCGGGATTCAACAACGTTTTGGGACATGTGCAATGGGTTCAAATATGTTTTGGCTACAGGTACGTAATTACTCATCCATGAAAGCAATTGCAGCTTCGTAGGCCATCATTTGCAACATGAGGTCTTTGTCGACTTCATCAAACAGGACGGTGAGTCCATCTATTAGAAGGTCCGGACAGATGTGCTGCATCCACCTACTTTCACCAATTAGCACTGCAGCCCAATAGGGGAGCGGTCAATGAGGTCACTCGACATGAGCATTTGTGCAATCTCGCAGCTCCAGTTGCCAGCATGTAAGCCAAGTAGCAAGGCATCCCATAAAGGGGTATGACAGTGACACTCCTAGTCGTGTGCCAACACAGGGTTCACACACATGTCAAAATCCAGTTCAGCTACCGTCCTGTTAGATAGGCAGACATCCTTTTACCACTAGAATATGCAAATCGACAATGCAACACAGGCTGACCGCAGGCGACTTTGGCAAGGCGGAATCTTAGTCTGTAACTGATCTGCATCACTGCCAATGGCACTGCCCCCAATTCCACGTGACAGGGGTTGTGCATGTGTCTGGGATGTTCTGCCATTGCATCAGTGGCTCTTGTTGAAGTGGCACTGTTCTGACCTGTGCCAGTTCTGTGGATGAAATGCCAAAACTCGGATCAATGAGTTGTTTTAGTGTGCAACGGTTATATGCCTAGGATGGTGTGGGAGAAAGTGTGCAGGCCATTCCATGCAAGATAACTTTAAGCAAGGACTTCTGTCTGTGGGGCGTATATTCGTTGTTCTTTTGTCAGGCTGTGCGTAGTGTGTGAGTTGTCATCAGCTGCTATGGTATCTGTCAGGGGGTGCCAAGGACATGAAATTTCGAGGTCTAAGGTGCAGATGTGCTCCAGCCTGATAGTTCAAACAAAGGAGCTTTCATCCCTAATGTTAGTTTGTTATCTGCTTGCTTTCAGGAAATGTAATGTAGCTTGTTGGGGGTGGGGTTTGGGATGTGTGCGACTTTGGAATTCATGATTGACATGTCTTGCATGTGGCAAATGTTGGCATCACTGTGTGTTGCATTGCCTCACAGCTGCTCCTACCTCCCTCCGAGCCAATTTACTTGTGTGCGCTGCGCGGTTGCATCACTTGCACTCCTACGGCACAACATTGTCATGCCTTTCTGCACATGTCTACAAGCCTGTACAAAGGGACACACTGATATTGGCTGTTGAAGGTGTGTGGCCACATGAGTGTAGGCCTACGGTAAGGATAGGGCGGACACAGATGTAGAGAGTTTATGCCTGACTAAACTTGCGCTGCAAGTAGGGCTAGGCATTTAGCTCATGCTGCAGCAATACAGATACACACAAAACTTGAGCCAAGACCCGAGTGGTTTTGTGCTCCTTCATTTTTCTGTTTGTGCGAGCCCGCCCTCCGGGTATATGCTACATTGCAACACTGTTGATTGTGGGCCGGGTGGTGCCGACACTAAAACACAGACACACCCATTAGTTACTTCCTTGTCCAGTCCAGAACTGAACCATGCCCTGAGCCCCGGGCAAATTCTGCACACCCCTACGCTGTACTGGCAAATTCCGTCCCGTCCCAGTATGCTTGCGCTTATAGGGGGGGAGTGGGGACAAAGCTACATAACCAAGGTTTTCCCCACTGCCAGAGGTAACATGTTTGCATCCACTGTCCACAGCACAATGCAATGTTGTGGGGCCTGGGGCCATGATGCATACATAATGAACACACAGACACACTTGGATAGGTAGTGGAACTGGCTACGGGCACGTGCACTTGGTCCCTTTTTATTACCAGGGTCACATGTCAAGTGACGCCTGTGCTAGATGGGTGTTGGGTGAGTGCAAACTAGCCCTCAGGGAGTGGTTGTTGCTGGCAGCAACTACAACAGTGATCATCGGATCACACACACAGATTCAATCATAAAGGGTCCATGACCTTTTTTTCCAGCTACGGAAGATTAAGAAAATCGCTCATCTACTTACGCACTCTGCCCTCATCCAGGTGGTTATCGCCTTGGTCCTCTCCCGATTGGATTTTTCCAATTCCATCTATTTAGGCCTCCCCCTGGCTCTGTCTAAACACCTGCAAATAGTGCAAAATCAGGCGGCTAGACTAATCTTCAAAAGCAGCAGTAGGAGTTCAGCGAAAACCACTGCAGGCCACTCTTCACTGGCTACCTATAGCCCAACGGGTAACTTTCAAGGTAGGCTGCTTGGCCTTTAAGGCTCTCCATGGAAAAAGCCCTAAGTTTATTAACAACCTCATAAACAAACATGAACCGACTCGCAATCTCCGCTCTGCCCACCTGTCCCTCCTCACTCTACCTTCCTTTAAAAAGAAACGTCTTGGCGGATGCCGATTTGCTCATTTAGCCCCAAAGATCTGGAACTCTTTTCCCTTGTCACTTCCGAGATGCACTAATCTTTTGGAATTCCAGGGTGCACTGAAGACCTGGTTATTCAAGCAAGCACACGGTTAGGTTACTGTTTATCATCTTTCTCACCACTAGCGCCATGAAACCTCTGGGTGCGCGTGCGCTTAACAAATCTTGAATAACATAACATGACTTGTGGTGCACTGAGGTAGGGGCACTAGATCTGAAATCACACTCAAAAGATTCAATCATAAAGGGTCCATGACTTGAGCTGCACTGAGGTAGGGGCACCAGAGATGAGCATGCTCATGTGAAGAAATTGTTAATGTCCCTTCGTTATATTCCTGCTTCTTGAGGCAACATTGTTGCGTCCGCTGTCCACAGCACGAAACCTAATCATAAAGGGTCCAAGAGCTGTGGTGCACAGAGTTAGTGGCACCTGAAGAGCTCAGCGTGTGCGCAGCAAGCGATGATGGCATGTCCTTGAAGGTCAGGATTGGATTGGATATGTGTGAGCCCTGCTGACCGCAGTGTAGGCTGGAGGCAGCAGTCAGCAAGGGCACACAGCCGCGTGGCGTTGACTTGAGCTGCACAGAGTTAGTGGCACCTAAAGCACTCAGCGTGTGCGCAGCCAGAAATGATGTGTCGGTCGGGCTGGCTACACTGGATGCAATGTCTGTTGCCTACTGGACTCTGCAATTAATAAATCATGACTCAATTTGAATTGAGGGACCTGCTGACCATTGTGTAGGCCAAAGGCAGTAGTCAGCACACACATGACTGTGAGTGCTGTGCCATTGTGTGTGCTGGGGGCCTGTGTCGACGAAGCCAGCAATCGGCTGAGGAGCTGGGGGTCACAGCAGCATCCTAATGGTAGGGCTCTGGGTGCCGCCCTGGCAGACGCATTGGCCATCCCGGAAGTGAACCACACCCAGAGCCCCGGCCTATTTATTCACACTTCTACATATGGCTGGCATACGTCGGACCAGCCAACTCCACTTACACTTACAGGGGGGACAAAGCTACCTGTCCAAAGTGTTCCCCACTGCTTGAGGTGACATGTTTGCATCCACTGCCCACAACACTACGAACACCAGCAGTACATGTCCATATGGACATGTTTGTGCTCTGCACACTGAAGGCTGTCCCGCACATCACTGCCACACTTGCACATTCTTATTCTATTCATGGGTGAGTTGCCTCCTTCACACATACTTGGTTCCCACCTCTATCCACATTCTGAAAATGTGTGGCTGAGGTCCATACCATTTTCGAAAGGTCCACTGTCTTCTTGTGCGCTGCCTCTGTGGTAGTTTGGGCGGTTGGTCCGGGGGGGCCTGGGGGGCCTGGGGGTGGTGGAAGTGGGTGTGTTGGTTCTCTTGGGTCTCCGAGCTGCATCTGTTGGTCTTCAGATGTGGTTCTGGGCTGGGCTTCCTTTCATACTGCATGTTGTCATCCTGCTTAACCCCAGGAAAAGGCAGGTGTAAAATCCCTGCTGCTAACGCACCTTATCACTTGTTTTTGGATTGCATCGCAGATCTGGCTGGTCGTTGAGAATGTAGAGAAGTTGTGTTTTTGTGTATTTTTGCACAGGAACGCCTACTCTGCATCTCATTAGCGATATTTCTTGCTCTCATCCGTGGCAGTGTTTTTTGCGGCAGCTATCGCTGTGAAACTGGCAATATCGACAGTTTGCACCAGCTTGAGAATAGAGCGATAAATTTATTCCCACTTTTGCGGAGCTAAAGTGCCGATAAATTGGCAATAAGTCCTTGAGAATATGCCCCTTAGTCTCTTAATTTGAGTTGGATGGATGTGTTACTTCACTGAAAAGTGAACTGTTGTTTTAAGAGTGCATTGAAGTTAGTGGCATTCTGAATACAGTGTATGGGACAACTGCTACTTTTTGGTTCATGTCTTACTCTGTCAAAGTCTAAAGCTCTCGGTTGTATATCACTTCAGTTTTCCTTGTTTTTGCTCAGCTGACGCAGCAGCCACTTCAGTTTGATCTTCAAACCTATTTCCTTATTCTTGGCAAGGCAGGTCTCTCTTTTACAGCTAGTTCACACAATGCCACTTGATTTTTATTGGGTATCAAGGATCCCTTTTAGTTATGTAGGGTTGTGCTGTAACTTCCAGAACTCATTCATCTGTCCAGAGACATTTTCCCCAAGTGGCTCATAGAGAAAACTGTGGAAGTCTCACGCAAGTCGTCAACCTTCTTACTTGATCCAATGGTCTATGTAAAAGAAATTGCATTAGAGTAAGTGGCTGGCTTATATGTTCCTGCTATGCCCCTCCTGGATCATCCCACATTTCTTCTAACTGCACCTTAGTCTCCAGCAAATAGACTAGTCATCACGCACCACTTCGCTAGCCATCCTACCAACGCAAACCACTAACAAATACACAGTTGATAGCAGACCGTCTGCAAAGGCTAAGTGATGACCTTTCAGCTGCTGAGTAGAGTATTTAGGTGTTAAACTGGTATTAATGAGGTATGACATGCCCAGACAGTATAAATTGGTATTGAAATGACAAAATAATGAAATAATACTGTCTCAGATTATGGTTCATTATGCTGCATAATGTGCCTTGTCTTGACGCATAATTTTGTCCTAATTTGGCCCTCCATATCAGTGGCCTTGATTACAAAGAAAAACTGTCTGACTTCAGTACACGCTCTCTTGTAGGTTATCTTAACAAAGGGAAACACTACGAAGCGCAAAGAAAACACCATGGGGCAGATCTGCAAGATACTAACGCAGCGCGATGCAGCAAGTCATTTTGCTGCAATGCATTAGTTTCAGAGCAAAGGGATGAGACATATTTACAACAATATATTGCATCTTTGTGCTTCCCCCGGCACTGGCGTCAAACGGCAGCCATATGCCAACGCAGGCACCCTTGCACCATGATGCAAGGATGCCTGCATCATTGGGAGATTGTTTCTGTGCAGGAAGGGGCACCTTCCTGATTGAAAGTAGCACTTATTGAAAGAGGAAAAAATCGGAAGAAAATGAAAACATTTCTCCTCGTTGCACCTCTGGTGGTGTGGCATACTGACACATTTCCAGATTTACGAGGTCTTAAAAATCTGAAAATGCATCAGTGGAAATGCAACACCCATGTCAAGCCCCTAACATTCAAAGTCTTGCATGAACAGGGGTGATATTTACAAACACCGGTTAAGTCACGCAGAGTGACTTTACTTGTGCTTTTAAATATCACTCAGCAGGCTGCGCCACCGGTGCATTATGCAACGTGATGCACCAGCGGCGCATGGGGCTTGTAAATCTGCCCCCATGACATTCTAGCAAAAGGCCTGTATACTGTAACGCAAACCTTACTATTCACCACATAACCAGAAAGAAGCTTGAAATATCCAAGCTATCTAAGTGTGTGACCTCTAAACCTTCACAAAATAGTGCTTCAAAACTGAACCTGCACTCAGTAATGTGACCCAAAAAAATTACTCAGTTACTTACAGGTAATGTTCATTACTCCGAGTCATAGTCTTCCTCGTCACAGTCACTAAGAAGCACCCCGTGTTCCAGACACAGAATTTATCCATAAATTAAAAGGTACTCCCCCAATATGGCTACTACCAGGAAGTACCTTTCACCTGGCCTATAAGGGTGGGACCAACACAGGAAACATCCTGAAATATAAAAGGAGAAGGTAAAGAAAAGACAGACTCTTTGTACGTTCCCCACACCACCAAGGGCGGGCGGGAGGGAATATGACTGTGACATGACTGTGACGAGGAAGACTATGACTCGGAGTAATGAACATTACTGGTAACCTAGTCATTACCATTATCATTCCGTCTTCCTCGTCACAGTCACTAAGGAGCGTATACCCAAGCACCGGACGAAGAAAGAAATAGACATCCAGGATGCCAAGGAAAATACAATGCAGACAAGCACACAACTAATGAACAGGTGCATTTATGGCGGAGCAAAAAAAAACCCCCAAAAAACCCAGAAGAACCACTGCCATCCGCAAGGAATCGGAGAAGAAGGCATGAGGGGAGGACTAAAACGCAGAAGCACACAGTACCAACGAGGAAGCCTCATGAAAAAGCCCAGGAGGAAGACACACATCGGGTGGAACGACCTTGAAAGATGGGGGGGAGAGAGACCCCGGAAGCGGGAAGGCCAAAGAGAAGTGGACCAAACCCAACAGGAAGAGGCCTTCACAGGGCGACAGACCTGCCGGGAACCCCAAGAAGACAAAGAAAAAGTTCACCAGGCGAAGTGAGGCCAAGCTCCAAGGCAGATCACCAGAGCCCAAGGCCACCAGAGAACAAAGCCAAATCCCAACCCCAAAGAGGGGCAGCCGAGGACAAAAGGGGATGAAGGTCCGGTCAGGATGAAGGACTAGGTAGGCAGGGAAGAAAAACAAGAAGAGGATGACAAGCAAAGACAAGCACCCACAACGTCGCCCAAACAGAATGCAATTCAAGAAGCCCCAAAGGAATATCCCCAGGAAGGGGGGGGAACAGGCAAAGCATACAGGAAGTAGCAGGAAAAACAAAACTGCGCAGAAGGCAAGATGCCAAGGACTCAAAAGAGACGAGAGAGGACCCCTGAATAACTAAAATGGCATACCACCGGCAGCGGAGAGCAGACTGAGAAGCACAAACTGCTCCGAAGGAACACATGCACAGAATTCACACACAGGCAACAGGGAGAAACCTGCGAAGAAGAATAACACCAGTGACGGCCACAGACCCCAAGGGTACAGCACATCCGAAGACACTGGGCGACATGAACCACAATGTGAAACCATGAAAGCAGTGGCATGATTGGATCCCAAGTGCCGTGGGAGCCAGTGCCACCATAGACAAGACGCTCCTATGACATAACATTGCCATAACTCTTGACCGGGAACCACAAACCAGGGAAACACCAGAAATGAATACAAAAGAGCAGATGAAGGACTGGAACTCCATACCCCCACTGCCAACTGGCAGAGCGCCAGAAGAGCAACCTGAGGAGATATAACCGTACAAGACCCAACCGTGCCGAAACAAAAGAGGAGAGTGTGCGCCCCCAGAAAGGAGACGTAGGCACGGGCCACAAGAAGGCTGAATGGCCCTGAACCCCACACGTCATCAGGAGATAAGCAAAGAGCACGGGAGCAGCGAAACAGCAGCCTGCACCACCCAAGACGATCCACGGGGAACCAAGAACCCTGAGCCAAAATAACAGAAGCACAGGTGAAGGAAGGAGCCAGGCCTCCGCGACATCACAAGGAACCCAAGAATTCCAGGCCAAGGCACTTCAATGCCACAACCACAGGACAAAGGAAGATGGAGGAAGAATCAACCAGATGACAGAGAAGGATGCAGCATAGGTAGGGTCCAAACCCGTTGCCCGCGAGAGCCGATGCCACCAGAGGCAGAAGACACAACAAACAGCGAAAGCCCCTTGGAGAACAAAACACCCCAGGAGCATGAGTTAGACACCCCACGGGAGCCAAGGATGAAGAAAATACCCGAGGGACAGAGGGCGACCCAAAGGGCAGGCCTCAAAAAGGAGGCGCTGACCCAGGGCAAGAACCGCAACACCTCCAAAAGAGAGGAAGCACAGGTAGCCCACAGCACCAGATACATCCTGGCGGGTACACATCCAGGCAAAAACCAGGCCTGACCATGCGGACATCCAACGAGAGCAGGCGTTCACAGGGTCGAATGGCAGGGGGCACCAAAGGGCCAAGCAGCCTGAAGGGCCCCAGAGGAAACCAGGGGCAGGATCCACTGCAACACACTAATGTGGCAGAATAAAGGAGTACACGGGTAAGAGACCCAAGAGAGGGCAGAGACCCCAGCGGGAACAACAGAGTGCAGCAACCCAGACCCAACGCCGGCCGGGGAACCCACAATCACCAGGCAAATTTACCCAGGAACCGGAGACCTCACTAAAAACAATCCGGCCGCCCATCTTGAGAGAGGAAGGAGATGGCAGAGGCATAGGGAAGGTGAGCACCAGCCTGTAGATATCAGAAGACGGCAGAGAAGAGGTGTCGTGGCCACAACCCCTCCCCCGAAAGAACCCGAAAGAACCCGAGCACGAGACGGGGGATGACCCAAGGCACGCCCGTAAGAGTTTGCGCCACCAGAGGCACAAGACGAACCAACGAGCACCGACCCCATAAAGAAGGTAGCAGAGGCGCTACTGAGAGGCAGTCGCCCCCCAAGAACACACCAGAAGGCATGGCGAGCACATCTGAACAGCCAGACCAACGCACCCCAACAAGTCCCGGCACAACACAGCATGGCAAAAGGCACAATAGAGGATAAGCCCCCACCGAGCGAAGTAATCAAACCCATGCAATAATATGAACATGTGTAAAGCGCACGAATCACCGTAAAGTCTCATGGCGCTGAAAAACAGATGTATATTGCTATCCAACTCAATGGTACTAATTACCAACCTCAGATGGTTGAAAGGCCGAGTGGACCCGCCGGGATTAGAACTTGTGACAAAGACGTTGAACACAGGCCTCTAAAGTGGAGGCATTATGCTTAACTTCTGAGAACAGACTGGATCAGGTGCCCAAAGGGCGGTCGGCATAAAGTAGCGTGTGAAGTGTACCATTCCAAGGACACCATGACAGCATAGCGGAATACAAACACTTGTCCCTAGGGAACCCGGGCAACCAGCTGACTTACCATTGAGCCAAAGCCCCTAGTTCAAAAAACAGAAAACCAAAGGGGAAGAGCCAGAGACCATAACCACTAGTCCTCAGCGGCACAAGGAGAAGTAGTGGACACCCAGAGCAGGATGGACCGGCCTGAGACTCACAAGCAGTGACGACAGGCGTAAGACACTGTGACCGTATGACACAAAAAAATATCACTGTATGAAAAATCCCACCTGGGGATACCTTTACAGCATTGGCAGCATACAAACGCTGGCCTGAGACGGCAGGTGCCACCAAAGGTACAAGACGTACCCTTGAGCTATAGTTCCTTGGAAGCTAACTGCGTACATGGAGCGCAAAGACATCCCGTCTGGGGAACACGTGCGGCACAAAGACACTTGGGAAAAGCTAGGCACAAAAGCAGGTGAGCATAGGAACCTTCACCACATAGGGATACAGCGGCAGGAGACAGGGAGTCAACCCATGGCCACATACAGCCAAAAACAAAGCCTTGCATAAAACATATGCATTCAGGCACACCCAAACACAGTAAAAAGTGAATTTCACAGAATCACAGGATGTCAGGTGTCCCGCCGAGACTTGAACCGGATCCCCCAGCGTCGAAGACGTCCGTCCTAGCCACAAGGCTACAAAACCAAGGCAAAAAAAAGAGAAAACTCATAGGAGGGCAAGAAGCCAATCACCACAGGAACGCGGCACAAGAGCCAAAGTTCCCAATGTTCCGCCCCTGCCCCAAGAAGCAGAGCCGCCAGAGGCGGGACGTGAAATGGGTCACGGAACATACAAGCTGCAAAAAGCCGCAAACTGACCAAATGCAGTAATCCCCACCTACAAGAGGTTGAAAAGTCGTGCAAGTGAAGGAGCAGAAAATGCCAGTACCACTGCATGCCAGACGCCCAGCGCGGGAGCGAGAAGATCCGATCAACAGGAACTGCAACTCAAGAATAACTTGCGGCAGTAATCTCGGGATCAAAAGTTTATCACAGGAACCTGTGCCCACAGCATCCTGAATAGAAATCCCTGCCCCATCCACATGACGGGAGCAAACGTGATCAACACAAAGTGGTAGGACCCCAAAGCAAGCCCAAGATCCACAATTTACAGCAGCACAAACTATTTAGGTCCGTAAAGAGGCAGAAATGCAACCGCATTAAAAAGAGAAAAGCAATGGAATGAGGCATTATCCGCTCCCTTCACTAGAGAGGATGTGATGACGGCCATTAAAGCCTTGAAGCCCCACTAGGCGCCGGGTGCGGACGGGTACACTGCCATCTTCTATAAAACCTTTGCCTCTGAACTCTGCCCATATCTGGTGCAACTATTTAATCACATGGCTGAGGAGGGCCGATCGTCCCGAACCATGGCGGAAGCACTTATCTCTGTCATCCCTAAGCCAGGTAAGAGCCCTTGTCAGTGCGCATCCTACAGGCCGATTGCCCTTCTGAACCTGGATGCAAAGCTTTATTCTTCCATCATCGCACATCGACTTAACGACCTCATGCCGGCTCTTATAGACCCGGATCAATCGAGGTTCATTAAGGGGCGCCAGGCTCACGATAATACCCGGAGGGTGATCCATCTTATCAAAAAAGCCACCAAATTCAATATCCCTGCGGTTCCAGTGGGACTGGGCGCCGAAAAGGCGTTTAACAGGGTGGACTGGGGGTTCCTCTTTAAGACTCTGACTGCATTCGGCTTCTCCTCTAAATTCATGATGATGATTCGGGTGAACCATCTCTCCTCCCGATCGCGTGTAGCGGTGAATGGTCGATTCTCACAATTCTTTGATCACTCTAGGGGCACTAGACAGGGTTGCCCCCTTTCCCCATTGCTCTTCGCCCTTAGCATTGAACCTCTGGCGGTTGCGATTCGAGCCAACCATGACATCCGCGGGATACCCTTCAAGGGGGAATCCCAAAAAAATCACACTCTTTGCGGATGATGTCCTGCTGTCCCTTTCGGATCCGGCCGATTCTCTCCTGCAGGTACAGTCAGCACTACAACGCTTTGAGGCAGTAGCAGGCCTCAAGGTCAACTATGATAAATACTACGTCCTCAACCTCACGATCCCACAAGCAGAGATCCCTACCCTCCGGTCGCTCACCCCCTTGCCATGGACCAGCTCCTCCATTCAATACCTGGGCGTCCACTTGACCCCCACTCTGGAGAAACTATATCCTGTCAACTTCTCCCCGCAACTAACCAGGATCCAGTCAGACTTGGCCAAATGGAAACCCATGTTTATGTCCTGGCTAGGGAGGATACATGCAATCAAAATGACCCTCCTCCCCAAGCTCCTGTACCTCTTTCAGGCCCTTCCCATAGATCTAGATGCGGAATTCTTTCGGCGCATACGGTCGATGCTACTGCTCTTTATTTGGCAGGGAGGACGTGCGCGGCTATCTTTCACCAACCTACGCAGACCAATGGGGGAGGGAGGGGTGGGACTGTCAGATATGCATCTGTATTACAAAGCTGCACAACTCTGCATTATAGTTGAATGGTCGCAACAAGAATCAGAAAAACACTGGTTACACATGGATAGGAGCGTGGCGGGGAGGTCGATCTGGGATTTGGTGTGGAAGCCCAAGTGTGACCGACCAAAGAATGTCTACCTCAGCACCTCTACTAGCACAGTATTGAAGGTCTGGGACTCTATCTCCACTGACGATCGGTGGACCAACTTTCCCTCCCCCTTCACACCCATTCACTTCAACCCAGCCTTTCCGACGGCATCCCACGAGGGGCCTTTCACGGCGTGGAAGGACGGAGGTTGTCGAGCTTTAACCCACCTGTTCCACACTTATGACCCACTCACTTTTGAAAACTGCATGAGGGACTATGGGAAATTAGAGACTGAACGATACCACCATGCCCAATTACTCCACTGGGCTCTTTCGCCGCAGCACACCATTCGAGAACTTTCTGACCAAGACAGCGTCTATGAAGGGGGCGATCACTTTCATCTATCGACACCTTCTCACTACCACCACTTCCCCTAGGCCTAGGTACATGCACACATGGGAGGGGATCATCCAAATCGACATCGCTGATAATGAATGGTCTCACCTATGGTCTGACATTGCTAAATTCAACCACTCAGTGGAGCTTAGGGAGGCACATTGAAAACAGTGATGGACTGGTACCTATACCCTGCGAAATTGA
Source organism: Lissotriton vulgaris (assembly GCF_964263255.1). Lineage (NCBI taxonomy): Eukaryota > Metazoa > Chordata > Amphibia > Caudata > Salamandridae > Lissotriton > Lissotriton vulgaris. The sequence continues at coordinate 1,502,588,322 of NC_141685.1, read as the reverse complement.
AACTGATCTTCCCGGGCACTTCCGACAGGTGCTGGAGGGGCTGTGGGTTGCTGGGGGACTTCCAGCATATCTGGTGGGACTGCCCTGTTATACGCCCATTCTGGGAGGAGATCCTGGCACAAATTAAAGATGTTCTGGGGTACCCCATTCCTACCACAATGGCTGCCACCCTACTGGGCCTACGGGTCCCAGAGCTCCAACACCAGACTAGGGCAGATAAGAGAATAATGTGGCTCTGCATTGGGGCAGCTAAAATTACTCTAGCAGCAGCCTGGAAAAAGAAGTAGGCCCCGGCCACCTCGCTTTGGCATTCGAGGTTGTGGAAATTACTCAGTCTGGAAAGAATGGCCGACATCTTTCTAGATGACTTCAAAAAATTTGAATTTCGCTGGGGGCCGCTAGCAAGGTTCCTCTCCAAGGGCCTACCATCTGCAATCTGCCCGCCCAGCATCCGTAAGCTCCACCTGTTCCAGGTTTAAAACCCTGTCACACCTTAACTAATTCTTTGCCTACGTTGTATTGCTAAAACCACTAAAGGAGGGAGGGGGAGGGTGAGGGAGGGAAGGGGGTGGTTCTATGTGTTTTTTTGTTGACTATTTCATCCCACTAAGTGCACTATTGCACTGCAAGCATCGAGTCCTATATCCACAGCCAGATTCCTTGCATTACCATATGTCAAATGTCTCACCTTGCTGGGGGGCTGATTAAGGCACCCTATTGATTGCTTCTGGCGCACATCTGACTCTTAGTGTACCGCCCAGGGGGTCACTGACTAATATCCTATATGCTGGCAACGTGGCACTACCCTGGGCGCCCAGATGATGACACAGCCTTCTATGCAACAGCCAGACCTGACTCAGCTGGGCCGCGCCTGGACTCATGAACTGCCTACCCCTGTGTGGGTTGAGTTGCAGGATTGTCGCATGTTCTTTCCATGATTCCCCTTCCCCTTTTTTTCCTATTGATCAATAAAAATACTTCTGACAAAAAAAAAGAGAAAAGCAACCGCTCCCATCGCTCACAACCCTTCACCGCCACACACCAAACGCTCATGGCGGGAGCGGCGGTGCATATAAACAAGGAAACACTCTTTAGGGCACAAAGTGACAGGCAGCCGCTCCCATCTCTCAAGGCGGGAGCGGCACCAAGCAAAACCACTGCCCCATAAAAAAATACACAGTCTGAAAAGGCATTACATAAGGAGAACCTAACAGTACCGGCAGAGCGACGTTTTTCAGAAATAAACGGGGACGCTAGAGCAGACCCCAGAAATACAATAAATCGTATGTTACTGAGACAGGAAAAACAAATAACGTCCTTATTCAGATTATGGGTGTTCTGCAGGAACACAGAGAAAAAAAACAGGATGTTTCCTGTGTTGGTCCCACCCTTATAGGCCAGGTGACAGGTACTTCCTGTCAGGCAGCCATATTGGGTGAGGACCTTTAAATTTATGGGTAAATGCTGTGTCTGGAACATGGGGTGCTCCTTAGTGACTGTGAAGAGGAAGACGGACGAGGATGGTAATGCCTCCTACGAAGCATCACAGAACACAATCTAAACGCAAAGGGGGAAGAATGAAAACCACAGTACATGAAGACACGGATGCCAAAGTAAACATTGAGACTTACAAGATTATGCATCACAGAAACTGCCGAGCACAGAAGGAAAGCAAAATGTAGTCCATGTTTGGATATTGACCATAACACAGTACTTGGAAGTTTCGCTCGCTTGCTGCGCTTACATTTTACTGTGCACAAAGTTCACAGCCAGTTCCACTGTGTAGAAGCAAAGATTTTACTGGTTGATTTGCATGCGTCTTGATCCTGTAAGAGCAAATATAGTGGAGAAAAAATGGTCATGAATGATTTGCATATGGATGAGTCTTGGTCGTGCATTGTGGGAAAAAAGATGGACTTTTACGCTGCCTTGAGCATCACCAATGGATAGGTTTAGTTCAAGCATTTCACCAGTCGCATTTTTGCATTCCTCAATCCTAAAAAGGTTTCACTGCTTCCCTTCCCATCCCATTGTCAAGGAACTTTTCTTTGGAGCGCAATCTTTACATTATTTTCTAACACCATGCTTGCGAGTCGTACTTAAGCTACAGAATATAAAGGTACGTGCATCAAAGGTTTTTGCGTTCGCAAACGGTGCAATTAAAAAAAAATCGTGTGCTTGTGATCGCAAATTGGCCTTAGGAGATGCATGAAAGTGTTTCCTATGCGCAATTTAGGAATTCGCAATTATTTCAAATTACTAAATTGCGATTGCATTTAAGGAATCACAATTTGTGATTCCTTAAATTCAATGCTAGAAGCACTTTCAAAGAGCGATTTTGCTATTTGGAACCACAAATTACAGACAAATCCAACTTTTATGTAATTTGCAAAAACTTTGAAAAGTTCACTAAAATGCATTTTTTTAAGTTTTGGGTTACACACGCACATGCCCTTAGGGCATGGGTGTGCACAACATGTGTGCACATCACAATTTCAGGGGTGCAACAGGGTGTCATTTTGACACCCTTGCACCCTTGAAATTGCATGAGCAATTTGCGAGTAGCTACTGGTACTCGCAAATTGAGCATGCAATTTCCCATTCAATTCAAATTCAAATTCAAATGATCTTTATTCGGATTTAGTACATCCATAAAAGTACATACAGAGTGAAAATACATTTAAAAACATTTTAAAAACACGCGTTTTAAAAAGTTAAAAACAAACAGTCCAATTAGGTTAAGCAGCATATATGGCTTAAAGTGCAAAATATTTAAAGTGCAAAATGCATAATACATAATACTGGAGGAGTATTAGTCCGTTGATGTCCACAGTTACCAAATATAGTTGTGTTCTCCTACGCATGTGCAATGAAATCACTATTTAGTAGCCGGTACAGTGGTAAAGTACACAAATACATAGGATAACATAGTACTATTGCCCGTTATCCGTGCTCCATACTTGCCCTCGATTTCACACAGGCCTTTATGAAACAACTAACAGAATAAACAACATCATCAGTATGCAACATTTGCAAAAATTGCAGAGCGAGAATGGAGTCTCGTAAATTATATTTACGTAAGATTGGTCTTAAATATTGACAGGTATACAATTTATAGTGGCCACAAAAGAAAAAATAATGTAATAGATTTTGTCGGCCACCTTGAGAACATGGGCAATCTAGCTCTTCTAATTTTTTATTGTAGCCAATAGGAAAGCTAAGCAAATAAACTATGCTTCCCTCCCGGAACCTGAATAAGAGACTCCGATTCCATCTACCTATAGACATTGTCAGGTACCTTGTAGGGTTGTTTGGATTATCAACACCTAAATCAATAGTGCTCAGGTATCTACTGACCACTGGTTTAGAAGATTCAGATCTCATCCTTTCCTCAGTATATAGGTCCATAAATGCCCGTTTAATGCTGTTCTTGTGAGCGGGTACAATAGAATCAGGGGAGCTAAATAAAGATCCTTGTCCCACATGCTGCAAACTGTTTTTAACTGCATTTAGCCATGGTATATGGTGAGATCTATCACTAAACAAGCAGTCAGATATAATACTGCGCGTTAATGTTGCTGCTGGATTTAGCCATATTTTAATCCAAAAAAGGGCAGGCCTTGACTTAATAAAATCAACAATATATGGCAGCCTTAATTCCTTGTGACAAATCAGAGTGGGAGCACAGGGAACTCCCCCTAGCATCCTCCTACAAAATCTATTTTCCTCCACCTGGATGGCCGAGCTGTTACAATAACCCCATACTTCTGCACCATAAGTCCCAGTTGGTCGACATTGGGTACGGTAGATGGTAAGAAGAGGGGTGACAACGTCAGCCGATTTTGGTTGACGGAGGGATAAGATCGAATTAATTGACTTGCCAATTTTGTTACTTGCAAGGGCAGCATGTTGCTGCCATAAGCCTGAGTTGGAGAATAACAACCCTAGGTAAGAAAAAGTGCTAGTGCAATTTAAAATGTTATTACCAGATTTAATGGATGTGATGTTATACTTCTTTGGTCCGCAATTCATTATAAAAGATTTTTTAAAATTAGTGTTTAGACCAAGATCGGACATGAAGGTAACAAACCCAGAAATTAAAATGCGTAAAGCATTAGGTGTGCGCCCCATTAATACAGCGTCATCCGCATAAAGTAGGGTAGTAATGGGGGAACCGTTTATTATTGGAACATCCTTAATAATCTCACTCAAAGTATTACTTAACCTATTAATATATAAAATAAAAAGCAGTGGGGCGAGTACGCAGCCCTGTCTAACTCCTCTGCTGATAGGGATATCATCAGATAAATCGCCATCATTATTAATTCGTACTCGGGCTTTTAAGTCCCTATGTAAATAAGAAAGGAAATACACCAGTGAGTCGTCTAAACCATAATCGAGCAAAAGTGACCACAACCTAGAACGGTTAACAAAATCAAACGCAGAACTCAAATCCATAAAACCTAAATAAAGAGGGGATTTTTTGACAATGATATATTTAGCCATAATCAGGTTTAAATTTAAACATTGTTCAATAGTGCCCACCTTGCTTCTGAATCCCAGTTGACTACAGTGGAGAACGTTGTTATCTTCAGCCCAATCCCTTATCCGTCTAAAGATTACTCTTCCCAGGACTTTTAACGTGTTATCGATCAGTGAGATCGGACGGTAACAGGCGGGATCCGACCTGTCACCTTTCTTGAATATAGGGACGATGACATTGTTCGACCAGGATTCGGGAATTGAGCTGTCGTTTAGGTTATTAAATAGGTTGCATAAAAGAGGGGCCCAGAAATTAATTTCTGATTTTATCTGGTCTATAGAAAGACCATCTGGGCCTGGGGCTTTATTACTAGCACTGTCAATGATAGCATCCTCGACCTCAAGTAGTGAAAAAGTCAAGGGTTCAATGCTATAGGGTAGAGAGACAGTATCTAGGGGGGTAGCTGATATGGGGTAGATTTGGGAGAAGTGATCTACCCACGCCTCGCCAGTTATATTACTATTGATTGGATTGATGTTAGAACCAAAAGATCTTAAGGACTTAACTTCTTTCCAGAAACCCATTGTGTCCTTTAGTTTGGCGGTGCGCGTAAGAGATTCCCAGTGATTAATTATTAGGGCTTCAGATCTAATTCGTAAGACACTTTTATATTGTGATCTTAATACTCTTACGAGTTCAGGGACCCTTGGGTTGGTATTAAGTGCGGCCCTCAAATTCCTATTGGCCCTGGAACAAGAAGAATCAAACCAGCGGGGTCCCTGGGAGATGTTCTGCCTGGCAGGTTTAGAAGATTCAATTTTGATTGCCCTGCATAAGTCACCAAAAGCGCCAACCACCTCATTACTTGAACTTATATAAGACAGGCAAATCTCAACTGTCTCGGGATGTTTTTTAATTACTCTGGAGAGAATTCCTTTACTGTCAGCTCCCTTCCATACTAGTCTTAATCTATCCGTTGATAATGTTAGATTTTGAGGCCCTACCTCTTGCTTCGCTGCAACCCTTGAGGTCTGGGGATTGTGTAAATTAATTCTAAGCGGATAGTGGTCGCTATACACGGAACAGACAACTTCTGCTTTTAAAATTATTTCACCTAATTCAGGGCATGTGAAGATATAGTCTATCGTAGAAGCACAGCCCTGACCTATGTAAGTGGGGGTTGTTGTATTACCTGCACTTGTACCTGCGATTTCCATAGCATTAACTAGGTCACGGGAAGCTATATAATTTTTCAATTCTTCCCCATTTTTACATATTGGGCTATGGCGATACATGTGTGCATTAAAATCCCCTCCGATGCAAATGCCATCAAAAGGTCCGTACTTTTGCCCCCCCATAATTTCATCTATAAAATTAAACAATAATATAAAATTATCATTTGGATGGTTAACAAAATCATTATTATAAAAATTAATAATACATAATTTCAATCTGTTAATGTACTTCATAGCCATAAAACAACAAATACCCGGTGTAAGGATCAGCTTAGTTTGCACCCCACATTTTATTTTGGACCAAATGGATAATCCCCCACTAGGTCGACCCATGGGAGAAGGGGAAGCCTTGAGATTATAACAGCAGAAACCCTCAATTGTTGGTGACGTTGTACTCCACGTTTCTTGTAGCAACAATATATCACAATTATTATCAACCCAATTGAACCACTCTATAATTTTTCGTTTAGAATTTAACCCTGCTATATTCCAGCTAACAAGGGATAATTCTGAGTCCAAAGGCAAATGAGTAAGGGTCTGAAGTGGTTCACTCAGGGTGCATTGAGGCAAGGATTCTGAAACAGTCAGGGGTTCGGATGCCGGAGATAGTTCGACAGAAGTAGTCGAAAGTGGTCAATCTTGCATGTCCAGATCCGAAAGAGGTGCAAATCTATTATACGTTTGAAATGGGAAATAAGGTTGATGAAATTGCATAGGTGGCGGGCGAAAATGCATAGGTGGTGGTTGAAAATGCGTAGGTGGTGGTTGGAAATGCATTGATGGCACTGGGAATTGCATGAAAGGTGGGCGAGGTTGTGTGGCCTTTTGTCTATAAAAATAACTCAAGGGTAACATAGTTGCAACAGTAGAAATGGTTGAATAGTTGCAATTTCTGTTAAGGAGGTTTCTTACTGTCCCAGGGTTGTTAAAGTTAAGAACTATGCAGTCACCTTCCTTGTCCTTGAGTAAGGGGCCAACCCACGATACCCTACGTGCAGATATAATCTCTCTTGAGATGTCAAAACCAACCCCTTTGTGTTTGGTTAGCCAGTCTATGCTCTTATTTCTCAATTGCACCCATGATTCCCCCTGGTCCTCCCTCAAAGGCGGAACACCTGCTAGAACCAAAACAAAAGGACAAGCATTCGGTGGCAAATGTAAGGCTGGTCCTTGATGTTTAAAAGATTTAATAGTCCCTTGAGAGCCAGTACCCACGTTGTTGTTTGCAGCAGTCGATTTTGGAGCTGCAGTTGATTTTGTTGGGCCAATATTGCTGTTTGGAACAGAAATATTAGAGGTGGCTGGATTAACAACTTTCCTAGGGGCAGGTATGGGAGTCGGTTTTGTGGATAAATTAACCTTATTCATAGTTGGCCCTCTTTTAGTAGTTGTGGGTTTGGTTGTTATTGGTACAGTGGATGGGGATGAGGATACAGAATTACTCAATACCCCACCCAAGGTGCTGGTGATGTCCTGTTTCTTTAATGACAGTATATTGTTTGCAGTTTCCAATTCCTTCAAAAGGCGATCTGCTCTGACTTGATCCAAAATAATTGACCCCTTCCTTTTGATTTCTCCAGTCTTAACCAGGTTGTCCAATCTATCCAGTCTTTTAAAAACATTATTAAACTGACTGATCATTTGTTTTTCAATCCGGTTAAAAATAGTATCGACTATGGTTTCTATTATGTTCCCATTCTGTCTGGATAAATTGTAATTATCACCCATTAATGCTGTTTGGGTCCATATAGTTTTAGAATTCCCATGTGAGTGAATAGTAGATACATCAGAAATACTGTCCATGTCAGCGGAGTCTTTGTCCTCTTTATCCTCTGTAAGGACAATTTGTGCCCCCGAAGATTTATTTTTATTCCACAGACTTTGAGGTGTGGGTTGGTTTTTGTGGAATAAGGGCTGTTTCCTTTTGTTTGCGGTTTGCTTAGTCGTGCCTCTTTTACGTTTTTCCCTTCCCAGTTTGTTACTACTAGAATCAGTGATGTCCAGATTAATGACATCATCCTGCGAGGCAGTTATAATTGTAGGAACACTCTCTGTCTGGAGGGATACTGGAGATGTCACTGTTAGTATTGGCTTTGGCGTTACTGCCACTGATGTTATAGAGGCGGAATCTTGTGCTATATAGGTGACAGTATTTTCATCATCCAAAATAGTGGGCACGTCAACAAAGGGATGTGAGGGTTTTACCACAATTATTTCTGGGTTTATATTTGCGTCTCCGTTGTCACAGCTTGTACTACTTGAAAAAGGCATTTTATTGTTGATGGGAAAGGAACCCATAGAAAACCTTCTCTCAGTCTCCACTATTTCATTAAAAGCGGAGTCTATCATTGACTCAAAAGAAGTAATAAGGGAGACAGAAGTGTCAGCAACCTTGTTTTCGACATCAGTATTATTGCTGTCACCCATTTTATGTTCCAGAGTAAGTGCTCACCTTAGATACAGAGATTAGAGGGGTGGCCCGCCCGTCCACTGCAGTCCACTGACGGCCACAGACGGCCCACCCTTTGCCCGGCCTTCGCCCCGGGCGCTCCCCGCGCGCGACTCGCGGGGCGAGAGGCGTTGCACTCCTTTTACGCGCCTCCGGGCGCTCTGCTGGCGTCACGGCCGCCGGGGCACCTGGGAATTGTAGTTCCCTGCCCGCTCGGCACCGTCAATCAAGGTGTGGGTGTTCGTTGCGCCGTTTCCCTCACGGCGGTGGTGATGCACAGTTCTGGCAGCCCAAAGGAGGTAAGTTCGAAAAGCCGTTTCCCTCACGGCGCTGCTATCTGCCTCAGGAAGCTCCCAGTGCACGCTCGGCGCTGCACTCCTTTTACGCGCCTCCGGGCGCTCTGCTGGCGTCACGGCTGCCGGGGCACCTGGGAATTGTAGTTCCCTGCCCGCTCGGCGCCGTCAATCAAGGTGTGGGTGTTCGTTGCGCTGTTTCCCTCACGGCGGTGCTGATGCACAGTTCTGGCAGCCCAAAGGAGGTAAGTTCGAAAAGCCGTTTCCCTCACGGCGCTGCTATCTGCCTCAGGAATTTCCCATTCATTCCTACGGGCCTATAGGCCCATAGGAATGAATGGGAAGTCATTCCTTGATTGCGACTCGAAATTTGCAAGTCGCAATTAAGGAATGTTTAGGAATTGCTATTTTTATAGCTATTCCTACATGCATAGGCTTTTGCGAGTCCTTAATTGCGATTCCTTAATAATCGCAAATAAGGACACGCAAAAGCCTACTCTGATGCATGTGCCCGTTAGTTTGTAAATACTAATATCTGGAATCGAAAGGAGGCTTGGTGCAGTTCTTAATAAGTTGCCTTTCTACAACTTCCAAATCTTCATCCAAAGTAAAACGTTCAACACATCAAACTTTTTCTTCTGCAGAAATGCACATCGAAGCTAAGAAAACGCGGTGCTTGCATACAACACATAACAGAGGAGTAACTTCTGTAGTACCAAGGTCCAAGTGACAGCAGAAGGGAAAACATTACAGAAAGGCCTGGGCATGTTCAATGGTGATCCACGCCCATAGAATCTCTCACCCCTACAGTTCTTTATAACAACGCAAGGCAAAAACGCAAACTAGTGTGCGTGTATACCTTGGTCCACACAGCTGATTTTAAACTGGATTTCTGCACAGAGCACATCCTCACTGAAAAAAACTGAATACGATGGGAAAAATAGCAAGACTCCTCGGGCATTTTTGTTACACCATAAAATTCTAGTGTCTTTGAATAAAACATCTCCAAAGCACAGCCGCAGTATCTGAGTTCAGTGCCTTTCTCCTGCCACTGGCATGAGCTAGCAGCAAAGCGTCAATACCTAAGATCAGATGTGGGTATGGGGTACATCCGGACACCAGTGCAGCCTGGGCTCATGCTGCCTTCAGGAAACTGAAGAAAATGCAGTAATCTTTCTGCTGCTAAGCTTGTCGCTTCTCCTTTCAGCAATTCTTAATTCTGGCCTATTGTTGGACAAAACCTACATAAATCTCCAGACCTGGATCCGTATCATTTTATCAACCAGCAGCTGGAGGACAGATTCCTACTAAGTTTCTGCCCCGTTGATGGGACCAGAAATGGTGGGGCATCTTATCGTTTTCCAATTAATGTTCACATCCAATTGAAGTGGTAAAGCATATTACAAAGAACTACCACAATAACTGGCATATTGTAGCAGGAGTAGCCATTTATGAACTTGTTTTAGGCTGCAGTTCAGTACTCCCATCTAACTTACCAGGAGCAAAATGTCGCAGTTTTCAGCCATATTTTAATTGAGCCCCAGTGGGACACTGAGGGCCTGATTCACTAAAGGACTTACGTCATAGTAAAGTTACAAGAGCGTAGTTGGCGGAATCTCTACAGTCGGGGCAGAATCTCCACCTCGCTCACTCTATGCAGTGGACGGTGCAGAGACCCCCCCCCCCCCCCCTCTCCCAGCGTGCGGAGAATCCACACTCGTCCCTTTACTACATGTAAGTTCCAGTGTGAATCAGGTCCAGAATATATATATTGCTACAATAGTACAATGGTTAACAGCACAACCCAACCTCATGTCGTTTAGTGGGAAATGAGCAAATACAGGATCCCCAAGAAATCCAGATGATTTATTGAACCCTTATCTTTCTGAGACTCTCACAGCTCTCCTGGAAGAGTGCCTCAGCAGTAACCGAACTCTTTCAGAACAGATAACTTGGAAACGCTTTGCCTATGGGAGGAAGCCTGGACTAGAGACGAGGGGTATCTACATAATCAGGGGATTGCCGGCTGCATTACTTGACAATTTTTCTACAGTGATCTTTCTCTGCTTTCTACAAATATCTCTAATTGGTAAGTTATTTGCAAGCCAAATTGAGCTGTGGGTACATCTGGAGAACTCCTTTGCTGGCTTAAACGGCTCTGTTTATTACATCCAAGTAGCAGGGGTTCAATGAATTATGAGTTGAACAAAAAGGCTCAGTTTAAATTGGGAGCAGAATAAAGTAAAGAATTGGTAATTCTATGCAGAATATTAGAATCACAACAAAACCCAATCCTTATACTCACGTTTTAAGTGCCAGCAGCTAAGCTCTAATGGGGGTACCCACAGGTGACAACTCATTGGCTGAATGCACCTAGAATTTAATGTTTCTAAATATTTGGATTGCCTCTTGATGAGTGAAAAGGACCACAGTAATCACAGAAAGACATTTTACATGTATATGAAATAAGTGCTGAATAAAAAAAATAACATTATTGATAAACTACAACACATTAGAGGCCTCTTGGGGTTCTCTGCAATGGCCGCGAAATATCTCCTCCTCAAAACTGACTTCTTTTAGTTTCTGCAGATGCGGGATTTTCTGCAGAAAAAGCTGCACCAGACCTTAGAAGCCGAAAGTATTTTGATTGAAGAAATCAGCCGTAGAGATAAGATTGGCCGCCTTTATAACTGTTGATTTAATATGCAGGAGGATGACTTGGAGGCTCACAATCTTAAATGGAATACTATTCTTGGTCAAGATGGTGAAATTCTGCAGGAATCTATTGAGATGGCAGAGAGAATTTAGATTTCTTCTAATCTGACGGCACAGCACTTTCAAACTATTACACCCATAGCAATGGCATTGGGTTTGTCAAGGGGGTCGATGACCTGCTGGACTGCGCATCATCTAGGTATCTGGGGCCTCATTTATGAGGCCTTGCGTCAGTTTTGCGCTGCGGATGCGTCACTTTTTGTGACGCATCTGCGGCGTAAAACATGCGCCTTGTTGCGCCATATTTAAAAAGTGACGCATCTAGGTAGATGCGTCACTTTTTAAACCCCTGCGCCACATTATACCTGCGTCAGGTATAATGTATGCAGAGGGGGCGTTCCCCCGCAAAAAGCCTCGTAATAGTGACGCAGTGAAATCTATGAGATTTCACTGCGTCACTTTTAGGATGCGGTTGCGTCAAAATCTTGCGCCTGCCTCACAGCAGGCGTAAGACTGACGCAAGCCCTTTCACATGGGGCTCTCCCCATGTGAAAGGACGCATTGCTGGAGATGCGTCACTTTTGTGACACACTCCAGCAATGCGTCACTTTTGCGCTTACAGATGCGTCAGAAATACTGACGTATCTGTAAGTCCTTGCGACATGATGCGTCATACATTAAATATGACGCATCATTGGTGTCGCAAGGAGTGCGCACTGAAAAGTGACGCATCGCTGTTTTCACGCAGCGATGCGTCACTTTTCATAAATGAGGCCCCATAAATGAGGCCCCAGGGGCCTCATTTATGAAAAGTGACGCATCGCTGCGTGAAAACAGCGATGCGTCACTTTTCAGTGCGCACTCCTTGCGACACCAATGATGCGTCATATTTAATGTATGACGCATCATGTCGCAAGGACTTACAGATACGTCAGTATTTCTGACGCATCTGTAAGCGCAAAAGTGACGCATTGCTGGAGTGTGTCACAAAAGTGACGCATCTCCAGCAATGCGTCCTTTCACATGGGGAGAGCCCCATGTGAAAGGGCTTGCGTCAGTCTTACGCCTGCTGTGAGGCAGGCGCAAGATTTTGACGCAACCGCATCCTAAAAGTGACGCAGTGAAATCTCATAGATTTCACTGCGTCACTATTACGAGGCTTTTTGCGGGGGAACGCCCCCTCTGCATACATTATACCTGACGCAGGTATAATGTGGCGCAGGGGTTTAAAAAGTGACGCATCTACCTAGATGCGTCACTTTTTAAATATGGCGCAACAAGGCGCATGTTTTACGCCGCAGATGCGTCACAAAAAGTGACGCATCCGCAGCGCAAAACTGACGCAAGGCCTCATAAATGAGGCCCCTGATGTTTATGGCAACTGCAGTGGCCCAACTGTGTGTGGCCTCCTCCTGGCTGCAAAAAGAATCCCCATCCTTTGAGATGCGGAGAGAAAGATTTGATGCCAATTTAAATCTTGAGTATAGTATATATTCTCTTAAGGCTCCGTGGAGACGGAAACTAGGTATAAGGATTTGGGGGGAAAAGTTAGATCATATGAATATTGTATGAAATCTGATCTCAGTGGTCTTTAAGTATTTACTCCTGGGGTGATGAATGTTTTATCTTTGTGTGTTTTTTGTGAATCTGCATGAATTCTTGGATATGATGTGTGATTTGATGATTTTTCTGTGATCCAACTGGAATGTTTTTTTATGTGATGATGTTTTATAAAAGAAATAAAATATACATATTTTTTAAAAAGAGGGCTGTTGGGGTTATATGAGCACCAATTGTGATTTCTTTTTTGCTCTTATCTTGCTTTAAGTGTATAACACTGTTAACATGGTGACGCAACTGAATTGATTATTACTATGTATCTCTATTTCATCATATGATCAGTATTGTGCATGCGCTAAAAAAAGAAAAATCATCAACTCATTCTTTAGCAACAGCTATTGCGAATCATTTTTCAATATTAATGGTACCTAAATTCCTACATAACTATAGATGGGTAGCTCTGAATATTGGATTGTTTATGGAGCAGGTCTGAGTGACATGAAATCGCAAAATGTCAAGCACAGAGTTGGAGAACTAATGGAGGAGCTGTACTTGTCCTTCAGTCCAACCCAAACCATCTCATGTCCTGCCACCTTCACCCAAACACAAAAAAGCCCTAGCACCCTGCCACCTTCTGCACAACCCCTTTGCCCATTCCATCTTCTCACGTGACCTCTCCTTGCAAACAATCTACATTGCGCCTTTTCCACCCATGAAAAATGAACCCTCTGCCTGGCTACTGCCACCTTACTCAGCCTCCCTCTGTAATAACCTCCCGAATAAAATATATGCCTGCTACTCTTCCACACTACCCTCAGCACATGCCCCCCGCCCCTTTCTGAAAGTGGAGAGCCAACCCTCTGTGAGGCATGTTTTCCTTGTCAGTGCTGGTCTTTAGGAAATGTGGCATTTGTATGTGGGAATACAAGAGGGATGGAATGGCTGAGGTCATCATTTACCTTGGCGCCTCCTTGGTACTGATGAAGGCGAGATGAGAAACATAGGGAAAGCGAGCACTTCCTCTTATGAACTTTCAAAGGTGACACATAACTGTCATTTTTTTACTGGTGCTATGTCATAGATATGAATAACTGTCAGGCACAAGCATCAATATTGCATTTTGCGATTCCTTAATTGCGAAAAATAAGGAATCGCAATTAAGGAATTGCAAAGTGCAATGCATCAAGAAATCGCTATAAAAATAGCGATTTCTTAAAAATCCTTAATTGCGATTCTCTAATTGAGAATCACAATTAAGGAATACTTCCCCATCCATTCCTATGGGACTAGAGGCCCATAGGAATGAATGGAAAGACATTCTTAATTTGCAATTCACCATTAAAAATTCGCAAATTAAAAATGCAATTTCAAGGGTGCGGGGGTGTCCAAAGGACACCCTGTTGCACCCCTGAAATCTGCTTAGGAGTACATTTTGCACACTCACATGCTCCAAGGGCATGTGTGTGTGTAAAATGAAACTTTGAAAAATGCACTTTAGTGCATTTTTCAAAGTTTTTGCAAATTACCATGAAGGTCAACTTCATGGTAATTTGCTCCCATTATTTGCAAATTTGCAAATGTTTAAAGTTTGATGCATTGCATTTAAGGAATCTCAATTTGAGATTCCTTAAATGCCATCGCAATTTAAGAAATCGCAATTTTGCGATTTCTCAAATTGCGAAAATAACAAAAATGTTAATGCAGCCCAAAAATGGGAATTGCATTCGCAAACGGCCGAATTTTGCGATTCGCACCGTTTGCGAATGCAATTTCCTTTGATGCATGTGGCTGTGTATTCGGAATCCAGTATTTGCAATAATGACTCTTTATGTGAGTGGTACATAACAATGAATATTTTGCTGTATTATCAGATTTTCCACTATCAATTATTATTGCAATTTTCGACTACTTGAATAATACCCAAAATATTGGGCACACGTTCTGTTGTTTAGTTTTCCTTTGTACAATATTTTTTAAGGGCCAGATTCATCAAACAAAAATCCGCTCGCAAAGGGCCAGATTCTCAGAATCTGGCCTTTTGCGAGCGGTATTTTTGCATTTGGGATGCATCATCCCAAATGCAAAAATCTCAATTTTAGAAATCGCTGAATTGCAATTATTTGCATTTAAGGAATCTCAATTTGAGATTCCTTAAATGTAATGCATGAAAGTGTTTAAAATAGCAAATTCGCTAATAGGGCACGCAAATTACCATGAAGTACAACTTTGTGGTAATTTGCAAAAACTTTGAAAAATGCACTAAAGTGCATTTTTCAAAGTTCCATGTTGCGCACACACATGCCCTAAGGGATGTGGGTGTGCAACATATGTGCACATATCATTTTCAGGGGTGCAACAGGGTTTTCTTTGGACACCCCTGCACCCTTGAAATCGCAATCTCAATTTGCGAATCGCTAATTGCGATTCCCAAATTGAGATTGTCTTCCCATTCATTCCTATGGGGTGGTATTCCTTAATTGCGACTCGCAATTTGGGACTCGCAATTAAGGAATTCTAAGAAATCGCTATTTTTTAAGTAATTTCTTGATGCATTCCATTTTGCAATTCCTTAATAGCGAATTGGTATTTTTCGCTATTACGGAATCGCAAGTTGGTTTGTTGATGCATCTGGGGGATAGTCTCTTATTTCACAATTAGATTTTCCAATTAATTATTACCCTCACAAAAGCATCTATAAAAACCTCCTAATAGAACCTCAAGTACACACTTCCTTAAGGGATAAATGTTCATACATCAAAAAATAGAATAAAAGGCAACATCTGTTTTTCTTAAAGCCACATATAGCTTCAGTGAAGTATTTGCTCATTTGCCCCGAGGCATGCATGCAATTTTGACAATTTAAACTGTTCGTTTGATGGTGATGTTCTTGTACTTAACGTACTAAGTGATACAACTGTGTGCAGAATTACAATTTGTTAGGTTTCTTCCCATTTGGTACCATTGGTGTGAGTCTCAATTCCATTATTTTGCTGTTGTCTCCTCTCTTTTTAATATGTTTTGCTGGTTTTAGATGCTTTTGGCACTGTGCCACTGCTTTTCTGTTCCACGGTGCAAGTGCTGCCTATTATATTATTATTTGATTTACTTGTGAGACCCTAGTACGGTGCACCATGTGTGCCCAGGGCCTGTAGATCAAATACTGCTGGTGGGCTTGCAGCACTGATTGTGCCACCCACAGAAGCAGCTTGTAAAGTGTGTCTCAGGCCTGTCATTGCAGAGCATGTGTGCACTCTAGTACTGCCATGTCGACTTGGTAAGTGCACCCACTTACCAGTCCCTAAACCTTCCTTTTCCTACAAGTTAGACACCCTTAAGGTAGGCCCTAGGGCAGGGTGCATTGTATGTGAAATATAGGGCATGCCCTGATGTGTGTGGCATGTCATGATAGTGAATTACAGTCAATTTAGCTTTACACTATTGCAAGGCTACCTGTCCCCATAGGCCAGAATCGACAGTTTGATTATAACATCTTATAATCCTAACTGACCCATTGGTAGTGGTAAGCAGTTTTGTAAAGTGCATGGTTACCCGGAGGCATCCCAGCGCTGCACTAGAGTCCGGCTCAAGAGGGAGAATGGAAGACAAACGGTCACTTGGGGAAAAGGAAGGTTTTCAAGAACTTCCGGAAACGCAGATGACAGTGTTCCATGCGCAATTTAGAAGGAAGGGAGTTCCACAGTGAAGCCGCATTAACCGAAAAACAGCGGCCTCCTGTGCGAGTCTTCTTGAATCTTGGCACTCTCGCAAGGCACTCGTCAGAACGCAGGGGCCTACTAGGGTGTAACTAGACTCTTCATGATAGTGGGTCCCTTACCTTGAAGAAGTTTATGAATGATACATAAAGATTTAAACTTAATCCTTTCACGAATGGGGAGCCAATGAAGCGCTTTAAGTGCGGGTTAATAGGCTCGCTGCGGCATTTTGTGTCTGTTGAAGTTTATTGATGGTGGCTTCAGGGGCCCCCAAAAAGATAGCATTACTGTAGTCCAGTCTGGACAAAACTAGTCCCTGCACTAACAGCTTCCTAGAGTGCTGGGGAAGAAGGGGAAGAACTTTGCGAGCAGACCGTAGGAGGCCAATGCAGATTCCTGTTATTTTTTTTGCTTGTGTTTTAAGTGAGAGGTCCTGTTTCAACCAGACCCCTAAGCTTTTAATTTCTTTTTTTGGACTGGGGGGGGGGGTCCCCTAGACACGCAGGCCAGATGGTATTAGGTAGAGAGGTGCTCTTATGACCCAGTACCATGATTTCGGTTTTTGCCCCATTCAATTTGAGAGAGGAGTCACACATCCAGGCATGTATTTTCGTCAGGCAAGAATGAAAGTTGTCTGGGCATTGATGAAGTTGGGAGAGTGAGACGACCAATTGAGTGTCGTCTGCGTAGCTTACAATTTTAAACCCAAACGGGACAACCACATCCTCCGGGGGGGCCATGTACACATTAAACAATGTGGGGCTTAAAGAAGAGCCCTGAGGCACGCCACATTGGAGGGGGATTGAGGTAGATCGTGAGTTGCCTTCCCAGACCTGAAAAGTGCGGTTGTTCACGTAAGATGTTAACCAAGCCAGAGGGGACCTATCACCCACCTCAGCCAGGCGCTTGATCAGGACACGGTGGTTAACTGTGTCAAAGGCTGCACTGAGATCCAGGAGGATCACTGCCACTGATCCCCCTGAGTCCAAGATGCACCTTGCCTCCTCGATGACGGAGAGGAGGGCCGTATCTGTGCCCTGGCCTGGGCGGAATCCGGGTTGAGAGCTCCGCAGAAGTTTGTTTGACTCCAGAAAGCGGGAAATTTGGAAATTCACCAGTTTTTCCGTGATCTTACTGAGTCCTGGGAGTAGCGAGATGGGTCTAAAGTTTGCCTTCTCCTATGGGTCAAGATGTGGTTTCTTTAAGAGGGCCTTTACAATGGCCCCTTTCCAACTGGGCAGAACAATGCCCTGGGAAAGTGAGGTGTTAATGAGCTCAATTGCTGGGGTAGCAATGGTAGTAGCAATCTGTTTAAGAAACCGCATAGGGACCGGGTCACTAGGGGAGCCGCTTTTCATGGCTGCTAGAACTTTGAGGTATTCCTCACCTGAGACTGGATTAAAAGCGTTAAACTGAGGGCCAGCAGCCGGAAGCAGGCTGTCGATGTTAGCATGGGTGATCGGTTGAGGCAGGGTAGTTAAGATGTTTTTGATTTTTAGGTCAAAATAGTTTGCAAATTCATCGCACTTAGCTCCTGATGAATCTTGAGACATAGGGGGTTCCGGGACCTTCAGTGGTTCTTTAATAATCTGATAGGATTCTCTGGTGGAAATAGAGGAATTTTTGATTCTTACGTCGAAGAATATTGTCTTGGCCTCTCTAAGGGTGATTTTGTATGATCTAATAGCAGCACGGTATATATCTTTGTTTGTATTGCTCCAATCTTTCCTCCAAGTACGCTTGAGCTTCTTACAATCTTTCCTTAGGATTCTGAGCTCAGGAGTATACCAGGGGGCAGAGTTTACTCTCCCAGACTTTTTCCCTACTCTTTTTTTTGGTAGGATACGGTCTAATGAACTTGTGAGCCACCTACTTAGGTTAATATCAGCAGTCACGGGGTCCAGTTCTCAACAGTGAGCTTAGACCAAGCCCTTTCCAAGGTGTAAATCCTAGGGGTTTGTGATATTTCAAACTCACCCTGCCAGGAAAAAGGGACCAAAAAATGGTCTGACCAGGGGAGGGGGTAGGGGGAGCTAGCCTGAAGTGACCGAATATTGGTGAAAACCGGGTTAAGTTGGTGGCCTTTATTATGTGTAGCGCCTGTATTAACTAGTAATATCTTGTATGATCTAAGATCGTGTTGGAGGTTCTCCGCCACTGCGTCAAGGGGGTCATCAAAATGAAGGTTGAGATCCCCAAGGATGGTGAAATTGGTGGAGGATGGTGCCAGGGCTGTAACTGTTTCTAAGAGGGAGTTAACAAAGTAGCTAGAGTTCCCAGGGGGGCGGTACACTAAGAGGCCTGTAAAAGAGATGGTAGGAGATAGTTGGAAGGAAAAATGGAAGCTTTCAGACTCCGAAATGCCACCATCCTTCGCTCTACAAACCAAGTGATCTCTGTAAAGTATGGCCAGTCCACCCCCTCTACCAGCAGGCCTAGTCTGAGAGTGAATTAGAAACCCCGGGGGGAGAGCATGAAAAATTTCAGCTTCTGAGTTAGCGGTACGCCATGTTTCCGTAAGGAATAATATATCTAACATGGTAGAACACAAATTTAGTATGCCTGAACTCAAAATGATAAAATACATCTTTTAGTGAAGTTGGTTTTAGTATTAAATCTGTTTATTGGTAACATTTGAGTACAAAATACCAAACACCAAGCGCCTACAACCCAATGGTCCGGCTCAGCAAAGTAGTACTGTACATACACACCAGAGACTGTGGTTAAAAAAACAGGCGTTAAACACAGTATGCAGCCTACAACCCCGAGGGGCCGGCCACGTCGTAAAATCTCGTTGTGACAAAGGGAGCAATGTGGCCTTGTGGCCAGACCCCAGTGAGTGAAGGCTGATAAAGCAGGCAAATGAAGAAAAAGAAGACCCACCCCACCCCATCCATGTCCCAATCCCCACACCCGCTACACCCCCCCTCCCCCCCTCCCCCCCACGCCCCCCAGGTCCAGGTCTGAACCTTCCCCCCACACAGGGTAATCTTTCTTCGAACTCAACAGCCCTCTGTCTGGGACAGACGCAGGATACGCAAGTACCTAGGACATGTGACCACCTTGAATTCCGTGGCTAAAAGAGACAGAAATGGTTGCCACAATTCCACGTATTTCGCCCCCTCCCCCGCTTTGATTAAGGACAGCTTTTCCATGCCCAGTACTGCCCACAATCTAAACAGCCATCCTTGGATCGAAGGAATATGAGTGGTGCACCAGAGGGACAGGATGTTTTGTAGTGCACATCCAATAGCGATGGCGATCAATCTGCCCCTGCGTGATCGTAATGGGTACGTAACGGGATTTGGAAGGCCCAGGAGAACATAGGAAGGGAATCTTGGGATTTCAGTGTCAAAGTGGGCGTCAACCTCATCCAAGACTGACTTCCAGTAAACCCGGAGGTGTGCACAGTCCCAGAGAAGATGCACTAAGGACCCTGTTTCCCCGCAGCCGCGCCAGCATGTTGCTTCCCTACTATGGTCCATCTCATGTAACCTCTCTGGGGTGTAGTACCAATATGTCACTATCTTGATGAGTGTGTCAGTCAAGCCCATGTGATAGGTGGAGTGCCACGCGCGATAGTATATCCCCTCCCATTCTTTAGAGCTAAGTGTGCGTCCTAACTCCCTTTCCCATCTGACCCTACCCGAGTTATAGACATGTTAGTAGCGGTCCAGCAACATGTGATAGAGATCAGAGATGAGGTGTTTATCTGTCTCCCTCGTGAGCAACCAATACTCATAAGGCCGCAAGGACCTAGTCGCTGACTCCTGTACCTGACCGTTAAGAGCCCAGTGACGCGCTTTTAAATTTCGGAGACGTTCCGACTCCGGCAAACTGTAGGTCTGCTTCAATGTCTTAAAGGGGATGATTCCATCACCATCAAACATATGGAACAGAGACCTGCATCCTGCCGGGTGCCATCTTGCATAAGCTGTGATGTCCTGTCGGGGGGTAAAATCGGGGTTTTCAATTAGAGGTGGGTGCGGGGAAGCGAAGGTGGTCAGTTCATGCGTCAAGTTGGTGCTGTCCCACACCTCCAGAGGTATCCTCGTGATGTAATCGGCGTAGAGGTTGGGAGGTCTATGCTGTCTGCGGAGAAAGGATACTTCCAGGAGCGGTCGGCCTGCTATGGCCTTGTCCTGGAAAAGCCAGTGTTTCTCTGACTCCCATCTGCTCCATTTGACTACAGTTCTAAGTTGGGTTGCCTGATAATACAGCAGTAGATCCAGCAGACCCACACCCCCCTTCTCAGGCGGCAGCATTGCCACTCTAAGTTTCATTCTAGGCTTCCTGCCATTCCAAATGAATTGTGCCAATTCGGTTTGTGTCTGGCAAAGCCAGCCATCCGGCGGGCAGAGGGGGATGGCTCGGAACAGATAAAGAATCTGTGGCAGGATCGTCATTTTGACGGCTGCCACCTTACCCAGCCAGGACAGTGGCAAGTGTTTCCACTGACTGAGCTCCTTGCGGTTCAGAAGACTCAGGCGTGTATAGTTGACCCGGACCGTGTCCTGCAGTGTGGTGGTGAGGTGGATTCCCAGGTAAGGTACAGCAGCGCTGCCAACGGAATGGAAAAGTGTTCTGAAGATGGGAGCGGGTGTTTGCATCTAGGGAGAGATCTAGGGCCTCTGACTTGGTCATATTAACCTTAAAGCCCGACACCCTAGAAAAGGCGTCAAGACTTTCCCCGCAGGCATGCAGGGAGGCAGCTGGGGAAGATAGAGACAAGAGGACATCGTCGGCTTAAAGGCTGATCATGTGCGTATAGGCTTCGATTTTAATGCCATGCACCTCCGGGTTAAGTCACAGCTTTTGTGCCAGCGGTTCCATATATAAGACAAAGAGTAAGGGAGACAGAGGGCACCCCTGTCTTGCGCCGCGATCGATGGGAAAGCGAGGCGAGGAATGGCCATTGACCTTGACCGTCGCCATGGGATAAGAGTAGCAGTTGAGGGCCCATGTGCGGAACATGTCTCCTAAACCCTCCTTCAGCAGCACGCGTTCGAAATAAGGCCAATGAACCCGGTCGAACGCCTTCTCGGCGTCGATCGCTAAAAAACGTATACTCTCCTGTCGTCCTCGTGGCCTTCTCCAGGAAATGAAATGCCCTCTTTGTGTTGTCTACTGTTTGGCGCCCAGGGATGAAACCTGCCTGATCAGGGTCAATCGGATCGGGCATGAGTGGCGCGAGCCGCGTCGCTAGGATACTAGTGTAGAGTTTGAGATCTACATTGAGTAAAGAGATAGGGTGGTAGGCCTCACAGCGTGTGCGATCCTTTCCGGGCTTGGGGATGACGGAGATAGTCGCGTCCAGCAGATCCCTTGGGATTGCTCCCGGCTCTGCAAAGGAATTAAAAAGAGCGGTCAAAAGTGGCACTACCTGCACGCAGAATGTCTTGTAAAAAACGGCGGGCCTTTGCGAGTTTGAGGTGTGATATAGCCGCAATGACCTCCTCCGGTTGGATAGGCCGGTCTAGTGACTCTGCCTGCTCGGAGGTCAGGGAGGGTAGGGGGATGGATTGCAAGAATCTCTCGCCCTCTGCCGGGTCCAAGGAGGATCCCATGTACAGGGAAGTGTAAAAGTCGCTAAAAGCCGCTGCAATATCTGCGTCTTCGTTGACCACCCTCCCGTCCTGCGTGGCAATCTCCTGAACCGCGTGTTGCTGCTGCACCTCTCTCAGCGCACGTCCCAGCAACCTCCCGCACCGATCCCCCATGTAATAAAGGTGTCGCACCCGCAACGCCGCATATACCGCTCGGTCCTGGTTGAGCGCCGCCAGTTGCTGCCGGGTCTGCCGTAACTGTCTCCATATTCTAGGCGCCCCGTGCATTGGTGCATGTGCTCAAGTTCACGTGTTTTCCGTGACAGTTCCTCTCATTTGCACGCGCACTCCGCTTTCTCAGCTGTCGAGATCGCAATCAGCTCCCCACGAAGGACCGCCTTAAGTGTCCCCCAGCGGTTGGCTAAAGAGGTGTCTGTGGTGTTATTATGTGTCAAGAAATCTTTGATAGTCCCCTGAGGCTTTTGAACCACCTCAGCCCGGTGCAGAAGTTTGTCAAGCAATTTCCAGGAACGCTGTCTGCGGGCGGTGGAGGGAGGGCAAACACCGCCACCACAGGGGAGTGATCGGATAGGGGCACAGCATCAATTTCAACTTCCGAGCAAGCGCGCGCATAGGGGAAGAAACTAAGAAGTGGTCAAGGCGCGCGTAGGTTTTTGTGTGCGTGCGAGTAGTAAGTGTATCCCTTCTCACCTGGGTGAAATCTACACCACAAGTCCACCATCCCCATGTCTCCCACTCTAGCTATTCCTTCCGCAGAGAGGGTACCTGCCTGCGAGTAGCGCTGCCCTGACCTGTCTTGCAAAGTGTCCATCACCAAATTCAGATCCCCACCCACCAGGACGTGGCGATCAGGCGAAGCAGCTACCTCTGTGAGGGCTGTACGTAAAAACTTCTCTTGGCCTTCATTCGGAGCATAGATGGAACACACTGAAAAGATGGACCCCCCCAAAGGAAAATCTGCAGGATAGCAGCCGCCCCCTTATCTCTGCCCCCTTCTGCAGCACTTTCCCCCTGAACCAGTATTGCCACCCGGGCCGTCTTGGTAGAAGATGAGGAGTAGTATTGGAGTGGGAAGCATCGAGACCGCATCCTGGAGCAGTCTTTCTGCAAAAGGTGGGTCTCTTGAAGCAGACATATGTCCGTGTTGGAGGCCTCCAGAAGGGAGAGTATCGCCTTCCGTTTCAACGGATTGTTAAGTCCTCTCACATTCAGCGTGAGGACCCTCAATTAAGTTGAAGGCATTGGACCTCATACGGGGAACTGGAGTCCCCCAAATTCTGTGTCGCCCGCCAACCAAAACCTTCGTATGTGAATCTGCCTGCCCAGTGGGAAGCATCTCAACCCACGCACCCTGCTTGTCAGAATAGAGCTATGGCAAAGAAAGGTCCCCCGAATCACACCGAGGGACCCCCCGGACCTGGAACCCGCCCATCCCACCCCCATCCCTCCTCCCAACAGAACCCCGAAAAAGGAAAACACAGATAAACAAACAGTTCAGAACATACATATTGTCCATCATCCGAAGGTGATTGGTGAAGAAAGAAGGGGGAACACTGATGGGTGATACAGGTGATCCTCACCCGGTCCTCTCCGGCATCCAGCTTAACAGAACCCTTTGTGTAGGCCCAGGTAACGCCGTGAAGATTCAAGCGACCCCAGGAGCCTCTGTCACCAACGCCACTGAGGCCACGGCGTCCCCCCGCTCTTTCAGGCTTATGGACCGGTCAGGGCCGGACGCTGTTGCTTGTTTACCCACCAGCCGCCATTCTGCGGAACGTCTGTGGCGATGCTGAGATGGATCCATCCAGACCCACTATGGAAAGAGCCTCCTCCAGCGACCGAACCTGTATCAGTTTGGAGTTCCATTTGAAGATGAGGCGGAACTGGTGCCCCCAAGAATAGGGAATCCCCCTGTTCCTTTAAATGTGTTGTGACAGGATTGAAGCTTCTCCGTTTAGTCAGGGTGGAGGCTGCTGGGTCTTGAAATAACATCGGAGTATGATTTCTAAACTAGAGGGGGGAGCCGTCTCGCGCTTGCCGTAGTATTCTTTCCTTGAGGTGGAAGTCGTGAACGTACACGAGAATGTCTGCGGGGGGGGGGGGCTTGGGACCCCGAGGCAGGCCCACTCTGTGCACCCGGTCCATCTTGATCTCTATGGGTTCCTTCGCCTGCAGTACATGCTTAAAGAGCGCTTCCACATACTCACGTAGGTACGTTCCTTCCCCCTTCCATGGGACCGCTCTGATACATATTTTATTCCGTTGCGACCTGTTCTCCAAGTCCTTTGTGTGGGCCTGAAGGTCAATGTTCTGCTCTGTAAGACGGATTACATCCTGCTGTAACCTGTGTATGTCCTTCGCGGTCCCCAGATCGTGTTCCTCCAGGGTTGCAACCCTTTCTCCCACCCCATCTCTGTCTCTCCTCAACTCTCTCATGTTCGACGCAAGTTGGGAACGCAGTTCCCTGATATCCTCCTTAATAGTCGTGAACAGCTCTAGCATGAATGCCTTCATTGCTGGGGCATCGCCATCCTCCTGGCGGGGAGGTTTGGCAGTTCCGGTGAGGCCGGTTGCGTGGGAGTTTTTTGCACAGTATCCTTTGCTGGCTTGTCTTTCTTAGGTCTGGTCGACGCCATTTTGTCGCAATTGATGAGTCTCTCCGGCGACAGTGCTGGGGCCACTCTACTCGTGTGGCCTCAGGCTCAGGCACCGATCCGCCCTGTCTCTCGGGGCTAATGCACCGTGACGAGTATCACTCCCTTGCCCCCTCGAGGTTCGCCGCTTCACGGCCTTCCAGTGGGGTCTCCTCCACTCAAAGGCCCTAGCGGCCTAGCCGTGCTGCCGAAGGGGTTCAATGCTTAGGGAAGAAGGCCAGATAGAGTAACCCAGCCACAGCCGGATCTGTGTGCCGGGGAGAGCACCGTCCCAATCAGAGAAAAGTTCAGGGCCCGAGCTAAGGCTGCTATGTCGCAGGGATGCCCCCCAGGCATGTATAGAACAGGGGGTAAGCAACGGCCCCCTCGGTAATCAGGTGGGGATACCTCGCCGAAATGCAGGTCTCGTAGGACCAGGGGGACAGCAAAGAACAGGGCCAAAGTGCTCCGAGATGCGTGGAATGCAGCAGGCCTCGGCCGCCTCCACTCAGGGCTGAATAGAGCAACAGTTATACTTCACTACCCTGGTCCTCGCGACCCCCCCCCCGGCCAGCACCCTCCGCCGACATGCGGACCGAGGTCTGAGGCACCCCGCGGGGTAACCCCCGCCGCTCTCACCTGCCTTGTGGTTCTTCGCGCCACTGTGCCGCGAGGGAGCACTCACCCGCCAAGTGAGGATCTCACCACCGCGGCCCCCGGCGTTGTAGGTCTCTGCCTCGGGACGTAGCTCAGGCACCGAGAACACCGAGGCCAAGCCGTCTCTCTCTTTACGCGGCGGCTGGGCGCTTCTTCTCAGTCCCCGAACCCCCGGGGATATCGGGGGGGTTCCACCTCTCGAAGCCTGCTCCTCACCCGCCGGGCTCGGTGAGCTCTCTCGGCAGGGCCAGCAGCCACGACCCAGCCGCCCGCTCAGGACTCACTCGGTGTCTCCGTCTTTCTCCAGCCGAGTGAGCAGCGTCAGAGCAGCTGCAGGCAGCCCGCCTTCACTTTGCCGGCACCAACTGCCGCAAGGGGTCAGCTGTACTCCGACGCGCACCCGGCGAGGGCCACATCGTGCTGCTCCGCTCCAAGGGCTCCAGACAGCAAAAGGAGGGCACCAACCTTTGCCCGCCAACCCCCAGGGACGTCAAATCAACTTTGCCAATTCCGATGGGCACCGAACAAGGTGTTAATTAAAGCTTATATTCTGGCGACGCCGGAGGGACAGAGAAATGCGTCCTACACCGCCGCCATCTTGGCCACGCCCCGTGAAGTTGGTTTTAACATTCTGTGTTTGAAAATACCACTTTTAGAAAGAAGGTACATTCTTGCCTAACCGTCCACGCCTGCCTCCACTAGGTAGTGTAATCCATGTCTGGTTTGTGAGTCAAAGGGGCTGGTGTGACTCCAGGAGACAGGGTGAGTCAGCACAAGGCTGAATAGACCAATCTGCATTGGGAGTGGTAGGAGGAGTAGCACCTGGGCCTGAATAGGGCTGTGACTGCCTTCCCCAAAGCTGGCTCCCCCTCCATTGGTGCGTCTGATGACCCTGGCTCACACTGACAAAGGAAGAAGATGTGGACTAGCAGAATGCAGCCAGAACTTCTTTGGACTAGGTACAGACACTCTCTGCCTTCAGAGACAAAGGACGTTGCAGCATAAATATTGGGGCCCAGAACCCAGAACTGTAGATCACTTCTGGACATCTAGACGGACCTTTTGCCAAGGAGTAGAACCAGAGAATCTGAAAGATGTTTTTTTACTCCCCCTGTGCCAATGCGTTGCTTACTCGGGTTGGCCTGCAGTGGCTTCTTTATTGCCTAGGAAAGGAGAAATACTTTTATTTGTAATTTTTATCATCTTGAAGAAGAATCTCCAAGAGCTTGAACTGTGCTTGCCTCCTGCTGAAGTCTCAGGGACTTCACCAACAGCTACCCCTTCAATTTCCTTGTTGGGAATTCTGTATGCAGAAGCCTGCGCGTTGATGGAAGCTGGCAGCGGACTCAATGAGAAGAAGCATGTCACTTTTGCAGCTGTTGCCGTGGCATCATCGGAGAAGCGTGTCGCCACTGCAAGGGTCACCGGCGCATCACCGGAGAATCGTGTCTCCGTCGCAGCTCTGTGTTGTTGCAACACCGGAGAAGCATGTTGCTACCGCAAGGGTTGCCGTTGCATCTCCGGAAAGGCATGTCGCAGGGCCTGCTGCAGCTCCAAAGTTACAGAGTCGCTGCACGGCCGTTGGGCGTGCTTGCATCATCTTAGCATTGCATCAAGGGTGCCATCTTCTCGCATCGCACAGGATTGTCGCATCGCATCAAGGCGCCATCTTGTCGCATCTCAACCGGGACGCACCACAAGATCGTTGCATCACATCCTTTCCGGTAAGTACTGTATTGTGGATTTTTGTTGTTTGGGTCTTGTGTTAAATCTACATAAAGAATACTTATTTCTATAAAACGTGTGTTGTGTCCATCTGTAGTGTTGTTTTCACTGTATTACTGCATGTGTTCACAAATGCTTTACACCCTGCCTCTAAGATAAGCCTTCCTGCTCATGCTAAGCTACCACTGGGTTGAGAAGGGGTTATTTGAGGAGTGTAGTCCCCTTACTCTGACTAGAAGCAAGGGTCCTTATTTGGACAAAGGTGCAAGCCATTGCCAACTAGAGACCCCCAGTTCTAACAGAGCTCAATAGAGATAACAGTTGATGTAAATAGTAAGTTGCACTTTAGGGCCTTTTTAGTGGAAATATACTAATCAATTTGAGAAGATACAGAATCTTCATTGTTTTAAAGGTGCCAATTGAACAACCAGGGACAAAGGACTCCCTCTTTAGGGCATATTTACAAGACCCATGCGCCACTATAGTGGCGCTTTTTTGAAACTCTTGTGGTTCACAATGTTGAGTCATATTTACAAGGCCATGCAAAGTTCCCCTGTATTTGCAGTAGATATTTAGAATGAATAATTCTTTATGGTAAATATTTAAATCAAACAGTATGTAATTAAGTGACGTTGCATAATAATATATTTTGGACATGTCTTGTAGCAAGGGTAATTCAAAATTACTCTTGAATATGCAGCACAACAAATATTTCACCTGGGCCTAATTTGCACACTTATGGGGATGATGGCAATAAGGGTTGTGCTTAATTTGCGTGACTGTTTACTTCTGCCTTACTAACAATGTCTTTACCTTCAGCCATGATTTTTGCATTCAGAACCAAGGGACAGTGATGCGGGCCAAATGTGCACCCCATACACCTGTATTCTCATGAGAGAGGTAGAGATATTCTGGCTATGGAATGATACATTTGCCAAATATAACACTCATATAATTATTTGGGGTTGCTACATTGATGACATCCTATGTATCTGGCAAGGAACAGAAACACTATTAATGCTATTTATTACAGATAATCAATAAGAATAAGTGGTACATATCACTGTATATATCAAAGATGGAAGTTTACAAACTAAAGTAGACAGAAAACCAACAGCTGTCAACTCTATCTATCAAAACCAACATTATCATGATCAAAAGTATCTTGTCAAAAATATCAATTACAACAATATCATTTCCCTCCACTTATAAGTAAACAAATTTGAAAATAAATATAGTTTTACACTAATATTGTTAAAAACATACAGCAATATTGTTTTAATATATGCATATATATGTGTAGTTTAATATCCTAAATATTTTAATATGTAACATTAATATAATGCAAATAAATGCATGCAACTAATATTAATTATTATATAAAATTATATATACTTATATAAAAACACACACATATGTGTTCAACTTTATATAAACATATATATATATATATAGAGAGAGAGAGAGAGAGAGTAACACTATCATTAAAAACACATACTTTACATTATACATTTTTTTAAGTGTACTGTTTTAAAAACATGTAGGATATAGAATTTAAAATAAATGGAAATTCACTAAAAAAACAAAGTTTACACTGATGCTGTAGTTAAGCTCAGATTTCACTCATACAAAACCAATTAAATTCAGCAGTTATAGTTATGTGAGCTAAATATAACTTATGCCCACACAATGTACTGCTCATGATTTCACATATGAGATCTATCATGACATGGTCAGTGACATCACTGATGACATCTCAAATTATATCCCTATGACATCAACCACAGAACCACTCACATGCCCATTCACACCCCTATACAACCTCTCATACACCCACTTCCACACTACCATTCACATACCCATTCACAGACCCATACAACTACTCATGCAACCACTCACTCATCCATGGAGCCACTCAAACACCTCCTCACTTATAGAGCAGCTCACACAATCCCTCACTCCTCATACAGTTACTCATACAACCAGTCACTCACCCATACAGCCACTCACACAAACACTCACCCATACAGCTACTTAACTACACACTTCTTGAACTATACAGCCACTCACACAGCTGTTCACTCACCCACACAGCCTCTCAACACAGCCACACTAACCCATGCAAGCACTCACACAACCACTTACATACCCATTCACCCATCCATACAAGCACTCACATATCTACTCACTCACCTATACAAGCATTCACAGAGACACTCACTCTTCAATATGGTCACTCATACACCAACTCCCTTCACCAAACACGTACTCCAACAGCCCCTCACTCACCCTTACAGCTACTTGCACACGCAGTCACTCACTCATGCAGCCATTTAAACATCCACTTTCTCACACATATAGTCACTCACACCCCGATTCACCCACCCATACTGTCACTCACACAACACTCACTCACCCATGCAGCCACTAACACACCCACTCACTCATCAATACAGCCACTCACACAGCCACTCACTCATCCACACAGCTACTCACACACCTACCTATACATTCATACATCCACTCACACACCTACTAACGTACACATACAGCTACTCAGACACCCACTCACACATATATACATACAGTCTCAGAGCCACTCACATGATACATGTTAGAATTGGAATCACTCATTAGTAGTACACCTGGTAAACTGATTTAACATTGGTAGTAGCTTAGTATATATGTCTAACAATCACAAACTCTTAGAAAACATTTGCACTCACTGGATGATGTTATCAGAGATGTCATGAGGGATGTTATTGACCATGACATGAGTGATGGAATATGTGATGTTGTAAGCAGTGCATTGCAGAGTATAAGTTATAATTAGCTTAGGTAACTATAACTGCTGAATTTCTGTGGATTTGTATGAGTGAAATCTGAGCGTAACTATTACGTTCCTGCAACCTTTGTTTTTTTAGTGAATTTCTCAAATATTTTACCTTTTCCTTCCTAACTATGACATCCCTGTAACCTTTGTATTGTCTCGGTGAATTTCTTAGTTTTTTTCAATGTTATCTCCTAACTATAACATCACAGTAACCTTTACTTTTTTAGTGGATAAATATTTGTGTGTGTGTATATATGTATATATATATATAAATATTTATATGTATATATATATATATATGCTTACTCTCCACGGCTCGTTTGCGGGGGAACCTCCCGTAGTCTGGTGGCGCGTTTGCACTGGTAGAGCCCCGCCAGTCGATCAATTTCAATAATATCCAAGTTTTAAAACGCACGCTCAGAAACCAGATGGTACACAGTGTCGCTTTATTGCTGTTACGCGTTTCGGAAGCTACTGCTCCCTTGCTCACACTGTGTGAGCAAGGGAGCAGTAGCTTCCGAAACACGTAACAGCAATAAAGCGACACTGTGTACCATCTGGTTTCTGAGCGTGCGTTTTAAAACTTGGATATTATTGATATATATATATATATATATATATATATATATATATATATATATATATATATATATATATATTACCTACTGGCGGTCGCCAGTAGGTAGTTATAGTTAGGATTTTTTTCAATGTTAAATCTCAAAATTCTATTTGGAATAACTTTGGCACCGGTTGACGAATCTGCCTGAAAATTTCCTGAAAATGGCCTCGTCGAGCTCCGGTCCTTCCCTGAAAGTTTGGGGGGGATACGTCAAGCGGGGGCCGAGATAAAAGGGGGGTCCCAAAACGCATTTTCCCCATGTTAATTTCCATAGGGCGGTCAATTTCACTTTTAGCCCGAATGGCTGAATGGATTTACACCAAACTTGGCAAAATTGTAGGGACTGGTAGCCCGATGTGCCTTTGCTATGTCTCAAGATATGTGCTGCAGTGGATTTTGAGTAATTTAGGTTCAAAAAAATATATATATCTATAGGCGCTCTCCCGTGCGCGCACCGGAGTGCGCTCCAGGCGCGACACGCGACTTGCCCGCAGAAAGCTGATTGGCTCTTGGGTGTCTGTAAACATTCTAAACAGTCTGGAGCGGCCGCCATCTTGTGTCTCGGTAAAATCGAGACACAAGGGGTTTGAAAAAAAAAGGGGCAAATGACCATAAGGGGGAAGAGTAGACCCCCTCTGACCCCCTAGGTTTGATGTAGGGACTAAAATAGGGTCCTGCAGGGCATTAAAAATTTTTTTTCGTTTTGCGCGGGGGAAGCGCATGGTACGCGCACCGGCGAAGCACGGGGAAAATCCAGGACCATATTTATGAAGGCCTTGCGCTGTTAGTTTTGCGCCTCCTGTGCGTCAATTTTTGTGACGCACCAGCGGTGTAAAAAAATGCGCATTGTTATGCAATATTTAAAAAGTGACGCATCTATCTAGATGCGTCACTTTTTAAATATAGTGCAACGAGGCACATTTTATTACACTGCTGGTGTTATGCGTCACTTTTCTGTGTGCACTCCTTATGACATTCCAGATGTGTCATATTTAATGTATGACGAATCATGTTGCAAGGAGTTACAGATACGTCAGTATTTCTGACATATCTGTAAACATAAAAGTGATGCGAGGCAGGTGCAAGATTTTGACGCAACAGCATCCTAAAAGTGACGCAGAGAAATCTTATAGATTTCAGTACGTCGTTATTACCAAGCTTTTTGCGGGGGAATGCCCCCTTTGCATACATTATACCTGACGCAGATATAATGTGGCGCAGAGTTTTAAAAAGTGACCCATGTACCTAGATGCGTCACTTTTTAAAAATAGCGTCAGGTATAATGCATGCAGAGGGGGTGTTCTCCCGCAAAAAGCTTTGTAATAGCGACGCAGTGAAATCTTTGAGATTTCACTGCGTCAGTTTTAGGATGCTGTTGCGTCAAAATCTTGTGCCTGCTTTACAGCAGGTGTTAGACTGAGGCAAGACCTTTCACATGCTGCTTTCCCCATTTGAAAGGACACATTACTGGAGTTGCGTCACTTTTGTGACGCACTCCAGCAATGCGTTACTTGGAATGTCATAAGGAGTGCGCACAGAAAAGTGACGCATCGCACCAGTGGTGTAAAAAAATGTGCCTCGTTGCGTTATATTTAAAAAGTGACGTATCTAGGTAGATGGGTCACTTTTTAAAATCAAGCGCCACATTATATCTGCGTGAGGTATAATGCATGCAGAGGGGGTGTTCCCCCACAAAAAGCTTTGTAATAGCGACGCAGTGAAATGTTTGAGATTTCACTGCGTCACTTTTAGGATGCTGTTGCATCCTTTAAATATAGTGCAACGAGGCACATTTTATTACACTGCTGGTGTGATGCGTCACTTTTCTGTCCACAGTCCTTATGACATTCCAGATGTGTCATATTTAATGTATGACGAATCATGTTGCAAGGAGTTACAGATACGTCAGTATTTCTCACATATCTGTAAACATGAAAGTGACGCGAGGCAGGCGCAAGATTTTGACGCAACAGCATCCTAAAAGTGACGCAGAGAAATCTCATAGATTTCAGTACGTCGTTATTACCAAGCTTTTTGCGAGGGATTGCCCCCTCTGCATACATTATACCTGATGCAGATACAATGTGGCGCAGAGTTTTAAAAAGTGACCCATGTACCTAGATGCGTCACTTTTTAAAAAATAGTGTCAGGTATAATGCATGCAGAGGGGGTGTTCCTTGCAAAAAGCTTGGTAATAATGACGCAGTGCGTCACTTTTAGGATGCTGTTGCGCCAAAATCTTGCGCCTGCTTCACAGCAAACCTTTCACATGGTGCTTTTTCCATGTGAAAGGACACATTACTGGAGTTGCGTCACTTTTGTGACGCACTCCTGCAATGCGTTACTTTTGTGTTTACAGATATGTCAGAAATACTGACATATCTGTAACTCCTTGCGAATTGATTAGTCATATATTAAATATGACATATCTGGAATGTCATAAGGAGTGCGTCCAGAAAAGTGACGCATCGCTGTTTTCACGTAGCGATGCGTCACTTTTCAGAAATGAGGCCTCCAGTTTATTCACTGTGTCATAGCTTTCTTTTCTAACACTCACCTTCTTTCATTCCTCCTACTTCACTTCCTTTCACCTCTCATACCTTTCTGTTCTTTCTTACTCATTCTCCTTTCAATTATCAATGCACTATATTTCACTTACTCTTCATTTTTTAAGAATATAGCTCTTTGATGAGAATTGGAGGTAGTTCTGAAAAGAACTTTTGGTTTTCTTCTTTTAACTGAACAGGAACAAAAACAGGGAATGGAAACTGCTCAACAGGAGCAAAAAGAAAAGAAAAAAATTAGGGGTGGGAAGGGCAGCGATGGTTCTCCAATGCTCGAACCATGAGCAGGACACTTTGCTCCCCATAGGTGAGGAGTTGATTGCAGTATCTGCATCTGACGACCCCATGGTTAAATGCAGGTTGTATGTTTGCTACCTGCTCCTGTGATTGTTCTCTTCCAGAAGAAGTTGCTCCTCCTGTTGATGTAGAGGCCCCATATCTGGGAACCTCTTGTGCCAGAGCCCTGACACTTTCCCGGGCAAAATTCTGGGGGTGCCTCCTCTCCACATGGCGAATCATGGTGAAGTTGCCAAAAGAGTATTTTTTTGGGGGGTTACCCCGTGACAGGACCTGTTTGCAGATCCTGCACTCTACTTTTGGTGCATTCACCTTCTTCTGGTCTGCTGGAAACTTAAAAAATTTCCAGATGAAATGTTCTTTGACCTTCGGCTGAGGAGGCTCTTCATCAATGAAATCATTGGAGTCATCTTCACTGCTGGATGGTCTGGCAGCCATGATTAATCAAGGAATATGGAACAGCAAAAAAGGCAGGTCTTTCAGTCACAAAAGTGAAAGAAGAAGTGAAGGAAATGGGTGGGGATTTCATTCATTGTAAAAAAAAACTGTTAGCAACCAATGAAAAGTGTTATTTTAGGGTCACATGACCCGACGCGTGCGTTTACGCAGCGCGATCGTAGGCGCTTCCGGGGCGCAAACGTGGCGCGATCGTAGGCGCTTTTGCGTGCGTTTATGCGCCGCGAACGTAGGCGCTTCCGAGGGCACTTACGTTGCGC
This sequence comes from Lissotriton vulgaris, assembly GCF_964263255.1. Classification (NCBI taxonomy): domain Eukaryota; kingdom Metazoa; phylum Chordata; class Amphibia; order Caudata; family Salamandridae; genus Lissotriton; species Lissotriton vulgaris. The sequence goes on along the minus strand of NC_141685.1, from coordinate 1,502,554,263 downwards.
GCCGAAGTGACGTCATCAATCTTTTATAGAAATGCATAATCATTTTCCTTATTGAAAAAAACTAATTTTATTTGTATGGTACGAAATGTTTTGCATTATTATTAACTTTTCATTCATATTTTTTTTCACGAACGACAGTTGCGCTCTGGGTGCGCTTTCAGATGAGCTCTCGGAAAAGCTTACCGGAGAGCTTAGCTGAAAGCTTCCCGGAGCGCGCACCCAGAGCGCAAAAGAAAAAAATTATATAAAAAAAATGAATACTTAAAAAAAAACAGCAAATTGTAAAAAAAAAAAAGGTTAGAAACTCGATATACAAAGGAATTAGCATTTAAAAAACCTATGAAATTCACTGAAAAAACCATAGGTTTCACACCAGTTATAGTTAGGAATTAGCATTTAAAAAACCTATTAAATTCACTGAAAAAACCATAGGTTTCACACCAGTTATAGTTAGCTGGAAATTTTACTGATATAAAACCATTGAAATTCCCACGTTATAGTTAGTCGGACTCACTATAACTTGCGCGTGCAATGCACTGCTGATGACATCACATATTACATCACTCATGACATGGTCAGTGACATCACTCATGACATCACTGATGATACCGTCCTTGTGACAGAGTGACTGACCTCCTTTCACTGTAAAGTAACCCTTGAAACACATATTCAAAAATAGAAACTAATATTTTCAAAAAAGTGAAGATATCTATACCAGTTGCAACAACCAATTCAGTAATTCCACCATTTATATACACATCCACTCATTCATCAACAGTTCTAAATAGTCAGTCATACATATACTCACTCATCATATGTAGTGAGACACCTATACATCCGTTAACACACCGACAGTCTTCCAAAAGTTGCTCATACACATACTCACACATGCAAATAAACTATTGAACATCAATTTTTTAGCATATACAGCTATACACACTCTATCACCTTACTTCTAAAGAAACTTACACATACTTACTCTCTTAAAAAATCACTTATAGAAACACATACTTATTAAAACAAGAATTCTTTCAATCTCTCACTCTCATATATACTCACTTATATACATCAATACTCACATATACTAGATTAAAACATATGTAGTTACTGATAAAGACACTAGTAAGACAGTCATTCACTTACTAACACATACATATACACACTCATTCACCCATACAGTCCGGCACATATGCTGTCTTTAAAACACATACAAACAGTGAGTCAGTCATTTATGCATCTATGTGCTAAGTAACACTCCCACCAAATCATACAGACACTTATACTGATACTAAAAAAACATCTAATAACTCATATACACACATATGTAGCTACTCACCAACCCATGCAGCCACTTATACACAAAGTGAAACACTGATACATATATTTAAATATTTAAACATTACTTACTAATATATGTATTCACTAAGATACACTTAATAAGCCAGTTATTCAATATTTTTTTTTAAAAAAAACCATCCATTTAGACTTTTATTTAAACATTTATTCTCCCATCGACTTTTACATATACATATATAAAACATATTTATTTTTCAGAAAGACACACATTCACTGGATGGTGTCATCAGTGATGTCATGAGTGATGTCACTGACCATGTCATGAGTGATGTAATATGTGATGTCATCAGCAGTGCATTGCACGCGCAAGTTATAGTGAGTCCGACTAACTATAACGTGGGAATTTCAATGGTTTTATATCAGTAAAATTTCCAGCTAACTATAACTGGTGTGAAACCTATGGTTTTTTCAGTGAATTTAATAGGTTTTTTAAATGCTAATTCCTAACTATAACTGGTGTGAAACCTATGGTTTTTTCAGTGAATATATATATATATATATAAATATATATATATAAATATATATATATAGTATGTTTACTATGTCCCCTGTGCTTTAAACTGACACCCACTATAATTGGTTAATTTACTCGCACTTGCACTTTAAATTTCTGCCGCCGCCCTCTATGGCGCCATGTGACCAAGGCCCCTGGGAGGCCGAAACGTTATGCTCTCCGTTGCAGAAAATAAATAATTACTCATGGAAACCTGGGTCTCCTGTTTCTTGGCGGTGCCGCCGTCGGATTGAGCCTGCTGTATTGCTTTTGAAACCTGTGTGGATATATATATATATATATATATATACAAAGTTTCACTGAAAAAATCATAGATTTCTGGCCCGTTATAGTCAGAAATTAGCATTTAAAAAACCTTGGCAATTCATTGAAAAAAGCATAAGTTTCAGGGACGTTATAGTTAGTTACACATTTTACTCATACAAAACTAGAGAAATTCCACTGTTATAGTTAGTTCAGCTAACTATAACACGCACCCCGGAAATGCACTGCTTATGAAGTCACATATTATATCATTCATAGCATGGTCAGTGACATCACTGATGACATCACTGATAACATCTCAAATGACATCACTGATGACATCACTGATGACATCATCCAGTGACTGTGTGTTTCAATAAAGTTTAAATATGTTTTATATACAAGCCAAGGTGTATTGACGAATCAGTGCGTGTATAAGTGTCTGGATGAAGGATTTACGATTTGTGTGACTGATTGTATAAGTCACTGATTAAACATGCATTAGTGACTAAACTGTGTGAATTTTTGTTTCAGTGTGTCTGTTGTTGTTTAAGCTTGTATATGGGTTAGTCAGTAGCTACATGACAGTTTACATGGGACACTTATTGTTTGCCTGAGTATTTGTAGCGGTGCCTGAGTGTGTGTGTTGGTGGGTTGGAGTTGTGTGACACTGTGCATAGATGTGTGACTAGTTGATTTACTGGCTCTATGGGTTGAAGAGTGCATGTAGAGACAGCTCTATGACTGGGTGAGTGTGTATATGAGAGTGTTTGTGAGTGACTGGAGATCTCAGTGGTACAAGTAAGTAGCTACACATGTAAAAGGCAGTTTATGTGATTGATGTTGTATATAAATACCTATATGTGACAGTAAGTGATTACTAGAGTGACTGTATAAATGAGTATCTACAAGTAACATTGATTATAGAAGAGAGTAAGTATGCACTACTATTTGTATGAATTAGTGAGGTGGTGCAGTATAATTGTATAGGTGAGTAAATGGGAGTGTCATTGATTCTGTACATGACTATCTAGGTCTGTGAGTAACTCCATGGATGAGTGGTGGTATGTGACTGTCTGAATACACGTATGAGTACACATGCTAGTGTTGTATTGAGGAGTGACTGCATGTATAAGTGATTGTATGGGTAAATGAGTGAATATGTGTGTAGACCTAGGAATCAGTGAGTGGGTATGTACTAACTGGTATTGGTGTGTCTATGGTTTCAAAAATGGTAGTCTGTATTTTAGAATGGCTGTTTCAAAGGTTATATTAGGGTGGGAGGAGGTGCATCAGATTATCAAGTGGATGATGTCATCAGTGATGTCATTTGAGATGTCATCAGTGATATCACTGACCATGCCATAAATGATGTAATATGTGACATCATGAGCAGTGCATGGGGGGCACGATTTATAGTTACCTGAAATAACTATAACAGTGGAAATTCTCTGGTTTTGTATGAGTAAAATGTCCAACTAAGTATAACGTCCCTGAAACCTATGGTTTTTTCAGTAAATTTTTTAAGGTTTTCTATGCTACTTTCTAACTATAACAGGCCTGAAACCTATTGTTTTTTCCAGTGAACTTTAAAGGTTTTTTCAATGCTAATTTCTAACTACAATGTCCCCATAACCTATAATGTTTTTTAAGTACATTTTAAAAACATGTGTATACTTTTTATAGTGAGAAGAAACTTAACAGTAGTCTTTTATAACATATAATTATGGTTCCTGGTTTTATGGAATTTATTTTTTGGGCATTTCCGTCTGTATTTTTCCATATTTCTTTTAATATTTGTATCTGTATTTACCCATATATATTTTGGGTTTTGTAAAAAAATATTCTGAAAAGAGTATATTTCCACATCTATTTGTCTGATAAATATGCACTCATGCCTGAAGGACTGACCGTTTTCAGTCATTAAACACTCTTAGATGATAAACTATACACAACCTTGATATTAAAATGTGCATGTTTTCATATACAAGCATATATATTGCTCTTTATAGCTCTTTACTAAAATACTGTTATTGTTTTAACCCTTTTACTTTTAGAACGACACACCTATTGGCCTGGTACTCATCATTGACAGCATATAGAATGACTCAAAACAATTACCCAATATCCGTTTTCATCCACATTTTAAAATAAATACAGAAAGGGAAATAAATAGTTTTCTGTCAGTATTTATCTGTACAAATTAGTAAAAACAGAAAACAAGAAGCCCTACTTAAAAATTTAACAATGTTTTCAAATTAATTAGCAGTAATTAACATATAAGTGTAGTGAAAGTATGACGTAGCATCTATAATACCTAACTTCCAACAACAGCGTTCACAGTTCTATTCCCGACTCCAGCAGCATCTTAGCCCACCACTATCTCACTGTGGGTAACACCATGCTCAATCTTCCCAATGGCCCTGAGCGCCGGCACACCATTCCGGGGGTAGCTTTACACTTTACAAATGCTGGCATTTCTTAAATTTAATAGTATTTTGATGACAAATAGTAGCACTTTTTTTCTTCTATTGTGAACAATATTTTTTTATGTCTTCTACTTAGATGTTTTTAATCATGACAATGCAAATGACAAAGTTTACCAGGTAACACTTTTTAAACTCTCCGTTTGTAGATATAAAGTACCTTATACGTGTTACGATGAAAATTAAAACCTTTACAGCTTCACTGTTTGTAACTTTGCCCAACATATGCACAAGTTAAACAGTTAAAACTTGAGAATGTGTAAACTGTAAAACATGACATCTAAATGGGCGGAGCCACATCTTCCTTCCATAGACTACCCAATAACAAAAAACTATATAAACCACACCTGTTGTGCGATTAGTTTCATTTTTGCTAGTTATTTCTCTGTGTTCACTCTGTGATGCAGGTTCCATTTTCTAGAGTTTTATTCTTGTTTCGCATCAGGAAAACATATTCTGGAGTTGTAAGTTGTTTGATTATGGTATAGTAGATATTTATAATATGTAACTATTTCTCAATATTTAAACATTTATATGTAGAAAAAAATGTTATTGCGTGTTTTTGCGGTTTTTTTCTGTAACAACAGCAGCTTGTTTTCAGAAACAGATAGATTACAGCAAACATTGCTCCTTTTCTGGCTCCTTTGAGCTCATATACTGTGACTTTGTATATTATAATATTAACACTGTACTTGACCTCACAGGTGTTGGTGACCTGTCAGCACACACCCGTAACATTTACAAATAACGTCACCACCTTCCAGTTGTTAGTCTGTTTTCTCCTCTGGATCATATACTGTTAATATGTATATTATAATATGAACAGTCATGGTGATCTCTGAGGAGTTTATTACCCGTCGGCAAAAAGAGTAAAGATATATAAGCAACATCAGCAGCTTCTGGCTTTTAGTCTGTTCCCCCCTTTTGATCATATACTGTCAATATTTATATTATAATTTTCACAGTACAATGATCTCAGAGGAGTTTATGACCTGTCGCCACAAACATCAAACTTTTTGACGTACCGGAGAAAAGAAGCTCAGAAAATAGTTACTGCTCGAAAGTCTTTCGTTGCGGATCTTCTGTTCTATTCATAACTTTATTTTCCTTTTCTTTTTTGCGTAACAATGGTGTCATTTGTTATAGACTGTCGTATTGTTACAGAAGAGGAATTGGAGATTTGTCGGCGCCACTTGTAATACAGCTTACTAACCTTTATATCTTACTTGATCAGATATTTTTCAGTGAACATATTTTACGAAATTGCAGTCTAAAAAATGTAGCTTCCATACATACTTTGTTACTTTAAATATTTAATAAACCCTCCATTTCTGAATTATATTTTGTAATTTCTATTTTTCTCAGTTGCGGTTCCTATTCACCTTCTCCCTATAGAACATACAGGACCAGTGCAATATATTATAATAGTACTATCCTATATATTCTTAAATGAGTATGTGATTTGTTAGGAGAAACAGTGTGTGATCTCTTAGCCCTACCACAGAACTTTCCCGAATTCTAGAAAATACAATTTTGAAACATGATAATGCATATATTTCTATCTAATATGAAGTAATTGTGTTTAACTGTTTTCTAATTGTTCTTCTGACATCAGATAATGTAGTGTGGGAGTGTTTGTTGTCGCACTTCTTTTCTACTTTATCTAAAAGTAACTGATTCCCTCTCATATTATCAAGAATATGGGGCAACAATTTCACAAACTATAGAAGAAAAATGGATGGTGTCACCACGCTTAACTGATATTTTATGAAATTCCATTTATTTTTGTCACCCCTTTGATATATATAGCGTCAGTTTCCGAAGAAAGTTTATTTGTAATTACTAAATAAAAACTGTTTCAAACCTAGACAAAATTTTTTCCTGCACAACCACACCTCACCATCAGAAAAGTAAACACCACATTATAAGTAAATAGTGCTCCTGGGAAGTATCCTACCCGCAAACTTGATAAAAAGAGGACTGCAAGACACTGTTATTTTTCTGCTGTGATTTGTACACCCAACGGCAATTATATATATGGCCCTTAAAATATATAATTACCTTCATAATTCCTGTCCACCACCTTGTGACCACTGTACCATTTTTGTTAATAGTGTTCCTACCCTCCCCTCTACTACTTTGTTTTCTCGTACTCCTTTGGAAGTGCGTCACAAAATGACTGACAACAGTGAACCGTTTCCACCCAGTAAGGAGAAAACTTGTGCTCGGAACACTTTCACCAATAAAATGTCCATGTTCTTCTGCAGAGGATGAGGGAATAGCTGCCAACACTTCTACTTTTAATTCTTCAGAGCCAATGAACATTAAGCTTCAGAAGGTCCCGCTTGGAACACGTTACCCAATGAAATATCCCTAATACTCCGCGGATAGGGAAGGAATCGCTGACAACACTTCTACTTTCAGTGGTTTACAGCTTGGGAAAGTCCTCCTTGGAACACCTCCGCCAATCAGTTGTCCCTTCTACTCCACGGAGCGCATGTGAATGGCAGCCAACACTTTTACTTTCAATAGTTTGCAACCAATCAACATTAAGCTCTGGAAGCTCCTCCTTAGAACACGTCAGCCAATCAGATGTCCCTCCTACTCCACGAAGAGCAAGTGAATGGCTGGCAACACTTCTACTTTCAATAGTTCGCAACCAACCAACATAAAGCTCTGGAAGCTCCTCCTTAGAACACGTCAGCCAATCAGATGGCTCTCCTACTCTGCGGAGGAGAAGGGAATACCTAGCAACACTTCAACTTTCAATAGTTGGCAACAAATCAACATTAAGCTCAGGAAAGTCCACCTTACAACATTTGAGCCAAAAACATATCCTTGCTACTTTGCAGAGGAGAAGTGAATGGAAGGAAACACTTCTACTTTTGATGGTTCGCACCCAATGAACATTAAGCTTGTTGTTGAAATACCTCAGCCAATTAAACGTAAATTGTTTTCCCCGCACACATACAGAACAAGCCCTCCCTCATATTAATACATTTCCTATAACAAGTGACTCTATCCGTAATAAAAGTGAGCACTGCATAATAAAAGAAGATTATTCCACATTATATTAAAGAAAGGATTCAATACGGAGCATTGTTGTTTTACCTATATGATTTCCACCGCCTACTGCACCCCCCTCCCAACTTGAGTGAAGGCCCGGGACTGCGGGGCCCCATCGAGCCACCGCTATTATCTTTTTAACAAATACCACCGGGACCTATTTCCACAGCCTACTGAACCCGCCTCCCAACATAAGCGAAGCCCCAGGAATACAGGGGCCCTAATGAGCCCCCGCTATTATTTTTTTAACAAATACACCGAGATCTAGCCAACACTTCCTGGTTTGGTGTGCTAGCAGCCAATCACAGTGAAGCTCACGCACGTGACTTAGGCTCAGCCCAGATATCAAAACGTTTATTTCTCTAATTCCTCAGCAACTACTGACTGGATTTACACCATTTTTTAAAAGGACACTTTCTGACCCACGCACTATCCTTCTGCCGAATTTGGAGTAATTCCGTTCAGTAGTTTCGGCGGTAGCCATGCACAAATATTCCTATGGGAAAATGATTTTTTCACTCTTATTTTTTGAATTTCTCAAAAACTACTGAACGGATTTACACCATTTAAAAAGAGGTGGGTTTCTGAACCAAGCTTTGCCTTTCTGCAAAATTTAGGGTAATTCTGTTCAGCAGATCAGGCTGTAGCTTGTCCCAAATTTCCTATGGAAATGAACATGGAGAAAACGAATATTAGGACCCCCTTTTTTCTCAGCCCACACTTGACGAATCACCCCCAAACTTCAGGATAGGAGCTGACCTGGATAGACTTTTTTGGGGGAGAATTTCAAAGAGATTTGTCAAACGACGCCAAAGTTATTAGCAAATCAAAGAAATGTTTTCCTATGGAAACTAGGTTCTAACTATAACTATCTACTGGTGACCGCCAGTAGGTAATATATATATATATATATATATATATATATATATATATATATATATATATATATATATATATATATATATATATATATATATATATATATATATATATATATATATGTATACACACACACCAAGTCATCTTTATACATTTTAGGAAAATATCCAGACTTATTTATTTCCTCAAACAAATAAAAAGTAATTGAATATACTAATGTGTGTGCCAAGATCCACTGTCTGTTTTTTTCTTTGTTGCAACCTGACAAGGAGTTACATTTAATGGGTAAGGTGGTGAGGCCCAAGAAGGACCATTAAAAATTGGACTATCATAACGCCCCCGTATGATCACCTAAAAATGCTGATACACCTCAGTGCTTCATGCCACATATTTACTCCTTATCTGTACCATCTACCTACTGCCCAGAGCCTACTTCATTCTGCAAGTCTTCCTTCTCTGTTCTAAACATATGAAGTTGTATCAGCATCCCTGCCATCTGCAAATACCAGATTTTGCTAGCATTTTAGTGGCACATACACTATACTCCTCCCACTAATCTTTGATGAACGCAGGGAAGACCGAAGTCATGCTCTTTGGCAAAGCTGACCAAATCTGGTCACCGGACTGGTGGCCTGACGCCCTGGGCATGTGCCCTGCCCCCATACCTTACGTCAGGAACCTGGGGGTAATCCTAGATAACAAGCTCACTATGTCCGAACACATAAAAAAAATAGTTGGAAGTAGCTATGGCCAGATACGCAGTCTGAGGAAGATCTTTAAATGGATCCCGCTCTCAGCACGCATGCCCCTAGTTCAAGGGCTGGTTATAAACAGGATGGACTATGGAAACGCATTGTTCTCAGCCATCAATCAGTCACTACTAAACCGACTTCAGGTTCTTCAAAACACGGCTGCAAGGCTAGTACTAGACCTTCCTCCGCGAACCCCGTCAGCAGCTTGTCTCAGAACGTTGCACTGGCTCCCCGTTAAAAAACGTATAAAATTCAAACTTTGCTGTCTGGTTCATAAGGCAGTAAATGGACATGGACCAGTTTACCTAGAAAGGAAACTTAAGGCCCATATCCCACTTAGGACACTACGCTCCTCTACTAAAGCCCTCTTATCCGTTCCCAGAGTCCGAACGGTTAGGAACGGGGACCGAGCCTTCAGCAAAACCGCCCCAGAAGCATGGAACTCCCTCCCCACACCTTTGAGAGAAGAGCCAGATCACGTCAGATTTCGGAAACTGCTCAAAACTTACCTCTTTAACCCTTAGTATCCCAACCCTCAAACTCCTCTGAATCTGCTGAATCCAAGGATCTTGTCTGCTCCCAGCGCTCTGAGACCTTCGGGTGAATTACGCGCTTTATAAGTGAAATAAATGTAAATGTAAATGTTACAATTATACTACTGCTGAACTCTGCATGCATTATACCTTTGAATAAACTACTCAAGTCCTCTACTTCTGTGCACATGATGAAGTATTTCATGCCCTTCAGCAGAATAGACCACGTACCTCACAGAGACCAGTTGAAAGGCCTAGGCCTCTGCAGGCCACAGCAGACATCAACATACATCATGCTACCTTGTACAACCTCCCCCAAAATATAATATTTATTTATGCTATAGCGCCTTGACACCTCCCGGTATTAGTGCGCTTTACAATCGCTGTCCTATATTTCATGTTTGTGCCTTAGTTGACGCGGAACACCTAAATGATTGAATAATGTGCACCACTTTCAAACCCAGCTACATAACCTGCTGAAACCGTTTCAATGAGATTGGAGAGTAGTTTTATTGTCTAGCTTCCAGATCATAGACCAAACCACTGTGCCTTTTAATGCATGTACAACTATGACAGAGAGTGCCAAATTCAACTGAAGCAAAAACACAAAGCTGATCTTAATCCAACACTGTTCAGCCACAGACATCGAAAAAACAATGCCAGGTGGCTGCAAACATATTCTCTAGATTCAGTCTTCATAACCGTGTTTATTTTTAAAGCACACTTGCTCCGTAGCGGTCGCTCCCCCATGCTCCTCTGCCTCACCTCCCTACTTCCTCTGCTGAATTGAATTGCCTGTGACATCGCCTGCAACCCGAGAGCGCTTCAACGATTACATAGCGCTTGGTATCGTTTTGTTGCTAATATATTAGAGCCCAGTTGCGCTGCATTGCGGTGATTTAAATTAAGCCTGCATCGTTTTTTAAAAATTATTTAGGAGCCCAGTTGCGCTGCATTGCTATGATTTGAATTAAGCCTCATTATTATTGTTTTCCTGATTTTGTGCCCCAGTTTCGCTTTATCTACTGCCATTTAGATATTGTCTTCACTCGTGGCCCGTGTCTCCTCCCCGCTCCCACCTCCAGCCTCCCAGCTGCCCCTCCCACCCACTGGTAGAGTAAGCTCGCTCCTACCAACACAACGCTGTGAAAAGCCGGACTTGCTCCGTAGCGGTCGCTCCCCCACGCTCCTCTGCCTCACCTCCCTATATCCTCTGCTGAATTGAATTGCAGTGACATCGCCTGCAACCCGAGAACGCTTCAACGATTACATAGTGCTTGGTATCGTTTTGTTGCTATTATATTAGAGCCCAGTTGCGCTGCATTGCGGTGATTTAAATTAAGCCTGTATCGTTTTCTTTTAATTATTTCAGAGCCCAGTTGCGCTGCATTGCTGTGATTTGAATTAAGCCTCATTATTATTGTTTTCCTGATATTGTGCCCCAGTTTCGCTTTATCTACTGCCATTTTGATATTGTCTTCACTCGTGGCCCATGTCTCCTCCCCGCTCCCGCCTCTCAGCTGCCCCTCCCACCCACTGGTAGAGTAAGCTCGCTCCTACCAACACAACGCTGTGACCAGCCGGACTTGCTCCGTAGCGGTCGCTCCCCCACGCTCCTCTGCCTCACCTCCCTACTTCCTCTGCTGAATTGAATTGCATGTGACATCGCCTGCAACCCGAGAGCGCTTCAACGATTGCATAGCGCTTGGTATCGTTTTGTTGCTATTATATTAGAGCCCAGTTGCGCTGCATTGCAGTGATTTAAATTAAGCCTGTATCGTTTTCTTTTAATTATTTCAGAGCCCAGTTGCGCTGCATTGCTGTGATTTGAATTAAGCCTCATTATTATTGTTTTCCTGATATTGTGCCCCAGTTTCGCTTTATCTACTGCCATTTTGATATTGTCATCACTCGTGGCCCGTGTCTCCTCCCCGCTCCCGCCTCCCGCCTCCCAGCTGCCCCTCCCACGCTCCGCCCCCCCACTACCCACTTATATCAGACGCACCTACGCGCAGCGTTCACGCGCAGCAGTCGCGCCCCATGCGCGCCGAAGGTTTGCCAAAGGTAAGCCCGTCTACGCCCATCCGCGCCTGGACCGCGCCCAGCGCCAGACCCCCTGGTCCCCGCCTTACCCTGCCCACCCGCCTCACGTATGACGCCGCTACTCTCCTCGCCCTTAACCCCGGACACTCACCACAATGCTACATAGCTACCCCGGGACGCACCCACGGCCCCTTCGCCTGTCGCTCCTGCACATTCACCAGCGATAAGACCCATACCACATCCACTAACCCCAAACACAGCTCCGACTCTAACCACCTGAAGTGCATCCTGCTGAACACCCGCTCGGTCCACAGACACGCCACTGAACTCTGGGACCTACTCGACACTGCTTCACCGGACATCGCATTCCTTACTGAAACATGGATGAACGCTTCATCAACACCCGACATCGCCATTGCCATCCCTGACAATTACTAGATCATCCGGAAAGACCGCTCCGTCCAAACAGGAGGAGGCATCGCCATCGTCCATAAGAACATCATCAAAATCACAACCAGCTTCGATGATAACCTTACAACCGCCAAACACCTCCACTTCCAGATCCACACCGACCCCAAAACCACACTTAGAGGCACCCTCATCTACAGAACACCAGGAACCCGTATACAATTCAGCGAAGACATCACGGACTTCATCAGTCCACATGCCCTCGCCTCCGAGAACTACATCCTACTAGGAGACCTCAACTTCCACCTGGAAAAGAAAAACGACAGCAACACCACCACCCTTCTGGACAACCTGGCCAATCTCGGCCTCAAACAACTTGTTGACACCCCCACCCATATAGCCGGACATACGCTCGACCCAATCTTCACCTCCAGCAAACACATCTCCTTCAATCACACCACAGCTCTCCACTGGACGGACCACTGCTCTGTTCACTTCAGCTATAAAACAACCTCCACCCACATCCCCCCACAACCTATCTCCCGGAGAAAATGGAACAAAATCACCACCGACCAACTTCTCACATTGCTCAACCAAAACCCACCCGCCCTTTCTTCGGACCCAAACCAAGCTGCCATCAAATTCAAACAATGGATCACTCACAGCGCTGATGAATTAGCACCCTTGAAAAACCACCACACCAAACAAAACAACAAAAAGGCCCCCTGGTTCAACGATGACCTCAAGAAATCCAAGAAGCTATGCCGTACTCTCGAGAAAACATGGAGAAAAAACCCAACCACCGACAACATGACCACCTTCAAGTCAGTCACCCACAAACACCACCAGCTGATTCGATCCACCAAGAAATCAGCATTCAAGGATTGACTCGACAACAACGCCCATAACAGCAAGGAACTCTTCAACATCGTCAAGGAATTCACCAACCCCACCGCAGCCTCAAACGACATCACTCCCTCCCAAGACCTCTGCAACTCGTTATCCTCCTTCTTCTACAACAAAATTGCCGACATACATAACAGCTTCGAAAACAACTCCAACGAACAATCCTCTCCACCGCCCTCAGAACCTAAACCGCCCTCCAACCACCTCAACGCCTGGAACCCAATCACCACTGAAGACACCATCGGCCTAATGAATTCCATCCACTCTGGATCACCAACCGACCCATGTCCCCACCACATCTACAGCAAAGCAGACTCCATCATTGCACCCCATCTCCGTGACATCATCAACTGCTCCTTCAACTCTGCTACCTTCCCAGAAAGTTGAAAACATGCCGAAGTCAGCGCCCTCCTGAAGAAACCTACTGCAGACCCCTCCGAACTTAAAAACTACCGCCCCATATCCCTCCTCCCATTCCCGGCCAAAGTCATTGAAAAAGCCGTCAATAGCCAGCTCGCCACCTTCCTGGAATCCAACAACTCCCTCGACCCAGCACAATCCGGTTTTGAGCCAAACACAGCACCGAAACCGCCCTCATCGCAGCAACAGACTACATCCGAACACTACTGGACAACGGAGAAACAGTGGCCCTCATTCTACTCGACCTCTCCACCGCCTTCGACACTGTCTGTCACAGCACCCTCACACAACGCCTCAGCAACATTGGCATAAAAGGCAAAGCCTTGGACTGGATCATCTCATTCCTCGCCGGAAGAACCCAGAAAGTACGCCTCCCCCCTTTCAAATCAGAGGCAACCGAGGTCATCTGCGGTGTACCACAAGGATCATCACTTAGTCCCACCCTCTTCAACGTCTACATGAGTCCACTCGCCTCCATCGCGCGCCAACACAACCTTAACATCATCTCCTACGCTGACGACACCCAGCTGATCCTTTCCCTCACCAGAGACCCCAACACCGCCAAAACCAATCTCCACGAAGGCATGAAAGAAGTAGCCATATGGATGAAAAACAGCCACCTGAAACTTAACTCAGACAAAACGGAAGTGCTCATCCTAGGATCATCCCCCTCGGCCTGGGACGACTCATGGTGGCCTTCGGACCTAGGCTCCGCACCCATACCCACTGACCACGCACGCAACCTAGCCTTCATCCTGGACTCCTCCCTATTGATGACCAAACAAGTCAACGCCGTCTCATCCTCCTGCTTCCACGTACTTCGTATGCTCAAGAAAATCTTCCATTGGATCCCCACCGAGACAAGAAAGACTGTCACCCACGCACTGGTCACGAGTCGTCTAGACTACGGAAACACCCTCTACGCCGGAATTACAGTCAAACTACAGTAAAAACTCCAACGCATCCAAAACGCACCGGCGAGACTCATTCTGGACATCCCTCGCCGTGATCACATCACCGGCTACCTGAAAGACCTCCACTGGCTTCCCGTCAACAAGAGAATAACATTCCGTCTCCTCACCCACGCACACAAGGCCCTCTACAAACTAGGACCCGAATGCCTCAACACCCGACTATCCTTCTATACACCCAACCGCCAACTAAGATCCTCCAATCAAAGCCTCACCGCAGTCCCGCGTATCCAAAGATCCACCATGGAGGGAGATCCTTCTCCTACTTAGCGGCCAAAACCCGGAACTCTCTCCCCACTCACCTCCTCCTCACACAGAACTACATCTCCTTCAGAAAAGAACTTAAAACCTGGCTATTCGATAAATAATGAACCCCCTCCCCAAGCGCCTTGAGACCCATTGGGTGAGTAGCGCGCTATACAAATTCTTGAACTTGAACTTGAAACTTACAAAATCAACACTTGTAAAGAACCTCAACGGCAAAAAACTTTATGTACAACACCTGTATTGATGTGCTTTTGTTTCCCAATGCCTTGTTTATGGTTGAGCATCCCCCTCTTTTTTGCAGAAACACAAGCAGTGACACAGTAAAAAAAAGCATTTGCCCAGAATAAAACATTTTGTACAAGTGGGTAAACACAGTACACGACACAAAATCCAGTAAATCCATTGACATCTTTTGCTTCAGACAATTGGTAATATGGGCAGGTTTAGCACATGTTTTTATCAAGTGATTCTTTAAAAATCATTTAAGGGAGGAGGAGCTGCGCGGGCATCCAAGATGGTCGCGTGAGCAGAGAGCTCCCGAGACCCGCACAGCTCTTCTTGATTTATCCTTCAGTTATCCTGGTCACTTCGACGGGCTTTTGAAGTGTTACTCTTGCTGATGCTGCTGAACTTTTTTAGGCCGAGATCGGACTTCGGGGACCATTTTCACATCGTCTCTAACTTCCTGGCCTAGCCCCGGACGGGACCGGGGACTCTGCTGCCTTGGATGGCCGAGCAGTAATGCAACAACAACGGCTGCCTGGCATTTGCTTCACCGGTGATATGCCACTTTCACTTTCGGTTTCTGGTCCTCCCGTGTCCTGACTCCCTGTGACCTGCTCTTCGATCCTGGTTTGCTGTTCTCACTCGCAACACGCTTTTTCGCAGTGTCGGCTCAGTGGCCTGCGACAATTTCTTGCAAAAACCAGACTTTCTAGATCGAGAATCACTGATATCCTGTCGCACCCGGGTTGTCCCCGTGGGGTGCTGAAATCAACATGGCGACGAAACCCGAGATGGAGAAGCGCAGAAAGGCTACTACTTGTGGGGGGTCGGTCCAGTCCAACGTGATCGACCGCTACATGCAACCGAGAGGTTACCCCAGTGCTGCCAGCCGTGGCTTGGAAGACCCAAAGACGGACATGGCGACCTCCTCGGAAGTGTTACTTCAGGACCTACTGGCCGCCATTGCGGGGCTCAAGGCCGATATGAGTCAGCAGTACGAGGCCATCGTGTCGAAGATAGACACGGTGGCGGTTGATGTTACTCTTATTCGAGCTGACCTGGCCAAGACGAACGAGAGGGTCAAGGCGCTGGACCTGAAGGCATCCAGCCTGGTGACGGACATGGCGGAAGTGCAGTCGGAGATTGGGAATTTGCGTTCATCGCAAGACCAGTTGGCCAAACGCATGGAGGACTACGACAATAGGGCCCGGCGGTGGCTCTTTAGTCAGCAGGGGTGCAGGGTGGGGGGCGTTGTAACGGGTTTATGGTTGGGGGGTGGCTGGTGGGGACTTGGTTGTGTTGCGTGTTTCTTGTTTTTCTTTTCACATGGTACACTATTGATTGCGTACATGCTTGATCTGAGGTTCCGGGAAGGGGTTGGGTTGGGTCGCTCTTCTTGGGATGGGGGGGGGTGAGATGAATGTTCTTTCTTAGAACGTCAATGGTTTGGGATACAGAATTAAACGTGGCATTGTGTTGCAATTTATAAGGCGTCATGCCCCTGATGTTGTGTTACTTCAAGAAACCCATTTGATTGGTAATGCCTGTAAAGCTCTTGACCGTCATGGATACCGGTTGGTCGCCCATGCTGGTTTTACGTCCGGCTCCCGAGGAGTGGGTATAATGGTTAAATCCTCCTTGGCCCTTGAGATTGATGATGTCACCCTTGATGATCGGGGACGCTATGCTGCTGTCTCGGGGAGATGGGAGGGGAAGCTAATTGTGATAGTGGCTGTATATATTCCCCCGGGGCTACAGGCAACTACATATGCTGATCTCGGCAAGACTCTTCTTGGACTCCCTGATGGCCTACTGATTATGGGTGGGGATTTTAATTCTGTGATGTCTGGTGATTGTGATCGACTGCCCCCTAGAGTTCTGCCGCTGTCCCAGCTGTGGCTGACTGACATGGCCGAAACTTTTGGTCTGGTGGACGTCTGGTGCTCGCTGCACCCCACACAGACGCAATACACTTTCCACTCTGGTGCGCATGGCAGCCTCTCGAGGATAGACTACTTTTATATGCTGACCTCTAACCTATCCTTGGTGCGAGAAGTTCGGCATCTCCCCCGGGGTATTTCAGATCATTCCCCTTTGTTGCTTGAGGTTTCTGTGGGTGGTTTTTCTGGTAGCAGAGTTCCCCCTGTCCCGCCCTGGCACTTTCGGAACCCCCGGCTCCGCTCAGATTTGGTGAAGGCTATTGATTGCTACTTCGATGAGAATGTGGGTTCGGTGACTACCCCTACGACTCTTTGGGAGGCTTTTAAAACTGTCATCCGGGGATCCGCACTGTCTCTTATTGCAGCTGAAAGGAAAGCTAGGAGGGAGGCCGTGCTGGCCCTTGAGACCGAAATAGCCACACTCGAAAGTGAGTTGGGTGGGGATGACACGCCTGCGCTCCTACACACTTTGGAACTGAAACAGGCGGATTATAGAGCCTGTGTGACTGATGCTGCTAAGGTGATGCGTGTGAATCAGCTGGGCCGTTTGTATGATGTGGGTGACAAGGCTAGCAAACTCCTTGCGTGGCTGGATAAGGCTGAAAGAATGAATCGTGTGGTACCCATTATTACCCGTGAGTCTGGTGAATGTGTGTCTGACCCCGGTGAGATTGTTGACTGTTTCGTGGACCATTTCCGAAAGGTTTATACCCCGGTGAGTGATTGTGATGAGGCCGACTCGGAAGAGGATGGATTGGCTCTGGAAGCTCTTTTTACAGTGGACGAGATCGCCCTCGCCATCTGATCCTTGTGTTCGGGTAAGGCGATGGGACCTAATGGTTTGCCCATCGAGCTCTATAAACTCCGTCCAGACAAAATGGCTGCCCACTTGCGGACCATGTTTCTGGACGCATTTGAGGCTGGAGTCCTTCCGTCCGAGCAGCGCCTGGCCACCATAGTGGTCATTTATAAGGACGGTAAGCCTTGTGACCGCTGCACCTCCTACCGCCCCATTTCATTACTGAACGCGGAACCCAAAATCCTTGCCAAGGTCCTGGCCAATCGGTTGTTGACTGTGATCTGTGACTTGATACATCCGGATCAATCCGGCTTCATACCCCATCGGAACACGGCCCTTAATCTGCGTAGACTCCACGGCGTTCTCGCGAGAGCTGCAACTCTCGCTGAGCCAGCGGTGGTGGCCTCCTTAGATGCTACCATGGCTTTTGACACCATTGAATGGCCATATCTATGGGCGACCCTTTCCAAATTTGGCTTGGGCCCTAACTTCATTGCGTGGGTGAGGCTCCTGTACGAGCAACCGTTGGCTCAAGTTGTAGTGAATGGCAGAAGCTCCGACCCATTTCCATTGGGACACGGCACACGTCAGGGGTGTCCGCTTTCCCCACTTCTGTTTGCACTGGCGCTCGAGCCCCTGGTGGCGTGGCTCCGGTGGGAACCCTCGATTAAAGGAATCCGGTGGGCGCCGGATTTGGAAGATCGCGTCTCGCTCTACGCCGACGACATCCTTCTTTATTTCACCTCCCCCCAGAAATCTTTGAACGTGCTCTTTGATGTTCTCACTTCTTTTGGTAAGAACTCCGGACTGGTTATCAATTGGACCAAGTCCTGTGTTTACATCATAGCGGGGGTGTTACCACCACTGCCTCGTAGGTTCCCAATTCAGGTGGCGGAAGATGGTTTCAAATATCTGGGGATCTATGTCTCCATGGTTTCCGCGGTGCGATACGATCGGAATCTCTAGCCCCCCTCCGTCGCCTCAAGCAAGATGTGAGGCGGTGGCGTGAACTGCCCTTGTCCCCGTTGGGGCGAGCAGCACTTTTTAAAATGGTTGCCAAGAGAGACATAGCTCAGCTCTGGGGCTCCAATAGACCGCCGAGGCTCAGTGCCTGGAAAGACAACATGGACTGGTGCATGTTTCGAGAGAAGACGGTGTACGAGGCACGGGGTCGTCCTAGAAAGTGGAACAGGGTCTGGGCACAATGGAATGCCTACAGAGGCGATATCTGTACCCCCCCACTTGATTATGCCAAGGCTGTTCCCTCCTCCCCATGACCGGCGTTCCTTTCACTACTTACATCATTCTATACTCCCTCCATAAACCCCCTCCCATGTTAGACTCGCTCCTGTTTATGTATACTCATTCCCCTTTCCCCCCCCCTTCCCGTGAGCCTTACCAGTATTCTACCATGTGCTTGTTTTTGTTCGTTTTCCATTTCGACAAAATTATAAAATTAAACCTTTGGTATCCTATCGATTATTGTGTTGTGCACTGCACCATAACGGATGCTAAGTGGCCACCACTATTGTATATGTTTTTTATCTACTTCTTTTACTGTTTGTCATAGCGGCCGGCCCGATGGGGTTGTAGGCAGACGCTGTGTATTGTGCATTTGATAAATAAAGGTTTTAAAAAAAATTAAATAAATACAAATAAATAAAAATCATTTAAGTGTTAAATTTAATATAATGATAGCATATCCCCATCCTGACCCCTGCTGCGGTCCAAACACAATTGTCACACAGATACATTGAATGTCTTGCATTGAATTTTGAAGGTGTGCGCTTTTATACTAATATACTATGGAGGCAGCCGCTTGCTACTCACAAAATAATAGTGAGTATTACTCCTATTCATTTTAGAAACAAACTTGTTTATGAAATGACAGATGTCACGTTCACTTATAAAAAGAAGGAAACCAAGGGAGGAGCTGTGCTGTAAGGAATTAGCATAAGCCAACTACTGACAGATACTTATGGGCTGTGTCTCATACAAACCAGACACTTGAATGCATCATCAGTGCAGCTATGTGACCCAAGAACTGATTGTGAACAAAGCACACCCCTTCCACCACCTGACTGTGTTATATCTGAGCAGCCATGCACAGGACTGCACCTATTCAGCAAATGCATAGAGCTGCCTGTATTCATGACAATTGGCACATATGTGCACACATCAGTCAACTGGTGTTACACATCTCATGAGGCAGTATTATCTTCGGTGACAGCCTCTGTTGTGCCTCACACGCCCATTTACCTACTCCTGTGAAAACAGCTGGAAAGCTTAGACTAGAGCCATAAACAGCCTCTCCTATCCGAGTGACATTCGCAGAGGCAGGTCCACATGCACTGTGTCCTGTCTCGGGAGACAGACCGCTGTCTAATCCTCATGGTCACCATCTGGGTACTCCTTCACATCTACTATTAATTAGTTTGTGTTTTCAATGCAGCATAAGGGTGAACGGGATGAAACAGACCCTCTGAGGGCAGTGTCTTTAATGGAGGCCAGTTCACAGTCACCGTGGCCTATCCTTGGTCATTGAATGACGTCTAATTCTCTGTGAATGCATTTGTTTCCCCATCTACTTACCTGCTCTTGTTAGTGCTGCCTTAAAGCGCTGAAGCAGGTCAGAGGCCTCTCCTATGGCAGAGTCTCTAAAGGAAGCAGGTCATCCTGTGAAGAGCTATCTCGTTGGCACACACTGCTGTCTAATCCTTGGTGGCAGTCTCTGCTCTCTGGGGGGCATATTACCAAGCAATAGCGATAATTATCGCTATTGCTTGGTTAGAGACAAAAATTTACAGCTGAGCTGCGGCGATTTTTACCACAAATAAACCTTGGTATTACCAATGTTTATCGCAAATGCGATAAAAATCGCCGTAATGCATGAATATCGCTGAAAAGTCAGCGATATTCATGCATTACCGAGCTAATGCTCTTAGCCATGTTATCCACCTCCCATTGGATAACATGGCTAAGAACTACTCAGGGCAGGTGTTAGCTTTTGGAGATATTCGCGCTTAGTGCGAATATCTCCAAAAGTTGGTAATAGGAGATAGCGATGTTAGCGACTGTTTTCAGTCGCTAACATCTTGGCACGCCCACTTTGCATGTCATTAGTGATAAATATCACTGACATGCAAAGTGGGGCCCAAGATGGTCGCTATCTCCTACTAGCTGCCGCTAACTGGTGTTAGCAACAGCTAGGTAATAGGGAGATAATTTTATCTCCGCTTTCTTGGCTTTTAAAGCCAAAAAAGTGGAGATAAACCCCCTTGATAATATGCCCCTTTGGTTCCTTGCCTCTTTGGCAGCTCCTGTAGGTGCTGAGTGATGCTGTCTACAATTCCTCACTGAGCAAAATGTCATATATGGAGTGATGTACTGCTATCTGATTCTTGGTGACAGACTCTTTGTCATTAGACACCTTTATTGAGATTTTGACAGAATGATTCAGAGTAAAACTGACCAGTCTCCTTCTGCTGGATCAGTAGAGGACTTGATCTGGGGGCAGCCTGTCTAAGAGCAATTGCACCTGTGCAGTGCTGTGCACTGGAGAGCAGATTGCTGTCTAATCCCCAGTCACAGCCCCTGACGTAGTCTCTGACCACCTTCACCATTCCATTTTAACTCATGTGTGAGCTTCAGACCGCCATGGAATAAAGCTAAAAACAGACTAACTCTTTGTGCATCTTGTACAAATGAGCAGTTCATGAGGGGAGGCAGATGGCTGGAAACAGTCTTCTCAGAAGGGAAGAACTGAAGGCAAAAATAAGGACATCTGCATGTTGTGAATGATCATGTTCAGCACTGATATGTGAACAGCTCCCTGAAGCCCAGCTGAGTCCATTTGATCATTGAGGGCACCTGCTCTGCACTGAATGGGGAACAGCATTGTTTATTTCAGCCTGGTTTAGCTCTATGGGTGACTGACTCAGTGTGCGAGTTGCTGTATGGATGTATGAGTGGATGTGTCAGAGGCTGTATTAAAGAGTGAGTGGGTGTATGAGTGGTTGTATGGGTGAGTGAGTAGATGTTTGTGAAGAACTATGAATCAGTGAGTGGGTGTGTAAGTACTAGTATTGGTTTGTGAATGGTTGTGGATGTATGAAAGGTTCAATGGGGATGTGAGTGGGTGCATTAGTGATTTAGTGGCTATGTTATCAGTGATGTCATCAGTGATGTCATTTGAGATGTCATCAGTGATGTTACCAACCATGTCATGAGTGATGTAATATGTGAGGTAAAAAGCATTACATTGCAGGGGGTAAGATATAGATAGCTCAGATACCTATAACGTCTTTGTAACCTTTGGCTTTTTCTGTGAATTTCTAAGGTTTTTTAAATGCAAATTCCTAACTATAAAGTCCCTGTAACCTTGAATGGTTGTGTCGGAGTGGGTGTATGAAAGTTTCCATGGGGCTGTGAGTGGGTGCATTAGTGATGTTGTGGATAATGTAATCAGTGATGTCATTTGAGATGTCCTCAGTAATGTCACTAACCATGTCATGAGTGATGTAATATGTGAGGTCATAAGCCATGCATTGTGGGGGCGTAAGTTATAGTTAGCTTAGATAACTATAAATGCTGAATTTATCTGGTTTTGTGTCAGCCTAACTATAAGGTCCTTGTATCCTTGTTTTTTTCTGTGAATTTCTAAGGTTTTGTAAATTCTATTTCCTAACTTCAACGTCCCTGTAACCTTTGTTTTTTTCAGGGAAGTCTAAGATTTTCTAAGTTCTATTTCATAACTATAATGTCACTGTATTTTTTCTATGATTAGATATTGAGCATTACATCTGCGTGGTGCACCACTTATTGTTGTGTTTGTCATTTATTTATTTTAAAAGTGCATTAATCATCTTATTTCGGGATATTTTTGATTTTTTTGATGATGCCTTGATTGCCGAGGACACACAGCTAATACTGTATGTTTTTGACAAAGTGTAAAACAGATATATAGACATATTATACCCAAAATTTCAGTGGACTGTTTAGTAAGATACTATTTGTATCTTCCCCTTTGTATTCATTTGTTGAAAAAACGACATCAAAAATGCATTTTCCTTCTTCACAGCAATACCGTAGGTCACAATGATGTCAGTATTCACAAATACAAATAACAAAGTGTAAAGCAGATATATAGACATATTTTACCCAACGTTTGAGTCTAACTGTTTAGTAACATATTGTTTTAGCTTTATTTTAACAGCACAATTGTCAAAAACAACGTTTTCAAAAAATGAATTTCAACATTGGAAGTCGTGAATAGAGCACGACAACCAAACAATGAATTGTCATTGGTTTGCACAGTTTCCTACATGAAAGGAAGTAAACATCCATTTCTCTCTTCTTGAACTTTCCAGGTACCTGTTAGTTTCTTATAAGAGCTGTCCAAAACTGATTTTGAAAATTGTGCTCGTTTTTAACTTTTTTTGCTATATGTACAAAAATAAACTGGCGTCAGAAAAACCAAAGGAACACCTATACCTTGTTGAAGTTTTTGAAGACCAGAAGGACTTGGCTACACATGGACAGTCTTCTGATGAAGAGCCACCAATAATGAAACAAAGCAGAGCTTGTGATTTTTTCACTATTCCATCTGGTGAATCAAAGACCACAACTAAATTGGTGAGGTGCAGCATATGTGAGAAGACATTATCTCGGGGCACAGCAAAAAAATATTCCTGTGGTACAACAAGTATGTTGTGCCACTTGAAAACATACCATATGAAACAACTTAAAATTACACAGTGAGAGAGAGAAGGAGAGGGATTATCAGCCTCCAGACCTCCAGCCCCAGCTCCTGGAGACATAGTTCCAACTGAAGTCGGGAGAAGATTCATTGAAATGTCACTAGAACTAAAATGTTTTGCTACCATCTACATGGACTGTTACACCATTGTCTTGTGTTTTGGTTTAATCTTTGCACTGTGTTATGTTAGCATGAGCTTGTTAGGAGTTTAAACGCCATTTTCCTTTTCTGCAGCCTCTGCACACGACACATTTTGTTATTAAAGCTCTTTGCCTAGTTAGGTATTTTGCTTCACACGAGAATAACATGTTTGCTTATAATATCAGCTTTACTTGGTAAGCTATATCTGTACAGTGAGTGCCGAGGCCTTCAAGGTTATCTCAACACAGCGCTTGTTGTTTGGATTGATCAGCACACTGAGTAGACATAATATGTATGCAGCTGTGGGCAACTTTGGTTTTAGGCGCGATTAATAATGCACTACACAGGGCATGAGTTAGACACTTGATGAATATCCGTATGCAGAGAATTGGTGCAGGAGATAATGTAATCTATTTCTGCTGAACCTAAAGGTATGGGCCCACCCTTCTAAAACCCAAAGAGACCTTCAGTAGATATAATATAATATACTAGCTAGGGAGTGTAAACTAAGGTTCTATTTAAACCTTTTTCCTTTAGCATTTTAACATGCTTTCACCCTTTGTATTTTATGGAATAGTAACTATGCTGTTAACCTTGTTCCTTATAATATGTTTGCTTGTATTAGCTAAGATACTGCGTTTGAGAACACTGCATTAGAAATAAACATTTCAATCTCGCACGTGTCCTCATTTACTCCTGATTCTGGATTGATATGTTAGTATAACGAAAGAGTGTTCATGTGTTCCACGTTACCTGAGGTGTTTTAAGTCCATGTTCTGGGTTGTCTAAATCATTGGGGGTCGGTAAGAACCAATGAGACACTGATTGCTAGTCTTCTAGGGGATTTTGAATACTAAGGTGAGTTTTGGGAAACCCTAATTCACTGAGTTTCTAATGCCTAGAGGCATCAAACTGAATTGCATTCGCAAACGGTGAGAATCGTATAATTCCTCCGTTTTCGAATGCAATTCATGTATTTGGGATGCATCAAGTTTAAAGTGTTTTTTCGCAATTTTAGGATTTGCAGATCTAGTTGCGATTTCTAAAATAAATTGGGAAACTTGCGAATCGCATTTTTTTGCGAAAAAAAGCTATGCATGAAAATTTGCAATTTACGATTTTTTAAGAAATCGCAAATTGGAATTGTTAAAATTAGAAGAAGTCAAACCTGGTGGTAATTTTTCCAACTTCATTCACAACAGGTGTCAATCATCAGGACTGCATATAAGGACCTCAGAGACCATTACAATGCTTTTCAGAATGGCAGCACTTTAGTTTTTGACATGAAGGCAGAGGTTGAGAGTATCTTCAGGATGGAGGAGAAGGCTGATACAAGAGAGAATCTTCAGAGTGCGCATTACCTTACTAGGGCAGACTGAAGAACAGATCTATGATAGGTATAGGCTCAATGCTCATTTAATTTTAGATTTAATTCAAGAATTGGACCCAATCTTACAGAGGCAAACACGCAGGACACAAGCTACACCAACCCATGCTCAGGTATTGTGTTCACTGCACCTCCTTGCTTCTGGGTCATTTCAGGGTGTTATAGCCATTGCGGGTGGTGTCTCTCAGAGTTCACTTTCCAGATTTTTTAATGCCTTCCTAAATGCCATGTTGCAAAGAATAAGGCATAACATAACATTTCCTAGTTCACAGCAGGATTTGGTGAAAACAAAGTTAGATTTCTATAACATGGCTCATTCCCACATGTCATTGGCTGTGTAGATGGCACACATGTTCCCATTTGCCCACCCTCTGAAAATTAGTATATTTTCCGCCACAGGAAATGCTTCCATTCTCTGAACATTCAAGCCATTTGTAATTCTAGAACTATTATCACAGACATAGTGGCAAGTTACCCTGTAAGTGCCCATGACTCCTACATTTTTAGACACAGTGCCATCCATGCTCGACTGCTTGCAGGTCAATTTGGAAATGGATACTTGCTTGGTAAATATAATTTTTCAAATTTTAACACACTCTTCTTTTACCTACACACATGTCTTTCTAGCATGTTAACTGTTTTTCTCTATTTTTGAAGGTGATAGTGCCTATGCAGTGAGGTCTTACATTTTAACACCATACCTCAATCCAACTACCAGGAAAGAGCAGCAGTATAACCAGGCTCACATAACTACCCGCAATGTGATTGAGAGAACCTTTGGTGTGATGAAATCTAGGTTCCACATACTGCATAAGACTGGTGGAGCATTACAGTATCGTCCAGATATCTGTTGCAAAATAGTAGCTGCATGTGCAATGCTTCACAACTTAGCAACTGAGAGAGGCATAGAACTGGATGAAGAAGATGTATTACCTCAAAATGACAATCAGCCTCACAACCCCAAGCAAGAGTACATGGACCAGAAGCAGCAGAGGGAAGAAGGAGAAGGACAGAGATAACACAACATTACTTCTGAAAGAGGTAGGAAGCACACAAGAGAATGTTTGAATCAACTGAAAATTATTTATTTATGTAAAGTCCAAATACATGCATTTACTTCATGTAATGTGAATGCTTCAACATGAATTTATTAATGTTTCTGGCAGCATTTTAATAATGAAAAACTTTGAACCATAAATGATTTGGGCATTTTCCTCACAAACAAGTGGCTTCACAGAAATGATGTTAGTTCTTAGTTCTTACGTCCACGCACACCTAATGCCTTCCCAGCATTTTGGCAGTTGCCCATGGGCATGTTGGTGGCATCATTCTGTTTTCTATTGCTACGGCGTGTGCTAGTTAGGCAATGCGCAAGTATGCCACTCCTGCTCCACTATCCTCCATTGGTAGCAGTTTCTCAGGAGCTGCATTGCTATGTGATTGATCAATAGATTCATGTGTCCCCATTCCCTTGGCAATCTCTGTAAATATTTTCTTCAAATCCAACTGCATGGAAAGTGTATGTTTGCAGAGCTGAGCTGTACAATTGGAAAGGTGAGACATTTGCCTGTTATGACCCTGCATGCAGCTCATTAGTCGCAGGTGCCTTTTTCCACTTTCATTTTGCTGGTTTTGTATCACTGTGCACATGGTCTCCAAAGAAGTGGCAATGCGGTCCAGCTTCTCTGACGATGTTTCATGGCCTGTCTTAATTACATTTATCATTTTGTTCATACTGTTGTGCATGGCACCAATTTGTTTGCTGATATGTCCAAGTTTACCTTTCATGATTCTAATGTCTTTGCCTTGCAGGCACTGCACCTCTGAGGATTTTGTCTTCCACAACACTGCCTGTGCTGGTGCCCTCTACAACTCTGCCACCATCTGCTACATGAGCATGGCGTCTATGAAACTGCTGAAGTCTCCTTCCCCTACTCAGCCTTGTGTTACTGCCTGTAGGAGTAGGTTGAGATTGCCTTTTATTAACATTTCCAATGTGTTCCTCTTCAGAATCACTTTGAAGCAGTTGACGCACTCTCTGTCTTTCACTTCTTTGAGAAAGGGATGCTGATGTGGTTGGTGCATTTTCCTCATCTCTGTCCAGACCTTCTTGGGTGTTGAAATCCCTCAAATCACGTTCAATTATTTCCTGAAGTGATTCTATGGTTGAAAAAGTGCAAACATGATGTTATTTAAAAGTTTGCACTTAAGAAGAATGTTTCAAATAAAGGTTAAGTTAAATTAAAATAACCTGTTCCTTGTCTACTTTTGTCTAATTTTTAAATGGAAATCAATTCAAGTGATTTGTATTGTTAAATAAAATGTAGTTTTAAACTACATTACATCTCCCATGATGCACTGCTTTCAGACTTTCAACTGTTAATACCTTGATTTAGAAATCGAAAATTAAGTAATATAATACTGAAGAAACATTACAGCAAGTGCAACTACTTTGACAACCCTCTTGCACTCTCATTGCTCACTTCATAAAACCAAAAACATAAAAAGTACACTTATCTTCAGAAGGGGTTGGAAGCTCTGAAGTATCAATGTCTATCACTCCAACTACAGCCTCTGTCAACAGTGTGCCTTCCACCATGTCTTTCAAGGGGGGTATTGGGTGTATCCCTGGGGGGGCCACCACCAGTTATTTTTGCTGTTTTCATCCTGGTTGCTAACCTCTCTTTTGCACAACTGCGCAGGTCATACCATCTTTTCTGTAAATTATCAATGTGACGATGTGATACACCAACTGCATTAACCTTTGCTTGGATAGCAAGCCATAGATTTCTTTTCACAGCTTCTGGAACCTTCAGAGACTGCTTCCCAAAAAGTTGTTCCTGTCTCTCAGGCACCTCCTCAATCAGAATTTCCAACTCTTGGTCTGAAAATGTACATTTCCTTTTCCTGGCTGGCCCCTCTTCAACAGGATTTTCCTTTGCCATTTCTCCACAGATTTGAAAAACACAGACTGCAGCAGCAACCTCCAGGGAAACCTCCAAACGCCAACTGCCAAACCTCTACATCAAACCAGGGAGCAGCTTTGAATAATTGCTGTACTGGCTTCCTGGCTGTTAACTCAATGAGATTCATCATGTGTGCATTTTCGCATTTTGCAAATTCGCATATTTCTTGCGATTCGGTGAAAAATGTGATTTTTACCGAATCGCAAAAAAATTGCGAAAAAAATGATGCATTGGAAATTGCGATTCTTTATTTGCGATTCCTTAATTTTCGCAAATAAAGAATCGCAAAATCCAACATTGATGCATGTGCCCGTAAGTCTCTATGCACAGTTCTGTGTAGGAGCAGAATCCCTGCTACACCATCATAATGGCTGGGGAGCCGTCTCTGGATGTAATTTTGCAAAATGTGAAAAACCATACTTGTTAATTGGGTTTCTGTTTTTATTGCAGCAGTTCAACCAAAATATAAACAAAGAAAAATGTATTGGAATTTCTTTTTGAAGATTAGGCAACAAAAACAAGATTCAATGGTGAAGTAGTGAAGAGACTTCTTAGATGTAACTTACGCATACTGATATTATACTATCTCCATTTAGTTTTTACCTTTAGTGATAGAATATAGTCCTGTAATTATTTATAAATTCCTTTCCTGCAGTTTGAAAGAGTCACATAAGTCATATACATGCCAATACAATACCACATTTTGTTATCCTAAATTGCCCTTAGAACCTCGGTTCTACAAATATCAGATTTGAGTTTGGAAACATTTCAGGTACCCTTGATTTGAATGTAATTTTTATGTCATTACACTCTGTCCATCCTCTTTGACATCTTAACTATATTTTGTAGTGTGTAGAGGTTATTTTAACTTTTTCAATAAATATGATTGCTATAGTTGTGAAAGTTATTTTTTAAATGAAAAGTTGTCCAGCTACAAAGTTTGTAATTTCACTTTCCAAATTAGTATCATTCTCTCTGCATTGTTGACTATAATTTTTTCCCATACCTTTGCAGTAACAACATAGTACTAAGTTCTGAACTGTAGTTTGGACAGGTCATATCTTGATGGGCATTGTTTTTTTTTTGTTTTTTTTTGTCCTCATAACCACCATATAGACAAAGTACCAAAAGAAATTAAGGGAGAATAGATGTCTCAGTTTATCTGAAAAACTGGGTGGGACACAAGTCTTGTGGGGGGCCAACTGTCCCTCAGCTTTCGACCGTATTCCAAAGAGGCACAGAGTCCATGAATTACCAATCTGTGGCAAACCTTGGGGTAGTTTTAGCAGCCAAGTGGGGGCCGGGTATGAACCGAATAACGGCTGTTCCATTGGTACAAAATATAGACGCACCATAGGAGATCAATCATTGGTCCCGGGGGAAAAAAAAAAAAAACCCCGGATGAGTCAGTGAAGCCATGAGAGTAGAGGCCAAAAGGCCCTTTTTCTAAGATTACCAGATCTGGCCAGATCTGTAACTGAGGTCTGCAATACTGAATTTTGCCAGTCTCTAAAAGTAGGAGGTAAAGGGTCTTTCCACTTCCTGCAGATCTCTCTCCTTGCGAGCAGGATGGCATAAAAGACTAGACAACTGGCTGGGTGTTGTACGCCTTCTAGGACTCCAAATACTATTAGAGGCAAATCCATGGTGACAGGTCTTCCCAATGATTCTGTGAGGGAATTGCTGATATCCTCCCAAAATGTGGTTAATACTGGGCATTCAAAAAACCTATGTGTATCCGATGCAGCGCTCAAACCACACTTAGTGCAAGACACTGACTGGCCTCCTGCGAATTTAGATAGTCTTAGGGGGGAATAATATGCCCTATGCAGGGTAAAAATATGATTTCTGCGAAGCCAGGACGGCTTGACAATGTTCGACAGAAGCTCAAAAGAAGTCATCCAAAGATTTTGTAAATTCTGATCCATCAGAACAGAACCTCATAATGACTCTGGCAGAACAAAGTCCCCATCTGACTCCTCCAGAATAAACTTATACCATTTAGATATTTCTTTCTTTGCTGGACCGCTGCTTAGTAAATCAGAGATAAATGGGCTATGCCCTCCGAGTTTAAACTTATTCTTATTGGCAGGGGATGCTTTATAGGCTACAGTCCAGCTGTGAATCTGTATATATTTGAATTGTGAAAAATTAGGGCCAACCTTGGCTTGCAGATGTTCCCACGAAAGTAGATCTCCCTCATAAAAGAGGTCACCCCACACTTCCAAGCCTGCCTCTCTCAGAGGAATTGCTAGAGTGTCATCAAGCCAGGCAGGATTTTCAGGCAAGTCCCACAACGGAGTTTGTTCACAAAAGTAATTTACTTTTATGGATTTCATGACTTCAGCCCATGTTCTGGCAAGAACTTGTAGGGTCTTCAGTTTAATTTTTTTTTTAAACTTAGGATTACCAAACTTTAAAAGAAAACCAGAATAATTAATTCTTTCCCCCTCCAACATAGCTGCATACATAAGACCCACCCCGAGGCTACGGGACCCTTCAACAGCATTCATGAGTGGGATAATTGAAAGGCCCAAGCATAGATTTTTTAGATCTGGAGCTTCCAAGCCACCCTTATCACGTCCCGTTTTAGTTTTTTCCAGGCGATCCGTGGAAGATGATTGTTCCAAATAAAGGATGAGATATTTGATTGAAACTTGGCTAAGGTATTTTGATCAAAGTATAAAGGAATGGTGTTAAATAAAAAAGAAATTTTTGGAAGAATAGACATTTTGATAAGATTGGCTCTACCTATTAATGAAAGAGGCAGGTGTGACCATGATTGGAGAAGCTTGCGGCAATCTATAAGAACTGTAGACAAATTGACTTGGACTATTTTAATAATATCTTTTACTATTATCAAGCCTAGATATCTCATTGAACTGCCTGGTTAAAGTTCTGTTGGAGGGTTCTCATCATTCCAAACAAGCATTTCAGTTTTGGCTGCGTTAATTTCATAACCCGACACTTGGCCAAAAGCATGAGCCAGTTTCACGATAGCCGGAAGAGCCGTAGTGGCTTCTGATGTTAAGATAAGCACGTCGTCGGCATATAATGCCACCTTCCTCTTCCAGCCTTGATAATAGAAAGGTTTGATGGAGACCTCCTCCCTTAGACTATTGATCTGCTGGGAGGGTTTAAGGTATTCCAGAAATGGTCAGGCGCGCAACCCAGTAACCGCAAAGTATTGTACTGTTATGAGGTATCAGAATCCAGGCAAAAGGGTGGGCGGTAATCCCTCATAACCGCTCAAAGTTGGATCATAAAATCCACACAATTTGCACAAAGACAACAAAACCCCTGCACTGGACAAACAACAATAATGTCTGGGTGACTTTAGTTACTATAGCGTAAGTAAAATGTGCACATCGAAAGTTTCTCAAAGTCAATAGTTTGCAAAGTGCCGAGAAATGAGTTTCAATGAAGTAGAGTTCTTGGTAAAAAAACACCGGTTTATTGTTCCTCTTGTACTGGCCAACACGTGTTTCATCGCAGGGAAACAGACTGCGAATCTTCAGGGCTGGGTATAGATACAAATGACGCATTTGTATGGTTGTTCTACATGAATTAAGTGAGAAGTGGTTGGTGACCATTGGTGAGTGAAAAATGGGCATGCCATGGAGTGACATTGTGTCAAAAAAGTGACATGGATTTGTACAGGTGACTTTGGTGTAGGTGAAAGGTGATAATGTTTTTTTAAAGAGTATACAGATTGCGTGGATATAGATCAGACTATTAGCAATCTAGAGCATTATTGGTTCTTAAATGCAGCCACACTGACCAGTGCGAAAAAATATAAAAAGTGGCGAAGTTGAACAACAGTGTCTGTGTTTGTTATCCGGTATACACCCCATTGTGACTCATAGTGACTGTTTAGTGAGTCCATATGAACTAATAAGTCCAACATTATACATATACTTTTGTTTATGTAGAATATAACGGTAATTTCACAAAGTCAAAGTGATTAAGAATTGGTTATAGTAAATAAGGCAGAAGTGGTTAAAGAGAAGAAAAGGGGTGTTGATTTATTGGATAGACTGTACTATTTATAGATATTGATGTATTTCAAACTAGTCTATTAGAACCCCAACGCTCATCATGTGATATATAGGACAAAAAATGTGATCCAAATGGTGATTTGTTGTAGAGCCAAGGGGTAGTGCCAACAATTTCTTTAGAGAAGATGATTATTCCGTAAGCCACTGGTCACTGTGTGCTCAAACACGGAAAAGGAGGATATCTGTGAAAAGGTGCTGTGAAACAGCACTTGTATATCTTATCGGAACACCAGCTGTAGAGTATTTCGTGTTTTTACAATACACGCATAACGAGCTATAGCGGTAGTTATAACCCGTATCCTAATGAATGTGGGTTGTATTATGGGGTAAAGTTAAATTCGAGTTTTTTATGCCAAACTGTAGAGTATCTCGTGTTTTACACAAACGCACTACGAACTATAGCGGTAGTTATAACCCGTATTTGAATAGATGTAGGTAGTACTATGGGGTAAGGTCAAATTCGAGTTTTTATGTCTGACAGTGAATAAGACAAAATACAGGACTCACCCTTTTGGAAGAAGGAAAAGGGAGTGGTGTTGTGGCCAACGCCCAAGAAGGCGACGTATGGGTGATGGAGTTTATTCGCGTAGTTTGATGGTTCCTATGGGTATACATAAAGCGTGTCATAATTTGATAATGAACAGACGATTATGTATATTGTACCAAAACTCCGAGGCGGGCTGGTATCTTTAAAGGAAATAATAATGGATCAGTATTCCTACCTTAGTAAAATCATAATGAGGCCATGACCGGGAGGAGAAGAGATTGAAGCAGTAGCGCTCAAAATCGGGTAGACAGGCGGATACACCTGTAATGGGAGCAAAAAACAAACAAAGGGGTATGGTGGAATTCTCCTCCTTCTTATTCCGGTATTTTTCAAAGAAAAGAGGTGATCGGTTCAATAAGCGCGGGATAATTTACCTGACTGGATTTGTTCCCCCTCCTGTAGTTCCCGGCGCCGTTTTTCAAAGACGGTCACCTGACAGGAAGTTAGGACGTCTTTTATGATCTGCTTCCGTTTTTTCCCTCCCCCGCTCTTAAAGAACTAGACCGGCAGTGTATTTTACCTCCGGTTAAAGCTTGACTATATTTAGAAGAAATACTGTGAAGCTCCGTTGTGTGGAGTAGGTGGAAGACTGGTAATGGAGTTTTTGGCAGAAATACTAGTTTATTAAAAAGTCGGTGTTCCGAACGGGAATGAAATTATTAAGGACTACCAGGCATCAGTGAGTGGCGGTAAAATAGAAATTAGTTGAGTTGATTCTTAGTCCCATGGATGATTGTCTCTAGAATTTATCTAGTGTGTCAATCGGCAGACGACATAGCAATGAAGTATACAATTATAAGGAAAAATATTAAGTGAAAATATACAGTTACATAAACACAGTTCACAACAGCAGAAAAGACATATTAATTCTGTTGTATTGGCATAGGCATACTTTGAAAGGCACAGTGAAGTTTATGCGTATTGGTGAAGTTATGCCTTTGTGAAACTATTGTTGCTATTGCTGTAATGTGGAGATGGGTATATAGCATTATAAATATATATAATATATTATTCCAGTTTGATGTTCAGATTAGTTACCCAAGAAATATTGCATCTCAGGGTCGTAGTTCAGACCGAATTCTATGCTACGAAGACGCATGATCCAAGTCGCTTCTTTGCGTCTTAGAGCCAGCTCTCTGTTTCCACCTCTTATGTGGATGGGTACTGTTTCAATGCCATAGAAACAGATGCGAAAATCTTCAATGGTGGGTTGACATTTGGCTATATGTAGGGCAACAGGATACTTAGGGTCTTGTTTTTGTATTGCCCTCATGTGTTCAGAAATTCTATCTTTCAGACACCTTATTGTACTGCCCACATACTGTTTCCCGCATTGACATTCAATTATGTATATTACATATTTCGTAGTGCAGTTAATGTTCACTCTGATATCATATGTGTCTCCATTTGGTCCATTGAATTTCGTTGTCTTGTGTTTCGCCCATTTGCACATTACACAAAAGCCGCATTTGAAAAACCCCTTACTGCGTTGTGTCAGCCAGTCCGGGGTCGTGTCTGTTCGTGGAACAGTAGGACTGAGTCTATTTTTCAAAGTTCTTCCTCTACGGAAAGTTATTTGAGGAGTTGGAGGAATTAGATCCTTGAGCACTGAATCATTTTTTCAAATGCGGCTTTTGTGTAATGTGCAAATGGGCGAATTCGCATCTGTTTCTATGGCATTGAAACAGTACCCATCCACATAAGAGGTGGAAACCGAGAGCTGGCTCTAAGACGCAAAGAAGCGACTTGGATCATGCGTCTTCGTAGCATAGAATTCGGTCTGAACTACGACCCTGAGATGCAATATTTCTTGGGTAACTAATCTGAACATCAAACTGGAATAATATATTATATATATTTATAATGCTATATACCCATCTCCACATTACAGCAATAGCAACAATAGTTTCACAAAGGCATAACTTCACCAATACGCATAAACTTCACTGTGCCTTTCAAAGTATGCCTATGCCAATACAACAGAATTAATATGTTGATGCAAACGTCTGTCTTTTCTGCTGTTGTGAACTGTGTTTATGTAACTGTATATTTTCACTTAATATTTTTCCTTATAATTGTATACTTCATTGCTATGTCGTCTGCCGATTGACACACTAGATAAATTCTAGAGACAATCATCCATGGGACTAAGAATCAACTCAACTAATTTCTATTTTACCGCCACTCACTGATGCCTGGTAGTCCTTAATAATTTCATTCCCGTTCGGAACACCGACTTTTTAATAAACTAGTATTTCTGCCAAAAACTCCATTACCAGTCTTCCACCTACTCCACACAACGGAGCTTCACAGTATTTCTTCTAAATATAGTCAAGCTTTAACCGGAGGTAAAATACACTGCCGGTCTAGTTCTTTAAGAGCGGGGGAGGGAAAAAACGGAAGCACATCATAAAAGACGTCCTAACTTCCTGTCAGGTGACCGTCTTTGAAAAACGGCGCCGGGAACTACAGGAGGGGGAACAAATCCAGTCAGGTAAATTATCCCGCGCTTATTGAACCGATCACCTCTTTTCTTTGAAAAATACCGGAATAAGAAGGAGGAGAATTCCACCATACCCCTTTGTTTGTTTTTTGCTCCCATTACAGGTGTATCCGCCTGTCTACCCGATTTTGAGCGCTACTGCTTCAATCTCTTCTCCTCCCGGTCATGGCCTCCTTATGATTTCACTAAGGTAGGAATACTGATCCATTATTATTTCCTTTAAAGATACCACCCCGCCTCGGAGTTTTGGTACAATATACATAATCGTCTGTTCATTATCAAATTATGATGACACGCTTTATGTATACCCATAGGAACCATCAAACTACGCGAATAAACTCCATCACCCATACCTCGCCTTCTTGGGCGTTGGCCACGACACCACTCCCTTTTCCTTCTTCCAAAAGGGTGAGTCCTGTATTTTGTCTTATTCACTGTCAGACATAAAAACTCGAATTTGACCTTACCCCATAGTACTACCTACATCTATTCAAATACGGGTTATAACTACCGCTATAGTTCGTAGTGCGTTTGTGTAAAACACAAGATACTCTACAGATTGGCATAAAAAACTCGAATTTAACTTTACCCCATAATACAACCCACATTCATTAGGATACAGGTTATAACTACCGCTATAGCTCGTTATGCGTGTATTGTAAAAACACGAAATACTCTACAGCTGGTGTTCCGATAAGATATACAAGTGCTGTTTCACAGCACCTTTTCACAGATATCCTCCTTTTCCTTGTTTGAGCACACAGTGACCAGTGGCTTACGGAATAATCATCTTCTCTAAAGAAATTGTTGGCACTACCCCTTGGCTCTACAACAAATCACCTTTTGGATCACATTTTTTGTCCTATATATCACATGATGAGCGTTGGGGTTCTAATAGACTAGTTTGAAATACATCAATATCTATAAATAGTACAGTCTATCCAATAAATCAACACCCCTTTTCTTCTCTTTAACCACTTCTGCCTTATTTACTATAACCAATTCTTAATCACTTTGACTTTGTGAAATTACCGTTATATTCTACATAAACAAAAGTATATGTATAATGTTGGACTTATTAGTTCATATGGACTCACTAAACAGTCACTATGAGTCACAATGGGGTGTATACCGGATAACAAACACAGACACTGTTGTTCAACTTCGCCACTTTTTATATTTTTTCGCACTGGTCAGTGTGGCTGCATTTAAGAACCAATAATGCTCTAGATTGCTAATAGTCTGATCTATATCCACGCAATCTGTATACTCTTTAAAAAAACATTATCACCTTTCACCTACACCAAAGTCACCTGTACAAATCCATGTCACTTTTTTGACACAATGTCACTCCATGGCATGCCCATTTTTCACTCACCAATGGTCACCAACCACTTCTCACTTAATTCATGTAGAACAACCATACAAATGCGTCTTTTGTATCTATACCCAGCCCTGAAGATTCGCAGTCTGTTTCCCTGCGATGAAACACGTGTTGGCCAGTACAAGAGGAACAATAAACCGGTGTTTTTTTTACCAAGAACTCTACTTCATTGAAACTCATTTCTCGGCACTTTGCAAACTATTGACTTTGAGAAACTTTCGATGTGCACATTTTACTTACGCTATAGTAACTAAAGTCACCCAGACATTATTGTTGTTTGTCCAGTGCAGGGGTTTTGTTACCTCCTCCCTTAGATATTGCGCAAAAGGCTCAATGTAGAAATCAAAAAGCAAGGGGGAGAGCGGGCATCCCTGTCGGGTTCCCCTAGTGATGAAAAAAGGGCTCGATAGATCACCATTGACGAGAAGGGATGCAGAGGGATTACTATACAACAGGCCAGTCACCCTACGGAACCTTTCCCCGACACCGAACTTGGCCAAGGCCTCCGACAGGTACACCCAATTAACCCTGTCAAAAGCCTTGGTTGCGTCCAGCGCAAGGACCGCCAATGGAAGATTATTGGATGTTGCGATATCTATGGCACCAATTAAATCATAGGTTAATTCATATAATTGTCTGCCCTTTAAGAACCCCTTTTGATCCGAATGAAGGACAGAAGGTGCAATATCGGCCAATCTTGAAGATAGAACTGTGGTAAAGATTTTATAATCGACGTTAAGAATGGAAATTGGCCTGTACGACCCACACGCCTCCTTAGGTTTACCCGGTTTTAAAATAAGTGTAATAGAGGCGTTATCCCAAGATGTTGGAGGGGACATTCCTTCTAAAAGTATTTGATTAAACAGCTTAGTGAGGAAAGGAGCGATCTCTGAGTCCAAGATCTTATATAACTCAGCTGGCAGCTCATCGGGTCCGGACGCCTTCCCCTTCTTAGCTCTCTTAATGGCAGATATCACCTCACCCTCTGTGATGGGTTTATCCAAGAATTGGGATTGTTCATGAGAAAAAGAGGGTAGAGTGATATTGTTCAACCAGCTCTTAACAGACTCAGCCGATATTACTTTGTCTTCTTGATATATGTCTTGGAAGAATTCCCTAAATGCCTTCCTAATTTCATCATCTGAAGAAAGATTGATGTTTCCTACTTTTATAGATGCGATGTTGTTCCGGACCTGATCTACTTTGGTCTTCCAAGCCAGTAATTTATCAGCGCCTTCACTATATTAAAAGTGCGCCAACTTACTGGCTTCCCATCTCTGTTGAACCCTCAGATTTTAGATCAAAGCCAAACTTACTTTCAGAATCGACAGTTGATTATGAAGAGGATCTAAAATAGACCCGGAAGCTGTGCTGTTAATGTCGATCTCATGTTGAACACGCGCCATATCTGATTCGATAGAGGAGATCTTTTCGTTATAATTCTTCCTCCGAAAGGCGACTTTAGCAACAATCAGCCCTCTCTACGTTGCCTTAAACGAGTCCCAAATAATTCTATTTGAGGCAGTGCCATTATTTGACAAAAAGAAATTCTGAGTCTCCGACTTTAGATACAAGATATCCTCCTCATTAGTAAGTAGAGAGCGATCAAAGGACCACGTAGTCGGGTTTTTTTTTACTACGGAAACCTAACACCAATTTGACCGCAGAATGGTCTGAGAGATGCAAAGGAAAGTATTCTATTGTTTTGATGGAATCAACCAGTCTTTGAGTGATCAAAATATAATCAATCCTTGACTTATGATGATATTTAAGATTCCGATAGGAGACCCCCTGTTGTTTTCCTGATCTTTGCCGCCAGACAACCACAAACCCATGCTGTCTCATAGCGTCTAGTAAAAAGGATCTAGTCTTAGACAGAACCAAAGATCGGTTAATGGGGGACTTGTCCAAGACAGGGTCTAACACGATATTGAAATCGCCGGCTAAAATTATAGGTCCTGAAATGGAAAGTAGCTGCAAGAAAATTGTTTCCAATGAAAAGGGGTCATCCTGATTTGGACCATAATAGCCAACTATTGTAACGGAAAACCCCGCGATTAGAACTGAGGCTATGGCCCATCTGCCAGAAGAATCAACCGCCTGTGAGATTAACTTAGCTTTAACTTCTTTTTTAAAAATAATTGCAACACCTCTTGTATGAGAAGTTTGAGTGGTAGAGACTGTAAAATCAATCCATCTATTCTTCTTAATAAGTACAGGCAGTTCAGAATGGATTAAGTGGGTTTCCTGCAACACCATGACCTGCACATCCAAGTCCTTCAGATATTGTAGAATTCTATTGGCTCAGGGCTTGGTGCGGAGGCCATTGACGTTCCAGGAAAGAAAACCTACACTACTCATCTCTTAATCAGTAAAGCACGATGAAAAAATACTATACCAAAGAAGATATTTATAGTCACGTTGATTACTTGCTTACAATAAATGTGTATGATATGTGAATTACCATTCCGAAAACTACTATTTAGGTTATTGAGGACTTTTTTATATTTTTGCCACCCCTTCACACTCACCCCCTCAGGGTGAGAGCCCCTCCCCCCGTGAAGAACCCTTGCATTATCTAACCGGAACAATGTCCAGTAGATAGTGCCCCACCGGTTGAGCCCCTGCAAGAAAGTTCAACCACTTACTATCCAAGTGACTAATAAAGAGTGAATAAAAAGTTTTTGAAATAAAGAAAAAAATTAATTGAAACTATGAGCCTTTTGACTAGTGCATATGTAGTGCATACATATATAGGTGCATCTACCTCTTGAATTCCATATTGAAAAAATGGAGGATTTACTGGAAGGACCTGTTTAAGCAGTTGAGGTTTTAAAAATGGGTGCCTAATGTTAAACCTTGCGGGCCCCTTTGCCCAGATCCATTAGTAACTCATCAGCTGCTTGCACGGACCTGATGTTATACATCTTGTTGTTGTACATTACTTTAAGGGCTGCCGGAAACATGAGCTGAGCTGTTGCGCCCAATTTTCTGAAAGCATCCAGGCGCCTCCCAAATTCCCATTGCTTTTCAAGTGTTATTCTGGAAAGGTCCGATCTTATCAAAAAAGTAAAACCTTTGCCTGACAAAGACTTTTGTTTCAAGGCCATTTTTAAGATGCGTTCCTTTAAGACATAAGTGTGAAAATTGATAAGATTTTGCAAGGTTTAGACCTCTGTGTATTCAGTTTGAAGGGATCTCTGTGTACCCTCTGAATATCGTCCGACAGTTCTGCGGGAGTGTGTTCTAGCGACAGTGCATCCTTCAGTAATGAAACAATGTATTGTTTGATATCTGACCCTTCAGATTCTTCCTGAACATTCAAAATACGGATGTTCCCCCTTCTCGCATTGTTTTTAAGAGACTCCATCCTCTCGCTGAGAGCCAGATCTTCCCTTGTGAGTTTCTTAATGTCTTCTTTCACTTGATCCAAGTAGATTGAATGAATGCCAACCGTCTCGTCTAACACTCTAGTTCTTATAGTGAGACCTTCAATTTTATTGTCGAGTGTCTCACAATAGTTTTTGAACTCTAGTTGATTAGCAGATGATTCCACAAATCCTTTTCTTATCTCCAGAGTAAGAGCTGAAAACATCTCCAGAACAGAGGCTGCCGTCATCGGAGGGGGAGAGGAAGAGGAAGGGGCCAATAATGAGTTAGGGTCAAGTGAGACAGGGATAGCAGAATCATCTACATCTACACCCCCAGATGCGCCTCCCAACTCAGTAGAATCTAATTCTTCAGCCTCTTCAGAGTATACTGTAGTAAGAGCTTGAGGTAAGCTCAGCCCTTGCATGGATGAAGACTGGGGCAGAGATTGTTCTAACAGGAGAGACTGCGTAGGCAGTGCAGGCTGTTGCTCTATTTCTGGATCAAGCGTGCCTTGTGGGCTTGCTGCTAAGTCAGTAGTTACAACTGTTTCTATTGCTTGACTAGGATACTTCTCAGCTTGGTATTTCACCCCAGATAATGATGTATCTGCTGGCACAGCGGGTTGGCAATAAAATAAGGAATTGGCCTCTAAGGTTGATGCCATAACTGGATCATCCATGACTTCAGGAAGATGTAAAATCTGAGGAACGACTTTAAAGTAGGAACGAAGTGAAGGAGTAATTTTTGAGCCTGTTGGATGTAGTGATTTAGAATCCTTAGTCTTCACCTTGGTTTTACTCTTCACAATTGTGTTTTTAGACTTAAATTCAGTGTTCAAAAAGGTAGACGATTTCTTCTTAGATAATGTATTGACTCCTTTCCCAACCTCTATTCCCCCTTCTGGGACACCGACTTTGTTTAGCCCAGGTTTCTTTTTACGTCCACGACCTCGACCTCGTTTGAGCTTGCCTTTGGAAGTACTAAGAGAGCTGCCAGTAGTATTTAATGTGTCAGGGATATTGGGAGTTTTTTTACTTGAAGAAGCCTGTAAATTGTCCTCACCAACCTCAACATCAATAGCACAATCACGTGGAGTAGAAATATTTCTACAAATGAGAGGTCTGTGAGACTTCTACCGCCCAGTTCATGCCCAAAGGCCCCTCCACTGCGGCAAAGGGACCGGAATATTGTATATGTTGGAGCTGACCTTGTAGTCTTTCTTTGGAGTTTGAGACTATAATTGTGTTAGTGGAGTTCTCTAACTCTATTGCACCTCGAGGAGAAAACAGATTTCTTAATTTTTTACCCTTCCTTAGCTCCAGCGCGGCTACACAGATCCTTGGGCTAGATATAGGAGTAACTTGTAGCACTGAGCGGATTCCCAGGAGGGGAGAAAAGGAGGCTAAACAGCTGCCCTCTAGATGGGCTGTAGGGCTGGTGGGGGCTTTAATTTCCGACCTCCCTCCTACACAAAAACTCTGAAACAGACAATTCCCGGAGCTTAATTCGAGAAAACCCCACTTGCCTGCACTGAAGGAGTCCACTCGACACCCCCCACAACACCCGCTACCTCGGCGTCCTCCGTAGCCGTCCTCAACACTGCCTTCACATCGACCGAGGCACCATGGAGACAGAAAGAGAGGAACTCCGCCAGCCGCTCTGCAAGGAACCCACCATCCGTGCGGTGTAGATTTACCGTCACAATCGCGAAAAGATTAAGCACAAAAAGCTCTCACAGGTCCCGGAGACCCTTACACACATCTCCATGTTCGCTCACTCTTCTTAATAGCGGGAGACGATCTTGCAGGGAGATCAACACGGAGCACCGCGGCGAGCTAACTTGCCGCCGCCATGTTCTTCCCCCGGCAGCCATATCTTGATGGGCATTGTTGCTGACATTTTCAAGGCCACAGCTTTACAATTTTGTAACATCAAGTAGAGGAATCGTTCTGAATTGATTCCAGTAGTAGTGGTGAATTCACAATGGTCACAGTTATTATTCCATTTATAAGTTGAACCAAATAAATCATTGATATTCACATCCTCTTTCTCCAATAGTCCTGGCATTACCATTAACATTTCTTGAGAATCCTGCTGAACATTTTGAGAAAACATTACTAATCCAGTACAGTGTTCTACCTTTTATACCATTCTGCAGCCCTGTTGGTGGTAACTTGTCTGTCTTTGGCTTCATATGGACTATAGCCTGAAATGCATGTTTACTTTGGATAACAAAATGACTCATAAACATTTAAAACCTTGAATTGGTTCTGGAAAGGGCACCAGTACTAACTTGTTTTCCACAGCTCTGGCAGGCATATTATTCTCCTCTACTTTATTGTAACAGTACTTACATATAACTTGCCATGTGTACAAGTCAAAGCGTTATTCTACAAATAAGTACAAGGCAAACTTTTGCTCGTTAATATTTTCATTTTCACTTTTCAAATATAATCAATCAATCAAAGCTTTATTTTGTCAATACATTTCATAAAAGCATATAAATAGTAAAAGCTATAAAAATAACATAAA
The DNA here is from genome assembly GCF_964263255.1 of Lissotriton vulgaris. NCBI lineage: Eukaryota > Metazoa > Chordata > Amphibia > Caudata > Salamandridae > Lissotriton > Lissotriton vulgaris. Next base: position 1,502,511,807 of record NC_141685.1, on the reverse strand, counting down.
TACATTATACTTAAAATAATCCATGCCACAACAAGCAGTGGGAATAAGTTTACGTCTTAGCCCTATTGGCTAATGTAAGTCCGTCTGGCTTGTTTTACAACATTCAGGCATAGCCACTGTTGGAAATGGCACTTTTGCAGGGTTTTCCCCAAACTTATTGCTTTTTCCACCTTTGTTTCTCCTGACCTGTGGTTGTTGGCAATAGGACTCTAGGCTCTTTACCACTGCTGATCAGTGCTAAAGTGCATATGCTCTCTGTATAAATTGTTATTGTGATTGGTTATCCATGATTAGCATATTTGTTTTACGAGTAGGTCCCTAGTAAAGTGCAGTGAGTGTGCCAAAACTGCTGATTCAAATGCTACTAGTGAGCTACTAATGGCCATGACTGAACTGGGGTGGTGGAGTGAGCTAAAGAATGATGATGGATTAAACCCAGATTAGTTGACTGGCGGTGAGTGTTTGATTTGCTCAAACACTCCGTCCATCATCCCCTTTGGTATCACTTTGTTTGCCCTGAGTTGGCAGGGTATGCCCAAACCTGGGGCCCTTGCTCACTCTACCACTGGATTCAAGATAGCCTAGCTGATGAGGATTGTGAATCCGAAACCGGTCCCAGGATGCTTGTTTCCAGTCCAGGGAAGACATGGCTTGGCAGTTCGGGCTGGACTGTTCCCATGAGGCACAGGGTCTGACTGATTTGCATATTGCCATGTCTGAACTGGGGTGGTGGAGTGAGCTAAAGAATGATGATGGATTAAACCCAGATCAGTTGACTGGGGGTGAGTGTTTGATTTGCTCAAACACTCCGTCCATCATCTCCTTTGGTATCGCTTTGTTCGCCCTGAGTTGGCAGGGTATGCCCAGATGTGGGTCCCTTGCTCACTCTACCACTGGATTCAAGAGAGCCTGGCTGATGAGGATTATGAATCCGAAACCGGTCCCAGAATGATTGTTTCTGGTCCAGGAAAGACATGGCTGGGCAGTTCGGGCTGGACTGTTCCCATGAGGCACAGGGTCAGACTGATTTGCATATGTCCATGTCTGAACTGGGGTGGTGGAGTGAGCTAAAGATTGATGATGGATTAAACCCAGATCAGTTGACTGGGGGTAAGTGTTTGATTTGCTCAAACACTCCGTCCATCATCCCCTTTGATACCACTAGTGGGCCTGCAGCACTGATTATGCCACCCACATGAGTAGCCCTAAAATGGTGTCTCAGGCCTCCCACCGCAGTGCCTGTGTGCAGTTGCTAACTGTCATGATGACCTGACCAGTGTCCCCTCTGGCCAGGCCTAACCCTTCCCTTCAGTGTACATTGGACATCCCTATGGAAGGCCCAATTTACCCCCGGGGCAGGGTGCAGTGTATGTGAAAGGTAGATCATGTACTAATGTAGGTGACATGCTCTGATAGTGAAATACTGCCAATTTAATTTTTTCACTATTGAAAGGCTATCTTGCCCATAGGCTAGATTAGGAATTGCTGTGTATAATGTTTACCTGCATATCTTCCCAAAGGAGCAAAATAGAAAATTAAAGTCTAGTATCCCTGAGCTCGGAATTTAATAACCCATCTTTTAGGAAGGATGGTTTTTAAATCCTGTGTTTGAAAACATCACTTTTAGAAAGTGGCTGTTTTCTTGTCTGACCTTTCTGTGTGCCTTGGCTTTTTTGTGAATTAACTGTCTGGTTTGTGAGTGACAGGGGCTGGGGTGGCTCCAGGAGGATAAATGAGTCAGCCCTAGGCTGAATAGCTTCATCTGCATCTTGAGTGGTGGGAGGGGGTAGGGCCAGGGCCTGAATAGGGCTGTGCCTGCCTTCCACAATACTGGCTCCACCTCCTGCTGGGCGGCTGACGACCCTGTCCCTCTCTCTCAAAGGAAAGAAGCAGTCATGTAAACAGAGTGCTCCAGGACTGACCGGAACTGGTTTGGACTAGGCCATGGCCTCTCTGCCTTCAGAGAACAGTGAGAATATGGGTATAAAAAGGAATACCCAGACCCCAGAAAAGCAGACCATCCTGGAATCAAGAAGGAACCTCTGCAAAGGAGAAAAGCTTGAAGACTGAAGAGGAAGGACTGCCCTGCTGTGTTTTTGTGGGCTGACCTGCAGTTACTATTCTGCCAAGGAGAGGGGAAGGACTTTGCTGTTGTTGTGTCCCCTTGCTAGAAGAGATCTCCAAGGTCCTGAGAAGAGCTGGCCTCCTGGGCCAGACAGACGAAGATAAACGCTGAGCCGCGCATCGTCACCACAAAAAAGATCGGCGCAGTCCCGGAGATCGAACCTGCAACCCGGAATCCATACAAGGTATCGCATCACTCCCCATACAGATCGGATTCGATGCAACCCGCCCGCTGCATGCAGCGGGGTTGTTACATTGCCTCCCCAGGGTCTCAGGAGTGATGCATTTCTTGTTTTCCAATGCTGTGGCTTCGACATGGAACTTTTGTCACGCCTACAGGTACTTTTGGGCTAAAAGTGTCGCAACTATGGATTATTTTGGCGCAAATCCTAGAACTGTTTTAAAATCATATCCTTGAACTGTGTATGTTTTGGTCTTGTGTACTTTAGATAAAGATACTTTATTTTTCTAAACTGATGTGGATTCCATTTGTGGTGTTTTCACTGTGTTACTGTGAGTGTTGGTACAAATACTTTACACATTGCCTTTGATAAGTCTGTCTGCTCGTACCAAGCTATCAAGGGGGTGAGCAGGGGTTATCCAAAGAGTGTATCCCCCTTACCCTGACTAGAAGCAAGGGTCCCTATTTGGACATTGTTACCTACCTCTGCCAACTAGAGACCCCCAGATCTAACAGCCACTGATAGAGTTACATCTTGGATCGTATAGCACACGTCCATCCCAAGAACTTGGCAACAGATGTTGCATATTTTGCTGAAGAATGTTTGTGCAATATATAAGTCAACAGTCCATGTTTGAATTTTGTAGTGAGAGTGTTGATAATATATACACTCATTTCAGAGCACACTGTGTTACATTTTATAATCTCTTCTTCGAAACCATCAACTATAATACCTGTGACCTATTCTGCAACTCTTCCTGTTATAATATCTTCATTTTCAGTAGAGTCCTGCACTGGACAAAAGTCTTGAAACTGCATATCATCACAAACATGTTCTTCCTCTGCCACAGTACAATGCAAAAGTGCTTTATTCATTTCTCCTAAACATAAAGTAGGAGTTTTTATATAGTACAGCCTCCTAAGTAAAGTTTGCATTGTTGAGCGGTGTTCAGCTAACATCCTAAAATGATGATAGGTGTTTTGGCACACTTTCTTTGATAAATAAGCTAGTGAGTACCCCTTACAATTTGTATGCTTTCTGACCTTGCAAATATCCAATCCTTGTAAAGTACTTATTTTGTGTCTTAAACTCTGCCATGGGAAGATACGTAGAAATTCTCCTACTATATCAATGGATTGCTGATGAATACTGCAAACATTGCTACAAATCAATTTGTATACAGGGCCTGACTACTCCTTCTCTGTACCTCTTTTGCAATAAGTTGTTCTACATTTCTATATACCATCAGCTCTTTCACAATAGGAGACCCAAAAAAAGGATGGATTGAGGCCCAGATTTCTGCACTGGGGTGAATCTATGACATTGCTCTGCATTCTGTACATCGATTTTTTTTTAAGCATTCGTCACCCCAAGTGGGACGGGTATGCCCAGACGTGGGTCCCGTGCTCTTCATGCCACTGTAGTCAAGCTATCCTGGCTGATGAGGGGTTAAACCTCGATACCGGTCCTAGCATGCTTCTATCCAGTCCAGGGATAACCTGGCCTGGCAGTTCAGGCTGCACTGTTCCCATTGAGCACAGGGTCAAGACTGATTTGCATATGGATTGTTTCAAACTGGAATGGCATGCTGATAAAACAACTATGGATTTAGGCCCAGATCTCTGTACTGGGGTGAATGTATGACATTGCTCTGTATTCTGTCCATCAATTGTTCTTTTTGCATTTGTCACTCCGAGTGGGACAGGTATGTCCAGACAAGGGTCCCGTGCTCTCCATGCCATTGCAGTCGACCGATCCTGGCTGATGAGGGATGAAACCCCGAAACCTGTCCTAGGATGCTTGTTTCCAGTCCAGGGAGAACCTGGCCTGGCAGTTCAGGATGCACTATTCCCATTAAGCACAGGGTTAAGACTGATTTGCATATGGGTTAAAACTGGAATTGCATGGTGAGCAAAACAAGGATGAATGTAGGTCCAGATCTCTGTACTAGGGTAAATGTATGACATTGTTCTACATTCTGTCCATCAATTGTTCTTTTTGCGCTCATCAACCTGTGTGGGACGGGTATCCCCAGACGTGGGTCCTGTGCTCTCTATGCTGCTGGAGTCAAGCTATCCTGGCTGATGAGGGTTGAAACCCCAAAACCGGTCCTCGGATGCTTATTTACAGTCATGGGAGAACCTGGCCTGGCAGTTCAGGCTAGACTGTTCTCATTGGGCACAGGGTCAAGACTGATTTGCATATGGCTGGGTTCAAACTTAAATGGCATGGTGAGCAAAAAAACTATGGATTTAGGCCCAGATCTCTGTACTGGGTTGAATGTATGACTTTGTTTTGCATTATGTCCATCAATTGTTCTTTTTGGATTCTTAATTTCATAACATCGTCCTCTTTCATCAATAGCATGAACTAATGTGGTATCCTGGAGATAGCTTTCTTCATTAAAGGAAGGGTGTGTAGTAAAGTCTTCATTCCATTTATAATAAAAATGAAGGGGCAGATTTTCAAAGAGTTTGCGCTGGTGCTCGCATTACGAAAAGTGGCGCAAAAACTTGCACACATTTTCACATAGGCTCAAGTAATTATTTTATTCATATTTTAAAGTTAGTGTGATGCACAAACGGCTTTGCATCACTCTGTGCTAAGGTCGATTTAATGTTTGCAGATGCACAACAAATATCTACTGGCGGTGGCAACCATGGAGATTATTAGTGACTTTCACCATCAGCGGATAGTTGCCTTGGTGAAAAAGAAAACACAGAGGAAGGAAAGAATCTACAAGCAGAGAATATCACTCATCCACATGGAGATACTGGTAGCAGGATCCTCTTCTGACTGCTGCATTAAGGGGAATGGGTTGTGCGCTAGTTCCGCAATGCCTCCTGTTATAATTATTCACTTTCACTCATGCAGCACAGTGCAAAGCTAAGGTTTTCTGGTGCAGCGCAAATTCTACTCAACCGTAGGAAACCTGCCGCAAACGATTTTCTCTTCAAAGCACAGGCCTTATCAACTACTCCTTCTTTCTGTTTCAGTGCCTCTCTCCGTCTTCTATACTTCTTCATATTTCTCAGTAGATTGACAACCACTCTACTAGGAAACATCTTGGCTCTGATTTCCTTAAACTGCTTCTGTCTCCTGGTTAAGGTGTGTCCATCTTTCCTGTTCTTGTAATATACATGTTGTTTGCTCTTATTCTTTCTTATAGTTTTCATTTTCTTTTTAATAGTTTTTTTAATCTTTGCAGGTATCTTCATATATTTTTAAGAAATGACTTTGTCCTCTCACCAGAAGCTCTTTTTTCTTTCACCACCTTTGCTGCATTATGGACTTTTTGTGTCTTAGTTCTGCATAGATACTGTAGTTGAATCTGTTTGTTTTCCTCCAAGCTTTTGAAGGCATTCTAACTGTCTGTATTTATGTAGATATTGTTCTGAAAAAGAAAGTATATTTAAATGTTTTCTCTAGCTAACGTACCAACTACTTTACTGTTGATTTACACATATTATAAAAATGGTTTTTATGTTATTTTGCAATATGAAATCTACAGTTGAACTTAGCTATATAACAACATGCAATTACTTCAGTATACCAAACACAAAGCAAAAAATTGTTTGTTATCAAACTCTCAGATGCATCTTCATTTCTAATGTACATTTGTAAAATAATTTAAAAGTTATGTACATACCAGTGAATTAAGTTTGTAGATTATATTGTTGTTTTAGCTCCTTCTGGATCCTTTTGACACAGTTAGGAATTGTAAATACTAAGCACAAGAATAGTGCACCACTCTCATACAAAACAACTATAAAAGGGCAACCTCTTCAATTTTCCACTTTGCGATCATGGGAAAGGCAGCAAATGAAATAATTTCTTTCATTTTAGAGAACTCTATCTCCACTTGTGAGTGGTTAGCATCTGTTAACCCTTTCCCTCTCTTTCAAAAAGAGATTCCTGTTTATGCGTGTTTGCAATGCTTTCACAATCATTGCAGAGAAATCGCAAAAGAAAACAGGAGTCCAAACCTATATTAAGTTTTAGTTTTTTTAAATGTAAATACTGCAAAACAGTTTATTGCATAGTTCTGTATTGGAAATTAAAGGTATCATTACTTAACTTGTGTCACAACTCCTCAACTCAACCCATTGGAACTAGGAGGTCTACCTTTCACAGCACTTTCTACAAGGGGCACTCTACTTCCAAATTTGATACTTCGGATGTGGTGTACTCCACGGATTCAAAAGTATATCCATGTCTGTATTACATTTCGTTTTTTAAACAACAACTAACAAAAGGACTTCTTGCTGATGCATCCAACACACTAGTGAGTTGTTTTCACTTACATGCTGACAGCATCCAATGAAATATATCTTTTTTTTTAAATTAGAAAACATGTCCCTTGTAACTGTTTTTCATGTGGAAAACTACCTCATTCAGCTCTATCCTTCTCCTGACTGCTATTGCTCCTTCACTTCAAAATACTTAGGGTCATATTTTCAAGCCCCTATTGCCACTAGAACGTCACGTCTTTTGATTTTCCCGTGCCAATAGGGCCAGCACCCTATTCTCAAGGCTGCGTTAACCGACTTAACACTGCCTTGAAAATAGGGCCTCTTTTGTGCAAAACTTAGCTTGAAAGGGGGCATGCAGTGGGTGTCACAGTGGGCGTACCACCGCAACATCCATTGAATTCGATGCTGCAACTTATTATAAAGGTTGGCGATAATAGGTAGCAGCACAAAACTTAAGAGCAGAAAAATCCTGGTCTTAATGTGGCGAAATGAGAAGACATGCTTAATTTCTCCTCGTTTTTGCTATTTCCATGTGTGCTGCCTTGTGCAGCACACATGGTAATAGCAAAATGCCATGGTTTGTGTATGTACAATAAGGTGTCCCTTTCTCTACATAAACAAACCTTTTAAAAATGCAGTTTTGTAACTTACATGTGTGCTGCATGAAGCAGTATACATGTAAGTTACTATACAACATTTAAGGTTTGTTTATGTGCAGGAAGGGACACCTTCCAGTACATAAACAACCCTCCTTGCTCGCAGACACCCTTGCACTAAGGTGCAAGGGTGCCTGCGTTGGCGTTAAACCATGAGAGATTCTTGAGAATAGGGTGCAGCGTGGCGTGTCTGAAGTTGAGTTGAGAGGCATTAAGCCAAGGAGGCTACGGCCTCTCACCGCCACTTACTCTTAAATATACCCCACGGAGTGTGGATTGTTGGCCACAGCTATGTCGATTGGGCTAAAGAGGCTGCAAACAAGAGAGGTATTGACAGGGACCCGGGTTTGCCAAATGTGGAGATTACTTGGTTTGACCAGATATGATTAAACGTTTTATCAGTTGCTGGCTTTAGTTAAAACCATTGTGGGTTACCAAGCTCCTCACCCTATGATTGTGCACTGTGGTGGTAATGACCTAGGCAATCTGACTGTGATAGTGCTGGAAATCCTAATGAAAAGATACCATTGCAGAACTGATGTCGCTTTTCCCTCATACTGTCTTGTGCACTCTAATAAATGCCAAAGACAGAAAAGGAAGGGGTCAAATTAGTTCTGTCCACAGATTGACAAAGCCAGAAAACATGTTAATAAAACTGTTTCTGCATTCCTCAAAGACTATAACATGGGCTCAATCTATAACACCAATCTGCATTTTGACATGCATGGAATTTATAGAAATAATGGAATGAGCTTTACATACGAAGGTAACAGGGTGTTTGTAAGTAACTTGAAACTCTCATCCGGTCTTATGTGTAGCTGTCAAATACACATAATCAATTCGAAAGCTCATGTCAGAGCCACCATAGTGCCTAAAATATAGCTAACTTTCTTTATAAAGATCTGTTTTTTTAGTTTTGGGACTCTTCACGAAGATGTCGCAATAAACATGAATAAGTCACGAAATCGAAAAATAAAAGCAGACATTCAACAGCCACCAGCACATGCAAAAATAATCTACACATATTACTATATACATGTTTCTTTAAAAAAATGTTTAAACTCATGTTTTTATATTAAGTTTCTTTAAATCAATTTTCTGTTTTCACAGTTATTCAGGGCGTTGTAACAACATCCTTAACCATGACGATCGCACCTCTTCCATCAAGTGAAAAACACATATGAGAGTATTTTGGGCCCTAGGGGTTTAATACTATACAAATAAAAGTCATGTTTTTCTATTGAGTTTCTATAAACCAACTCTAAAACATATTTTACATTTTGCAGTGATGCCTGGTGTTGCAATGACGTTGGTACCCATGATGAATGCACTTTTTGTACATGCTGAAAAACACATATATGCACACATATTATAGCATTTTTGGCACTTGGGGTTTAATACTGTACAGGCCAAACTCATGTTTTTCTAGTGATTTTCTACAAAAAGCATCTCTAAAACGTATTTTCTGCTTTCGCAGTGATGCCGAAACTCGTCATGATGTCGGTACCCACGATCACCGTGAAGACGTCATGAAAACGCAATGCAAATGCAGGAATTCAATTGACACCGCCACATTAAATATTATAACTATATGATTCATCCTAACGATCAGACTAGATAAATCACTATCTAACTAACTTCATAAAAACATTCATCAGTGTCTCAGTATCTCTAGAACAGTAACAATGTTAATTGGTGCTAATTGGTGGCGAAATAAAAGAGGGGCTACCAAAATGCCTCCTTTGACTTCCTGCGCTCGTCATGAAGGCCAGTGATCAAAGAGCGCTATGGCTCTGAAACGCATTAGGCAGATGACAAACCCTGAGGGAGGGGAAGCCCCCGAGTATTAAAGTGATGGTAATCGAGAGTGCACTTCGAAGCGCTGGTTCTTTGTTATACAATAAATTTGCGGCAGTCTATTATCGCGAAGCTGCACCACTCGGATTGGGGGCCGTGGAGACACTAGGATTGCAGAGAGTCTCCTTTGGACGATCCTCTCAGCTTGATTGTCGGAAGCCCGTCGCCCTGGGGGGCCCACTGAAGGGCCAGGTTCAAATCAAATTAATTAATTCATGAAGATGCACCGGACCCACTATGGTGAAGAAAACACAAAGGGGGCACCAAGCCTACTACAGGAGCCTACTATAGACTCGAAGTACCAGAATGCAACACAATGTTTATTGGTGCTATTTGTTGGTGAAATAAAAGAGGTGCTACCAAATGCAGGGAGGGGAAGCCGCTGAGCATCAAAGTGACGGTGATCGAGAGTGCACTTCGAAGTGCTGGTTCTTTGTGATACAATAAAATTGCGGCAGTCTATTGTCGCGAAGCTGCACCACTCGGATTGGGGGCCGTGGAGACACTCGGATTGCAGAAAGTCTCCTTTGGACGATCCTGTCAGCTTGATTGTCAGAAGCCCGTCGCCCTGGGGTGCCCACTGGAGGGCCAGGTTCAAATCAAATTAATTAATTCATGAAGATGCGCCGGACCCACTATGGTGAAGAAAACACAAAGGGGGCACCAAGCCTACTACAGGGGCCTACTATAGACTCGAAGTACCAGAATGCAACACAATGTTAATTGATGCTCATTGGTGGCAAAATAAAAGAGGTGCTACCAAAACGCTTTCTTTGACTTCCTGCGCTCGTCATGAAGGCCTGTGATCAAAGAGCGCTACAGCTCTGAAACGCATTAGGCAGATGACAAACCCTGAGGGAGAGGAAGCTGCTGAGCATTAAAGTGACGGTGATCGAGTGTGCACTTCGAAGCGCTGGTTCTTTGTGATACAATAAAATTGCGGCAGTCTATTGTCGCGAAGCTGCACCACTCGGATTGGGGGCCGTGGAAACACTAGGATTGCAGAAATTCTCCTTTGGACGATCCTGTCAGCTTGATTGTCAGAAGCCCGTCACCCTAGGGTGCCCACTGGAGGGCCAGGTTCAAATCAAATTAATTAATTCATGAAGATGCGCCGGACCCACTATGGTGAAGAAAACACAAAGGGGTCACCAAGCCTACTACAGGGGCCTACTATAGACTCGAAGTACCAGAATGCAACACAATGTTAATTGATGCTAATTGGTGGCAAAATAAAAGAGGTGCTACCAAAACGCCTCCTTTGACTTCCTGCGCTCCTCATGAAGAGCGCTACAGCTCTAAAACGTGTCAGGCAGATGACAAACCCTGAGGGAGGGGAAGCCGCTGAGAATGTTAGTGACGGTGATCGAGAGTGCACTTTGAAGCGCTGGTTCTTTGTGATACAATATATATATATATATATATACATCTTTGTTTATGTACATATTTTATAGATAAAATATATCAGTTACTGGCCCCAACCCTGTTCAACCTCTTCGTGTCAGACCTCACCAACAAGCTGGACAAATGCAATCATCATGCCCTGAATCTGGGGGGCTTAACCCTATCGAACCTCCTGTATGCAGAGGACCTCTTACTTATCAGCCGCACTCCAGTCGGCTTGCATCATTTGATAAATGCCACAAGTAACTTCGCTGACAAGAAAGGACTGAGCATAAACCTTGAAAAATCCAAAGTTATGGTATTAAACCAACGGATCAACAAATGTCATCCCCGATGGAAAATGGGGGCAGGTTGCTGGAGACGGCAGAGGAATACAAGTATTATTTGATAGAAATGGCTTGTTCATCAAACAGAAAGCATCCATCAAAGGTAGAGGGACCGCACTGGCAGTTGCATTAAAAAACATCAAGAATAAATAACTGGCCCTAGTCTTCTTCCACTACTAGAAGTGCTTCGAGCAAGACTCTTACCCTCGATCACTTACGGTAGTGATTCAATGAGAGGAAGAGACAAAGTTACCTTGGACAATGTAGTCGCCAAGGCATTAAGAATAATATTCAAACTCCTGCAGTTCACTTTGCCAGCTCAAATAAGGCTAGAGCTTGGGATTCAAAAGCAGCCAATTTCATGGAAGGGTGCCTACGCCAAATGCTGGTTCAAAATAAAGAGAGCCGAGCCAGGCACATTGAACTCATACTTGTGGAAGGAAATCACAAGGAAAAACGACAGCACAGGCATGAGTTACCTTCAATCAGCAATCAGGCTGCTTGCTCTACAGGACCTATGGGAATCTAGCACATCTCTAAAATGTTTCAAGGCCCTGGTAAACAAATCAGAAAACATTGTATTTCTCGCAGAAGACAAAGCTGTCCTCTGCAGGAGGGCCCCCGGCTGGTTTGTAATTCAGAGTCACGCGGCGGCAAAGCCCCAACCATATCTAGGAACAGGTTTCTCGAGAATCACAAAAGAAAGGTTCTTACTTCTGAGGTTGGGAATTTTACCGCAAGTGTCACCTCCTACCGTGGGAACGCACAGATGCTTCAAACCGCTGTAGATTATGCGGAGACCTCTATGAGGACATATTACATCTACTATGCATCTGCAATGGCTTAGGAGTTGAACGAAGACAGCTATTAAAGCCGCACCTGATTACAAGCTAGATACGATCATGCAGGGAGGCGGTAAAGGCTTGTTTCGAGGGCAGCAACATCCGGCTGGCCTGTAGCCTTGCCCGGTTTATGAGTGCAGCAAATGCAAAGTTAAGCCTGGAAGTACTCCAACAAACTGCCCATCAGTTTAGGCCCACTGGCCTCTGAGAGAAGTACAACAACATTGTCCATAAGGATCGCTTCTGACAACTCTGTTTATTATAACGGTTCTCACGCACTCTTGCAGCCACCTTGGGCCAGTAGCCAGCTTAGCGACACAAATTTTATACATTTTTTCTTAGGGGCGCAACGATCCAGGAGAGCAAATGCTATGATGAACTATAGACTGCCACCTTCAATAACAAACTCTCTGTTGCCCACTACAATCTAAAACACTTTTAAGATCTAAATCCTAAATACAAATTTTAATGGTCCTGTGTCTACCCAGGAGTTTCCAGTAATTGGCACTCTGACAAATGTTGTATTCTGAGCCATCTGACCCTCCTTGTTGGCTGCCTCGTACACCAGCTTTTACTCGCTTGCAATTTTATGGAATTACTAGCAGCCTGCCCCAGCGTTGCCCGGGGCAGAAGGGGGCTGGGGGAAGCATTTCAGGCGTGCGTGCACTCCCGCCCCCACCCACCACGACATTATCTGTGTCCCGGACAATGTCGTGGCGGGCGGGGGCCGGGGCGGGAGTGCATGCAAGCCTGAAATGCTGCCCCCAGACCCTGAGCCTTACCGCAGTTGTTCTGGGCCAACCTCCCGCACCGGCTCCCTACCGTCCCGTGTCCCAGAGCCTTACCTGAGCCGCCGCTCCTCCCCGAGCTCCTCACTTCACCGCGCTCCTCCTCGTCATCACGTACGTTGCGGCCAGCGCTACGTCGTGGCCGTCAACGTCGCGGCCGGCGCTACTTTTCTACTTTCAGGGCACTACTTTTTTTTTAAAGTTATATTTTTAAATTTACGTTTTTTTTTATTTTCTATAGCCATGTCCATCTGCACACCCTGAGGATTACAACAATGTATTGGGTGTGTGGATTGGCGCTGTGGTTCCCGAGTTTACCTTGCCAAAAGGTTTGCGTTCTCTCTTTATAATAGTAGTATAGATTGTAATTTGTAAACAAGCACTTAAGGATTGTAGTATTTCTAATGAGGTCGTTTTGCTTTTTCAAACAAATGTTTTAACCTTTTGCAAAGGTTTTAATTAATCATGCAATAAAGTGTATTTGCTTTGCCATATCAGTTATTACGACGCATAATGTTATGTTTCACAGGAACCAATATGGGGGAAGGAAAGACGTGTTGGAATTTAGCGGTGCTAAGTTGCAACTAAGAGATATTAAAACACATATGATTACAATTTTATACAGATGATATTTACTTTTGTTGAAATAATGGAAACTTTGTAAAATGATATCCAAAATTATATGCTTAACATTCTGCATGTCACAAACAACAATTAACTCAGTTCTTCCCTTCATTAACTGACAGCATTGCACAAGGATAATTGTTCAATTTCTGAGCTAGACTTGTCAAAGTAGAAAAACAGAATGGAGAAGCACAAGAGCCGACTTCTTCAATCTCTTGTCAGAGCTTTACCAATCATGGAAATCATTTTGAATGTTTTGAGAAAGAAAGGGAGAACCACGCTGTCCTGCTTGGAAGGTAATATTTGCCCAGCAGTTACAGATCTATCAGTCAAAATAATGCTGCACCAATTTCTGTTCTAAATTGTAAGAAAACCAATTTCATCCATTCATAAAAATACATTCAAACATCTGCGTAGAAAAGATTTGTTCTACATCAAATACTGAAACAAAGGATATATGTTTCCTTTATCACAAGTTGTCGGGAATAAGGTGATTTACATACGCCATACAGACCCTCATTACTAGTGCTCTCTTAAATTCCAGTATGTATGGGTAACTTCTAATAACAGCACACATACATGACATAGCTTCACGGCTAACATTGCAGCCCCTCAATTTTCCACAGGTAAATTTCATGAGGTCGAACTAGGAAATTATTTGAACATGTGGATTTTGATACAGTGTGGCAAATTCCCCACAGACCTACAATTGGTACTTTTCATCACACCCAATACATTCCACCCACGTGAGTCCCACAATAAAACACCAGGCCACTAGTAACCTGGGTCCCAAAAAATACTAGGATATGGGTATTTACCAGGTGTAGTAAAGTTTAACATGAAACTGAAGCATAACATGAACACCAGCTTTTTATCAAGCTGAATTTGCATACTTTGCTTTTTTTCCGGGCCCATTTTCCCTGAAGCATTTAGGTAAGCTTTTCTTGCTGAAATGTATCAGGGGAATATTGTGAGAGTGTGAAAATTACCGCAAATCTCGTACTTCTTACTGCTGTGCAAACTCTGGTTTCGACAGGTATCAGAATGTTGCTCTGGTAATATAATCAGAATTCCAGAGTTTTTGTTAAAATATTAGGCCATCGCTTAGCTGAAACATCTGGTAATCATTACAATCTTTGAAGTTCATCATTACAACTACAACTAACCAGGCACACATGGGGACCCCTTGTAAATAGCGAGGAAAAAAGGGAGCAAAGTGGTGGTCCTCCTCTATTGAAAGTCACAGAGGTGTGCACATTTTGGTGTGTTCAAATTATTGGAGATAATACAATTTTTAAATAGAATGGAACAATTAGAGCCATGAGGCGCTAAGATTTTGTACACTTTAAACTGTCCAGCCTTGACAACTTACACTGATTGTACAGGCTTGAGATATCACGAAGAGCAGACTGCAGTCCCACAGTTAACTGCATACTTTCCCCCATATCTGAATGGTTGTGTGCCCCATATGTGGAGTGGAGTGGTGTGGCTCACTGGTTAGAGGCGGCAGACCCGGGAGCAGAAGTCGGCCGGGACCAGGGTTCAATTCCCGACGCGGCAGGGTCTTGGACTTTGGTCAGCGGACTCGATAATTCTCGCTTCGGTGCCTACTCTAATCAGGGGTCCCACTCGGCAACTCTGGGCATTAGCTTGCCTAATCTCCACAACGGCCCCTCCAACGCCGGGGATGCTTGGCTCCACCTTGGGGACTCCCAGCAGGGACCATCCCACAGGGAAAGCCAGGGTGGGTTCCCCAGCGTTACACAGCGCCAGGAAACCTCCGGGTAACAGTGCGCTTTACAAGCTCAAACATAATAATAATATGTCATTATACCTACTGTCACAATGCCAGAACATTGTGCTTTTGAATGCTGATATGCCAATCTGCTACCCCATGCAGACTCCAATCGAAGCATTCACAGTTTTCTCCAGGAGTAACTACTACATTTCTGATTCATTGATATGCATGGTGTGAAAAATTGGCCTATGGTTGAGGGGAGTGAAACCCTACTCAAGGGTTTCACTCCCCTCAACCATTTGGCCAATGTTGCATGTGTCTCACCTTACAATTCTTGTAGGTGAGACACATGCTACATCAAATTAATCTGTACTTAACCCTCTCGAGGCTTAGCACAAAAACAGTTTAATTAAACTTAGAGGCAACTTACGATTGCTTCAGCACCTGTGAGTACATTTCTGTAAATTTGATTCATTGAGTCAACTAATATATTTCTTGATAATGCTAATGTTCTTGAAGTTCCAACTAATAAATAAATATATATATATATTTTTAACTTAGAGTCAATGTGTAAAGTAGTTATGCAACACTACAAACAATAATAAAGGGAAACACAACACAATAAAAATCCCACATCAATTTAAGGAAAAAAAGAGTAAGTTTTAATAAATTACCTGTCGCTGAAATTACAAAAATCCAATGAGTAGAACCAGAGATATTCAATTCTATAGGTTTTGTGAAAATAAAGCACTAAGAAGCAAAAAAACACCAACCACAGCTTTCTTTGACCGTGTCCAAGTCACAAGTTCAGGCTGACCACAATGGAGTGTGGGCTGGACAGAGGACTGAGCACAGTCCGTTGAAAAGTACCTTGTGGCCTAGCCATTGAGTTGTGAATTTCCTGCATGAAGTAGATCTGACCTGCTTCGAGGAGTCGTCGACAAGGAGCTATGATGCGAGTTCCAGTGCCAAAATGCATTGCACAGCAGTGGAGTTGATGATCATCAGTGAAGAGCTGCAATGAGAGGCCCAGTGTTTAGATGTATCTTGCAGCAGTGGAGTTGTTGAGCCATGGACATAAGCTTGTGATGAAAGGTTCTGTGTCATCGCTGAGGAAACTGCTGGGGCTTGTGAAGACTTGAGATGCAGTTTGTCAGCACTGAGGATGAGATGTGTCACAATTGGTCAATGTCGGTGTCAGGCAGCATTGGCATTGAAGAAGCCACTGCGAATTGTGAGGGCTTGTGCTGAGATGTGTGGGCAACGAGCTGGATCGCGCAGAGTCGATTGGGTGCTGTGTTGCACTGCGTTGAGATCCATGGAGTCGGATCAACGTTGAGATGCATGGAGTTGGCTTGACATCAAAGAAGCCTATTATTTCTCTGTGGCTTGTACAGTGGAGTAGCTGATTGACCTTAGAGATCCCTTGGAGTCATAGGTCTACACAGGTGTGCTAGGTTCTGCAAAGCAGCTTCCATCAGCAGAAGAGTCCTGGTGCAATAACTGCAGGCCTTGGACAGCAAAGAAGTACTTGATCAGCAAGCAGGTCATCAAGGCAGACTTCAGAGTTGGGCAGTCCATTTTCCTGGCAAAGTCCACAGGTCCAAAAGAGACTTGAAGAGTTCTTTCTCAGCGTTCAATATATATAGCTGATACTTTCTTTGAACTGTTGAAGTTTCAGGTGGTTCTCCTGACAGAGGTGTCTGGAATTTCCTGCCTCCCTGCCCTGGTCCCAGTCTGTCTCCGGGCACAATAGACTAGTGTGAAATCCTCTTTGTGTAAGCTGAGGCAGTTCCTTGGAGGTAAAAGTATGGTAGGTGACAGCTCCACCCTCAATCAAGTTTGAGAAGGCCCATCCTGCCACCACCCAGACCCTTCTTTGAGATACCCTCTTGGAGGAGTACATAAAGGCCAACTGCCTATTTACCTAGTCATATGACCTAGGAACAGGCTGCAGGCAGCAAATACTAAGGATAGGAAAATACAAACTTTCTAAAATGTATAATTTTCAAAATAATGACTTTTAATCTGACTTTACCATTAAAGAGGATTTTAAATTATAATTCCTCATAAACCAAATACGACTTTTATGGACGCAAATTTTATTCGATGTTATTGGAAAATGTATAGCGAGTTCAAACCGGGAGGAGGGGAGGAGGGGAGGAGACTGGAAGAATGATTCATGGTAAGAACTGTCTGGACAGCAAAATATCAAAAGTTTTACTTTTCAAGGTTTAATGTCTGAAAGTCTAGAGTATCAGTATGTGAAAATGGGGAGTTTGCTTATTCCCAGGTGTTTACTGAGATTCTATTGCAGGATGATGACAGAAGAAAAAATACTGCAAAATAGAAGTTTTGTGTTGATATTAGTGCGTGTTCCCAGAATAACAGCTGGATTTAGGATTTCTTTCCAATACTCCGGCTGGAGTCTCATTTCTGAGCTTCTTAGACTTCTCTAAATGAGAGGATATTTAGCCGATTTCTCTTCTGACTGTTGATTTAAGAAGGTGAATATTTCCAGTCTCAGATGCAAAGGCTTCATGCTTACACATTGGTTCTCTAAACAGAGCTCTTAATTGTGTTTCTGAACTGACACCTAGTTTTTTTCTCTCATTATTCAATTATATTTATAATGGAGAATGTTCCTTTTTCGAAAATGCTTGCTGTATTATTTCTATATTAACTTTGATCCTAATGAAAATGTTGTTCTATTTCATAATCAATTATCGATTGATTGATTATTATAAATTATGATGCTGAAATTTAAACATTAATACCTCATGAATATACAAATGAAGGCCTAAAAGATTTGAAAATAAAATCTTTTTAAACACCGATTAATTCTCTTTATTGACTGAACTAAAAGTTTTTAGTTATTTACTGCTATGTAGATGATTGCTCCTTACTTCTCCTTGTCAACAAACAAAGGTCCATATTACCAGTGGAGGGGGTTATTTAATGATTACACAAGAAGTTTAAGCGATAGAAAACCTTGCGTTCTCACTTTCCTACTTATTCTCAATCAAAAGGTAGCTCTCATGAAACGTAAAAATATAACCCAATGTTATCCTTTGAAGGGGGTAGGCCTCACTATTGTGAAAGACAAATGTAGGAGTTTTTCTCTACTAGGACGTGTAAAATTTAAAAGTACATGTCCAACTTTTTAAAATATACTGAACCCTGCCCTCCGGGTTGTGTAGTGCATACCCTCACAGTATTTGTTTGTATTAAAATAGAAGGTCTAGGCCTGGTAAAGGTCTATTTTACAATGGTGAAATGGCAGTGTAAAATTGCTCGCATAAGCTGCGATTGCAGGCTTGAGGCATCCTTGAAAGGGCTACTTAAGGGGGTGGCACAATAAGTGCCACAGCCCCACAAGAGCTTTTTAATTTACCAGCTCCTGGCATAAGGTATACCACTTTACTTGCAACTTAGAAGCAAATAAAATATGCCAGTCAGATGTAAGCTAATGTCAAAATACTTTAGGGAGTGAGCACAAGCACTTTAGCACTTGTTAGCAATGGTAAAGTACGCAACGTCCTAGGGCCTGCAAAACGAAGTCAGCAAAAATAGGAATATTGAATGCAAAAAGTTGGGTAGATCCACACCAAGGATGTTAGGTCCAACACATGGTGTAGTAGGTCTTTGACTCCTTGAAACAGTATATTTGCAGTGTGAGGGCTTTGAGCATCCCTTGCATTGTGGTATGGTGCCAAATTATCAACCCAACATATCATGTAACATAGAAATGTCTTAAATATAATTTAAGACATTTTCAATTTTCAATTTTCAAAATAATGACTTTTAATCTGACTTTACCATTAAAGAGGATTTTAAATTATAATTCCTCATAAACCAAATACGACTTTTATGGACGCAAATTTTATTCAATGTTATTGAAAAATGTATAGCGAGTTCAAACCGGGAGGAGGGGAGGAGGGGAGGAGGGGAGGAGGGGAGGAGACTGGAAGAATGATTCATGGTAAGAACTGTCTGGACAGCAAAATATCAAAAGTTTTACTTTTCAAGGTTTAATGTCTGAAAGTCTAGAGTATCAGTATGTGAAAATGGGGAGTTTGCTTATTCCCAGGTGTTTACTGAGATTCTATTGCAGGATGATGACAGAAGAAAAAATACTGCAAAATAGAAGTTTTGTGTTGATATTAGTGCGTGTTCCCAGAATAACAGCTGGATTTAGGATTTCTTTCCAATACTCCGGCTGGAGTCTCATTTCTGAGCTTCTTAGACTTCTCTAAATGAGAGGATATTTAGCCGATTTCTCTTCTGACTGTTGATTTAAGAAGGTGAATATTTCCAGTCTCAGATGCAAAGGCTTCATGCTCACACATTGGTTCTCTAAACAGAGCTCTTAATTGTGTTTCTGAACTGACACCTAGTTTTTTTTCTCTCATTATTCAATTATATTTATAATGGAGAATGTTCCTTTTTCGAAAATGCTTGCTGTATTATTTCTATATTAACTTTGATCCTAATGAAAATGTTGTTCTATTTCATAATCAATTATCGATTGATTGATTATTATAAATTATGATGCTGAAATTTAAACATTAATACCTCATGAATATACAAATGAAGGCCTAAAAGATTTGAAAATAAAATCTTTTTAAACACCGATTAATTCTCTTTATTGACTGAACTAAAAGTTTTTAGTTATTTACTGCTATGTAGATGATTGCTCCTTACTTCTTCTTGTCAACAAACAAAGGTCCATATTACCAGTGGAGGGGGTTATTTAATGATTACACAAGAAGTTTAAGCAATAGAAAACCTTGCGTTCTCACTTTCCTACTTATTCTCAATCAAAAGGTAGCTCTCATGAAACGTAAAAATATAACCCAATGTTATCCTTTGAAGGAGGTAGGCCTCACTATTGTGAAAGACAAATGTAGGAGTTTTTCTCTACTAGGACGTGTAAAATTTAAAAGTACATGTCCAACTTTTTAAAATATACTGAACCCTGCCCTCCGGGTTGTGTAGTGCATACCCTCACAGTATTTGTTTGTATTAAAATAGAAGGTCTAGGCCTGGTAAAGGTCTATTTTACAATGGTGAAATGGCAGTGTAAAATTGCTCGCATAAGCTGCGATTGCAGGCTTGAGGCATCCTTGAAAGGGCTACTTAAGGGGGTGGCACAATAAGTGCCACAGCCCCACAAGAGCTTTTTAATTTACCAGCTCCTGGCATAAGGTATACCACTTTACTTGCAACTTAGAAGCAAATAAAATATGCCAGTCAGATGTAAGCTAATGTCAAAATACTTTAGGGTGTGAGCACAAGCACTTTAGCACTTGTTAGCAATGGTAAAGTACGCAACGTCCTAAGGCCTGCAAAACGAAGTCAGCAAAAATAGGAATATTGAATGCAAAAAGTTGGGGTGATCCACACCAAGGATGTTAGGTCCAACACATGGTGTAGTAGGTCTTTGACTCCTTGAAACAGTATATTTGCAGTGTGAGGGCTTTGAGCATCCCTTGCATTGTGGTATGGTGCCAAATTATCAACCCAACATATCATGTAACATAGAAATGTCTTAAATATAATTTACAAACAAATTGTCACATTGGAGTTAAGTATAGCAAATCTACAAATAATACAACAATATTTTGATAAATGATATTTAGGGCCCAATATGTCTGTCAGATTGTATTAGTGCTTATAATATTTTGGTATACAATGCTTGGGTACTGTTTAGGGTGATCCTAATAAAGAGCAAATATCTGCAAACTGAGTGGGCTTAATTTTGTGACACTGTTTCAATTGACTTTTTAGCATGTTCATAGAGCAATTAGCCCATTCGCTTCTAGGCCTTACCCCCGTGCTAAGCCTTTTTTTGGCAATTTGGGATAGTTTTGTGCTTAGGCCCCCATAACCTTTTGACCACATAAGGTACCCACGCCTAATTTGCGTCTATCCCTTCCAACATCATGTGGATTTTAAAGGTACCCGGAAATTGTGGATACCCCTGGAGGGGATCCAGAAATTTGCCAGAATACAGCTAATTTATTTTTTTTGTTGGGGGGCGGAATGGTCAACAGATGCAAGTGTCTGGTTTTAACTCGGCATATGGTTACAACAAAGGGGTTGTGGTGCTGAAATCACCACCTTCCCAGTTTTTAGGGACAAGAAGACTTTTGTTAGAAAACCAAAAATGTTTACACAGTTTTCACATTTTACTAGGATATAGCCTATTTTTGCCATTTTAAACTCCTTCCAGTTAATGCTAAAAATGGGTATGAAATCAATGATGGATCCTGAAAAGCAATATATTTCTGTAAAGTAGATAAAAGTTTGAAATCAGCAAGGGGTCATTTGTGTAGATCCTTCAAGGTTTTTTCATAGAAACTAAGGGGCATATGTATCAAAAAGCATTTTGAGATTCTCACATTGCGATTTTTTGTGAATCGCAATTTGAGAATCGCAAACCACGATGTAAATAAAAAATCGCAATAATTTAGTGATTCCTTAAAATTTGCAGAATACTTTTGCAAACTCCATTATTATTGGTTCCTTATTTGCGAACTCCCATGGTATTTTGCCACTATATCAGTTATGATATATGTTGCGTTGCAGATGAACTGTATGTTGAGGGAGTGGTATGATTGCCTCTTTCTGAATACATACTCATTGTTGGTTGTTGGAGGGGAGTGAGAAGGCTACATGGGTACCATCTGTGCAACCAATGACATGGGGAAATTGGGCAATCTGGTAGAAGTATAGTTTGGTTTGCTGCAATGCCTGTTGTGTGGAGGGGAATGTGATGTGATGATGTAGCCTCTGTACCATTCTATCCAGGAATGCATGGAAGAAGCGCAACAGGGAAATCTGGAAGACCCCTCCTGCTGATGCTATCACCCCCTGGAAGCTCCCTGATGCCAGTAGGTGCAGTGAACAGAGGAACTCCACATGTGGTGGTATGGTTTGGGTCCTGCGGGTGGAGTGTTCAAGTAGAGGTTTTAACTACGCAATAAAGTCCATTACAGTAGCTGAGTCCAGCATATACTTCTCATGTATCTCTTCCTCTATCTGCTGGAAAAGAGTGATTCGCACTTTGAAGATCCATTCCTGTCGCCTTCTCCTCTGTGCTGTTACTCGAATCTGCATCCTCCTGGCTATCACATACAGCGCTGACATTGTGGAAAGGCCCTGTGGCATTATGGGCCCGTTTAAATAGGTTACACATGGTTACCACCTGCCCAGAGTTTGTGGTAATGCTCATGTGCAAAATTGCGAATTTTGTGAATTTCTCTATTTGCTATTTATTGCGAGAAAGCTTGTCAGTATAGGCGAATTTGCAAATCATATTCGCAGATTGTGATCCTTGCAAAATAGGTAATCGCAAATACCTATTTTGCAATGCGAAAATCTGTTTTACATAGGAGGAGGCTATTTTGCGATCGCAAACACAGTTTTTTGCGAATTGCAGGGTTTGTGGAAAATGTTTTTTTTTCAGCTCAATATGAGGTTTGCAGGGGATTCTGGGTAAGAAAACGTTGGGGGATCCACACAAACCATACCTCACTGGACTCCCCTGAGTGCCCAGTTTTCAGAAATGTGAGGGTTTGGTAGGTTCCCAAGATGGCCTTTGAGCCCAGGGCCAAAAACCCTGGTGACTCCCCCTTGCAAAACCAGGTTGTTTTGTGATAGGAAATGTTGATGTCTCCTCAATACGTTTTGGGCCCTTGCCTGTCATAGGTACTTGACCCACACACACAAGTGAGGTACCATTTTTATTGGGAGACCTGGGGGAGTGCTGAGTGGTAGGAAATTTGTGTCAGCCCGGTGATCCCACAACTTTCCCACACAGAAATTTGAGAAATTTTTTATTTTTTCAACTCAATTTGAAGTTTGCAGGGGATTCTGGGTAGGAAAATGTTGACGAGGTCATGCAAACCATACCTCCCTGGACTCCCCTGTGCGCCTACTTTTCAGAAATGTGTGGGTTTGGTATGTTTCCCAAGATGGCCGCCGAGCCAGGGGCCAAAAATCCAGGTGACCCCCATTGCAAAAACCAGGTTTTTTTTGATAGGCAATATTGATGTCTCCTTAATATGTTTTGAGTCCTTGTCTGTCGTAAGTACTTGACCCACCCATGTGAGTGAGGTACCATTTTTAACAAGAGACCTGTGGGAATTATGGGTGATAGGAAATGTGTGTCAGCCCAGTGATCCCACAACTTCCCCACACAAAAATCTGAGAAAAAATTGTTTTTTTCAGCTTAATTTTAGGTGTGAATGGGATTCTGGGTAGGGAATCGTTAGGGGATCCACGCAAGCCATACCTCATTGGACTCCCCAGGGTATATAGTTTTCAGAAATGTGTAGATTTGGTAGGTTTCCCAAGATGGTCGCCGAGCCTGGAGCCAAAAACTGAGGTGAACCCCTCTTGCAAAACCAGGTGCTTTCAAAATAGGTAATTTTGATGTCTCCATAATATGTTTTGGGCCTTTCCCTGCCGCGGGCACTTGGCTCACCCACACAAGTGGGGTACCATTTTTATCAGGAGACTTGGGGAAATGCTGGGTGGTAGGAAGTTTGTTGTTTCTTTCTGAAGCATGAACATTTTGGCACAGTAATGCAAGGAAAATGTGACAGTGACATGTAGAGGTTTGTAGGACATTGTGGGTAAGATAACTTGATGGAATCTACAACAGACACATCACCATGTACTCCCATGGATGTTTAGTTTACAAGAATATTTAGAGGTGGTATGTTTTTCTTAGATGTAATGTACACCTTGGCAGAGAGACAAAAAAGTCAAATATTACAGCACAACCATCAATTCCTCAAGAGTGATTGTTCAGTATATAAGATTTTATTAACAAGAGATTTCCCAAAAATGAAATGCACTGTCAATCAATGTAAGGACCAAAAACTGAACCAGTGACTCCCAGCTTGTGAGCTGTAAAGCTGCGTCAAGGCCCCAACTGCTTTACAGGCCATTCATATACCTTTCGTATGTGATACACACAATACCATTGACACCACCGGGCATGGAACTAACACATTACAACATACATAAAAAGGGAAAAGGGACACCCAGCTTGAAAAAGACAGAAAAGACAAATATTACTGCACACTAATCTATTCCTCAAGCACACATACATACTGGTTGGATTTGGCACAAGGGTGAGTGATGGTACAGTATATACAATTGTATTAACATGAGATTTCACAAAAATGAAATGCACTGTTAATAATTGAAAGGACGAGAAAGTGAACCATTGACTCACAGCTTGTGAGCTGTGAAGCCACGACAAGGCACCAACCTCTTTACGGGCCATTCATAGACACATACAAAACCATTCACTCCGCCAGCCGCAGGACCATCACATTGCAACACTCACATCAGCAGACAGTGCCATTCAAGGGCCCATCACTTTCAAACGCCCACATGCCTGACACAGCAACCACACCAGGACTGCATGTACTGGTGTTTGGCTACCATTGTGTGTTGTGACCAGCACAAGTCACTACTCACACACAGCCGGCCAAATAACAGTCCACGCACACCCCTAGCCAAGTGCCAGTTCATGCACACTGCCAGCCAAGCGCCAGTCCATTCACACCACCAGCCAAGCACCAGTCCACGTACACCGCCAGCCAAGCGCCAGTCCATGCACACCCCCAGCCAAGTGCCAGTCTACAAACACCACCATCACATTCAGGGTTTTTTTAATACAAAAAAGGAAACACAAACAAATTGAAATAGATACAAATCTACTAACACAAAATCTGAAACTAATTACATTGCACAAATGCCAACCTTGCAACTGAACAAAAAATCTAAAACAATACAGACTAGGTAGTTCACTTTACCACACATGGATGCCATCAAAAATTATTTTGTGTGTGGTACAATCTAAAATAAGCAGGCACACACAGTACATAGTTAGAAGTAAACTTGGGGCAAGACATATGAGTCTCCTTCCACGTACCTCTTCCTAAACAGACTCTACATTTCCTACTGGGAAAGTCTTTTGAGGGCGTGGGAGGAATGTGATCAGGAAAGTGGCTATCTTTCAATCTAGCCGCATCCTCCACCACTGCAACTCTAGGAACACTTGCTGGTTCCACTACAACAAGGCTGTCTATTATAGACTCCTGAAACTTAGCAAAAGGCATCTTTGACTCAGGACAACAATTCTTGAATACAACAAAAGCATTAAAGGTTGCCAAGTGGAAAAGATGGTTAGCCAACTTCTTACACCAAATGTAAGGCTAACAAAGAGCAGTGTAAGGTTCCAACCTCTGATCTACTCTATCAACAGCACCCATGGGCCTATTATAGTCTAAAATGAACACAGGTTTGCACGCTTCAGCAACCTGACCCAAACAGTCACAATGTGTAGTGCTTTCATCATGGATGGTAGTCAGCATGTAGAAATGTCTCCTGTCTTCAAACTTCACAGCTTGTCAGTGTCCACTTTCTTACCAACTCTATCCTCTCGAAGACTTGCACAGGAACAGAAGATGCTAGCTTTCCAACTCCCACTTCCAACCAATCAGAATCAGAAGTATATCATGACTCTAACTGATTAGATAGAGGGAAGGGGAAAATTGGATAAAAGAACGAAAGAAATAACACAGAGAAGAGACTGGTCCTGATCCTCTGGAGTTCCGTAGGAATCTTCAATCAGCTTGCAAATCAGCTTCTCAAAGAACCCTAGGAAAACTAAACACATACAAGATAATAAATCACTGTACCTGAGCTACTCTGGCTTCCCTATGACTAGTTCTAAGAACACCTACCCAAGAATATGTAACGACCTGCTACTCTTCTATACTGAAGTGTAGGTTTTTTGAATGATCTGCATATTCTGTATTTTCAGATGAGGGGTCTACCTCTTACTTCTGCAAAATAATAAAAGTGTTATTGCCTTCTACTCTATGCTCAGTGCTTGTACTAAATTTATACTGCTTGTTTTCTCCACCTACCAGTGTTGTCTCTACGTTATCCTTATATTA
Source organism: Lissotriton vulgaris (assembly GCF_964263255.1). Taxonomy (NCBI): domain Eukaryota; kingdom Metazoa; phylum Chordata; class Amphibia; order Caudata; family Salamandridae; genus Lissotriton; species Lissotriton vulgaris. The sequence continues at coordinate 1,502,486,028 of NC_141685.1, read as the reverse complement.
TGTTCTTCTTAAATACAGGGGCTTTCTCCTGAATAGCTGAATTAACCTCATTCAACTCTCCAGGTAAGTTTCCTTTTCTTTTGCTTGTAATTTCTTTTAACTGTACTGAAAAACCTCTCTAACACTGTCCCTATCTCTTTCTAGATTAAACTTGAAGTCTTCTGTCTAGCACTGGTTCTGCAGACGAAATTCAACAATTGGTGAGGCAGGCTTTACTCCATTAAACAGTTCATAGACCTTTCCTTGCATTGAGAACGTTGTTATTACAATATTTACACAGTCACTTGAACTTGAACTGATAACAGGAAACCTTCCACTTAGCTCTGTGTTTCTCCGCTACTTCGAATGAGTCTCTCTCTCTCTCTCTCTGCTTCTGTGGATTAATGACTGGAATTCACTGCTCTGGTAAATGTTCTTCGCTGACACGCAGTTTAAATAGCTCTGATTTCTTTTTTGAAACAAAACTCTCCCTTGAATGCTCTATAACCTCTTGACTTCGTGACACCCCAAGGTCAAGGCAGCGAAAGCTTAAATAACTCTAAGCTGACTGGAAACGTTTCTTTCTTTCTCTCTCTCTCTGACGCGACCTCTGTGACCGGATTCCTCGGTGAAGTGCGCAGTTCCAAAGGAAAGCGCGCTGCACCTGGACTCTCAATCACGCGCTGGAAAGGCTAGACTGCTAACCTAGCATTCCGCGCATTCCACAACCGGGACCACGTGAAGTCTCGGCTGGCGCTCCATTTTCTTGCTTTTAAACGAATTGAGTCTGCATTAAGTTCACTAAGAGGAGGGATCCTGGCACATCTAGAAGTTCCTTGCTACACAACACACTGCACTGTCCTCCACAAGCTTCTGACAAACAAGTTATTTCGGGAAACCCTTACGGTTAGAGCAGATTGTGCCTCAAGCAACAGTGGCTACTTTGCCCAATTCCCTGAATAACTGCTTAACCAGTATAGAAGTTATCTACATATTAATGGTGACCTTTGTTAAACAGTCCTCTACCGAGTTCCCACACCATTTTCTCAGTCCCTCCAAAAGTGGACAGACATCCAGGGGGGTCAATCCTGAAATCCCTACAGATGTACCCCCTGAAATTAGAGAGATATCCAGTCCTACTGTAACACAGCATATGCATCTTAATTCCAAAGAATGTCCTCTTGCTGGGAATGTATTGCCTAAAAACTAAGCAGCCCTTGAACAAGACCAAAGACTCATCCAGTGCTACTTCTTTCCCTGGAGCATAGATCTTAGAAAATCGATCTACAAAGTGATCAATGACAGGCCAAATCTTAAAAAGAGGGTCACAATCAGGTTGATCTCATGGCAACGGTAAACCATTATCCACAAAATGCAGCATCCGAAGCAGAAGAAAATACCTATCACGACTCACGACTGCCGGAAATATAGCCATTGCCATCAAGGGACTAGTAGACCAATATGAAGGCATTAATGGCTTTCTTAGCAAGCCCATCAAAAAAGCTGAACCTAAGAACTTTTTCAACTCATCCAGATGTGTGGGAGTCCACTGGGTAGCTCTAGAGTGGGGCCTAAGGCTGGCACTGTTGACTCTCAAATACTATTCAGCATACAAATTAGTCCGCTCTACAATATCTGCCAAAAATACATCATCCATAAATAACTGAAAAACATTTAACTATCCACTCTACACACTGGAATATCAGTAAAGTCTGGCAATGCTAGCTGCACCATGCCTGGGGCAACCCAGAGGTCAGTACTTCCAACAGGATGCCTTGCGGCCCCAGGATGCAGCCCATGGGCCTCTTGCTGCATTATCGGCACATCAATGTCCTCCTCTAGAACAGGCACTTCATCCGCACTAAGAGTAGCTTCATTGGCACTGAGAGTAGCTTCCTTATCCGATGATTCCTCGTGGACAGAAAACTCATGGCCTGAATCTTCCACTCCCTTCTCTGCATTAGATGCAGAGTCAGTCTCTGAACCATGGTCAGAGGGAGACTCAAAAGGCATACCAACAACCTGCTGAGCAGTAATCCTGCAGCTAGCCTTAATCCTAATTAAGAAAGGAGACTTCACAAACAAGTCAACAACAACCAACACTGTGCACAATAAGTAAGTAAAGAAAGTGTGGCATTATCACAAAGATCTATATACTCAAAAACTATACGATTCACTTGCAAGAGACAGCTACATTCACCAGCACCTTTTCTGCAGAGACACAGCAAAAACCAACAATATTACACTATGAAGAAAAACAAAACCAATTTCTCACAAGACAACAAAATACTCATCAAGTACAAATGCAAAATGTTTTTCACACTCAATAAAACAGAGCTAAACATTCAGCTAATATTACACCATTTACAAAAAGACATTTATGAAGGGAAATAAAACCGATTTAGAATGAATAGATAAAAAAAAAATTCTTACGATACAAATACAACTACACAAACTGCATAACCACCAGTGACGAAACTGCAAACTGGAACATCAGTCAAAAGCCATGAACTAGAATAAAAAGGAGAATTAAAATATTACATTTGAAATTCACAAGCAATAAAACAATTAACATTATAACACGCTAAGTCACTACTCAAATGTCCAATCTGTCACCAAGGCGGACAGATAACCAGCCAAAAGTAAATAATAACTGATGCCCTATCCCATTGCGGCAAATCTTACCCAAGGGGCCACGCCGAAACATAAATATCTACAAATCCCTGATGCGAGTGGGTTTTTTACCACCCCGTGCAGATGGGTCTTCAAATAGGGCTGACCCACCCCCGAATTAGGAGTCAATCTTTCTCTAAGGGATTGCCTCCATGCACTATAAAAACAAATCCCTGGGTTTAGTGGGGACAAAAAGGCCCAAAAAAATGAGCTGATCTGACCCCGTCCCTATCATGCAGCAAGAATGCCCCCACTAGGCACCAGGGATTCATTTTTGCAGAAATGGAAGCAACCCCTTGTGCAAGGGTCGCTTCCTCTTGGGGCAAAAATGTTTGACTTTTCTGCCCCCCCTTCCCCCGGACAGATCGGCCTGGTTTCTTTTAATCGTTTTTATTTTCAGAGGTACCAGACAAGGTTGTCCTTTGACTTCGTTGTTATTTCTTCTTGTTATTGAACCCCTATTTACTACTATTAGAAAATGTATTGCTATCACTAGTATTAATATCAAGGATGTTATCATCAAAACATTAGCATATGCAGATGATATACTATAGTTTATTAGTAATCCGGAATCCTCACTTCCTCCATTATTATATAATATCTCAATTTATTCTCAGATTTCAGGTTATACATTGAGTAGCAACCAAACTGAATTTTTTCCTCTGAATATTCATCGTACAACTGATCTGTTTAGAATTAAATATCTTGGAATTCAGTTTTCCCCTTTTATTAAAAAACAATTACATTACATTTCAAATCTATTATAAGCTGTATTAAAGATAAAGTCTCTAGATGGTCTACATTACACTTGTCATGGTGGGGAGAAATTGATTCAATAAAAATTGTAATAGCCCCTATTTTTTTTTGCTATGATTCCTAGTCAATTTTCTATGCAGACTATTGATCTGCATTTTTCTAAGTTTCTTTGGAATACTAAAACACCCTTTGTCGGAAATGAAAAATTAAAAATGCCTAAATGTAATGGATGTTGTGGCCAGCCAGATTATTTTAACTATCATAAAGTGTTTATATTAAAACAAAGTTCCTTTTCGTTTAATCATTTCCACCTTAATAATCCCTCTACATGACTTCTTATAGAAAAAAGGTTAATTACACTATTTCCTTTACCTACTTTTCTAACTGTGTCTAACACTTCAATGTTAATTAAGAAATCTATTACTTTGAGATCTACAAAGTTAATATTTCAAGATATAGATTCTATTTCACATTCTTTATGGCCATATCCAAAATTAAAACCAATTTGAACAGTAACATTTTGGCATTCCTGGATTGAGCTGGTATTTTCTATTTTAAAGATATTTACCATGCTAATACTTTTTATCATTTGATGAATTACAACAGAAATGTTGCTTTCCTCTTTCTGAGCTTTCATGTAATTCTATTCTAGACTCCTTTCTTAATAATTTTCCCTCTAATATTAATTCAGATTCAGAATTTATATTAATGCAGTATCTTCTTCATCTCACCCTGTTTCATTAATTTATAACAAATTAAATAATTTTCAAGGAAAAAATGTTGAAATGATTTCAACATTTTGCAATAACGAACTTTCAATATCTTTCTCATATGATGCATGGAAGAAAATATAGTTAAATAATATTTCAGGATGGTTACCTGTATCACTATGTCAAACTAATTCCTTTATTCTTTATAACTGCTTATGGACTCCGTTAAAGTTCGTTCAAGCTAAGCTTCTATCTACTTCGAATTGTTAGCACTGTAATTTACAACCAGGTTTGTTAAAACATATGCTTTTTTAATGTCATTTTGTTCTTTCATTTTGGAGTGAAGTTCGGGATGTTATAAAATAAATATTATTTTTTTAACTTTCATTTAATATTTTGATTTGCAAATCCATTGCTCTTTCTGCAAATCTGTTAAACTATTACATTTTTTATTGTCGGCTGCTCGAAAATCTGTTACTGCATTTTGGAAAGATGTGTCCCTATTATCTTTTCATGCTTAGTGGTCATTGATTATTTTTAGTAGAAGAGCTACTAATTTATCCTTGACAGGTATTGGTCATAATAGTCCATCCTATCATTCATTTTGGAAACCGATTGATGATTTTATAACTTCATACTTATAAGATTTATTTTATCTCTTAATTTAATTAGTATCTGGTAATTATATGTAGCTATGTTAAAAATAGAAATGTTTTTCATACCAATAATATTTTCTTCCTTTCCCCTTTAATAGTATTATTCGTCACGATATATTGCACCTGTTAAATATTTACAAACTGCGGGTCCACGGCTGCCTTATTTGGGCAGCTTTTTGTGGTACAGGAGGTGCCTTTACTTGCGGGGTGCTTGCGGGGACATTGGCAATCCCTTTAAAACTTTTTTTGCATGCGAATGGCGGCGGCGACCCACTTGGGTTTTATCGAACCACCAGTCCCAGAAAGCATTGCTTCAGGTTTCACACCTGTGCATAATCACTGAGGGTATTTACTGGTGCCTGCAGCTGCCGTCATGTCAAATGTGCTGCCACTGAAGAGGGCGTTGGCCCGAAACGCGTCTGGCAGGAAAGGGACTCTGTTCGCAGCTCGCGCCCTTGCGCTGGCATTAATTCCTCGCTGTAAGTGCATTCCCACCTAGGTGGCAACCTTTTCTTCCATTTGTTAGCGGCCGGCCACGGTCGCGGGTTTGCACATCCGCGGACAAACTGCGGGTCCACGGCTGCCTTATTTGGGCAGCTTTTTGTGGTACAGGAGGTGCCTTTACTTGCGGGGTGCTTGCGGGGACATTGGCAATACCTTTAAAACTTTTTTTGCATGCGAATGGCGGCGGCGACCCACTTGGGTTTTATCGAACCACCAGTCCCAGAAAGCATTGCTTCAGGTTTCACACCTGTGCATAATCACTGAGGGTATTTACTGGTGCCTGCAGCTGCCGTCATGTCACATGTGCTGCCACTGAAGAGGGCGTTGGCCCGAAACGCGTCTGGCAGGAAAGGGACTCTGTTCGCAGCTCGCGCCCTTGCGCTGGCATTAATTCCTCGCTGTAAGTGCATTCCCACCTAGGTGGCAACCTTTTCTTCCATTTGTTAGCGGCCAGCCACGGTCGCGGGTTTGCACATCCGCGGACAAACTCCGGGTCCACGGCTGCCTTATTTGGGCAGCTTTTTGTGGTACAGGAGGTGCCTTTACTTGCGGGGTGCTTGCGGGGACATTGGCAATCCCTTTAAAACTTTTTTTGCATGCGAATGGCGGCGGCGACCCACTTGGGTTTTATCGAACCACCAGTCCCAGAAAGCATTGCTTCAGGTTTCACACCTGTGCATAATCACTTAGGGTATTTACTGGTGCCTGCAGCTGCCGTCATGTCACATGTGCTGCCACTGAAGAGGGCGTTGGCCCGAAACGCGTCTGGCAGGAAAGGGACTCTGTTCGCAGCTCGCGCCCTTGTGCTGGCATTAATTCCTCGCTGTAAGTGCATTCCCACCTAGGTGGCAACCTTTTCTTCCATTTGTTAGCGGCCGGCCACGGTCGCGGGTTTGCACATCCGCGAACAAACTGCGGGTCCACGGCTGCCTTATTTGGGCAGCTTTTTGTGGTACAGGAGGTGCCTTTACTTGCGGGGTGCTTGCGGGGACATTGACAATCCCTTTAAAACTTTTTTTGCATGCGAATGGCGGCGGCGACCCACTTGGGTTTTATCGAACTACCAGTCCCAGAAAGCATTGCTTCAGGTTTCACACCTGTGCATAATCACTGAGGGTATTTACTGGTGCCTGCAGCTGCCGTCATGTCACATGTGCTGCCACTGAAGAGGGCGTTGGCCCGAAACGCGTCTGGCAGGAAAGGGACTCTGTTCGCAGCTCGCGCCCTTGCGCTGGCATTAATTCCTCGCTGTAAGTGCATTCCCACCTAGGTGGCAACCTTTTCTTCCATTTGTTAGCGGCCGGCCACGGTCGCGGGTTTGCACATCCGCGGACAAACTGCGGGTCCATGGCTGCCTTATTTGGGCAGCTTTTTGTGGTACAGGAGGTGCCTTTACTTGCGGGGTGCTTGCGGGGACATTGGCAATCCCTTTAAAACTTTTTTTGCATGCGAATGGCGGCGGCGACCCACTTGGGTTTTATCGAACCACCAGTCCCAGAAAGCATTGCTTCAGGTTTCACACCTGTGCAGAATCACTGAGGGTATTTACTGGTGCCTGCAGCTGCTGTCATGTCACATGTGCTGCCACTGAAGAGGGCGTTGGCCCGAAACGCGTCTGGCAGGAAAGGGACTCTGTTCGCAGCTCGCGCCCTTGCGCTGGCATTAATTCCTTGCTGTAAGTGCATTCCCACCTAGGTGGCAATCTTTTCTTCCATTTGTTACCGGCCGGCCACGGTCGCGGGTTTGCACATCCGCGGACAAACTGCGGGTCCACGGCTGCCTTATTTGGGCAGCTTTTTGTGGTACAGGAGGTGCCTTTACTTGCGGGGTGCTTGCGGGGACATTGGCAATCCCTTTAAAACTTTTTTTGCATGCAAATGGCGGCGGCGACCCACTTGGGTTTTATCGAACCACCAGTCCCAGAAAGCATTGCTTCATGTTTCACACCTGTGCATAATCACTGAGGGTATTTACTGGTGCCTGCAGCTGCCGTCATGTCACATGTGCTGCCACTGAAGAGGGCGTTGGCCCGAAACGCGTCTGGCAGGAAAGGGACTCTGTTCGCAGCTCGCGCCCTTGCGCTGGCATTAATTCCTCGCTGTAAGTGCATTCCCACCTAGGTGGCAACCTTTTCTTCCATTTGTTAGCGGCCGGCCACGGTCGCGGGTTTGCACATCCGCGGACAAACTGCGGGTCCACGGCTGCCTTATTTGGGCAGCTTTTTGTGGTACAGGAGGTGCCTTTACTTGCGGGGTGCTTGCGGGGACATTGGCAATCCCTTTAAAACTTTTTTTGCATGCAAATGGCGGCGGCGACCCACTTGGGTTTTATCGAACCACCAGTCCTAGAAAGCATTGCTTCAGGTTTCACACCTGTGCATAATCACTGAGGGTATTTACTGGTGCCTGCAGCTGCCGTCATGTCACATGTGCTGCCACTGAAGAGAGCGTTGGCCCGAAACGCGTCTGGCAGGAAAGGGACTCTGTTCGCAGCTCGCGCCCTTGCGCTGGCATTAATTCCTCCCTGTAAGTGCATTCCAACCTAGGTGGCAACCTTTTCTTCCATTTGTTAGCGGCCGGCCACGGTCACGGGTTTGCACATCCGCGGACAAACTGCGGGTCCACGGCTGCCTTATTTGGGCAGCTTTTTGTGGTACAGGAGGTGCCTTTACTTGCGGGGTGCTTGCGGGGACATTGGCAATCCCTTTAATACTTTTTTTGCATGCGAATGGCGGCGGCGACCCACTTGGGTTTTATCGAACCACCAGTCCTAGAAAGCATTGCTTCAGGTTTCACACCTGTGCATAATCACTGAGGGTATTTACTGGTGCCTGCAGCTGCCGTCATGTCACATGTGCTGCCACTGAAGAGGGCGTTGGCCCGAAACGCGTCTGGCAGGAAAGGGACTCTGTTCGCAGCTCGCGCCCTTGCGCTGGCATTAATTCCTCGCTGTAAGTGCATTCCCACCTAGGTGGCAACCTTTTCTTCCATTTGTTAGCGGCCGGCCACGGTCGCGGGTTTGCACATCCGCGGACAAACTGCGGGTCCACGGCTGCCTTATTTGGGCAGCTTTTTGTGGTACAGGATGTGCCTTTACTTGCGGGGTGCTTGCGGGGACATTGGCAATCCCTTTAAAACTTTTTTTGCATGCGAATGGCGGCGGCGACCCACTTGGGTTTTATCGAACCACCAGTCCCAGAAAGCATTGCTTCAGGTTTCACACCTGTGCATAATCACTGAGGGTATTTACTGGTGCCTGCAGCTGCCGTCATGTCACATGTGCTGCCACTGAAGAGGGCGTTGGCCCGAAACGCGTCTGGCAGGAAAGGGACTCTGTTCGCAGCTCGCTCCCTTACGCTGGCATTAATTCCTTGCTGTAAGTGCATTCCCACCTAGGTGGCAACCTTTTCTTCCATTTGTTAGCGGCCGGCCACGGTCGCGGGTTTGCACATCCGCGGACAAACTGCGGGTCCACGGCTGCCTTATTTGGGCAGCTTTTTGTGGTACAGGAGGTGCCTTTACTTGCGGGGTACTTGCGGGGACATTGGCAATCCCTTTAAAACTTTTTTTGCATGCAAATGGCGGCGGCGACCCACTTGGGTTTTATCGAACCACCAGTCCCAGAAAGCATTGCTTCAGGTTTCACACCTGTGCATAATCACTGAGGGTATTTACTGGTGCATGCAGCTGCCGTCATGTCACATGTGCTGCCACTGAAGAGGGCGTTGGCCCGAAACGCGTCTGGCAGGAAAGGGACTCTGTTCGCAGCTCGCGCCCTTGCACTGGCATTAATTCCTTGCTGTAAGTGCATTCCAACCTAGGTGGCAACCTTTTCTTCCATTTGTTAGCGGCCGGCCACGGTCGCGGGTTTGCACATCCGCGGACAAACTGCGGGTCCACGGCTGCCTTATTTGGGCAGCTTTTTGTGGTACAGGAGGTGCCTTTACTTGCGGGGTGCTTGCGGGGACATTGGCAATCCCTTTAAAACTTTTTTTGCATGCAAATGGCGGCGGCGACCCACTTGGGTTTTATCGAACCACCAGTCCTAGAAAGCATTGCTTCAGGTTTCACACCTGTGCATAATCACTGAGGGTATTTACTGGTGCCTGCAGCTGCCGTCATGTCACATGTGCTGCCACTGAAGAGGGCGTTTGCCCGAAACGCGTCTGGCAGGAAAGGGACTCTGTTCGCAGCTTGCGCCCTTGCGCTGGCATTAATTCCTCGCTGTAAGTGCATTCCCACCTAGGTGGCAACCTTTTCTTCCATTTGTTAGCGGCCGGCCACGGTCGCGGGTTTGCACATCCGCGGACTAACTGCGGGTCCACGGCTGCCTTATTTGGGCAGCTTTTTGTGGTACAGGAGGTGCCTTTACTTGCGGGGTGCTTGCGGGGACATTGGCAATCCCTTTAAAACTTTTTTTGCATGCGAATGGCGGCGGCGACCCACTTGGGTTTTATCGAACCACCAGTCCCAGAAAGCATTGCTTCAGGTTTCACACCTGTGCATAATCACTGAGGGTATTTACTGGTGCCTGAAGCTGCCGTCATGTCACATGTGCTGCCACTGAAGAGGGCGTTGGCCCGAAACGCGTCTGGCAGGAAAGGGACTCTGTTCGCAGCTCGCGCCCTTGCGCTGGCATTAATTCCTCGCTGTAAGTGCATTCCCACCTAGGTGGCAACCTTTTCTTCCATTTGTTAGCGGCCGGCCACGGTCGCGGGTTTGCACATCCGCGGACAAACTGCGGGTCCACGGCTGCCTTATTTGGGCAGCTTTTTGTGGTACAGGAGGTGCCTTTACTTGCGGGGTGCTTGCGGGGACATTGGCAATCCCTTTAAAACTTTTTTTGCATGCGAATGGCGGCGGCGACCCACTTGGGTTTTATCGAACCACCAGTCCTAGAAAGCATTGCTTCAGGTTTCACACCTGTGCATAATCACTGAGGGTATTTACTGGTGCCTGCAGCTGCCGTCATGTCACATGTGCTGCCACTGAAGAGGGCGTTTGCCCGAAACGCTTCTGGCAGGAAAGGGAGTCTGTTCGCAGCTCGCGCCCTTGCGCTGGCATTAATTCCTCGCTGTAAGCGCATTCCCACCTAGGTGGCAACCTTTTCTTCCATATATATATATATATATATATATATATATATATATATATATATATATATATATATATATATATATATATATATATATATATATATATATTTATATTGTTCTTAACAGAAAGGTTTTTTATTTTAAACTTTATTTATCATTTTAGATGTCAAAAGATACAGCATTGCACAATAAACATTGAGCGGTCATCTTACTAAGTGCATTCAAGAAGACACAGATCAGTTCACAGTATGACAATTGCAGGCATGAGTCCCTTACAATACAGAACCTTGGAATTACGTAAATTTAATTAGCATGATAGGTTACAGAATAATGCACTTCCCTTTCCCTAGGCAAGTCTAGTATCAAACACATACAATATTAAACGAAGGTGCCATGGCTATATACATCATATGAGACTATAAACATAATATTTACCTTCTGACCATGCCCAGTCATCCAACTCCCTCCCGCACCTACTACTCCTTGGGGTCATCCATAGCCGTGATGACTAGGAGATATTGTCTGAAAGGCCCGCATATGTCCTTGGGCATGCATTTTGCTGGCATCAAGGCACTGTAATTGTCAGATTGTGTTGAGCAATACGCCAGATCAGTTTGTCATTCCGCCAATGTGGGCAAAGGGCCCCTCATCCATCTCATCGCTACTCTGCGTTTTGCCAGAAGAAGGTCTATAGCAGCCAGCTTTCGCACTCCTTTAAGTATTTGTTTATCGAACCCCAAAAAGGCACCTAGTGGCACTTCTGAAAGATACTTTCTAGCACACGAGAGAGAGGGGTGATAACCTCAGACCAGAACTTCCGCATACTTGAACAGTCCAAGGCTAAGTGCAGGAAGTTTGCGACTGTTACGGAGCATCATCAGCATTTACTGTTGTCCCTCAACCCATACCTGCACATTTGCGCTGGAATATTGTAAGTGCAGTGTAAATACTTAAAGTGCAACAACCTGTGACGGCCATTTAAGGAGATCGATTTGGTATTGTTAAAGCACCATGTCTATTGGGCGGGCGTGAGTTTTGTTCCTAGCTCCTCCTCCCAGTCCAGCTGAAACTTATATTTAGCCTGCATATCCTGAACTTCAAAAAGTGTATATAATGCTGTTATTCCACATTGTGGTGTCTGGGATTGCAGTAAGTATGTTAGGGATTGTAGGCCTGGAGGATTGTGCAACTCGGCCCAGAAGCTTGCGCAAGGCTTTACGAAATCTAAAATACTGAAAGGCATCCAGTGGCGTGACGTTCCATTTCCAGCGCCGCCGCCTGATCCCATGATTTAACTTTCCCTTCTTGAAAAATATCTCCCAGCACCTGCACCCCTAATATGGAGAGGGTAGCTAGAATGAACCCGTCCTCCTTAAGAGGGAGCCAATCACACCATTGCATCAGGAGTTTAGCAGAGAATAATAAATATAAATTGTGTTTCCTAACTGTTCTACTAAGCTGGAGCCCTGAGTAGTTTACTGGATCTATTGTGCACAGGGCCGGCCGCAAGGGCCCAGTAAGAATCCCTGGAAGAGGGATAGGGAAGATAATGTTGTCTTCTAGAACTTGATGTGGTGGAATTCTAGGCCTGTGTATCCACACATGAGTTTGAGGGGTCTGAGGGGCTCTGTAATATCTTTCCATGTCAGGCGCGTTTAGTCCACCCTGCGCAAAAGGCTTAATAAGGATATCCCACTTGACCTTAGGCTGTTTGCTAGCCCACACTAGTCGTGACAACAGATCACAAAGAGTATGAAAGAAGGATTGAGGCTTAGTAATGGGGATGTTCGCAAACAGAAAGAGAAAGAGGGAAGCACCACCATCTTTGTCACGCCATCCGCCCTACCATGGACAGAGGAAACTCAATCCATGCCTCTACCACCTCCGTTAGTTTTTGTACTGCTCGACCATAATTCTCAGAGAGAACAATATCTGCATCTGTGTGAATTTTAATGCCCAGACCTGACCGGATCTGTGGTCTACTCCAGGGGATAAGCACTTTGTCCTCGTGTTATAGCGATAGCACGTGAATACAAGCGATTAATTCTCACCTGGGCCACCGGGTGGGCATAGTACTTCCACTAGCTGGATAAAAACATCCCTGACTCCCACCCTTGAAAGGACTGCATATAAAAACCACCATGTAAGGGCCATGTGAAACAGGACACAATGGAAGAGAGCATAGTAATAGAGGTAAACCAGTAATCGATCCTTGTATGAATGTTATGCGCGGCAGAATAGTGAGAGTAAGCTCTGCCCAAAGGTGATAAGTGACGCCAAACATCCTGCAATCCCTCGGCCTGAGCTATAGCAGCGACAGCCTGTGCAGCACACAAAGGTTGCCTGGGAGGCTCTCTGATGCAATCAAGGTCAGGATTCATTGTACAGTTGAAGTTCCCTCCCAAAAGGATGGGAAGTGGGGGTGTTGTGATATTTTGTGGTGTAGAATGGGATAGAATTTTGGTTCATCGTAATTGGGCCCATAGACTCCTACTAATAGGACATTAAAGTGCTCTTCGTCATTTGGCAAGTACAAACCTACCACCTGGATCCACTTCTAGTGCCTGGCGCTGAAAGCCTGAATTCCTGCGGACCCATATGAGCACTCCCGAGCACACGAAGATAAACCAGCAACTATGCAAAGTCCCTTCATATGTCTTTGGGATAATAAGCCAGTCACAGCGGAGAGATGCGTTTCTTGCAATATAGCCACATCAATATTTTATGGCAATAATGGTATGCTACCACCTTGCGTATTTTCCAGTGATCATTAGACCTCTGATATTCCCGGAAAGGAAGCCAATAGAAGCACTGTTATTAGGTTTTGACATAAAAATGGTTACTCATTTTTGACAATCAATTGCTGACCAATGCTATGACCTGTGTGCACACTGTGAGCATTATTTGTTGAGTCCTACTGAAAGACATTAGAATGACAAAAAAAAAGAAACCCCCCTAGAACCTAGCCACACCAAGTCATAAAAGATAGACATGGCAACTTCCGTGATCAGCCCCCCTCCCTCCTGTTACAATTACTGTCCCCAACTGGGACAACATCCCATCAATTTAAACCCAGGTGGAACACACATGAATGCAATGGCAGCCCAACCCCCAGTGTTACTGGATAGTCAGATGTCACCATCTACTAATAAAAACCAACTAGTCACTGGGCACCAGTATTACTCTTCATTAGACTATGGTGCCGGCAAACTGCACTCCTACATACTGACAGTCACACATGAGCACATTAGAATTATATCAGGGTATATGATCACTACTCAGGGACACAGATATATACTCTGTACAGGCCTCTAAGATCCTGAGTCACCCATGACCTGCGTGCTCTCGAATACTGAATCTCCTGCAGCACAGCGATCTCCAAAGATGGTGAACAGGAAGATTTGTTGCCATGATCCACACAGTAGTTTTTGAGATCTTTTTGTAGCAGAATGGGGTCCGCGTAAACTCTTGGTCGGCTATCAAGAGTGACCCGGAGCCAAGCCGGTGATAACATTGCATAGTCGTTCTGCAGTTTCCTAAATTTGCGCTTAACCTGGCCAAATTTTTTAAGAGCCTCCAGCACAAGTGGGTAAAATCGGGGAACAATGAGAAATCTGAACCTTCGTACCATAGGGTTTTCAAATCTCTAGCACACTTTAAGGCTGTGTCCCTGTCCCTATAGTTGAGCAGATGGGTAATCACAGTCCAAGGTGGAGCACCAGGAGGGGGACAAGGCCCCAGAGATCGGTGAGCCTGTTCGACGACAAAGACGTCAGAGAAGGTGTCTCGACCCAGTAAGGTCACCAGCAGCTTTTCGACAAAGATCTATATGTTATCGATAGAAGTAGATTCAACTAGGCCTAAAATCCGAACATTATTGCGCCAAGAGCGCTCCTCAATGTCCTCAGCTTTATCTTTCAGAGATGTGAGAAGTTTCTCCATGTGCTTTTGCGCGCTCCCCATTTTGGTCTGAGCTTCTTCCGCATCAGCTATCCTGTACTCTGCCATGTCGATCGGTTCTGCGTGTTTGTCTACTCTCTCCTACATCCTGTCTTAACGATATACCAGGGCATCCATTTTGTCATCTATGGACGTCAGACTGTGCTGCATAGCCCCAAGAATTCGGCGAACATTGCCCTCTGGCTCAGTAGTTTCCTCGTATGGCTCAGAGTCGGTGCAGTCACAGTCTTCCTCATGGTGCCTGGAGGATTTGCGGCCCTCAAAGTGCAATTTCGTCAGGGATTTGTCAGGTTTTCCCATTTTACCTACAAAGGCCTCATGTAGGGCAAATAGTGGCACCTCGGACACGTGTGGAAATGTGGCGCAGATAGCTGGGCAGGTTCCGGGGAGCAGGATGCCTCAAAGCCGCAGGGAGTGCTCCGGAGCAGATGACCAGATCCCCAACTTGCTATGTGCAGAGATAGCTCAAACAGAGGAACACTGTGGGTAGAGCCAGTCTCAGAGTAATGTCCTTCAGGCAGAGCACGTGTGAAAGTGATAGTGCAATGATAACTCCCAGTCCAGGTGGGCTCAGGCTCACCAGAACGATGGCTTAATGCAAACTTAGTGATACGTAGGACTCCCCCTGCTTCAATACAGCATGCAGCTTCCACCTGCCCTCTTACCGCTCAGACATGTTCCAGGTGTTACCCAGGCACCAGAGGAACTGCAGTCTGGTCAGTGCCTGCATAGCTGGACCACATGTGGAGGGGCGAGCGCAGGCGAAAAGCAGTCTGAGGGATTGGCTCAAGGGCCCCAGAGTGACTCCCTGCCGAGCAATCAGTATGGTCACTGCCACGAACTGAACAGTCCAGCTTCAGCAGTTCCTCGAGGGCAAGGAAGGCTGAGCCTCCCAGCAGGATCAGTCAGGCTGCTCCACGCCCAGCCGCCGTTACACGGGGAGGCACCTAGGTGAATTCCAGCACCGTCAAGGCCGGTTGAGGCCCCAACGCGCCACAAGATAGAGGAGGGCAATGTCTGCCTCAGCAAAGCTCAAGCCGTGTAAGATGGTGCACCCAGGCCCTTCAGATCAAGCGCTCCGCCCCACGGATCCTGAAACCACAGGCGAGGGCCTCTCTCTCACAGCCACAGACACCGATGCACAGAATTGTGCACAGCACAACCGGCCAGAGTACAAATTGTCACTGTTGAATGTATGGGGCAAGCTCTGCACGGCACATCCCAAACCACGCAGCTTTGTAGCCCGCAAAACAGCTGCCGGAGACTTCAGGGCAGGCATGAATGCGCATTAACCTGTAGGTCTGCCGCCAGGGATTGTGGGATCTCCAAACTTCCGTTGAGTTGTCACTGCTGCTTACAATGCCGGCATCCACAATTTTCCGCTGATCAGGTGAGCAGAAGGTGCTAATTATTTCAGGATAGTTAAGACAATGGCCAGAGCCCTTTTAGGCTGTGGCCATCTTAGAGTCAGGTAAGCCACGCCACCCTCAATAGAAAGGTTTTTCAGGGTACTTACTACGGTACACTTTTTTGTATTGTATTTGCTTACTGACAAGGATTGCCCTGATGCTTGAAGCTTGCCTTGAACCCTTAGAGGTCTGTCAAGATGTTTGAGGACTGTCTTGCAGCTTGAACCAATAGCTACCAGAGTGACTCAAAGGACTAGTTGGCTTGCCTCCTGTTCTCCTGCTTTCAGCTACAAGGACAGAAAAAGCTGTAGCAACTTAAACCGTGCACTAGGAACCAGCATAAAAGTAGCCATGCCCTCCAAGTGGTGTCCACCCAGTCCTGGTCCCTAAGAAGTGTGTTAAAGGTAGCCAAACAGCCACAACCCAAAAAAGTACTCTGAGTACCGACTGAAAACTGGGACCTGCCAGCTCACTTATCTGCCCAATGGTCATCTGTGGTCGGCCTGATTTTGCGATAGCTCCCACCACATTCTTTTCCGCAGCAGCAAATCCTGTTCAGATGCTCCTTGCAGAAGGGATAGCCGGTTTAGTGGAGCCCTCTTCAGCTGTAGCCTGCAGCATTGTCTCACTGGAGATTTTTGAATTAAAAAAAGTGATAAAATCTGAGCATAGAATTCTTCATTGTGACATTGTTCAGCAGCTCCTTAATGATGGCACCGGCTCCTCTGACATCGCCTACAGCCATGCCCCGCTGAACTTTACCTTCTCAGACTTTTTTCTTAAAAAATATCTTCTAAGTCTGAAGCTAATCTAAGACTGCATTCAATCTACTACATGTATCTGAACTGCACATGTATCTGAACTGCACTCTATTGCAATGGGCCATATATTTCAACTGTGCCCCAGTCTCGTCCGACTAGATGCCCACAGTTGGTACTTTGATCTTTAGGCATTAGTTTTTACTAAAGGCCTTAAAGATTAATTGTTCCAGTTCTACTGTTTGGATTATTGTAATTTTCATGTCCAATAATTCATTAGAATGTATCTATTATTATAAAATGGTGTGGTATTTTTCTGGTGTTTTATTTTCACTTTATCTTTGTGTGTATGTTGCCCAAATACTTAACACAGTGCCTCTAAAGTAAGTCTAGCTGCTTTTATGCCAAGCCACCAGAGATTAAGTACAGATTAATTTAGTGACTTTTGTGGTTCACCCTGACAATAATTGTGGTGTTGCTTAAGAATGGTTCACACCCCTTCAACCAAAAACCCAATTTCTAACACTTGCAGGTCCACCATTTCACATGAGCACTTTTGGTGAGAATCCCCAGCTAACAGGGCGACAGGCACAATTTAGTTGCCAAAGGTGGAACCTCTGCAACCATTTTGTGGCCCACCTGCTAAACTATACATAACACCATTAGTTTTTGGTAAAGAGTGAAGGCCTTACTGGGGTGCTTATTATGGAGTAAGGCAAAGCATCGTAAGTCGCTGCCTTACCTTACTCTGTGTCAAAGAGGCATTCCATGGCTATTGTGGTAGGTATTTCCCCGCAACAGCCATGGACTTTGACAGTGCCCCAGTTTTACCATATCCTGTCAACCTGCTGCAGTGCCAAACCTTTATGCCTCCATAGAGCAGGCGTAATGAGGAGAAATGTTGACATTTCTCATTGGCTTTTCCTCTTCCCACACGTGCTGCATTCTGCAGCACACATAGAATGAGGAAACCCCTCTCATGATTGATTTTGTTCCGGAAGGTGTCCTTTCCTGCACAAAAATAATCATGCTAACAACACAGACACCCTTGCAATACGGTGCAAGGGTGTCTGCATTAATTCACAAACGCTAATTGTGCGCCTGCTGGAAGGATAGGAATGCACTGTATCGGTTTTGCAGACAGTGTATTCAAAAACTTCAAAAACATGGCAGAATTCCTAACCCACCTAGCTGTAAGGACAAGAAGCAGACAATTGTTTAAAGTGACTAAAGCATCATGTTGTAGCGCACTGCCATTTTGAAACAGCACATTTTCCATTGAAATGGCCACTAAATTTGCAGTATACGGTTTTGCTGATAAAACTATATTGCACACAAATGCAAAAGTGAGTGCATTTTCAGAGAATAGTTATCAGGTGTGTGTCACTAAGTGTCTTGATTGAACTAAAGTTTTACAGTTCACTGTTAGGTATTTATAATTTGTTATGTGTTACCAAAAAAGACATCCAACTTGCCTTCCTTTCACACTCTCTGTACCCTAGCAAGATTATCACACAATGCACTTTACTATTCTTTTTCTGAATTTAAAGTGAGAGGAGTATGTAAACACCAATCAATGAGATAATAAAAGAAGCAGCAAGTTGTTAGAAGACACAGCCTGCCATTTGGCCTCTGTCTTTGAAACACAACAAATGTGGAAAAATAAATACAGAATTTAAAGGAATCTTTATTTATTACTTTGACCTTTGCAACCCACAATTTGGGAAACACTGATACACTAGAATGCTGCAATGACCTTATTGAAATATTAGTGCAGAACTGTTACAAATATACTACTTAATGAGTACCAAAATTCCTTGAGCATAAAACCCCAAGTACTCTCTGTTATTGGCCAATACGTTTTTATAGTTATCAACCTACCACATCATGCAAATAAATGTGGAATTTATTACATTAATGCAGGCAGCTTTTTTTATAGTTGGAGCTCCATTTAAGACGATGAGGTGGCCCAGGTCTAATAATGGCCTGTATAAGCGTTCTGCTTAAACATTCCGACGGTTTAATTAAAAATATCCCAACATTAGTGGGTTTCATGTTCTAATAGCTCTATAGCACTTCTGCCTCAGGTTATGCTGTTGAGGAAGGCTCTCTCCATCCCTATAGGCCCTCGTCTACAACTTCGGCCTCTAATTCAAGTTTGGGGTTTTAACAACCGGTATAGCCCCATGCAGGCTTTATTGGAGGCTTTTCTCTTGATGTTTGGAGAGTATATCTATAACTTAATGATGACGAGTTTGAGATCAAAGTAAGTATGTTCAGGCATTTTATAAGCTCAAATAATTTACAAAACTTATTCTTACCTTTAGTTGGGCTGTCAATCTAATTTAAAGAGCAGAATAATGAGTTTCACAGATTAAAAGATTACATCTTGCTGCTGCATGCTAAATTTATAAAGATGATAAAATTGAACATATCCATGTTGGTGGGGTACAGATCAGCAGTGTGGTAAAAAGAGTGTTTTGTGGACTCAATTATTGTAAATTGACACAAACTTGAACCCTTTGGCAAGTGTGTGGGTAAATGGGACGGTTTCCCGTCTGGCGCACAATTAGCAGTTGTGCATTCATGCAGACACCCTTGCACTGTATTGCAAGGGTGTCTGTGTTGTTAGCATGATTATTTTTGTAATGGTGGAGAAGTGTGGCTCAATGGTTAGAGGCGGCAGACCCGGAAGCTAAGATCGGCCCGGGACCAGGGTTCGATTCCCAACGCGGCAGGGTCTTTGGTCAAAATGTCTGCGGGCCCGATAATTCTGGCCTCGGCGCCTACTCTAACCTTGGGTTCCACTCTGCAACTCTGGGCAATAGCTTGCTTAATCTTCACAACGGCCCCTTCAATGCCGGGGATGCCTGGTCTCACCTTGGGGGTGCCCAGAAGGGACCATTTCACAGGGAAAGGCAGGACGGGTTCCCCAGCGGTATACAGTGCCGTGACGCCCGTGGTGTGGGCAGCTGTGCGCTTTACAAGTATACCACAACTACAAGTATACCACAACTTTCCAGACGTTTTGCCCTGCCCAAGGGCACGAGACAAGGATGCCCGCTATCCTGTATGCTCTTTGCATTAGCGCTGGAGCCTCTGGCCACGTGGGTCGGACACAGCCCGCTGGTGGCTGGCATCATGGGAGAAGACGACTGGGGAGAGCCAATATTGTTTTACACCTACAACATATTGATATATGCCCGCTTCCCCACTTTACTGTCGGCAGGCTACTCCACATATTTTAATTGTTTTGTAGGTATTCAGGTTATCAAATTAACTGGGATAAATCCCTCCTGTTCCTCCTAGGAGGGACTACACCATTGCTCCCGACTAGTGCACCATTCCGAATAATAAGAGATATGTTTAAATACTCTGGCATACAAATATCTAGGAACGCTGACAAGTTACTGGCAGATAAATTACTCCTGCAGTTTGCCAGGTTGCGAAGGGATGTAGCTCACTGGAGATAGCTGTCTTTGTCTTTGAATGAATATGCCATCCTGTTTAAAATGATAACATTTCCACATTATGATATATGTCCTACAGAACACCCCCTACAGAATTACGGTTGACTTCTTCCACAAAGTGGATAGTGAATTGAGAAATATTTTATGGGATGGAGGTAGCTCCAGGATAGCTCTCCTTAAACTACAAAGACGTGTATTTGGTTGGGGTCTGCCGATCCTTGACGTCAGGAAGTATTACTGGGCTGCCCAACTGGTTACAATTTATGACTGGGTGTTTGCTGGATGGGACGAACCGACCTATAGGTTGGATCACCACACAATGGGACGGCAAGGACATCCTGTAGTGCTATATGGCAAAACGTTGGAACAACAGTTGCCAACACACACACAAGCAGTTGTTCGCGCATGGTTGGAAGCCATTACATTTTTTGGGTGGGAAGACAAGGTGAGGGAGAGGACTCTACTATAGGACAGTGATCTCCTAAATGAAGTGAGGAATCTGAGTGGGATCCACAAATGGAGTCTCCTGGGAAAAGACTACCTTGAGGACTTTTAGAGGGGTCAAACCATAATCTCCTTTGATGATTTACAGGCAGAATACCAGATGTCTGACTCAGAAAAGTTTGGTTGTTTGCAGCTTGGACATACCTTGCGTGCTCACATTTTTGAGGGGGAAAAACTGCTGTAGTACACACCCCTGGAAGATAGGCTTCTCTTCGACCCAATGGCAGATAAAGCCAACTCCTTGACATATAGAAAGATTATAAATAACACACCAGACCCATTAGGTGAGTTGTGGGAGGAATGGGAAGCAGATGTTGGGCATTTTGGCAGATGATGATTGGGTAGAAGTGGTTCAGAGTCTCAGGGAGGTTGCTGTAATCACATGTTTTCTGCCTTATACAGCTTTGCCTTCTTCATAGATCGTATTCCTCCAGAGCACTCATGCATCGGCTAGGCCACTGAAACCCTGAACAATATGCAACAGGCTGTCAGGAAGTGGGCTACTTCTTCCACATTCTGTGGGCCTGTCCAAAGATCTTAAAGATTAAGTCTAAGGTAATAGGTGAGACTGTTCCACTGAAAGCTAGGTGGCATATACTGTGTGATTGGGAAGGAAATATAGCTGAAATATCTCAAGATCAGGCTGATGGTTGAACAGAAATATAGACAGGGCCTGGGAAGCAGGCTGAACCCCGCAGGGGTGGATTATAAACTTTAATGGTACTGTGCAGCCGAAAAGGTGGTATTCCAGAGGCGTGGTTGCCCACGGAAATGGTAAAGAGTCTGCGGCCACTGTATGGCGTATAGGGGTTACTGAGGATTCTTCTTGGTGCAGGATTGTGTAGGTGGGGTGTTTGAAACTGTGGAATTTGGTATCACTAGTTGAAATATTGACGCTGAAGATGATGACATTGCTTTTACGTCCATACATAATGTATTGGGTGAACATCTCAGGTTGGGGTCTCCTGTATTCATTGTCATTCATTTCCAATGTATGACCATTTCTGTGCTGCTGAGCATATGTTTACAAAAAACAGTGATGTATTCTATGATCTGTGGAAAATGAAGAGATTTTCCAGCCTTCATTAACTTCAGTGCCGTGATTGTCGGAACAGTGATGCTGTTCACCTTATTTCTGAGTTATTTGTTTCAATTCAGGGCTCATTATGAGTGGACACTGAAGGCCTGATTACTAGTTTGGCGGTCTTACTGCCATACCAACGCAGCGGCGGTCTGAAGAAGATTGCTGCTGCAGTGGTCTCCTGCCCGCTGTATTGTGATGTTCCCACTGGCCCACGGCAGTCTTTCTGATGGCTGCATATTTTTTTAAGATATGTCAATGCCGGTGTGTATATTGTGACTGCAGTATACACATATGCCTGGCACATGTGAAGAAACACCTGCTATGAGTACCTTCCCATTGCTGGAACCATGACCATATATCCTCAGTTGGGTCCATGGGTAAATACTTCAAAACCAACTAACCTTGGTTTAGTCGTCAAGAGGGTTGTTTTGATCAGGGTCACAATTCTGCTGTGCATGGGGAACCTGGAGAAAGGGATCTCCGTGGAAGACTGAAGGGAAGAAAAAGAAATGGCTGAGTATGCACCCTAAAAATGTCAATTCTGCTGACTCAAAGCAGGAGGTCCCATCACCACGGTTAGCTCATTGGAAAGCCAACTCTTAATTACGGATGGCGGAGAAACTTCTCTGTATCGCCTCATGACAGCTTCTTTCCCCTGACTGCTGTTGAGGCAGTGTGCGAATGGCTGTTGGTGTCAGCAGTGTTCTGGCGGTCTTTCAAACAGCAAAATGACAATACTGTGGGTGGACTTCGTAGTCGGCAGTGATGAATACGGCGCGCCATCGGAGGTGGAACCGCCAAACCTGTAATCAGGCCCGTAATTCTGATGGACCAGTAACCGCTCCCAACGAAGTTGTGAGATTAGCGTAAACACAGCGGATGTGTTTTCTTTCACCCAGAGATTTCAGCTGCTGAACAACGCTTTTCAAATCTCCTGGTAAAAGTCCAGGACAAAATGGGTAATTACAGGAGGAAAGAAAACCAGAATTAATGATTCACCCATTATTTCGTAATTTTTAGTGGCGCCTCATGGTCCATTTCACAATGGGCTTGATTTTCCCAGCACCCAGAATTATAGGTGCCGAAAGTACACATTTTTTCGGAGGTGGGGAAATACCAGCCCATTTCCTATATTAAGAGCCTTAGAGCATTTGTTTAATTACGATTGCCTTTTACTTTTTAACGGACACTTCATTGTAAACCCTTTTCTATGAACATTTTCAGTGAAGGAATATGGAGAGAAATGAACTCTTGCCAAGCGTGTGATTTTGTTCTACATGATTCTGATGATCAGATTAATGACTTTTCAGTACTAGTTGAGAATAAATAGTATTTGATTCAATGCAGTGGTTAGAAGGAGCTATGCAGGGGCACAATAGCATTAGGGTCGGAGAAGTTTGTACTTTTGGATTTTTTTGGTTGAAAAATTACAGACAATGATATACATTAGCGACTCGTACAGATAAGAGCAGTGGAGTGGGGTGGGGCAGGGTGAGGGGGCGGTGGAATTTGCATGGTGATGCAGCGAGCACAAAGAAAGTCGTTCTAATAATTAATGTATTTAATATTTCTTATCCCATTCTCTGTCAAATTCCACCTGCCCCGCCCCACACCACTGCCTCACCACTCTAACCTGTGCGAGCCCACCACTGATGATATAGTGTACCCATCTTAATGTCCGATCAACATTGTGGCCTTGTATATTTCAAGCTTTTGCTGCTTTCAGTTTCACTATTCAAGAGTTGCCAAGTATTGGAATGGAACAAGTGTTAGGTTGACATTTGAGTGTGAATGTTCAGTCAGTAAGGTGTTCCACTAATGGTGGTGGGTACCAGAAAACACATTTTAATCGTGACCTGGTGGGGACCAGGAAACATTTTAAAAATGTCAATGCAGTAGGTACAAAATATTAGCTCAATTAGATCAAGTGCATAGTGATCTGTGATACAAGCACACATTTTATTTTTAAATTGGTCCTTTTTTATGCACAAAGGTGGAAATACAAATGGTCACAAATCAGAGTTTAGTAGGACTCTCTGTTTTACCACATTATTTGATTTTCAATTATCTCATTTGGTTTGGTAAATGTACCTAAGTGCAGCGTATTGCATAAAGAACGTGTAAACCAGAATGTCCCTTCAATTCAATTGTCGTGCATTTAAACGAGTGAATTTGAGTTCCAATTAGTTTTCAGACAGAAACATTATTTAGAATTCGGTATTCAAGAATGCACGCCTTCTATATAAAACAACCTGTCAATGGTAAAACATAGTTTATACATTTATGCAGATCAACCAGCGAGGCTATAAAATGTCACACCTTAAAAAAAGGTGGAATGAATGTGCGATGAATTTAGCATTGCATATTTGTATGCAGATTGGAAAAGTCACCTTGCTTATCAGATGTCTCACTAAATTGCCTGGCAGTGACTTGTCAGAGTGGGGGAGGAATAATCTGACAATTGCGTTGAGAAGAAAATCCATAACAAGCTGACGCCCACTGAGCAAGTCAAAGGGTAACATCAATGTACATTTCAAGCGCACAGTGATTGTGTTACATGGGCCAGATGCCTTAACATTACAAAGCATTTTTCACATATTTTCCTATGTTCACTGAAAGTGAATATAAACATTTATTTGCAGACCATAGCTAAAATGTCGAAAATAGGTTTAAACTGTGTGCATTCTCCGTAATCGTAATGCACCAAGTATCTTCATTCCCTTAACCTTGTAGAAGTACATGATGAAATCTGATCAGTCCAAAGCCATATAGTTAAGCGCCCCTTCAATTGCCTTTGTCCAAATCTTCCTGCACACTCCATCTTGAACAACAGATGAAGATATTCTCAAGAACGTGTGATAATTATCGCAAAATTAGCTTAACGCAACTTTGCATATTGCAGTCTATCGTGGGAAAATAACGCTGTCTTAACTTTGTATTCTCAACACGGAGGAACCATGCGATAGTCTCACAATAACGTGTCAAATGACCGCGTTCAAATAATGCGATGCCCAAAAAATGTGAAACACAAACGTGAGAAAAGTAGGGATGTCCCAAATCGCGATACAAAAACCATCGATAACCAGTGACCGACCTGCAATTTTCACGCGTCATGTGGGAAAATGCACTATAAAAGTACAGAAAAATAAAAACGAAATAATTTAAACTGCGTAGCACCATGGAGGAAGCAGGAGCAGGTACAGAGGATGACCAGAACCCCACAAGCTCCCAGGAGGACCAGCCTGGGCCCTCGGGGTCACGGAAGGGCAAGGAGAAGAAGACGAGGAAGACATGGTTCAGTCCGCAGGAAAACAGGATCATCATCACGGAGTTGATAGAACACCACCAACACTGTTTGTCACCTCCATTGGCAAATACAAATGCAATATGGCAGTCCATCCTGGATAAGGTGAATGCAGTCAGAGGGAGGAGGAGGACAATTGGAGAGGTCAAGAGGCACTGGAATGATGGGAAGCGCAAAACCAAGAAGAAACTCCCTGACAACCGTCAGGCAGCAATGCAGACTGGAGGGGGCAGTCCAGTGGAACACCAGGAGCTGGATGAGATTGAGGAAATGGTGTCCACAGTCATCAGTGGGGAGACGGTGGCAGGAGTTGGGGGTCCGGACACTGCTCAACATTACCTGACACAGCAGCAACAGGATGTTTACTGAACAGGGACTGGGGGATGGAGGGAGATGGGCACAATGGCACACATGCCCAATTAGGTAGAGCACACTGCACACCCACAATGACTCTGGATCATGTCCCTGATCCCCTTGTCACACTTCAGCACACATAGAAACAGCAAGTAGGCCCCCGTCCACTATGGGCACAAATGGGTCCCTTCCCACACAGCACCAATCTCACAACCAACCCATACCAAGTGTTAAAACCATCAAAGGTGCGTGTCTGTGAGCAACACTGATAACGCAAGTGACACTGCATGACGAATAGCATGGCTGCAGTCCAACTATCATGACATGGTGCATGCCATGACACTGAGATGGCTGAGTGTGGAACACATCCGGAAAGGAGCAGGTCACACTCTTTGATACATCCACATGCCCAAACAACAACTGACCTCAACAACACATCCATGGATAAAACCATGCCTAAGAATCCAAAATCCGAACAAGAGCCAAAATTAGACAAGTCTCCAACATCTCAACACTGTAGAAGCACAAAAGTCAAAGGCACACCACCTCAAAAGGATAAGGGCAGCAAATTCAGAGCTGCAGGGGCGACTCCCCCACAATGCAGCACACACATAGCAAGAACAGCACATCAACATTGAGGGCAATGTGGTACAAAGTGCAACACTTTTCACAACAGTGGGGAGATGGTGGCAGGAGTTGGGGGTCCGGACACTGCTCGACATTACCTGACACAGCAGCAACAGGGTGAGTACTGAACAGGGACTGGGGGATGGAGGGAGATGGACACAATGGCACACATGCCCAATTAAGTAGAGCACACTGCACACCCACAATGACTCTGGATCATGTCCCTGATCCCCTTGTCACACTGCAGCACACATACAAACAGCAAGTAGGCCCCCATCCACTATGGGCACAAATGGGTCCCTCCCCACACAGCACCAATCTCACAACCAACCCATACCATGTGTTAAAACCATCAAAGGTGCGTGTCTGCGAGCAACACTGATAACGCAAGTGACATTGCATGACGAATAGCATGACTGCAGTCCAACTATCATGACATGGTGCATGCCATGACACTGAGGTGGCAGAGTCTGGAACACATCTGGAAAGGAGCAGGTCACACTCTTTGGTACATCCACATGCCCAAACAACAACTGACCTCAACAACACATCCACGGATAAAACCATGCCCAAGAGTGCAAAATCCGAACAAGAGCCAAAATTAGACAAGTCTCCAACATCTCAACACTGTAGAAGCACAAAAGTCAAAGGCACACCGCCTCAAAGGGAAAAGGGCAGCAAAATCAGAGCTGCAGGGGCGACTCCCCCACAATGCAGCACACACATAGCAAGAACAGCACATCAACATCGAGGACAATGTGGTACAAAGTGCAACACTTTTCACAACAGAACAGAGTACACAAATGGTTCCACTTGTGTGTAGAAACTGGCAAATCACATCTGGCATAGCAGGAAACTGTGAGATGATAATGTACGTGCACAACCTCACATCCATGATGTAATTAAATGGTCACTGTCAGGCATCAAATAGTCAGCTCCTCCCAAACAGTCACAATGTACATTGCCATGCAGTCTGAATTTGAACTTGAACAATGAGTCCACATACATGTCTACACAATGTTAAAATGCATGTCCCCTTCACATTGCAGGGGGACAATCAACACCTCCTGCGCAGAGCAGACCAGACAACTCATCAGTGATGATGAAGAGGACCTCTACACCTTCAACATCGATGCCCTTCAACAGCTCATGGACAGATATGGCAACCCACCTCCAGGAGCAGGGCAGCCCAGTTGCATCGAGGAGACCCCACCCCCTGCACAAACCAAACAGCAGGCAGCACCCACCACAACAGCTGGCTCCCAGTACCTCACCGAAGAACACATCGTATTTCAAGGCCAGGTGTTAGACTGCCAGAAGGGGGAGGCTGAACAGGTGCGGGTGGGGTTCAACCACATGGCAGCCAAACTAGATGACATACATGGGTTTCTAAGTCACATCAGGGACCACTTACAATCCCTAACAGAAACCCACAGTTCACTCCATGATGTCCAACAATCCATGCCCGACATCGCTGGAGTCATGCCTCTGAGAGGAGAACAACTGTCTAGTCAAAGTGGCCTCAGCGATGTCAGCCAAGAGTTGGCACAGATACTGAGGATATTGGAGAACATGAAGTGGATGTATGCGGAAAGAATGGCTGCCATGGATGCACAGCAGCGAAAAGTTGTTGGTATCTTCCATGCCCTGCAGATCCTCATCATCGCATTGCTGCCACTAAGTCAGTCGCAGATGAATGCTGCTGGTACTTCTACACACACATCTCCAGCCCCTGATGTGTCAGTGGCACACAGTACTGCAGACTAAACATCAGCACCCACATGTCAGACTGATGACATAGAGGATGAAGATGCGGGTGATTCCATGTGTGTATTAAGAAGGAGCCAGCAGCAATCTTCTCCGCCATATGCCCTGTTTCAGCTTGGTTCTCCCCTCTGCATCATGCCCTGTACAACACCTCCCACTGTCCCCCGCAACAATATGGCAGTCGACATGGACTGCCATATTTTGTTTGCTTACCAATGACACAGCAATCAGACTGTGGACTGTACTCTTCCTCTTCCGATGTACTTCTCAATCCTTAAATGACTCTGGCTGGCCCTCCAGTGGGCTAAAATGTAATGTGGGGTTTGAATAGTTATGTACTGCTCCAGCTCTGACACTCCACCAAATGTGAATAAATCATTCAAATTCACCCAGATACCGCCACGGGACGGTGAATTTCGGTGCACTGAGGTAGGGGCACCTTTAGTGCTGAGCGGGTGTGTAGCCTGCAATGATGCGCCATGCTGGCGATCCAGACTGGTTAGAATTTGTGTGAGCCCTGCTGGACCGCAGTGTAGGCCTGAGCCAGCGGGCAGCATGGGCCACCGCCACGTGGTGTTGCCTCGCGGTTCACAGAGTTAGTCGCACCTGAAGAGCTGACCGGGTGTGCAGCCTGTGATTATGCCATGTGCACTGATATGATCTCTGCCTTTGAGAAATCAAGACCCAGAATCACATGTGTGACCTGGTGGCCCACGGTGCGGGCTGCATAATGTGGGGCTGCAAAGGACGTGGGCCCGGAGCATGGAGCTTGCACCGGCACACAGTGGGCTCTCTTGGAGACACGCCGGTGGCCGAAATTGAGCAGTGAGGCCTGGGTGCGCAGGGGCAGGCAGTCACCGCTGGGCGGCAGGAGGGGCTGGGGTGCAATAGCCTGTGTGCGTAGGGGCGGGCAAGCGATGATGGTGTGTGCAATCATATGAACTCTGCCATTCATAAATCTGGACTCTGTTTCAGATAAGGGACCTGATGGACTGCAGTTTATACTGTCACATGGTTGGAGACACACCAGTGGCAGCAGGTGAGCAGTGAGGCCTGGGTCCGCAATGTCAGCACTCTCTCTCCCTCTTCCTCTCCCTCTCTTCCTTTCACTGTCTCTCTTTCTCCCTCTCTTTCTCTCTCTCTCTCTCTCTTCTTTTCTCTCTCTCTCTCTGTCTCCCTTTCTTGATCTCTCTCTTACTCTCTCTCTCTGTCCTTTCATGAGCGCATGACACACCTTTTTATCCTGAATTTTGTCTTCCAGGCTGTGGCTTACGGATTGTCCAGAGAAGACCCGCCATGACTCTTCCAAATAGTTGATTTGAGTTTCATTTGAATAAAAAAACAAATTGGGGAAATTCAAAGATGAATGAATGATTTTTTTTTTCTGACCACACATGAATGTTAATTGTTGTAATTGTCATCAGGCGAATTGTTTTGTTCATGATTTTGTAGAGTTGATGTAAAATATCTTTGTTCGGGGGAGGGTGTACGCGGGGTAGGGTCCGGGCGGGGACCTGAGTGTGGTGGCGGTGGGTGTTGTGGCCCTCTTGGGTGTCTGTGCTGCATGACCAGTTGCTCTATGGCATACATTGTTCTTCTGATGGGACTGTGGGCTGGGCTCCCAATTCTGGTGCAGGTTATCGTCCTACTTAATACCAGGAAAGAGCAGGTGTTAATTCGCTGCTGCTAACGCGCCTTATTGCATGTTTTGTGCTCTTATTGCCGATCTGGCTGGTCGTTGAGAATGTTGTGAAGTGGTGTTTTCGCAGCATTTTGCACAGGAACGCCTACTCTGCATCTCATTAGCGTTAGTTGCCAGTGTCATTCGTGGCAATGTTTTTTTCGGCTGCCATTGCAGGAAAACTGGCGATGTCGGCTGTCAGTACCAGCTTGTGAATAAGGCAATACATCTATCACCACTTTGGCTGCCATAAAGTGCCGCTAACTCGGTGATAAGTCCTTGAGAATATTCCCCATAGTGTTCTTTTCCTATTTTAGGTCTGGGGTTGGTCTGAGACGGCTGAGACGTTGCTTAAACTAAAAAAAATGAAATGGCTGTCGTGTGGGCAGGTCACAGTAACTTCCGCATGCAATGCCAATAACAGCAGCTGAAAATTAATTCAAAATCCTAAAAACAGTACGCCTGTAATAGAAAGCGCAAACTATGAAATACTGCCTTTCACAGTGCCATTTAATATGTATCAGACATTGGCTTGGCAATAAAGCTGGTTCTTGTTTGCACACATATGCAAAACTATTACAAATTTACAAGCACTCAACGCAATCGAGGCAACAGCAATATTACCGGATTTAGCTATAGTATATTATTCTCAATTGTGATGCAGTTAAGAAGGCAAGACCACCATTAAAGTTACCTGCTTTTTACCCAGGATTGTCATACATCCAGTTGACATGGGTGTCAGGATATTTCTTAGCAGCGGAGTACACCAGCTTTTTGGGATAGGACTGTAGAGTGTCTCAACTTAGGTGCTGATCTTTGGAAGGGACCAGGATGTATGGTCGAATGAATGGTGGCCACCATCCCTGGGAACATGCCCGGTCCCCTCTCATTCAGCCAGAAATTTAGGGGTTATCTTTGATACCTCGCTGGCAATGACCCTTCAGGTCAACAGAACGGTGGCTACTTGCTGGGGAATTATTAAAATTCTCCGACGAATAGTGCACTACCTTTCTCCCCAAGCTAGGAAAAAGACAGTAGTTGCACTGGTCAGTTCAAGATTGGATTACTGCAACTCACTATATGCAGAGATCAATAAGGGACTGATCCAGCGCCCCCAATTAGTACAGAACGCAGCCGCAAGATTTGTATTAGACATTCCCCGCTCCTCCTCTGCGACACTAGCCAGAAAGAGCCTCCACTGGCTTCCTATAGAGCACCGTATCTCCTTTAAAATCATTTGTCTGGTGCACAGGGCTCTGAAAGCTGGAACATCTGATGGGCTAGGATCTCTTCTCTCTGCCTATGTCCCTAGCAAATGTTTACGCTCATCACAACATAATCTTTTGGTGATCCCTCGGACCAAGAAGTCCAGATGGGGGGGAAGAGCCTTCTCCATAGGTGCTCCGCGTCTTTGGAATGCACTTCCATTGGAACTTAAGTCCCTATCCTCTTTGCCCCTTTTTAAAAAGGCTCTTAAAACATGGTGGTTCAAGAAAGCCTATCAGTAAACTAACTCTCTGGACATGAAAATAATTTTGGGTTAGGCGCTTTGATGCCCTATGGGCTGAGTCTGCACGTTATAAATTTGCTTTCATTTCATTCATTCAGGTGCACCAATGGGATGATTGTTTTTTTTGTAAATACACAAAGTTATAACTGAACACTCATAAAATTGATTTACTCCCTGTAATATTACATCTGCGTGAAGAAATATTTCACAAGAGTAAATCTTCTCCGTGGGGCAGTGAGTTTGCACCTCATGGAAACTGGGGAACACCTACAAACCTGTGAGGAAATTCACTCCATCCAAGGATTGGATCACATTTCTGCTTAGTTGGAATCAGGTGGAAATATCCAAAAAATTGGTGTATGATGAAGAAGTAGTTTCTCCATTGGAAAAATAAATAGTTCTCCATAGAATCAAAACAAAAAAAAACATTTAGACATGTGAGGAGTACTTGAAGGCTGTGGATGCCAAGATTCCTTCCACATGACTACTCTTAGTTAGTTTTAAGAATTCCTAATAGTGTGATAATCTACAGCAAACGTGGGCATAAATCTGCAGGCATAGATTTAAAACATGGATTTGAAACTTGTTTTACTATCTAGCTCAACAGCTCAATATACCGCTACTGATAAAGAGAATAGCCCCCTAGCCCATGCATGCTTAGAATATTGGTGGGAAAGTGGTTGCTGACTCGCCGGTTTCTTCGTTTTCCTGTCGGGTGGGAGCCCTTTGCTGTGCTTGCTGATTCACGCTTGAAGCGGGCCGGGACCTGGTTGCTTGTTGCCCCCCGCCGCCGCTATTTACAACAAGCGGTCGCAGAGAGGGGCGACTACAAGCCCCACAATTCCCCCGGATTCCTCCCCGCCCACCCACGCCGACTTTCGCGCCTGGAGGCGCTAAAACACTGCGGCGCCCTCCGCGTCGCGGGATGCGCGCGGGCGGTGCCGGGCGAAGCCCGGGCAAAGGTCGGGCCCTCTGTGGCCCTCGGAGGACAGAGGAGGCTGGGCTGGGCCCAGTCCCTTTCATTCCCTGCTCTGAAGTAGCAGCTCCTAAATAGGAGCGATTTCATCGGAGGTGTTAGAATAACCGTCTTCTATTTCCGGACATTTACCGATTATTCTCTGGACAATGGGTAAGAACACTCCTATGACTACACGTTCTAATTCTAGGATGAAAAAATTTACTACCACTCCTCTACCAACCCTGACTGCAATAGATAAAATGTTGCAAAAGACGATTGGGGTGGTTGTCACTGCCATTGAGAGAACCCCTAATATGTGTTTACCTGCACTAGCTTCTAATATCTCTGTAACACTACCAAATACCTCGGATTCCATTCTCATAGATTCCTTTGCTGAGTTCCCCAGGCCCATAGATAATCAATGTACCTTGCCAAAAACAACCATATCGCCAGTTTCTTCCCCTAGGGCTACCAGACTATCATTGACACCAACATTATTATTGCCCCATCTTCCGCTAGAGACCCCTATACTAAATATTGATCTTACAAACTTAGAGGACTCAGATGTTGCCTTGATGACAAATTCCAACATATCTGTAGGATTACAAAATGAGAATCCCCCCCCAAAGTAAAAGAGGACAGAAACTTAAACAGAAAAGAACAATTAAAAAGAAAAATCCACAAGGGGGGAAGGGGAAAGGCGCTGGTAAACGGCAAAAATCGGTCTCTATTGCGCACTCGCAAGAACAGGGTGGGGCAGCAGGTAAGGGCCATTTAGGCATTCCTGAGACCCACAATAGCGGTGAGAGTGTGGTGGTCGACGCAGATACGTTATCCCCAAATCCTGTAGGGTTTATGACTTACCTCCTGGAGCACACATTGAGATCCCTATTTCTTCCACTGCTGGAAAGAACTAAAGTACTGGCTGAAAAAATGGAGAACCTTGGAAAACTTGGTATTGGGTAATTCAGAAATACTGAAACAGCTTAATAGAAAGGGTGTGGAGAAGAAAGTCATAGGACCTGCTGTAACACTCCCCACAGCTAACAGCATTTCTAAAATTTCCAATAAAACAACTGCTATAGCAACTCAGGGTGGAAAGCTGCCAATACAACAACCTGTAGCTACTGTTAATAAAGTCCAGGTACCCACAAAAATTGCTAGTTGAACAGTGGGTGGAGATGCTCTAATGGATAAATCAGGGGGAAAACCTACCAGAGATAGCGTAACTAAGAATATTGCTACTCAAAAGGTGAGACAGCCTAACATAGATTTACCCCCTGAGTCAATGCCATATACTGTGATACTGACTGGTGTCCCAGAGTTACAGACCGATAGGGTGGAATCCAATGTAATGCTAAAAAACAAGGTCTTACATTGGTTAAGTACACCTAGACCTTTACCAAGATATGTACATGCGGAAATTGTACATGTACGTAGAGTAGACTGGATTGGGCATACATATAAAGATCTACCAGGGGATTGTATAATCGTAGATTTTAAGGATAGACTCACTGTCAGACACATCTGTGGGTGGAACCCTTTTGGAGAAACGACGGGGATTCAAACTCGAGACTTGTCTGACTTCTATCCTCAAATGAGACAAAAGATATCTAGATCAAACCCCTATCGGCAAATTGAGGATTGGGACAGACAAGGGACTAGGTTCAATGTCCCAACATTCAATCCTTTCTCTGCACTGTATGGGATGGAGGACATTGACTGACTCTACGGAGCCAAATCACACAAAGATCATGGAAGAATAACATCCCCAACAGGTGTAGGTGTAGGTGTAGTATCTAGAATAATCTTAAAAGGGACAGAGGGCAAGGATAAAAAAGGCCTCATAGACCGTACTACGAAGGAGTTCTCTGTTAACAGCCCTGGGGTATCTAGCATTTGTGTTAAAGACATCATCTGTAAATAAGGTGGGGTCTGAAGTCATACTGGGCTCGCTGGCCAGCACAAATAAAAAGGATACATTGACACTTGTGAGCTGGAATATAGCTGGCTTAAGATCCAAATTGGGCAATGAGAACTGGATTAGCCTGGTTAACAGTCATGCGGTCGTGTGTCTACAGGAAACCTGGACTACAGACCCAGATCATGTTAATGGTTCCAGGACTTATTTTTGTCCAGCTATTGCTTCTTCTCATGGAAGGGCAAAGGGTGGATTGTGCACATATATATCAAATATGTTGTCATATGTTGAAATTGATTTTGTATTTAGTGATAGGTATCACCAGATTCTTAGGATTACCATTGATTCCGGCCTTTGCTTGGTATTAGTCAATTTTTATAATAATATCCAGTCGGATGATATAGATAAAGTTTTTAAATGTTTAGAAAGGAATATGAAAGCCATTGTAACACAGAGATCTAGAGAGGCTTGCATCATCTGGGCAGGAGATTTTAACTGTTCACTATGTAGAAGAGCCGAAATAGGTACATGTGGTGTCATGCTCGACAAAGATATTGTTTTTTCTCATTTTGAAAACACTAAGAGTGGAGACCATCTTAATGAGATTATGTTTGGTTTAGACATGGGCTTTGAAAATAACGTGTCTAGTCTGGATTGTTCATTTGTCCCCACTTTCAGTGGCAGAGGTGCCACAACCACGATAGATTACATGATTATGACTGCGAGACATGAGGGTATGGTACAGTCCTTTATTAGGCTCAATAACTCACTTAGTGATCATTTCCCTTTGAGAATTATAC
This sequence comes from Lissotriton vulgaris, assembly GCF_964263255.1. Classification (NCBI taxonomy): domain Eukaryota; kingdom Metazoa; phylum Chordata; class Amphibia; order Caudata; family Salamandridae; genus Lissotriton; species Lissotriton vulgaris. The sequence continues at coordinate 1,502,451,548 of NC_141685.1, read as the reverse complement.
TTCAAAGTGCACATAGTACTCTAAGCCAGGTAGGAGCGCCCGAAGTACGAATGGCTAATATCTCGATGACTAGAAATAACGGCTATGCTCTAAAATGGTCAATCATAGTCCCAGAAGACTTCCTTAATAAATTAGTGAAGAGTACCTTGCCACAGTTTGAGGCCTGTACAGACCCGAACGTCGATGGTGGCATCGTTATAAATAATTATCTGGTTATAATCAATCAAATTAAAAACCTTCTTTGGGTTAAAACTAAAGACCCTAAAGAGTCAAGAGTACGTTGGTTTGATTCTGCATGTACTAAAGCATACTCAAATTTGAAACATGCATTACATGCGCCGCTCAAAGATAGGATGCTAATTAAGGAATGTAGATATAATTATAAACGGGCACTAAGAAATAGTAAAGACATTAAACAGGAAACCTGGATGCTCTGTGTGAGGCCTCATTAAGTCGTGACACAGTAGCATTCTGGAAAGCTGTAAATTCCCCCTTCACAAGCTATAACACTACTGCCACAATAGAGGTAGCAATATCTGCAGCGGAGTGGGTTAAGCACTTCGGAGAATTATATGCTGGGGAGCAGGAGGAAGATCATCTCCCGGATCCTAAAATTATAAATGGAGATGAACACCGGTTTAAGAACACCCTGACATTTACTGCAGAAGAAGTCAGTACTAGTATAAAGATCAGCATGGGGGGTAAGGCACCTGGACCTGACGGGGTCCCAGTAGACCTATTTAAGAATAATATTGACTTGTGGGCCACGATATTGGCCAGAGCTTTTAATTATACTTTTAAGAATGGTCCTCTTCCATCATGGCGTGAAGCATTGATTGTCCCCATATTTAAAAAGGGGGACAGACTCAGCTGCCAGTGCTACCGCCCTATCTCACTTTTGGATAGTACCATTAAAGTGTTTGGTAGGGTTATTGTAAACAGGCTCCAATCATGGCCAGATGAAAACCACATAATTAGTGATGTACAATATGGGTTCCGGAAAGGGCCAGTACAGTTGATCAGTGTTTGAATCTATACATGCTAGTTGAGAAATATACAAAGGTAAAAGAGGGTCGACTATTTTTAACTTTTATAGATCTAACTTCCGCATTTGATTGCGTATCACATTGCAAGCTCTGGTTGCTTTTGAACAAAATGGGGGTAGATACATCTATTATTCACTTCCTAAAGGAATTATATCAGGGGTCATCCGCAAGAATCAGGTTTGGGAAAAATGGGGAATGCACGGAACCGTTTAGTATAGCGAGGGCGTACGACAGGGTTGTGTGCTGGCCCCATTCCTCTTCACTCTCTACATCAATGATGTGGAGAAAACTCTCCTGAAGGAATGCATGGACCTGCCTATGGTAGGAGAAAGATCTTTGCCCGCATTACTGTATGCAGATGATGCTGTCCTGATGGCATGTACCCCATTGGCCATGCAAGTTTTGGTTACTTCATTTTCAAATTTTATGGCTGGTCTAAATTGAAAGATAAATTGTTCTAAAACTTTTACCATGACTTGCGGTGGTGGTATAAATAAAAAGAGGAAAACAGTTTTTATTGGTAAGACCCCTGTTGACATTACTCCAACTTTTTCCTATCTAGGAGTTTTGTTCGAACGCAATGGTAATTGGATTACTGCAATTAAAACTCGTAAACTGTTGTATTGTAAAGCCATAGCAGCATTAAAAAACTTTAGCCACAAAATGGGCAGGAAGCCCATAGGGGAAATGTTAACCGTTTATAAAGCTACTTGTTTATCAGTAGTGACATATGGAGCAGGCTTATGGGGACACGCGATTGTGACATGTCTATAGGTGGTAGAAAACCGTTTTATGAAGTATCTCTTGGCGGTCCCAACTAGTGTCTCTACATTTGCTTGTCACGTAGAAATGGGGAAACCATATCTTGTGGATATTATAAGAACTGTCCTGATTTTGTTATGGTACAGAGTCTGGACCACGGATGAATGCGGCTTGAATCGCCTGATTTTAAACAATGTGTTAGGTTTAGAAAGGAATGGCAAGATGGGTTGGTTGGCATATCTAAAGAAATTTTTCTCTGATTTGGGAACTGTAAATTATTTTTATGATCCAACCTCGTTACGTAATATTTCAAGGAAAGCTCTAAAAGAAAAGTGTATGGCATTTTTACATGAACTTAGAACACAAACCAAAATGAATAAGTTAACACTAGTAGCTCATGCCCAGACGGTTATCTCTAATAAAGTGCAGCCGTACTTTAAACTTCAGATAAGCAAATACGAGAGCTTTTTGTTAGTCCACTTCAGGTTTAATTTATTATTTTGGTTATTCAGTTTCCCGGGTATGAAGAATTGGTCTAAACAACTTATTAAATGTCCCTGTGCTGACATTTCAGATCAATCAGATATGCACATCCTATTCTTCTGCAAATTCTATAGTACACCTAGACAAAGATGGATTATTCCCCTACTAAAGATTATGGAAGTTAACCTCTGCCGCCCAGCATTTTTAGCTGTACAGAAATTAGACAAAATTTTAACTATCGTATTTATTTCCTAGTTTTTAAAAAATGCTTTTAAATTACGGAAATCAATGGTAGCCTAAATATGATGTATTGTATATGATATCATTCATGAACTGTTATTTGACTTATGTAGTAATTTTTATATTTCTGTGACAACGTAATAATGGTGCTTATGATGAATTTGTTAATTGATTGTGATTTTATCTGAACTTTTATGGCTATTGAGTTTTAATAATCGAATAAAGACATTTTGATTTGATTTGGTGGGAAAGTGGCTAGAGAATATTTTAATCATTTATTTTTAATAAATGTCTTTTTTCAAACATTTGTATTTGTAAATGTGTGCACGAAACCCACTGCTGCATACTCATAGTCACTGTTCCTTATTTATCTTATGTCATTTGTTTTCCCTTAATATACTCCTAGTTCATCCGTTTTCTATCATTTCTCTCTCTTCCATCACTCACTGTGAAATTACACAGTGCAATTTCTGAGCTTCTCTGCACCATCTTCTTCTTGTCTACCCTGTAATGGCAACCCATGCTAGTTGCCTATTTATATTGTTGTGTTCTTATCTAGGACCCTAAGTCGATATTCCCGATTTATGCCCTTGTGAGGTTATAATCAATAATGTCCTGACAAAGGCATAAGAATCAGATTCATATTCAGTAATAGCCCATGTAATCCAAAGCACAGCATGGCTACTCCCAACGACTCCTAGAAAGCACAACGTGTTCTTTAAACAAACCAAGCCTCCAGCAGCCCGGGAAAAACCCCCTGCTTTTCTTTTGATTTGAACAAGAACTCCTGAAGTCCTGCAAGAACTGTTAGTTCTTGGTGACGTCTTATGTCCAACCTTACGTCAAACCCGGCACCTTTCAGGTATAAAATACCAACAGTTACCTTAAGCAAACACACGGTGGTTCGGAGCAGAGCAGCCATCTACTTGCCCTAGAGCCCAGCTGATGCGAGTGCCGCGGAAGCCGCCCTCCTGTTTGACGCACTGAGAGAGACGCTGTCTTATTCTCCAGCCGAGAAAATCCAGCTCTGGTGTTTCCAGCCTACCCTTGCGGGTTGCTGGGATATCGAGTCCTGAGGAAAGAGATACCAGACCTCCCTCATTCTATTACCAAGGTACGGAGCTGACTAAACCCTTCAGAGAATTCTTGATGCAGATTCTTGGCAAAATTATCTTAAACCAACTTAACTTAACACTGCTACTTCCTTGTCCCTTCCCACGTATTAGGCTTAGGTCAGGTACACTGGGGTAGGCTTAGTTAGAAGCACCAGTTGAGCCTTTTAGCCAATGTATATATGTATGTATATATTTTTTCCATTTTAAAGTATCATATGGCTAAGAAACCGTATCAATGCTTTTACAGTATTATTTCATAATACTACTTTTACGCACTTTACTTTACTTTAAGTATTGCAATTGTGGCAATTCATTTCTCTTGCATGAGAAGGAAGACTGCTCAATAAATAACACCTTTTTATTGAAAACGCCCGTCTGGTGAAACTAAGTATGCACTGTTGACTGAGTGAAATAATTGTCTATTGTTTTCACAAGACTCTAGAGATATACTCTTATTCTGAGGGAGCAAAGTTGTCATGTTTATGCGGTTGTCGGAAACCGAATACTTCTTGTCTGAGCCAGGGAAGGTGATCCATCCCTCTTCATTCGAGAAAGTTTCCAGTGACCTCTGAGCTAGCTGGCGCAAACCTTAATTAAGTTTAACATAGTCAATAGAGACCTAGATGACCTCAGTCCTACGTCTACACTGCTGTTTATGTCATTCCAATGTGCAGAGCCTATTGGGAAAATAGGAACTACACTACAATATCAAACTTTCCCTGTAGCTCAGAGTCCTCTCTGTACCTACATTATGTCCATCCTGCACCTCTTCCCTGTGATGTATGCTTCTATGTGAAGCCATGCCATCCATGTATCCCCTTAGCCCCCCCACCCAACCCCTGGACCTGCCTCTTCACCAGCCCCATTCTCACAACTGCCTCCAGCTTATGCTCAGTATTTCACTCAAGTACTACAACATCAGGATCTAAATTACTTTGTAGTTTTCAGTCAAATATTTTGAACCTGGCAATGGACTCTGAAGTGCAGAGAGCCAGCATGTTATACATAAGATTGAGAAGCTCAGATAGAGCAAAGCATGGCAGCCATCCTCCCTGCCATATTCTGGGTTTGCTGTCTTTCTGTAGTTGCATTTTCAACAAACGTTATTACAGTGCCCCAGCCAGAGCACTTCTGGTGGCCCTATTACACCTGGGGTGCACTTTCCCTGTTTGCAACATGGCGAACCTTTAAAATAGGTGTGTCAAGCGCACACAGAGAGGGGGCACCCTATTACATTGAATGCGCTGCCCCCAGGGCATCTGTAAATTAGTGCTGCCTTTGGGGCAGCCCATTCAAGTGATAAACAGATTGACTTTGAAGCAGTCACTCTGATTTTACTCTGCAGGCAGCAAACCCTCCTGCACTTTTAGGAGGGGAGAAAGAGTCCCTGGCAGGTGGCTGCAGTGAGTGCCTGGATATGCCTGCATGGGGTTATCTGAGGTATCAAAAGGACCCCCTTTTCTTCCTCCAGAGGGCTGCCATCAGGAGGCGCACTGATAGTTCATCACCTTTAGTGCGCATCCTAACAGCTTCTTTGGCTCTGTATCCGCATCAAATATACGGCACGGGTGCAAAAGAAAAGGGATACCCTCATTTGCATGGGACCACGCTCCAATGAAAATAAGGGAACATCCTCTAGTAATAGCACTGGTGCTATATGTGAATCAGAAATGAAATGAAAATAGAATTTGTAGAGCGCGATGGCTACCCTGAGGCGTCCCAGCGCTATAGACGGAATGTGAATATGGAAATAGGCCCAGTGTGAAGAATTAGTTAAAAAGGAAAGTTTTTAGAAGTGTGCGAAAAGACAGCACGTTGGGTTCTGCTCGTAGCGGGAAAGGAAGCGAGTTCCACAACTTGGATGTGTTGTAGGAAAAGGAGCGGGCGCCACATCTCGCTCTTTTGACTTTCGAGAAAAGGGCGAGATGGGCTGTAGTTGATCGGAGCTGTCTGGGAGGCTCTTAGGGGGAGATCAGTGATTGACAGATATCCAGGCCGGTATTCCAGAGTGTTCTTTGAGCAATGCGAAGGGCCTTGAACTGAATTTGTTCCCTAACATAGAGACAGTAAGGGCTGCATAAGCGTCTGCAGACCTTTCTGTAATACCTGGGGCACATGTAATGCCCCGCTGGTCACCATGTCACACATAGCATTTCTTTTTTGCTTGTTTTTTGCTTGAGACCTCCATGATTTCCAAGGCAATTATAAAGAGTATGAAAAGGTATTGGATAGCCTTTTATAAATAAGGCAGATGTTCTAATGCCTTGAAGGTGGATACAATGTATTGGATAGACACCACCAAAAAGCTTTCAATGGACAAGGTCTTTGCCTAATTTTGAGGTCAAGGTCATGGGAAAAAGGCCTGGCTGAAGTCCTGGCCCTGCACTGAAGCCGGACTGTACATGGCAAACTGCTGTTGGGTTATGTCAAAGAAAAGATAGGGAACAGCTTTCATTGTGCTTGGCCAAAGGTTATGTGAAGTGGACTACATCCACTTTGGGGCTGAGTTTCAAACCCGAATTTAGTCAGACCCAGCTGTCAATGTCCAATGTGTGCATCGAAAGACCTTGCTCAGTAAGTTGTATCCTTACTGGGACTCGATGTGAGGCCTGACTGAAAGCTAGGCACAGTGTTCAATTCCTAATGTGGTTGGCTAAAGGCAATAGACATTTGGCTCTGTCCGCAGGGGGGAATAGGGCCTAGTTATGGATGAGTTGATTTGTTAAGTCACAAGTGAGGTTACTAATGGGATGTTGCCTCTTGTAAAGTATTGGATTATTAGATTATTATTTAGGGGGGCGTGGCTTGGATGCCGAGGAGGTAGGCAGCGTGAGCCCGGAGCTCCGCGCCCGATCCCAGATATCATCCTGATTATCCAAGCGAATTCCACTAAAAATTGGAAAATCCGTGATCTAAAGGTGTCACGGAAGCAACGGCGCTCGGAGTGGGTGACCTGTGGCCGATTATCGTCCTGAAAAACCGACTTCTAGCAAGAGCCTCGGGTGTGATAGCCAATGATCTAAGATGGCGCCCTGAGGCCTGGACAAGTGTCGCAGAAGGCGGAGGTCGCTTTTGGCCCAGCTATCCTGTTGACCTAGTACTGGCGGTGCTTGCCGGACCGGAGGACCTCTCTACACCCTGTGGGCAAGTGCGGGTGGCCTTTTCCTCGCTTTGGAGGCGAGTTGACAAGGACACGAGGACACAGGAAGGTTCTCCGGGGAGGTCCCCCAAAATGGCGACGGCTTTGTGAAGGCGACTCCGACTCTCCACGCATGAATCGGAACCTAGAGGCCCCGTCATAGCTGTTGACTCCCGAGAACTAAATAGGCCCCGTGTGTGAGTTCAGGACAGTGCGCAGTCCCCTGCGGGTGTCCTAGATCCCCGGTCCCATTGCTCGGGGTACTGTCCGGTGACGAGGTCCTGCATTGCGGACGGCTGGGAGGAGAGTAATCGGGCCTCCGGGGGCCAATACCTGCAGCGGCCGAGATGGTGAAACCAAAGGGAAAGGGAGATGGAGCGGCTGACTCGGAAACGCTGGATGGGGCGGACCGCGACCACCCTGCTCTCCTGCGCATGCAGGACCGTATACTGGAGGCCATCACGACCACAAAAGACGCCCTGCAGCAGGATATCGCCCAGGTAGCGACGGGCCTGGGCCTCCTGAAAGCGGACCATGATAAGCTTAAGGACAGAGTCAAGAATATGGAGGTATCCATACAAGAATTGGCCCCCTCTCACGCAGCGGTGAAGGCACAGATGGCGGATGCTCTGGACAGATTGAAGGTGCTGGAGAGGAGGGCCGAGGACGCGGAAAATAGGAGTAGGCGCAACAACGTTCGCCTGGTGGGCCTTCCGGAAAAACTTGAGGGTGATGACATGGTTGGCTACCTCGATAATTGGCTACGCACTGAAGTTGCGCCAGAAGGGCTTTCTCCCTTCTTCTCCCTGGAACGGGCCCACAGGGTTCCGGCCCGGCCACCAGCCCCGGGCCTGCCACCCCGCCCGGTGGTGATTAAGCTGCTCCACTACAGAGACCGAGACTGGCTACTACAGAGGGCGAGGGAAGCAGGACCCTTCCAAGTTGATAACAGCAGAGTCACCCTGTTTCCGGATTACACTTTTGAGACCCAGAAACTCAGGGCCAGTTTCCTGTCGCTCAAGCGAGAGCTCCGTGGAGAGGGCATCAAATACTCCCTTCTCTTCCCAGCAAAGCTGAGGGTGGTAGTGGACGACAAGTCGCAGTTCTTTACTTCCTCGGCGGACGCTTGGGCTTGGTGGGACACATACAAGGCTGGAATGGACGGGGCTAAAGCCAGAGCGGAGGAGGCTGAAGTGCAAAAGCCGATTAGGAAATCACAACGCATTCACAAGAATCGGCGGAGGACTGGGAAACCATCGGTATCACAGACTGAGGCGGAGAGGAAGGCTGCCCTGCAGGCGGTGGTGGATCTCTCTGGTACGGCACGGAGCCAGTCCGGGAAAGGCACAGACTCGGAGGAGCAGGGCACGGGATTGGAGACGGGACTCTCAGAATTCGGGGGGACCAAGGGCCCCATTGTCACGCCTCAAACGTCTGGAGAGATCGTCAAGGCCTGAGGCGCTGGACTTGAGGAACAGCGTGATGGTCAGACACTGGGGCGCTGTGCCAGTGTGCGCAGCTTTTCGCTATATGGGACTTCGTGAGTTTTCATGGGGGGATCTTGGGGCGGGATGCGCGGGCCTGATTTGGTTTAACGAACTCCTTCGGTAGCGGCCCGCGCCCTACTGGCCCTTAAGGTCATCGCAGTGGAGACTGCGAACACTGGTGTCTTTCCTTAAGGGGGGTATCTAGTTACAACAGTTTGGATGGGTTCGCTTCCAATTGTGGGTGGTCCTGTCCTTGGGGGTGGGAACCGAGAGTAGTTGGGGATGCTCAGGTTGGGTTCAGAGGGATGTGGGGTTCATTTGTTTGGAGAGGGAGGGGGGGTCGGCATGGTGGCATGAGCGCATGGTCAATGGCTGTTATTGTTGTGTATGTGGGTGCAGGGAGGTATGGCTAATACGGGGGCTCTGAAATGTGTGACCTGGAATGTGCGGGGTCTCCACAACATGGTGCGTAGACACAAGTTTCATGCATATCTGAAACGTAGGGGAGTGCATATAGCTTTTCTTCAAGAGACGCACCTCACCAAGCAGGAGGGAGTAGCGCTGCAGAGAAGGTGGAGGGGGCAACTATTTAACACAACATATTCGGCCTTTGCGAGGGGGGCCTTGATTTGGATACGAGCTGGGGTTCCCTTCCAGGTCACTAAAAAGGTGGTAGATCCAGAGGGTAGGTTTGTGGCTGTGGAGGGGAGACACCCGCCCGCCTTCCTGACAGCGCTTTCAGGCAAACTGGCGAGTTACTTGGCAGGGCTGATGATCATGGGAGGGGATTTCAACTCGGTGGTGGATACTGTTTTGGATAGGTCTCATCCCCCGTTGCACTCTTCACCGATACACAGGGTGGCGAAACGAAGGTTAGACTGGCAGGACATTTGGGACCTGGGAGATGCATGGAGGACACTACACCCTACCACGAGAGATTACTCCTTCCATTCCACTTTACATGATCTTCATGTTAGGTTGGACGTGTTCTTGTGCTCTTCACCTGTGCTTGCAGCGGTAGGACATGCGGAGTACTTGGCCCGTACGTTGTCGGACCACAACCCTTTGTTGTTGTCCCTGAACTGGATGGTAGAAGTCAATTGTGTCCCAACTTGGCGGTTACAACCTGATACCCTAGATGATTTGCTATTTAGGGAGGCCCTGGGGGAGCGAGTGACGCGCTATTTCAAAGAGAACAGTTGTTCCACCTACACTAGGGCTGTGGAATGGGACGCGTTTAAGGTAGTGGTCAGGGGGCACTGTATTGGGAGTGTTGCAGGTACTCGTAAGACATTGTTGGATGACCTTGATAGAGCGGAGTGGCGGTTGAGAGAGAAAGAAAGAGAGCGCCCAAATCATCCTGAGCTTCAAGAGGGGGTCAGTAACGCCAGAGAAGCAATGGCGGTGGAGTTGGAGCGGTTGCGTAGTTTCGATCACAAGGTCTATCTAACGAGAGCGCATGCGGAGGGCGATAAGGCGGGAGCGATGTTGGCTTGGCTTGCCAATCCGCATTGGCGGGGTGCTCCAATCATGTCTATTCAAGAGGAGGGAGGCGGGCTCTGCCACACCCAAGCCGGAATCCTGGGTAGGTTCAGGGCGTATTATGAGAGTCTGTATGAGAGTGGGCCGACGGGCGGGGCGGAGGAATTGGACACCTTTCTTGGAGGGCTGCAGTTACCGCAACTAGAGAAATCAGAGGCAGAGGAGCTGGGTCGGCCTGTAACGGTCGGAGAGATAGGGTGCGAGGTGAAGCAGATGGCTAGGAATAAAACCCCGGGGCTTGACGGTCTGCCGATTGAGTTCTATAGCAAATATTTGGAGCACTTGGCCCCACAATTGCAATTGGTCTACAACGAGGCACAGTCGCGAGGTAGACTGCCGCGGTCAATGTGTGAGGCCCTTATGATCCCGTTGTTGAAACCTGGTAGAGCGAGTGACGCCCTTTCCTCTTACCGCCCATTATCTGTGCTCACGACGGATTACAAGATACTGAGTAAAATCCTAGCGAATAGATTGTTGACCCACATGACAGGCCTGATCCATAGTGATCAGTGCGGCTTCATCCCGACGCGAAACACCACCCACAATATCCGCAGATTGACTAGGCTGCTCGGAACTCGGTTGCCGGAGGGGGCTACGCCTTTAGTGCTTTCCATAGACATCGAGAAGGCTTTCGATAGTCTATAATGGGATTATCTGTAGGACTAGGAGAGGGCTATATCAACTGGACTAAAGTCCTATATACTGAAGCCACGGCTAGAGTTAGAGTGGGCTCGCTGATCTCGAGTCAATATCCGGTGCAACGCAGCACTAGGCAGGGGTGCTCGCTTTCCCCCTTTTGTTCGCGCTGGCAATGGAGCCTTTTGCGCCGGAAGCAAGGTCTGGCCGCTATTATCAGGGACTGGTCTATAGGGCTAGGCCGCATGTCATCTCGTTATACGCGGACGACCTGTTGATGTTTTTGGTCGATGCGGAGGAGGAATTGATGGGAGCGAGACGTTTGCTAGACTTGTTCGGGCGGTTGTCGGGTCTGAAGGTCAACTGGACCAGGTCTTGCCTGTACCCGTTGAAACGGGGAGAGCCATGCCCTCTCACCGCACAGGAGCTCAGGTGGGAGCCTCATTGTCTGCACTATCTGGGCGTTTATGTTTATCACACCCCTGCAGATATGTTGGACGGTAATATCACTCGTTGTATTAACGCCTTGAAGGGATGTATGGATTTCTGGGCCACTCTCCCACTCTCGTTGGCAGGTCGTGTCTCCTTGCTGAAGATGGTGGCATTACCTAGGCTACTGTATTATTTTAGGACCCTCCCGATATGGATACCCGGCTCAGTCTTTCGCCGGCTGCGTTCACTGGTCATAGCGTTCCTGTGGGGCATGGGTCGGCGGCGAATAGCGCTAGACACTCTATTGCGGCCCAAAGATGAGGGAGGCTTGGCGGTGCCTGATTTTGAGTGCTATTACCTAGCGGCTCAGCTGCAGACTTTTACACAAGAGGTCGCAAGAGTGTATCGGGGCCCGGAACACACTAGAGATGAGGGCACCCCGCGGCATGTGCTCGCGTATATCTCGCTTTATCAGAAGCTGTTGCTCAGAGATCTGACAGTGGAAGAACAGACGTTTCGGCTTTGCTGGAACCGGGTGAGTAAACGGGCAGGAGTCCGCCGCATGTATGCTCCGGAGATCCCGCTGGGAATGGTCACGGCCCTGCCCCATGGTGGAGATTGGTCGAGACTGTTGGGTTGGGAGGAAGCTGGGGTCCAGATGCTGGGTGACCTTTATGAAGACGAAGCTTCGCTTCCGTTCCAGGAGCTACAGAAGCGTTTTGACCTTCCACGAGGCGATTATCTCCTGCACGCGGCGGTGACGGGCGCCATGCAAGACCACTGGGGAGAGGGCCTGCAGGAACCCCTGACCTCTATGGCGTGTCAATACGTGATGATGGCGGCGGGAACCTTTAAGGCTGTGACCTGTTTGTACTCCAGAATGTTGCGGGAGGCCTTGCAGCCGCTTACTGCTCTAAAGACTAAGTGGGAATTGGACCTCCAGATGGAGAATCCTGACGCCACTTGGGGGCAACTCCTACGGAGAGCACGGAAAAGCACGAGGAACGCCAGATTCCAACTTATACACTTTTATATCATCCATAGGGCATACCTCACGCCGGGGAAACTGAAGCAGTATTTTGGAGTGGAGCAGGCGGCCTGTCCTAGATGTGGTACACTGGGGCGGACTTGGGACACATGCTCTGGGACTGCCCCACACTGGGGGAATACTGGCAGGAGGTCGGGAGGGCTCTGAATGATGCCACGGATAGGGAGCTCCAATACACTAAAGCGGTGGGGGTGCTGCATTGGTTTCCACACACGCCTAAAAATAAGACGACCAGCAGGTTCATAGACATGGGGTTGATATTGGCAGAGAGGGAAATAACCAGGAATTGGAAATCAAAAGTGGGACCCACATACAAACGCTGGTATGGTGAATGCTTGAAGTGGGCGTCATGTGAAAGCACTCTACGATACCAAATGGCAACAAGGGCTGCTGATGAGAAGGCCATGGAGAGGGCAACAGCGTGGGAAATGATAGTGCAAGCACTCCGGGATGATGATGGTGAGGGGGAAGGAAAGATTACGGATTCTGAAGTGGTTGGTCCACTAGCACACCAGGAGCGCACCTTTAGCGGCTGTTTCACTCCTCCCTGCACACACTAGACCTTACTTTTCTCTATGATTCTACTGCAGCGCTGCCACGGGGGGGAATGTTAGGGAGTTTGGGGAGTTGGGGAGTTGGGGGGGGAGTTGACAGGGGTGGGGGAGGGGTGAAAACTTAAAAGCAGTCCGCGTCTTCCTGTGCTCTCAGAAACAGACATTGGACGATGAAGCAGAGAATGGACTTCCAACACTCGTCGATCGGCTTTCTATCTGGAAGCCCGTTCGATCTGTTTATGATAACAAAATGATTATATACCATACTGCTGTAATGTTATGTTATACATTTTTGTAAAGTCTATGCAATCGCTTTTGGTACTGCAATAAAAACGATGTTACAAAAAAAAAAAAATTAGATTATTATTTAGGGTGGGTGTATATTAACCTGAGGTCAACCCCCCGGTTTCTTTGTGAAACTACCCTATGGAGTTGAAATCTTTGCATGTTAGCAAGACTCTTGATAGTGCTACTTGCACCAAACTGGACAATGTTGGGATCCTGAGGTATAGAGACTTCCTCCCCGAAATTTACCTTGAGCCTCCCTGCCAGGAGCTCCACACCAGGCAAAGCATAATTGTAACTCCTCCATCCCCGGGGTCATGAACAAACCAAACTCACAGTCACATAATTGAACTCCCGTTCTCTGGTCAACACCAATTAGAAATCTTTCAGCGCCTGGATTCTGATAAACTGGATATACTTCTCACCTAACTTTGTTCACTGAAGAGTCTACTCCTGATATATTAGCAGTGGTACTCAACAGCTATTACATCCTTCAGGATAACAGGGCCACGAGGAAAGTAAGGGGAAGGGGTCACAGACACTTTACATAAAAAATTACAGTTTACATCGTTGCGGGTCTACCATCAGTCGACAACTTAATTTTAAAACTTGATTCTCCCCATTCCCCCCTTATCTGTGTATTGATCGATAGACCGCCATATCATGTGCCACTATTCCCCCTCCTACTGGGTGAAATGATGTCCCAATTAGTCATTAACTACACAAAAATCCTTATAACTTGAGTCTTCACTCATTGGACCAATGATATTATGGAGGTTAACAGTTCTGCTGAACTGACAGATCTACTTTCTTGGCTGAATTGTATTCAGCATGTGACTGCAGTGACTCATGTTAAAGGTCATACTCTTGACCAAGTTTGGACATCTAATCTAATCTGATGGTCTCTAATTTAATGAGCTCCCCCTGTGCTTTGTCAGATCATAGCTTTATAACATTTATCCTCCCCAATGTTCACTTAACTAAGTCCCACCCGAAGGCAGGCAGCATCTCCAGAAATTGTAGACGCTCTAATTTGGGAGACTTCTGCACTCTGCTAGCTACTACAGCTCCACCAGAGCAGCAGTCTATTAACAACCAAGCAGAAAGAATACAATCTTGGCTCGAATTTGCAAACGATAGCTTTGTTCCCGTTTAGTAAATCAAAACATTGAGACCTCACGATGCTCAAAACTGGTTCTCTGATACCTTAAAAGGTAAGAAACTTGCCCTGCGTCAAGCAGAATGTAACTGGAGAAGAAATTACTCCTCAGACAAAAAAGATGCATTTGTTTGCCCAGCTAAAAGAATACAAAAATGCTATTTTACAAACTAAGGCTGCCTATTTCTCTAATAAGGTATTAAGCTCTGCTAACAAGTCCAAGGAATTATTTGCTATTGTGGATGAACTATCCAAGCCTGACAGGGTCACAGCAAAGCCTGCTCCCACTCAAGCCCTATGTGACTCCCTCAGCACTTATTTTATTGAAAATATGGCCATTATCAAATCTAGTATTCCTACCAACACTCCTCCTGCAGCCGCACCATTTATATGTAGGAACCCTCTACTACTAGGTCAGTTCTCTTCTATCTCTATGGAAGTCTTTTTTAGCCCCCTAGGGAAGGTTGGATCCGGCTCCACCACTGATTGTTGCACCTCGCACATATAACGGGAAGCCGTTCTTACTTGCCCGGATCCCCCTCTTGCGCTCCTTAATAACTCCCTCAAGCAGGATATTGTCCCAAATGTATTTAAAGAGGGGGAAATTGTGCCAAAGAAAGAAACCTGGGTCGGACCCCCTAGCCCTCACAAATTACTGCCCTATCTCTCTGCTTCCCTATTTGGCCAAGGTTCTGGAAGCACAAGTGGCTCGCTGCCTCAAGTCCTTTATCGAACGTTCTCATTACCTCGACCCTCACCAGGCTGGCTTCCGACCGGCTCACTCCACTGAGACCATTATTCTTACGGTTGTGGGAACTTAGGAGGGGTGACGATAGGGGCATCAGCCAGGTACTGGTTCTCCTGTATCTCTCTGCATTCTTTGACATGGTCAACCATAATCTTTTGGCTGATCGTGTCAGCAATGCTGGGACCAGGGGTCTAACTCTCGAGTGGCTCCTATCTTTTCTCAGTAGTCACACTCAGGCTGTCCGTCTCGCTCATATCTCTTCCCCCAGAATGAAACTGGCTTGTGAAGGGCCGCAGGGCTCTTCTCTCTTGCCACTTCTTTTTAATCTGTACCTACTGCCCCTGATCCGCTCCCTCGGAGAAAGAAAGGCCAGCACCTTCAACTATGCTGACAACCTCCAATTGATATTTGACATCAATCATTTGGCATTTTCAGTTCTCAATTTCTAATCCACCATGCGATTTATAAGTGAGTGGATGGCCAGTCACCATCTGAAGTTGAACCCCAATAAAACGGAGCTGATCCTTATCGATGGACTCGCTAACCCCTGAAACTCCAATTTCTGGTCACCCGAATTGGGAACCCCCCCCCCACTCCCTGCATGCTCAACTAAAAGTCTAGGCATCACCATCAGCAGTGATCTATTGGTGAATGCCCAGATTGGGACTGTGGTCTCTTCCTGCTTCTTCCAGCTGTGAAGGATCAGGAAGATCAGTAGATTTTTTACTATAGAAGCCCTGACCCAAGTTGTCATCTCCCACAACGATTATGACAATTCACTCTATGTAGGCATTCCAGCATATCAATTAAAACATCTGCAACTGGTGCAAAACCAAGTGGCCAGATTGATTTACCATCAGCCCAAATGGCACCATGTTACGCCATTAATGGTAAGACTACAATGGCTTCCAGTAGCCAAACGTTGCACATTTAAGCTGGGGTGTATTACCTTCAAGGCTCTTTATGGCAACAGTCTGGCATTTATATCCTCTCAGATTCAGCACTATGTCCCTCTTCGGGACCTTAGGTCTTTTTATCTGAATCTGCTAGCCATCCCGTCAGTTAAATATAAGAAACACGGGGACTAAGATTTGCGGATTTGGCCCCTCAATTCTGGAATTCTCTCCCCCTGTAGATTAGATCACTGACCTACAAACAGTTTAGGAAACAGGTAAAGACTCCAGCTCCATGAATCCGCTTGGTGTACTTGTGTTCTACAAGTCCTTTAAACATAATAACATAACATAACAGAGAAGGCAGACTTACCTAGGGGCAATTTGTTTAGTGTTTATGCAGAAAGCAAAGCAGTAATAAAGTAAAAACACCAAGTAATAAAAATGCAAATCCAAATTCTAAAAATATTGTAAAATGTAATGAACAAAATGACACTGAAAAGAAAAAATCCAAGTACTGGATACATGCATTTTTAAAGTTGTACATGATAATAGTGTCAAAAAGCATAAAGTTCAGATAGAAATCAATGGGCATGGTACAACCGAACCAAAGTACAATTAGAGGCGAAGTCTCTTTTTTAGAGCTTGGAATACTTCACTGCAGTATTGGTTTCTAAATTAGGGCTCTGGGGCCCCTCTCACGTTCACCTGGTTTGCTACCTCGGTTATCATTTTTAAAAGCAACTCAGGCAGAGAGCACAAATAAACTATCTAATAAAGACCACAAGGCTGCCTTACACTCACATGTAACAAAGGTCAGGCAATCAGGCCCTTCCTGAGGCTTTAGGATCTAACAGAAATGACGTAATACCAGTGGGTTTACCATTCTTGTAGCCCTTCACCTTCGCTTTAGTGGGTGCAGCTGTTGAGCACGGCAGAGGCGCAACTGATTGTTGCTGTCCCAGGCATCCTGCAACTGAGTACAGACTGTGAATCCTTTTGCAGGGCACATTTAGAGATAGCATCGCTTGAACAACTGTTAACTGTGAGGTAAATGTGGACTGACCAGACCTACCTGCAGCAGGCAGCGTGCAACACCAAAACCAGAGTATGTCAGGTGCATAAAAATCAAATGCTACGAACGCCGCTAAAGTTTTGCCACTTTCTTAGTTTCAACTACGTCGACCTGGAAGCACTACCCTTGCAAGGTGTAGTGGATTGCTGCCTATTATGCTGTATCCTTCTGTGCCCTGCATAGCGCCACTTCCCTTTTCATGTGCTCAAATTCATGTTTTACATGTGAAATAGTACTTTTTTTATTTGGCCAGTGTACACTGTATCGACAAAATTGTTCTTACAAGTGCAGGTTCCACGTGTTCATAGTGAAAGTACAGGAATGTCGGCTGCCTCTTCACCTACATGAACGAGAGACCAGGCAAATAATTACATTATTGCTGTTTCTGGAGCTAAATTTGCTTTGGGGCTCCTACTGCAACAACATTAATGACAAAGCCAAAAGGGCAGACATGAGCATGAATGTTTTAGGCTGTTGTTAAAAAACGAATATTTTCATAGAAACCTCTCAATGCAATAATATAATCTGGTGTAGTACAGTGAAACATTTCTGCATGTTAAAGAAATACACTTTTTTACATTCCTAATGTATATTGATGGCCTGGCACGTGCATGTGTTCTGAAAAGGTAAAGAGCCAAAGGAAAATTGTCCTAACAAATGCAACATTTTCCCTATTGCTAAAAACATCTCAGGGCTAGTCACTTCTCTCTCCATCCAGTTCACCAAAACACAGTATATGGGCGTGCTTGCATGGTGTAAACTGGGGCATAGGTTTATGCCCACCACTTACAAAGTTCACCAACCACCACTGCTTCAGTGGGGCAAGGATGCAGCTGTATCCGGTGTTCAGTTCCACAAGGCCAGATGGCTTCTTGATGAGGGATTGCTGAGGAATATTTGCTGCTGCGGAGAAGCACTGTGCTGGAGAAACCTTATTTCTTAACCCGTTGAGGTTGGCCATTGGTCAGATACGTTGTTTGTCCTGGTCCTACTAAGGGCACGAAGTTCAAACTTTTTTAACTGTCAAGTTTTCAGGGGTAATAGGAGAAGTCCAGCTAGACATAGCCATGGGTCCCAGTGTCCATATCAGGTCCAGTTGGTAGTGGTCTGCTGGAATCTTCAGGAAATGACCATTTTGTAGCCCTGTTACCACACCTGAGGTCAGCCTACTGAAACTCTGTGTTCACTTCTTTGCCTGGGTACATGAGGGAGAGGTTATAGTCCTTCAGGACTCCTACCATGTCACAGACAGCAAGCCCAGGCCTCTTTTGTTGATTGTATGATATGGAAACTGGTCTGAACTCGATGCCTGAGGCTGCCACATGTATGCCTGCCACTAGCTAACAGGTGAGGATGACTCCTGACCTCTTTCTAACCGATCGGGTAAGCATTCTTAGGCGTTATCCTACCCACTTTGTTAGCAGTTTGAGTTTGTTTTGTTTTACTGCAAGCAATCCTACAAGTCTCCCAATGCCTAAAACCAAAACAGGAAACCCCTTCTTCCCTGCTGCAGAGCATGGTGCCCATGCATAGGTGTGGCCAGAGTAATAGGCAGTTTCCTCATCTTTGCTAACTTTAAATCAGTTCTGGGGCCCGCTCTACCCCAACTTGGTTGGGTCTCTGTTTGACAGGGAGGATAAAAACTGGGGCCCTTGCAATTTGCACCTAACATTTGCTTGTGAGAGGGAATGCCTCTTTGTAGTAAAGGAAGACGCCAGGCACACCCCAGCTTGTCTTCCTGACAGGGTAAGAGAAAACATCTTCCATACCTCATCAAGCTAATCACCCACTTGGCTACTGCTGGATAATTAATGCAGATTAGCATCCATTGGGGTTCATTCTGGGATTTTCATACACATAATACTAATTCTCACACATTTGTGGACATGGTTGAGTATTGCACACTTTTTTCTAGTCGCTAAATGATCTTTCGACCAGTATGGCAGAAATCACAGGTCTGACTTTCTCAGAAGAGAAAGTCAGAAGAATTTTGGCCACAATATTGCCTTTTGAAGGGACAAAAGTCCCTGAAACTGATTCAGACAACACCAACTGGGGCGAACTGACTGACCTGAAAAGAACCCGGATTATAACAATTATACATGGCGTGATGATGACTGAATACCTGAGGGTGAACTCAGCCCCCGAGGCCTCATTGTACGCAATGAACCCTACATATTTCAAAACGGCAAGGCTTTCAAGAGGGATTGTTCTTTGATTTTGTGGCACTGCACAGGGGACTGGCTACTCCTAATTATAAAAACAGCTGCCCACCTGTCACAGGAACTCAAAACAGAAATCCACACAATAGAGGTCCGTTTGAAGAAATACTAGTCTGCATCAAGTCTGAAGAAAAGGCTTGAGAAACCTAACCCGACAATGAACGATTTTGAGGCAACACTGAAACAAACCAAATTTCAGAAATTAAAAAAGATGCCAGCAATTTCACACACACTAGAGGTGATTAAATCATATCAGGTAGGATCCTGGGATATAACACTGACACAGAGGGCTCAGGCAAAGGATCTAACAGCTCAGCCTTAGATTCTGGCATGACCGAGTACTAAAGAGGCAGAAGGAATTACAGGTGGAACCCAGCGCGAGGGTATGGACAAGGGAGAGGCTGGACTCAAAACAACGGTCCACCAGCATATCAAATGCTATATTATTACACCCCCCAAAATGCACCAGCAATCACTCGAATACTGGGGACCACCACCAAAACTATTCACATAATCAACCAAAACCTTTTTAGGGCACGGGCAGGGCCATCCCAAGGGCAGAATGAAGAGAGGAACACAATTGCATTGGTCATCAGGATCAGAACAAGCAAGGATGATCACCAGAAGCATCAGCAGAGATGGGACCAATCAGGCAGGAACAAGGCCCTGCCCAGCCTAGTGGTTAACCACAGATGGGGGAACTAGAGAAAGTTTAAGGCTTCGTCCTAACTGCAAGTCTGGATACATTTTGACTCAGCTGTGAAGTAAATTAATTCATCAGGAAAATAAAACTGAAGGCTTTCTTTGAAGGAAAGCCACCACAAGAGGACGAAACAAGTGATACAGGGTTAAAAGTAAAACCCACTTTTATCCCCCGCTGCCTACCACCATCCCATTTGACATCCTAGCATTCAAGAAGGCAGTTTATAAGGACATTGAGGACATAGAACTAAGAACAATGGAGGTCTTCCGCAGTACCACAAGAGAGGTAAACACAACTATACAATAACTATCCAGAGGCAACAGTATAGTTATCAAGCAAGCTGATAAAGAGGGTGCAAAAGTCATCCAATCTACCAAAGCTAATAGGAGGGACTGTCTATGTCTATTAGGAGACAAAAGAATCAACATTCCACTTACCATGGACCCTACATGGTTTCTCAGGATCCGGAATGCCAGCATGACCGAGGAAGCACTGGCACACAACTGGATTGCACAATAGTTTAAACAACAAAAGCCAAGTGACCCCCTACTTCTATATCATCCCCCAAGATCCACAGAACATTGGAGAACGCCCCCCAGATGCCGAATTGCATCAGGAATCCTAGCTATCTTGAAACCACCATCCAGATTTGCAGATGCATTCCTAAGGCGTGTACTTATTAGAAAGACACGAAGGCAGTATTAAGCTTACTAAAGGATATAAAATATGACCCAGAAATACTCATCCTGATGGATTTGGACATTGAGAGTCTCTATTTAAGTCTCCCACATACAGAACCCCTCAATATAATAGAGGAAGCATTATTTGAGAGGAATGGGTATTTCAAACACCAAGGAACATGGTCATAGAATGCTGTAAATGGGCACTGACCCAAAATGTCTTCCAATTTGAGGAAACACTGTATATGCAACAACACGGGACAAGCATGGGAAGCACTTTAGCTCCATGTGTATGAAACTATGGAAAAGATAAAGTGACGATGTATTGGTCATTTGGGTAAGAAACAAATAGACAGCAATGACTCTCTTAACCTGGCACTATACTCAGAATGATTTTTTTAAATACCATGAGCAAAAACGTGCTGGTGTTTCTGGCTCTTAATATCATAGTGGAACAGTATGGGGGTCTTAGAACCACAGAAATTGGAAATTGATTGCATCCCTTAGGGCACACTTGTGTTGGGGGGTCCTTGCCTCCAAAAGTTTTTAAAGAAACAGTATTGACAAGTTTGTTTGTGTCTCAAAGAATGAAGATTTTAATCCAATGTAATCATTATAATATTTTTCTTCAGATACTCAATGTAGAACATTATATCCATAATTATTTCCTCCTGCTCCAATGCATTTCGGGCTACTGCCCTTCATCCGGGAGCATTTAAAAAAACGACAAATCAAAAGACCTATGTATATTCCTTATGTTACTATAACGAAACATATCTACAAACATACAATGAAAATACAAACATATAAAGATAGTGCACTTGAAAACAAAATCTACACGAAGTGAACAATAGTTATGTGCAATGGTGAGCAATCAACAAGTTTGTGCGCATAAGAACTGGGAAGTATGCTGTTGAGTCATTAACGTGCGTGGAACGAAAACGGTTCTAAGGCGGGTGGTGATATTACGCTGTACAGAGGGCATGGTTAAAATAAGGGTGTTTTAGATGCCAAAAGCGCTAGACGTGACTGTTGTTGAGACATGGCTAGATAAATGCGAGCGTGCTAAAATGAAATTCGTAATTTACCCAAGCGTTAAATGCGGCTAGTAAACCAAGTTAACTACTGGCGGCCTTAATGGTAGTTATCGAGAAGTGTTCCGCGACTTACGTTAGGGCAAAGAAATGGCGAATCTGTTCGCGTTGGTTCAAACACTCAGCAGTGGGTTGGGAAACTAATATGAAAGTGTGGGTTAAACCCGGTGAATCGGTCACGTGATCGGGAAACATGGAACTAAAGATAGGACTGAGAATGTGTATCAATAGAGTGACTGATGTCCAATAATAATAGTTTTTTCAAACGATAGCAACAAATAAATGAAAAAAAGTTACAGATGAAGAATAAAAAGGTGCATTCTCGTGTCTAGGAATAATAAAAGGTACTTAATACAACAACAAGGAGAACTGTCCAGAACTGGTGACCCCTATGCGGGGGTTCGTCAAAGATTTTTTAAAGATAGTATGAAAATTCGATGCGTTCATTTAACCCATATGGTTTAATGGACTGAAGTTTGTAAATCCAATAATTTTCTCTTTGGAGTAAGAGCTTGTTATTATCTCGTCCCTCCACTTTGTCGATGACTTCCAAAATTGTGTAATTGAGTTGTGAAACAGAATGTTTCATTTCGTTGAAATGACTTGCTACTGTCGATTTTTGGCTCATGGTGCGTATGTTGGACTTGTGTTCATTTAAGCGTAGTTTGATTTTTCGCTCAGTTTTGCCAACATAAGTCTTTCCACAGCCACCAACAACTGTGTTTATCTTTTACAATGTCAATGTGGAAAGACTTATGTAAAGAAAATTCACAAACTGCAATACACAAAGAGTAGTGTATATGATCACATGCCCCTGTGACCTCAACTACATAACGATGACAACAAGGAAGATAAAAGCCAGAATCTGCGATCATTGCAGTGAGCTAAGATGTGCACGGGTAACAACAAAAATGTCAGCACCCATACATAGAGAAGAAACATACGGTACATGACTTCCACTGGGTCATTATGTAATCCATAGATGGAATAGGCAATTTAATTTTGAATCAAGGATTTTTGTAAAAGGAGCAATGATGGGTTTTCAAACTCAAAATGCACTTAAAAGGCGTGAACGACAGCATTCCATGGAGCAAATTTGTGAAGTAGACAATACCTGTTAGTAGGCCGGGATGTCTGCAGCACAGTACACAAGAAAATGAATAACTAATCAAGAGAAGCACAGGCCTAGTAGTCGTAACCAGGTAAAAGTGGGACCAAATAGATGTGGGATAATACCCGCTAAAAAAAAAAAGAACGGAGTAACGCACCCTTAGGAGGATTGAAAACACCACATTCAGACATAATGTTAACTTAATAAGGGGTATATATCACAAACCCAGAAGGGAATATGCAGAATAACCAGAAGAAGAACGATATGTACACAGGGGATAAACTAGTTGTGAGCACTAAAAGTAGACTAGTTATGGGCGAACACACAACAATCGCATAATTGTTGATACCTTTTTTTTCCCTGAGCCCAATGATATTTACACATGACCACATGAGGGAATTTATTTAAAACCCCATAATGGTGAATGCAGAACAACCAGAAACAAGGAATAACCTTCCTTTGCCAGATATTTAGAGTCTCTCCATCTATTTATTTATTCATCTGATCAATTTTATTTTTATTCATATAGAAAGTCCTTTTTTTAAAATGACTGGTTTAACCCCTTCGATGCTCATGACGAGCTCAGCTCGTCATGGGGTATACCTCTAGGGTGCTCATGACGAGCTGAGCTCATCATGACCACACCCATTAACATTATGGCCCAGCACAGCAGAGGGATATCTCAAGCATCCAAGGTGTTAACAGGATCTGACCTATTTCCAACCACCAATGGAACCCATTGACTGTTCCGTTTCCTGACCGGCATTTTGTGACTAATGCAGTCTAGTTCTCGAACAGCACATAGACGCAACGTGTGAGTTTGCTCCCTTTGTTTAACCCCTTCGCTGCGGCGGCTATTCCGCCGCAGCGCTAAAGGGGCGGGGCGGCCGCGCGGCGGCCACATGCTGGTGACGGAGCCGCTCCGTCACCAGCCGCGGTTGAGCTATGCTGGTGACGGAGCGGTTCCGTCATGACCCGCCCCGCTCATTAGAACGCCCGCGCAGGCGCGAAATTAGCGCCGCGCAGGCGCGGCGGCTGGGCAATGACGGAACCGCTCCGTCATCAGCACAGCTCAACTGTAGCTGATGACGGAGCGGTTCCGTCTTCAGCATTGGAGGAGTTAAACAAACCAGCATGCAGCATGCTGACAATATGCAGTCTCCTGTGGTTCCTGAATAGGGAACCAAGCAGAGTAGAAGCCTGGATGAGGTAGGCCCGACACATGCTGCCCTCTCTTTACACAATGGATTGCTACAGCGAAGGGTCTACAGAATCTCTCTTTTGGATGAATACTGTATTTACTTAACAAATGAGTTGACTAACAGCAAAAGGCTAATAATCCTGATGTCCCACAATATGTTCTCTCATACAGAGTGTGACTACAGACCAGCCGCGGCCCTTGGAGGGATTGCTGTGGGGCTGAAAGGCGGGGCGGGGGAGGGGCAGGGTTGGGAGTTCTAAAAACTGGAAAATTGATAATTGGAGGTAAGTAAACAATTTAATTATTAAAACGAATTTCGTAGCACGCACTGCATCGCATTTTGCAATGCAGGGCACGCTACGAAATTCGTTTTATGAATTAAATTGTTTACTTACTTTCAATTATCCATATTCCAGTTTTTAGAACCCCCCAACCTGCCCCTCCCTGCCCCGCCTTTCAGCCCCACCACAACTCCCTCCACGGGCCGTGGCTGCTACAGGCTTCACTCTTCACTAGAGGAAGCATGAAGCAATAGCTGAAATGTATTAATGCATGTGGTATGCTTTGTTCTGAATCCATTTATAATGTTGTAGTGTTTTAATGTATGTCCAACTTTTTGTAGACATTTTCATGGGATTACACTAGATGTGACACTGGTAGCCACAAGATTAAAAAACAAATTTCACGATTTTCTTTACTATGAAGGTGCTCACGAATGAAATATACATGAGAGCCCATAAGGAGCCCAACGTGGAAAAGTCTAACATCTGCCTATTTTTCTCCAAAGAATTCAATAAATGATCGTGAGGCAGGTGGTATAAGTATATACACCACTCAGTTGCATGAATTAAAATATTTGTCCAGTACATGACCAAAGGAGTAGTACCAAGTAGCTGACATCACTTTAGTCGTGATCCCTAGGTCGTGAAGAATAGCCAATAGAGGTATGGCTAGAAACATGTGGACCATTTAGTATTTAGGAACATCACTCCCTTTTTTCTAAAAATCCTCCCTGCTTTTACCCATACCGACAAGGGATCAGAAAAAAAAACTACTAGCCAGGTATTTTAAAACAACCTCACTCCAGCTCTAATCACAACAACCCCGCTCTACTCTCCTAGAGTAGCTTGTTGATCAGTGCATAGTCACTCAAAGTCCTCCCGCGTAACCCATGGGTCACATCATCCCCGTTCCGCAGCTCAACGGCATGGACCCAATGATGATGCATGCCACCAAGGGGTAACCCTAGTCGGTCAGGGTTTTACAAAACACTTAGTGTTTTTCTGTTAGGGAGAATTAGACTCCTTAGAATTGCTGGTTGCTTATTTTGTGGTAAAAATCTGTTTTGCTGGATGAACCGAGCTCATTCCTCTGCTTCATCTTTATTTTGTAGTACGCAGTTTTCATACCTCATCAAGGCAATCACCCCCTTTGCTACTGCTGGATAACTTATGCAGATTACCCTCCAGTGGGGTTCATGCTTGTAAAAGGTAACTTTCTAAAGGTAACTTCTTCTTAATATGTTTTAAAAATCCGATTTCACCATTATGTTTGGCTTTTAATAAATATAAAAATCTGTTTAATCCTGTTTTCCATTGTTTCCTGTGGTCCAGCCACAGCCTTCCTACAGTGAGAACAGCCTTTGGGTGCTAGTCACTGATAGAACATATCAACTTTAAATTTCTGCATGTCCTATTTTTAAATACCATACACTCTGCTTGTATCAATGAGGTCTGCTTTGACAGGTCACATTGCAGATTGCACGCTGCAGCAGTAAGGCTACTCAGGATATTCTTGTAGTTACAGTTGCCCCTCTACTGTAGTGGATGGTATAATAGGGACTTCAGTTCACACATGGCACTGAACTTTCAAGCCCTCGTGAACATTCTACACCATATATTATAACTTACAGGCGAGGTAAATCTGCCATTTAGGAAAAAGCTAATTCACCAATGTTTAAAGGGGATCGCAAGCACTTTAACTCTGCTAATTAGAGATAAAGTGTATAGAGTTTTTAAACCAGAAAAAACATAAGAAGGAAGTATGTAAAAGACAGTAATTTCGTACATCTCTAAATTCATCTGTGAGGTCATACGCATTGCACTGTTGGTGAGTTGTGGTGTATTACAGGGGTTTTAGAGAACACTGAAACTGTTTCATCCTTTCACATTATGTTTTTTTGTTACATTATCACTGATGTCATGTCATGAGTGAGGTCATGAGCAATGGATTATCTGGAGTTACAGTTGACAAATGTAGTTGGGAGTGAGGTTCTAAATCATTACTAGCAGGTTCACAAATGCCCATTAGGGTGAAGCTATTTAGTGCTGTTAGACCCGGGATCCCTGGTTGGCTGAGGTAGGTTCCGTAGGCCAAATAGGGACCTGCGTTTCAACATCAGGGAAAGGACGGTCACCTTCTGAGATTGCCTCGCTCACCCACTTGGTAGCTTGGCATGAGCAGCCAGGCTTATCTTCAAGGCAAATGTGTAAAGTATTTGCAACCATGCTCACAGCAACCCAATGATGACTCCATACAGGTTTAATAAAAATTACTATAAACTTTATATAAAAAGTGATATGATAAGACCACACAATATAAATCCAACATATGTGTTTTTGTAATATTTCTCCTGAGGGGTTATTATGCCAGCCATCCCTTGAAAGTTCTGGTGATGTTAATAAGCACTTCTAAACATTCTACTGTAATCCTAACACCATGTTATGCAGATCGTAATGCTAGAATCAGGCACTTTTGCAATGTAAAAATAATGCAATGCGTACGCAACAATCAGGCACTTTGAGATGTAAAATTAATGCACTGGGTAGCACAACAATCAGGTACTGTGCAATGTAAAAATAATGCAATGCGCAATACAACCACCAGGTACGCCATTATACAGGTGTAAGGCAATCTGTAATACACCAATCAGGTAGTTTGTTATGCAAGAATAATGCACTGCGCAATACGCTAATCAGGTACTTTGTTATGCAGAAACAATGCAATGCATCATGCGACTATCAGGTAGTTTGTTCTGCAGAAACAATGCCATGCGTCATACACAAATCAGGTAGTTCGCTATGCAGGTAAGATGAAATGTGTAATACACAATTCAGGTACTCCATAATGCAGAAATGGAGTAATCCGTACCACACTCCGGTACTAATCAATGTGCCTCAGGTGGTCTCTCCGCCACTCGTGCTTACTCGCAGGTAGCCTCCTACAAAAGTTCCCCCAAACACGGGTATGGTATAACACCAAAAGTGAAGCTCCACGCTCCAGCCCCAGTACTGCCACTCTCTTGGCAATGCAGGCCACAATACGAGCCGAAGTAGAGGCTCACGCTGCTGAAGTGAGAGAGAGGCCAAGAGGGTCTCCCTCCAAGCCTGTGCCCCACCTAGGAGTCATCACATGTTCCCTGGGGGGGTGAACTGACTCTCTTCCCCTCAGCCAGCGGTTTGGGCCTCCAATGCAATCTTTGGGGCTTGGCAACGACGGGCTTGGGCCGGTAGCTCAGCTCCTCTGGGTCTGCCGGTCCGGGCCGCTACTGCTATGAAAATCTCAGGCTGCCACAGGGCACACATACACAGTGTCGCTGAGACTCCCTTGAGCTTGGTGCTCGATTACCGGGCACTCCATCTAAAGTTCTCAGGCTGCACAAAGATCACACACACAGCGTTACTGAGACTCACTTTAAACTCCAGGTGCAAGATAAAAAGGCAAATCCTCACGAAGGTCTTTCGGTGCACAATGCAAACGCACACAGCATCGATTAGACTCACTTGGATTCCGGATCACACGATAACAAGGCAAATCCTCATGAAGGTCTCACGGTGCACAACGCGCATGCACACAGCGTCGATGAGACTCACTTGGATTTCGGTGCACACAATAACTTGACAATCCTCACAAAGCGGTTCTGGCTGCACAAAGCACACGCAGACTGTGTCTCTGATCCTTGCTTGGACTCCAGGTGCCCACGATCACAGGGCACACCTTTCGAGGGTCTCATTCTGAAACAAGCACGCACACACAGCGCTGCTTAGACTCTCCTGGAAACCTTTGTGTTGCTGTGTTTTCGCAACAGGGAGTCATCTCACCTTAGGTCCTCGGGGATAAGTTACTTCAGGACACAGCACACAGCAAAGTCCTTTCAAGCAGGGGGGCACAGCACACAGAAAAGTCAAGTTAGCCTTTCCTTGGTTAAAACAGCAAACTGCAGGCCAGCCCCAGAACACACAGCTAGGGTCAGTCCTCTCCTTCAGTCTATTCAGTTGTTTCTTCCTTGGCAAAGGTCCTCTTGACCACGAAGTAGCTCCAGTCTTGTTCACACTTGATCAAGCCATTCTCCAAAGTTCAGGGGCTTCAGCTCTTATAGTTATATGCCTCAATGGCTTTGAAGTCTTTGTGTTCAGGAGTCACTGACCCCTGTTCAAATCAGTTCTGGGTGCCTCCCTGCCAGAGACAACTTCTTCCTTTGATTAGCGGGGGTCTGGATTCTCAATCACTCAGCAGGAGATGGGAACTTTTTATAGCAGCAACCCAGGCCTCTTCACCTCTAAGGGCTTCTTCTCCCCTACACTCCAGATGTAGGTCAGCCTGTTGCTGTCTCACCTCCTCTCCTGGGTCAAGACATTCCCCAGATCCTATCGCTTTCAAATTCAGACAGTGAATCAACAGCCAAGCAGAGACACACAGAAATGTTACAGCACAAAAACTCAGTCACTTCTAAAAATAGTGTCTTCTAAACACACAATGCAAAAACCACCTCCATAAAAAGATGTGTTATTACATTGTGAGTTCAAACATGCTAAACTTCACCTTTCCATCTTAAGCCTTTCGGAAGATAGGTTGGAAAATATATTACACAGCCTTCCCATTCTATCCTATTGGCAAGATGGCCTTTCCACAGTGAAAAACAAAATATATATTATTTCACTGTCAGGACATGGCACACACATTTGTACATATCCTACTTTCACACGCACTACACCCTGCCCAGGGGTACCCTGGACCTACCATAGGGGTGTTTGATGTGCATAGAAAGGGATGGATAAGGTCTGGCAAGTGAGTGCACTTGACAGAACAACATGGCAGTTTAACAAACTGTGTGCAGGCACTGCAATGGCAGGCCTGAGATCCCTGTTTAAGGCTACATGTGTGGGTGGCACAATTAGTGGTGCAAGCCCCCTAGTAGCACTTGCATTACCAGCTCTGTCAAACATAGTGCACTTTACTATGGACTTTACTAGAAAGGCAAACGTACCAATCATGGACAACTAATTACCATTACACTTTAAACAGGGAGCACTTGCACTTTGACACTGTTTAGCAGTGGCAATGTGTTCAAAGCAACTAGGTCATCAACACCATGTTAGAAAAAAGGTCTAGGGGAAAGGAAAAAGTTTAGGAACTTTATCCAAAAAGGGCCAAGTCCTACAGGTGCAATTAGTATGTTTTTATAACACACATTTATTGATGTGGGTAAAGTGTCAAAGCTCAGGTTAACAAAGGGTTTTCGATTAGTTTATCAATCTCAATAAACCATTCCATATCAGAGTTTAAGACACTTACAATGGTTGACAGATCTGTAGAAAGCCATGAGTAAAAATTGGGGAAGATATGAGTCCTATCCTAAAAAATTAACACCCAAATCCTGTGAGGGCAAACACACAGTTTGAAAAATTTAAACCTGGGAGCTGTGCCTGATACCTATGGCACAGACCATACAGAATTAAATGTGTCAAGTATTTATGGACAATAAAAGTCAAAACATATCACAAAAAAAAATCCAGGTTCTAAAAAATAAGAAAAACAGAATGGGAAATATGACAATAAAATGAGTAAAATCCAATAAGGGGCTAACATTTTTTCACTCTAAATGCAAAGGTTGACTAAAATAGTAAAATATGGTTGTCTGGCCCTCTAGGTGCAGTATTAAGACAATTGTGATGTAGCAGAGGCCATCTACACCAAGCGGGTCATCCTGCTCAAAGTTTCTACCTTCTCTTTTATTTTTATGAAAGTCAAAATCCTCGCTGGAAAAAGATCAATGGCTGTATCAAGTCCTCTTGAATCTGGATAGCCACTGGACAAGATCTTGCTGAAGCTATTGGTTTTGGAGAAAACCTCTGAGTGGAAGACACCACATTTCATAGACACCAAAGTCATGTCATCTAGTGGATACTTTTCAAGCATTTCACTTTTTAAGATTTTTCTCTTCAGGCCTAGTCTCTTTTTTTAGCACTCAAAAATCTTTCAGCAGGGCAAGTCTGAAGTCCTTCCAAAACCAACCACCTTTGCCCTCGAGGTCCCACTGAAGAACCAGAGGTCTTAGAAGTATAAACATTTTCTATTTGACAAACTTTTCAGACAATCTGGGCAGTTACTCTTCGCCACTCCTAAGGCTCACAGTACTTTTGTGAATTGGTCCTTCGATGGACTTTTTAAACTCCAATGAGAGGTGATAGGTGTTAGCATTTACATTCAACCACATCATCAATTAACAGTGCAACCCCTGTGGCTACAGAATGAGAGTCAGGAATCAGTAGCCAGGTTTAATAAGGCTTATTACAAATTAATAATCAAGTTCAAATACACAACCCTTAAGGCCATGCTGTAAAGGTACAGAGTGACAACAGGAAGTCCCAACCTCCTAAAGAAAGTTAGGCAGACTAGTATCAAACAAACAAGCAATTCTGTAATAGTGATACAAAAGAGCAGCAGCAATATTTGGTAAACAGAAAATAATTTAAGACTCTCATGCCTATACATTAGTAATCTAAATCTCCTAAATCCAGTCCAAGTTAAGGGGATGGTTCGGTAACCTTAAATCTCTCCATCAGGGAAGTTTCATGAAAGAATTTAGGACAAGACAAAGCAAATCAGGGAGGAAAGTGTGAGCATTTCAGAATATTGGTCTAGAGTCTTCGATGGATCAGGAAAAGGTGTTAGCCTAAGCCACACTTAGAACAGAATCAAGGAAAAGCATTGAGGTCTAAACATCTCTAAATCCTTTTGAGTAGTAGGGAATAAGGGAAGGTGTCTGCAAGGAATCTCCAAGAGAGATCTGTGTAGAGTCTGCAAAAGGGCACAGTAAATCAGTTCA
The DNA here is from genome assembly GCF_964263255.1 of Lissotriton vulgaris. Taxonomy (NCBI): domain Eukaryota; kingdom Metazoa; phylum Chordata; class Amphibia; order Caudata; family Salamandridae; genus Lissotriton; species Lissotriton vulgaris. Next base: position 1,502,420,785 of record NC_141685.1, on the reverse strand, counting down.
GAAGTCAAGGGATCTCTGAAGGGGTAGACTCTCTCACTCTCTTGGAAGTTCTATGGGATGAACACTACAATATATCTTACAAAGTCTTTGGATAACACCCCCCATACTCGTCATTGTCAGAGGTTCATTGTTCTCGTCCATTTCTTAGGTTGCACACTGCAACATTAGTCAGTTATCCCACACTGGACATTGGAACAACATTTCTTTCACAGACACACATTGGTTGCAGCATTTGCTCAATAGTCCTTTCATTTAACACTCAGGTTCCCCATGTACGTTCGTCAAGTTCTTCTTCTTAGGTTCTCTCCCCTTTCTTTAGTACAGTGATGTATCTTTTCAAAATAAACAATGTATGTGAATACTTGCAAGAAATGTCATGTTCGCAGAAAATGGAAAACATAATTTTATTAAATGCAGCATGGTGAACTACAGATCTAAATTGTCAAGACAACTTAAAGTCATTAACTTAATGGTGACAATGTAATATACACGTGCATATTTATACTTAAATATATATATAAATCTCCAGCACATTGGGTTATATTCATATTACATATTTCACACAGTAAATCTTTATTTTATTCAAGCGTAAGTATGTTGCAGAACTAAACTTAAATGCATACATGTAACATGGGTGCACACATTACATAAACAATATTATTTAAGGTAAATCAAATTCTACATATATGAGGATCGTTTTAATCCACGTTTCAAGTCAAGTGTTATCCATATGGTACAGCACATGTTTACGAAAGTTGAATTTCATCTTCACACAAACTACATTCTCTACTAAAAGAGAATTTCAGAATTCATTAGAACATCAATTAATAGGCATATTAGCATATTTAAAACACACACAGAAGTATATTTTCTCATTCTACAGTAAATGCACATTTTAATAGTAATGTTGAATGCAACATTTTCATTAATCATGCAATCATTCATTCATTAAAATCTTTATTTGATCTATTTACAAACAGGTCATAACAGCACAATTTCATCAAGTAGGCCATAATAAAAAACAGATTACATAAAAGACCAAAAACAATTAAGATCTTATTAAACTTTTAGTTGCCTTATTGAAAGCAAAATCACATGTACACTTTGAATCCATGGTTACTAAAATTCAGAGCAACAGATCCCTCACCCTTCTATTTCTTCAGCAAGCCCACAGAAAAGATGCCACCATAAAACACACATGGGGATTAGAAAGAGCTTTTAAAAAGTACAATGCCACTCGGCATTGGGTAACATTCTGATGCCTTAAGATTGGGAGGAGAAACCTTTCTCTTTCAGTATGATAAAGCTTGCCAGGTGTAAATCGGACTGGAGTGAATATTTGAACCTCTTCTCTGGAAACTCAAGATCTATGCTGTGTTACACTGATAGAGGAGAGGTAGGAATAGCCTTCCCCTTGTCTTGGTGGGATTTGATTGTGAACTGTAAGCGCCTGTAGGTGCCTATTCTTTTCCCAGCAAGCAAACTGAGCCCACTGCAAGTATAGTTCAGTTATTTTCTGTTTAGAGATCCTGCTACTAGACAAAGGGTTCCTAAATAATTCTTCCTGCCCAATTGCATTTAGTTCTGACGTCACGTATCTAAGCCAACCAATCCTGCTAAAGCCCTCTAGCCTCAGGCAGTCCCCATTTATGAGTTGGGTTAAGTTGACAGTGACCCTGCGTCAGATCGAGAACCACATTATTCAGTCACCTAAGAAATATCTGCTGAGTGCACCTCTGTTTCACGTTTCTGTTAACAATTTTTTGACGAAATTATGACATATAAAGAGGGGACAACTTTGATCCGCCCCAGCAGCAAGGTCCAGTCCAGTGTTAACTAGTCAACTAGTTATTCTGGGAATAAGCTTACGTCCTTGAAGTCACACAGGAGGCACACCAACTGAAACGTGGAACCTACTTACTCTTGGGTACAAATGGCCCTTCAGATTAGGCCTGCACAAGTAATCTGAGTTATTTTGGCAAGTCTGTGTTACTCTTTTGATACAAAAAATACCTAAAATTGTGTGATTATGGCAGTTCACATAATTATGAGTGATTTCACAAGAAATACTACCACAGGAGCAAGGAAACAACAAACTTAGCAAACAGCTGCATGGATGTGAGGTTACATTTAGTGATGAGAAAATTGTGCTAAATGCTGGGTTACATTCCTCACATATTTCCACATATTCTTGAGTAGTTTTGCTGTAGTTTTGCTCAATTTAACTTCATTTTGTTACTACACTCAACCCTACGCCAGATCTCTGTAGAGGTTGAGGTGAGGTCCTACTTTTGTTTACTTTGCTAGGTAGTGTGCGGGAGGGTGACTCCTAGACACTCCCTGACCAATGGACAATAACTTCTCGAAAACAAACCTTACCATTTTTGCAGCACAAGAACTTTGCCTGACGGAAAACTGTCCCACGTGGCACAATTTTTGATAATTTGGAAGATGGCAGGATGGTGGGCGCTTGTGGCACACTAAGAGGTGTGTTAAAGCTAATGAAAAGTTATCTCCTACTTAACCACTCCAAATTGGTTCTGGGACCAGTTGCCTCATCCACTGAGACAGAATTTCCATCAACAAAGATTTCCATCATGGATGTGTTTTTGCACCGACTTTTCTCTGTTCCTTCCTGATCTGTCAGTCATTTTAAAAGCAAACCACTCATTTTCCACCGAATGAGGTGATGACATATACCTTCTCAGCTTTATACTGATGATTTCTTATTGTTAATGTAACACAAGTGAGTTTACAAAGTAAATTAGATGCTATCAATAAATATTGCCAAGAGAACAAACTTCCAATTGAATTTAAGAAAAACGAATTCCTCGGTAATTAAGAAGGATTGAAAGCAGTTTAACTGGAAAATTGGAGATATATCGGTGAAGGAGTCCTTGTCCTATAAATACCTAAGAGTAATTTGTTATTAGAGTGAATGGAAGATACATCATGAAGTGCTGACAAACCATTGCATTAGCTACTCTAGGTGGACTGAAGAAATTTAAAAGAGATTTTAGGGGACGCTCATTAAAACCAGTCAATTCATGACATTTGTAAAGTGCACAGCTACCTCAGCAGAGGTTTCCCAGCATCAATCCAGTTTATACAGCATGTTACCCCCCCATTTACTTTAAGGAGTAGAGATTCTCTGGCATGACCATGACTGGGAGAAACTAAAAGGAGGGTACCGTAAAAAAATTCCCAGATCTCTCCTTATGCTACATGATCCTGGTAATTAGACTGGAAATGAACTTGAATTCCTGGAATATTACTGCTTTGATCCTCTGTCTACAATTTTGACATAAGTAAATATTAGCAAATAATACAAAAATATCAATGTTATACACCAAACAAATAGGTACAAGTGAGTGAAGTTTTGGTGAGATGGGTAAGAGATCAGTTGGTAAGGCTGGTTGGCTTGTTCAGAATACAGAGGTATTAAGTTCAGGAAACGTTGCCTCTTTTGAAACAGGGATATATTGGATGGGGCAGACTGGAATGCTGGGTCAGAGATTTGGCGTGTCTAAATGTTAAAGGGTACATTGAGGACTTAATCGGATCATAGGCTCTCCAATATACATTTCTAGGTTACCCAACACTGTGATGTATTTTGCAGTGATTTGCTTTTGGGTGGGGTTAATTCCAATTGACTCTTGACATGTGAGAGAGACTTAACCTTATGGGCTGAGGAAGGGATCAGCAACTGTGCACTAGGAATGCATTGTTCTACAGTTCATATTTTAATTGACTGTTTACATTTTATTTCCTTAAGGCATCGTCTTTTAAAACCACTTTTTATGAATTGTGGGTTTGTTAGACGGGTTGAGGCAAAACAGCTTGCATACAATATTCCCTTTGGGGATGTAATTTGTGGGGTGAGTAGATTTTTATTGGATTTGTGGTGGGATGGGGGATTTTAAGTGTGAATTTTTAATGTTATGTATTGTATGTAAAACAAACTATTGTTTGAATACACTTTGTTTTTACTTTTTTTCCATTGAAACTGAAGCCAGAGGCTTAACTGTGTTTTGGGATGAAAAGACCCCTCTTCTCCAGGTTACTCTTATAACTAAACTATAAAAGTATGGATCCCCTCAGTCCCTTTTAAATTAATGAAGTTACTGAATACTCCTAAACTGCTCTGTTTGGATTGAGCTGGGTCACATTCCTCCTCCGAGACCAAAACTATTGTATCTGCTCTGACAGAGTATATCACACCTCATCAAATCATCACTGACTGGCCAGGGATTGGCAAGGCAATGCCAATTAGCCTGTAAGTGTTTCAGTCAGGGAGAGATATTTCTGATATATTTATCAAGTACTTAACTTCCCCATTGAATTGGAATTTGATTAAATATTGAAAACAGCAGTTGGGCAATCTCTATAGCTTGTTCCAAACCCAAGATAAGGCATTAAAACATTGAATTTATTTCAGCTTTTCTTCAGAAATTCAGCTTCCTGTCAGGTGCCCTAACTCACACCTCATGAAAGGGAAGCACTGACAGGGTCCACCGGCTGACCAATGCTGATTTGCCCAATGAAGGTTCAGGCAGGGAAAGTTTAGTTTTAAAAGTCACTTTTTTCTAAATATTTACCTAAAATCTAACTTCACCAAAGCAACTGGATACTTAAACAAGTATAATATTAGTTTTTAATTGGCTCCAGAGCGTATCACAATCCAGAAATATCTGACTTCTTATTTTAGCTGAACTTTAATGTTTCACATAGGACAGCTACAGCTCTAACACTGAAAATAGCTTGATGAGGCTGGTCATTGTTGAAACTTGCAAACATTACATTTATACTTGTTCCTTTTTAGGTCGAGCATGAGCCAGCGTGCATGCGCTGCTCTGCAAAGAGCTGTGGTAGTTCAGTATGGAGAGAAGCTTTGTCCACTCCCTCGCCCTTATTTTTCATTGGCTTGCATAATTGTCCTTTGTAAATGCTGTATTCTGATTCTCTACCATTGTCTGTGCCTTCTTTTCCCCTCCCCGCCCTCCCGTTGTCTGTGCATTCTCCTCTCCTCCCCCACCCCCTCGTCCGACCTCCCGTTGTCCGTGCCTTCTAACCCCCACCCTCCTTCCCTCTCTACCGATATCTGTGTCTTCTCCCCATATCCCTTCCCATTTTCTGTGATGCCAAGTTGCCAACCATTTGCAATGCAATAGGTCCCGCGTAAAGTGGAGACCTATTGCATTGCAAATGCTTGTTTAAATACCACTTTCCCTGGCGTGTAGGCTACAAGGTATAATTGGGGGTAACTTGCTTAATAGGTGCTGCAGTCCACAGGTGACATTTAATTTTCTATGCCATTGGTATATTGTCCTACACATATAATATGGCCTTATTGGAGAGTTAAATATGCCAGTAGGTGATTATCCACTTATGCTTATTTTTCGGAGTCAAAGTCCTGTCACTGGGGACTGGAGATTAGTACTCCAGTGACAAGACTTAAACCAGTCAACAAAATAGTGGGTGATCTCGCAAAAGGCACTTTCTCACACGAATTAAGTTGTATTCCTGAAATGTAAATAACAAGAAATGGTTAATAAATAATGAAATGCCTGCAAAGTATAACATGATTGACATATAATGAAGGGTGCTTTCTACCGGGCCAGTATGTGGGAAATAATGTTTGCAAAAAGGTAACCCACAGATAATGCACATAGCACTGGTACTGGACAGATTTGTACTTGCACTAATGAATTTTCCTGCACTGGTTGGCAACTCTGCCGTAAACGTTTGCATCAACAACAGTGCAAAAACAGACATTGCCCGGATTACCCACTGCAAAAATTAATTTAGAAGGAAACATACCATATCATGATTCGAGCAAAATGGCTCAGACCTAGTGAAAAAAACTGCACACCTCTAATAAAAAATTGGCCCAGGATCGGTGTAATTTGCGAGAGCTTGTTCATACATACATTTATTTTAAGTGAATACCACCTGGTAATGACAAGGGTTGATTTATTTATAGTGTTTTACGGTCATGTTTTGTTTTTATTTTGATAAAGAGTAAATCCATTGGATACTCACCTATTCCTAGTTCAGAAGATTTTTGACAAAAGAATAGAGCGAACATTTAAAGAGAAACTTCAGTTCTTTGTAAATTAATAACAAGAGGTGGCAGCTTTCCTACCACAACAGATGGCCAGCAACTAAAAACACATTAGCATATAGACAACCATTACAAAATTCAATTAAAGACGAATGTAAATATTAATTGCGAATTAAAACCAATAATTAACAGCATAAATTAGAGAGTTTCAGTTGAAATATTCATTTGGGCTGGGTGTTGATGATTCATGACAAACTCCTGTTAAAGTCGCTACACCTCGTATTGTGAAATATTTCACATCATACGGGAGTCCATGGAGCTCAAACCAAACTCATTTTTTCTAAATTGGCAAGTATATACAAAGCGAGGCAAAATGTTACAAAAACCCATCTGTTTCAAAACACAGCCATCTCCAGTTGTACATTTTAAATGAAAAAGCATCTTTCAAATGCCAGAAGGATTAAACATTTGTTAGAAAACCATTCATTGAAATATGATTTGGGATTCATTAAATAGCTGACAATGACCAAGGGTCAGATAGCGTGTCATGTGAGTAATAGGTCATATTGCAAGGTGTCCGGGCGTTGGTGTGTTTTGCAGTAACATTGAATGGACAGTGCAAAAACAAATGTATTTATATATGTTAGACTTTGCTTGAGAGTGGTCTAAATTCGCCATCCAGCACCATTGCAAATTGTCTTGGCATTAGTGCAACTGATGTCACCTGAGGCAAAGGCCCTCCCCAGAGTGAAAACTCACATCCTAACCACATACAAGTTCTCCGACATCGATTAGGTAGGACTTATGACAAATGAAAGAATTTCTCAGGGTATCACTTGCTGTCCAACGTTCAATGACAGGTTACATTGTAGTTACCATTTTTGTGCAATATCTGAGATGCGGCCTAATAATGTTTTTGCATTGTGACAAATGTAATCCATTACATCGCAAAAACTGACATTTGGTGGTAATCACAGAATCTATGCGCCATTAATAGCACGGATACAGGATTCGGTCTCTGAATCCTGGCAAATGTCCGTAGAATGCTTGGATGGAGGCTTGTGAGTGACAGCTCACTTCCAATCAGGAATTTAAATTTGCAGATGTCCACTATTGCAGTCCGTGTCCCTTAAGGTCACGGGAGCTACAATGTTTAAGGAAAAATGCTATAAAGCGAGTGGGCTTTGGGGAAAGCATGCAACAGCCCCCTGAACTTTTGTCTTCATACTCCAATTCTATCTTTTTATAGTCATAAAGTGGAAGCTCTTGTGAATGAACAGCTTACAATTTTCAAATGGATATTGTCACCTCTAGGGGCTGGTATGAAACCAGTGGTTTGCAATCACATTTGGGACACATTGTGATGCAAGAAAGGGGTGAACGAACCTCTTTCATGTGCATTTTTTCTTCTAAATTACAAGGAGCTGCAATGTTGTCTTTACGATTCACCATCCTGCTCGTTCATTGCAAATTTGTATTTTTCCCATTGGAAAGCCTGCAATTGTGTGCCCTGCAGACCTTTCACTGATAAAAAACAAGGGCCTCATTTACAAAAAAAAATGGATGTAGCGTGGCGGCGTAAGCATTTTTCTGCGTCGAGCTACGTCATTTAAAAAGCACAGGGATGAATAGTAGTAAGAATACTTTGCATCCGTATGCATTCATCTGCACTGGCGCACAGTTGGCAGCCATGCGCCAGTGCAGGCACCCTGCATCATGTTGAATGTTACCTGCTCTCTACCGATGAAGAGCTAAACCCAGAAACACATGTCTAGAAATAACAGCACTACCTTCACCAACGTTGGTGAACAACTACAGCAACTTGGAAGTAAGTGCACTGCATTTACCAGAATGCACTGGGATGAACTGTGCTCAGGTGAGAGGCAGAGTGCTCCCTTCCCCTCTGTTGTATAAAAGTCTCCCTTGAACCAAATAGCTGACAAACTCACCTGGGATGCATTATATGCGAATCACTAACAGAATATCGAAGGTCAGAATATCGACCTACAATAATATCAAAACAAGAATATCAAATTCAAGAATATCGACATCCTATCTACATTATGGTAAGTTCAAAAATATAGAAAAACAAATATAAATGTAAAAAATATCGTTGTTAAAAATATTGTGTTTTATTTTCGTTAAAGAAATTATGTAAAATAAAGTAAACAATACATATAATTAAAATAAACATAGTTAAAAATATTTCAAAATGTTTAGAAATTATAAGTAATATTTCTATAGTGTAAAAATAAATTAAACATATGCATATAATTTATAAAATATGTACTTACTTATTAATATTTTTTATAATTATTTTAAATACAAAAACGCTTATAAATTATAAATACATCTATACACATACAACAATAATATACATAAAAATTATATAAATATATATAACAAATAAAAAAATATATTTTTTAAGTTAATTGTATACTACATTAACAAACTAATACAAAAAATATTAGATAGCGGAGGTAATAAAGTTATTAATACAACTCTAAACAGTAAAACAGTAGGGAAAGGTTTGGAGAGCGTAGTGGTTAACATGACTATTCCCACTCCAGTGAGTGCCACAGTAGGGAAAGTGTTTTGGATAGCGTAGGGGTAATAATTACTATACCCACTCCAGTGAGTGCAACAGTAGGGAAAGTGTGGGATAGCGTAGGGGTTAAAATTCTATTCCAACACCAGTGAGTGTAACAGTGTGGAAAATGTAGGATAGCATAGGGGTTAAATTAACATACTTCCTAATTCAATATTTTTGTAAAATAAATAACAATAATAATTAATTAACAAAAAACATTAATAATAAAGACAAATACAATTAAATTAATATTTACTTAAATAACATTACATTACTTCCCACCCTATTTCCCCATAAACACACAACCAGCTAAACATAACAAATAACACAATTAATGTAATTATCAAGCAATTATTAAAAATGAATTACCCATTAATAATAAATGTAAAATACATTTATTAGCAATAACAATGAATAGTAAATACCACGGTAATTATAATTAATATAATGATACATTAATCAATTAATAAAACATTATTACCAATTAATAATTAATTAACAATTCATTAAAACTTATTAATTAGTTATAATTACATTACTTCCCACCCTATTCCCCATAAACCCACAACCCACTACACATAAAAAAATAACATAATTAATGTAATTATCAACTAATAATTAATACAAATTATTTACCAATTAACAATAAATTAATTATCAATACCAATAAATAAAATATATTAATACATTTGTTATAACTAATATAATGATAAATTATTCAAGTAATACAAATGAATTACCAATTAATAATTAAATAACAATACATTGATAATAAATAACATTAAATAAAAAAATATGAATTAATTAATTATAATTAAATTACTTCTCACCATATTCCTCTATAAATCCACAACCCCTCTGTTACTGAAATGTAAAATTTACATTAAAAAAATTACTAATTTCTAAACATTTAATACATATATTTAAAAATTATAAAAATACATTACAAAAAATGTTAAACATACATATAAAATACATACTAAAATACATAACATTAATATAAATATCGATATTATTAACAACAATATTTTCACAAACGATATTACTTACTTCAATATTACTTACTTTGATATAAAAAAAACTATATTACTCACCTTAAGGTTGATATTCTGGTCACCGATATTCTTGACATCGCTATTCTCTCCCTATATTAAAAATTGATATTAATGTAGGTAGATATAAAAAAAAACAATATTTTGACTGCGCACCCCTGTATGCACATGGAGGGGTACTATGACCTGCTCTCTACTACTTCTGCTCTGTACTGATGAAGTATTGAGACCAGAAACATGTGGCTAGAGAAAACAGCACTACCTGTACCAGCTTTGGTGTAAAACTATAGCAACTTTGAAGTAAGCGTTCTGCATTTACCAGAATGCAATGACATGAACTGTGCTGGGATGAGAGGCAGTGTCCTCCCTCTCGCCTTGATTACTGTTTTGCGACTGGAATTTGGTCAAAAAACATTAGTACTTACCATTTGGATCCAGTATTTGGAAGGGACGCCCCTTGCAAATACTGAATAAGTATTTGGTAGCATTCGGTAACAAGTTACCAAATCACAATTTGCCTTTTTGTACACTGTGATATTTTTCACTGTCACAAATAGACTTGTGCAGCATTCCATCAAGCCCAAATGACCTTTCTCTGCTCTCTGCTACTTCTGCTCTCTACTGATGAAGGGCTAAACCCAGAAACATATGTCTAGTGATAACAGCACTACTTGCACCAACGTTGTTAAAAATTACAGCAGCTTTGTAGTAAGCAGACTGCACTTACCAGAATGCAATAGGGTGAACTATGCAGGGATGAGAGGCAGTGTGCTCCCTACCCCCTTGTGTTTAGCAGGCTTCCTTGGGCCAACAAGCTGACAAGCTCACCTGGGATGCACCTGCATGCACATGGAGTGGTACTAAGGCCTGTGAAGACTTGATGACTTTTCTCTGCTCTCTACTACTTCTGCTCTGTACTGATGAAGGGCTAAACCCAGCACCTATGGATATCCACAAATATGAGAATGTGGGCTTATGTCATATGTTGCAGTTTTTGTGTGCTTCATTTTGGCCAATAGTACTTTGCATAGTGGGGTTTCTACGCCTATACCTACAATGATAAATGCAAACCCACAAATCTCAGAAGCTGAAATTATGCTGCATGTGTTGTCCAGAAACGTAGTACATGTCAAAGGTGTCACAAAGGAAATGGGCCACTTGGCAGCTATGGCAAGCACACATAGACAAGGCTTTGTTTCTGCTCTTGACCTTGTCCTACAGAGCTTGACATTTTCACTTATATTTGATTGTGACTTTCAAATCCCATATTAGCCTTTTGCTATTTTACAATAAAGTGGGGAAAGCTAACAACCTTTCAACAAAAAAATATTTGTAATTAGTGCACTCTGCTGTACTTTAAATATTTTCATACGTCACTGTTGCATTTGCTTGCTGGTGGCAAAGAAAGAGCTCAATGCGACAAATCCATGTAATGGGACACAAGTGTAACTTGATATTGCTAGGCACTTACTGCAGTGATACTGAAATACACACAGTCCCAGATTTACAGAGAACTAATGCAATGCAGTGCAGCAAGTAAAGTAGCTGCACTGCATTACGTGAAAGAGAGAGAGCAGAACCGGGTCAAATCTTCTAAGATGTGGTTCTGTTGCTCTCTCCCTTCTCTAAAGCACTTTTGGCTAACATGTGCCAACGTAGACATGCCTGCTCCATAGTGCAAGTGTGTCTGTGTAAAGCATTATTTTGTGCTGAAAGAGGTCCCTTTTCCAATCTACATGTATGCTGTACAATCCAACACTCATGCAAATTGGGGAAAGCAAGGTGAACTGAAAACTGTTCCCCTAGTTATGCCTGTCTTGAGGAGGGACATCTGTCTACAATTCTTAGTAAATAAGATTTGTGCCAAAACTCATGTGTTGTTTGTTGTATGAGAGCACTTATGCACCTCACATGGAATGCCAAGTGTCTTAATGCAAAGTGCTGCAAGGCAAATAAGAGGCCCACTTAATGCACAAAAAATTCAACAAGACATTGCATTGCCCCGCTTTGCATTACTTTGAGTTACAATACAATGCAAATCACGATTAGTGTTGGATTGTAAATCTCACCACAACACTTTCCGTTGGGTTTGCATTAAAATGGCAATTCAAGCCCAGCACAACGATTCTGTAAATTTTAGTACAAGTGTTCATAGCAAATGCTTTTCTGTGAGAAACTGAATGGGTTACCTGGAGGGCAATAAGGAAGCTTAACAAATATAAAAACTCTATTGTTTAGACAAATTACAACAGATTTTAATGAGGAATCATGGGCTTTCACATTCATGGTTGTGAAAGCAGCTAGTATCCCCCAAAGAAAATATGTTATAGAACGTAAGCATCACCAAAACAGCACTAAATATAAGAAACAACTCACTCCAATAAAGATGTTAAACTAATTTATAACAGTTATAAAAATAGTTACAAGCAATTGGGAATCACAAATTATTAAATAATAACCAAAACATGTAGAAAAGACTGGTTAGTCTATGGTGCACAGGTGTCTGTGTGATAGTGTGAAAGGCCAACTATGATGGACTCTGGGTTGGGATGTTGTTGTCAGTAGGAACTCCAGAAGACCTGCCTGAAGAATGTGGGGTTCCATTCAAGCCTATAGTTTCTGCATTCAAATTTCTAACCACCACTGGGATAATCGTGTGACCATCATACACTCTTGCACTATACCTTGGAACTTAGAAGCATTCTTGAAGCTCAACATACTCTAGAAAAACAATACTAGTAGCCACTATACTGCACTGATCCACAATGTTTACTTTGGTAATCTCACAGATGTCTTGAACTTTGTTGAAAAAAGTTGAGTACATGACGATCTAGGAAATCTTGCCAGCCAATAATAAATATTTTGCTGGTTAGGTTTGACACTTTGGGACTCATTTCCTTGCCGGACACAGTTGGGAAATTGGGACCAACCGACCTCTAGTCGGCGGTCCTGACCACCCAATTTCGATGCGACAGCACATGGTGCAGTCGCATACTCTTCCCTGGGGAAGCTTGTGTTATGGCAGTAAACTGGACGTAACACAAGCTTCCATAGAGAAATGAGAGATTGTGTTTATTCCTGCAGGTGCCTACCACAAGGTGCAGGGAACAACAAGGGTGCATTATAGGCCCCCTCGGCCTCCACTTCTAGGGGCCCCCAAATACACTTTCCGACAGGCTTTCCATGTCAGAAAGCCCGGCATGGAAAGCATGTCACAAAACATGCATTGTAATCAGGACGGCGTAAAACGCTGTCCATATGGATTATGTGCCGGCTTCCAGCTTCCCAACAGCCTCTTTGAGCCCACCGGGATCCAGCCGGAATGACTGGCCAGTTTCAATTCCGACTGTATGTATTGTAATCAGCCGGTCGGAATTGAAACTGACAATGTGGTTTGGAAAGCCTCCAACTGACATCATAATCAGCCCCTTTGACATCAATGATGCCAATGAGGCCTTTATTTTTCAGTTAGCTTCAGGAGTCAAGCTTTAAGAGAAAGAAGGATAGGGGTTTCCAGTTTTTACTCAGACAGGCAGGATTATTCTAACAATTTAATTTTCTTGTCTTTCAAAATTTCTGCAGTGTTCTGATTTCCAGTTGCATGGATTCACAAGTTATAGTTATAAGTCATTGGTGGTTGGTGGAAAGACACGTCCAACATTTGCACAGTGGACTCCCCCTACATTTTTTACCACACCCTTGGACGTATGAGGAAGACTATGGCAGAAAGTACTGTTCAGGCAGTTTACAAAATTAAAGATGAATGCAGATATTGGATCTGTCCATATCCACTCACGGCCTGGATATTAAAATGAGGTACTCTGATCTCAAACTGGTCTTCCTCCTATAACCACTGAGTGAATGATGCCAGTGAATTATGAGAAGGTCTGCCTCAGACAAACACATCGAGAGAATGGTCTCACCATGTTGGGAGTGGGCAGAATATTTGGCTAGCTAGATGCCATACTTCACAAAAAGTTGTTATCAGATGGTAAGGGACCTGGTATCTCCCTGGCTACTAAGATACGACAAACCTCTAGGCTTGTAGCGGGCATGCAAATGTCAACCCTGCCACCTATATCTCAGATCACATCTGCATTGGAGAAAGGACTGAATACGTGCTGCCCTGCTGCTCCCTGGCCCCAATAAATGGAGGCTGCATCAAACTTTAGACTGCCCTGAAGACTGAGGTTTAACAAATAAACCTGACTTGACCTAGTAAAAAAATCAAAATGATTACACAGTGATGTTGCACAACCACACAATAAAATAATCCACATTTCTCACAGATCATTATACTCAGGAAACAAAGAGATAATGTATGAAATGCTTGAATTGTTCTCAGCCACTAGTAATTACACAGGGTCATGTTCTAGACCATTATTTTCTGCCCACCATTACACTCTGAATAGAATTCAGCCAATACAAATCATCCATGGCTCTGCTTCATTAGTTACAGCTCAATCGAAAATACGAGACCACGTCCACTCCAAATGAAAACACAAGCAACCCAGAGCAGTTTTGGCCTATTGTGATCTCATCACTACAGAATTACTTGATTCTCATGGCACCGTGAGAACAGGATTCAATATCTAGGCATACCTGTTGCACTTACAAAGTCGCACTGAGGAAATAAAAACGGTGAAGGTTGTAAAGCTTCAATTAATCTCAACCAATACCAAGTACTCTGAGCTGTATTACAGATCCAGCTTTTTTGTCCACAGTGCCAAAAAAATGAAGTGAGGGGGTTGTCTGCTTTTTAGAGTATGAGTAATTATTCTCTTACTTGAGGGTGAACAGAGTTACATATCATTATGACTGCTGTAAGATTGATTGATGGCTGGGGCGCAATTTCCTTGGTTTCCACCAATATTCTAGGCCTGTGCATAGTTGGCTGAGTTTTGCTTCGCGGAAGTTACAAAAAAAACATGCCAGTGCAGTGTGAACTGTAGTTTGTGCTGGTATTCCTGCCGCTCGGTTAGAAATTCTACCCGAGCGGCAGCTCGCGCTTGCGAACTTACCATTTGCGATCGCAAACTTACCATTCGCGAGCTGGTAAAAACTCTGCTGCACATCGCAAATCAGAGTTTTCTGCACTCCGCGAGCTCTGCGGAGTGCAAAGTGCAGAAAACTACACAAACTTCTCAAACAGAGCGAAGTTCACCGCCCAGGACTAAATAATATAGCATGAGGTAAAGGTGGTTGAAACTCTTCTTGCACAAGCTAAATGACTTGATGAACTACTTTGTTAAATAATCAGACATTAGTTAATGTTGGTTGACTGAGGCTGGACACACTTGAATTGCTACACTGCCTGACACTGACAAAACATCTCCAAAATGTAATGGCACAGAATATATGTCCATTAACGAATGGTATTGAGTCCAAAAATTGTGTTTTTCTGTTTTAAATGTCCTGTTTCTGCCATGTTAAATATATGATATGATAAAATTATTTCTTGAATGCACGTTCACCAACGTTGTCTTGGCGCTGAGCGGGGATGCATGTTTAGACAGACACAGTGAGAATTAATTAGTTGTAGGCCTGGGCAAAGAGCCACGTCTTAAGGGATTTCCTAAACTTAGACTAGGAGGGGACTAGATGAAATTCATGGGGAAGGGCATTCCAGAGTTGTGGCGCTAAGGTCGAGAATCTTAGACCACCGTGCTTTTTTCGTTTGAATGAGAAGGGGGTCAATAGATTCAAGCTAGAGGAGCGTAGCTCACGAGATGGGGCATATCGCTGTATTTTAGTAGCAATGAACGTGGGACGACGGGGCTCTGTGAATCAGGCAGCCAAGTTTGAAAAGACAGCGTTGGGTCACAAGGAGACAATGAAGACTCTTGAGCATGTCTTTTTATATTTGTTTGCTCCACTTTTGAGGTAGTCAATCCTGTTATGCATCACTAAAACTCAATGTAAGTAATCACTATTGCATAAAACTATTACGGATTTCGGAGCTACAAAGTAGATTTAAATACAGTGACTGCACCAAGTGATATTAGAATACTTTCAAGGATAAATACAATTCCTGAATAATTATTAGACTAGATGATGAAGAAGCAGAAGAGGATAATATTTTTAGTTGGTTAGGGAACTTCGTAGGGCTACTTTGTTGAAAATCTGAATTTGAATACTTTCCAGAAGTATAGCAGGTTGATAAGAGAGAGAAATTGGGTTGTTAGTTGAGGGGGTGTGAACCCATCTCAAACAACAACCACAATCCTTGCCAGGGTGAACCACAGAAAGTCACTAAATTCATCTGTGCTTCATTCTCTAGGAGCTAGGCACAAAATCAGTCAGACTTAACTTAGCGTAAGGTTTGTATCCAGCACTCAAACAGCAATAAAGAGAAACACAGCATAAGAAACAATCCACACCCTCCCGGGCCCAGATATGGGCTCCCATTACTCTCTGGTATGAGAATGAAAGGGTATATTAAAACCTCTGTAGAACAAGAAATCCGAACTCTATATTTTTATCTGTTATCTTAAACGTATTGTAACCATGCATATGATTATTGTTATTGTCCTTTTTTAATTTTTCAGGCTTTATTTGTTTAATCGGAGATCATGATTTGAGAAGCCTTGATATATTCTGTATTATTATTGTTTATGTTGTTTGATACTTTTGAATTGAATTATGTTCCTTCATTGTTGTATACGCGGGAACTTGCTCAAATAAAAAAAAAAAAAAAAAAAAAAGAATTATCCCACACCATTTTAGAAAAATATAGTAAAATGTAATAAATAATTTGACAGCAAAATAACAAACATCAATTAATAGAACCGGAGTTATGAGTTTTTGGGGGTTTTAGTGCACCGTAGCACCTAATGGATCAAAGTGTCAACAGCTGATATCTAGTTGCGCAAGACCGGGGCAAAGTCAAAAGTTATGGCCAACCGCGATGAAGTGTTTTGGGTCCAATCTCACTAGTAACATTTAATTTGTAGGTCCTGGGTACATGTTGTACTACTTTACTAGGGATTTAAAAGTAAATGAAAGGGTCCAATTGGGTATAAGCCAGTTTTCAGAGGTTTATAGTGGAGAGCACTTTCACTTTAGCACTGGTTAGCAGTGGTAAAGTGCACGGTGTCCTTATGATAACAAAAACAAAAATACAGAAAACAGGCGGGATAAAGGCAAAAGGTTTTGGGTTGACCCAGCAGAAAGGGCTAAGTCTAAAAGTAAGAGTTTTTAGTTGAGCTAGTATAGAGTTCCGCATATTTTTGCTATGACAGGGAACGTTGTTTTGGACTTTCCTATGCACCATCTCATTGCTTCTAGTATGCTACTTTCCACAGGATGCACTGATGAGCGTAAGGTGATATGGCATATCTTTTCAGGAAATTAGCCTTATCCATATTTTAAGTGTGATCATTATTCAGAGTAACCAATGCAAGTGTCTCATTATATTGGGAAGTGTGATCACATTTACTCTTGTACAAGATGAGTATGGCAGAGGGTGAAAAGAAAATGTACTGTAAGTGGCTCGGCGAAGGATTGAGGGTGCCAGCCAGACTGTCATTGGCAAAGTGAAAATAAGAATGATTAAACTTTGGACTGTGATTTTCATTTTGTTAGGAGATAGGTATTTGAATTACTTGATCTCCTATAGAAAAAAATTGTCGGATTGAGCAAATTGGTTTATGTGAGGAACAGTGGAAGAGTATTGTTACAAGTAAAGCTCAATGATGATGACAGAATTGAACAGTGAGAATGTCATAGATTGTTAGTGTTTTTATAGATATAGTTGATTGTCATTTAAACACGGGTGAACATTGATTACTATATCTCCCAAATATAAATGGTTCACTAACACAACATTGTGGTTAAAAAGGGAAAACATTAACACAAATACTGTGTCAAAATATTGTTTACCACAAAATCCTGTTCCTATACAATATTTTTATCATTTCCATTATATGTATAGGAACAGGATTTTGTGGTAAACAATATTTTGACACAGTATTTGTGTAAATGTTTTTCCTTTTTAACCACAATATCGTGTTAGTGAACCATTTATATTTGGGAGATATAGGAATCAATGTTCACCCGTGTTTACTTCCTGTATTTTGTATATCTCCCTGTCATCGTTTTATTGGTTGCTACCATACCTGCTGCTAATTCTTTGCCTTTCATCCTTCTTTCTTTGGGTGTTAGCGCTTTTATTACACTTTAAAATGGCACTCCTACTTCTGGCGCGTCATGTGACCAAGCTCCGCTTGCGGAGTGAAACGCGTCGAGGAGATCACTTGCTTCACGATTGCAAAATAAAATCTACCACTGCTGACACGATTTTGGTGTGATGGCGATTTACTAAAATCTTTATTGGTTACTTGGGGAGAGAGGTCAGCACCTGCTAAGTCCGCGTTTATAGCGGATGGGACTGTTTTCGATATATATATATATATATATATATATATATCCTCAAAACCCCTCCGACGAGCAGAAGGAAGAGGCCACACGAGGAATCCAGGGAAAAGCCTCTATTGGACAGCAGTTTAGGCTTGATGAATTTCGGCAATGGAGCCTTCGTCGGATGCCGCTGCTAACCTTGAACATGACCACGCCTTCACATTTAAATAGTCCTGCAGTCCTCCCAATGTTAGGAGCACACACCTCCCCAACCATGTGATCATCCGCCTGCTGCAATACGGTAGGTACTACAGCTCCCAGAATACCTCATAACTGGGCAAGCAGTACGTAAGGAAATTCGATCAGAGTTTTCATCCTTGTGACACTGATGACATGCAGGGCAAGGCGTGTTATGTCCAGTTTCTGTAAAGTCCTGAAGCCCCCCTGGGTCCCCGTATACGTTTCAACCTTTGAGGTGCCAGTCCACCAATCCGTGTGCTGAATACAATGCGTCAACACTTCCTGTTTAGTCACGAGCTGCCACTGGCAGCGGTCCTAGCAATACTTGCACTTTGAAGGTGGGCTGGTGCTGTACCAATATCTTGGTCAAAGAAAACGAACTGCAGAAGCAGGAAGCCAGTGTAGCAACCAGCCAGCTTGTGAAACGGGGCCCCTTCACACACCTCTGGCTGACGTGAAAATGTCCACAAAACCCCTCCGACGAGCAGAAGGAAGAGGCCACACGAGGAATCCTGGGAAAAGCCTTTATTGGACAGCAGTTTAGGCATGATGCATTTCGACAATGGAGCCTTTGTCGGATGCCGCTGCTAACCTTGAACACGACCACCTCTTCACATTTAAATAGTCCTGAAGTCCTCCCAATGTTAGGAGCACACACATCCCCAACCATGTGATCGTCCGCCTGCTGCAATACGGTAGGTACTACAGCTCCCAGAATACCTCATAACTGGGCAGGCAGTACGTGGGGAAATTCGATCAGAGTTTTCATCCTTGTGGCACTGATGACATGCAGGGCAAGGCGCATTATGTCCGGTTTCTGTAAAGTCCCGAAGCCCCCCTGGGTCCCCGTATACGTTTCAACCTTTGAGGTGCCATATATATATATATATATATATATATATATACAAATATATATATATATATATATATATATATATATATATATATATATATATATATATATATATATATATTTATTACCTACTGGCGGTCGCCAGTAGGTAGTTATAGTTAGGATTTTTTTCAATGTTAAACCTCAAAATTCTATTTGGAATAACTTTGGCGCCTGTTGACGAATCTGCCTGAAAATTTCCTCAAAATGGCCTCGCGGCGCCCTGGTCCTTCCCTGAAAGTTTGGGGGGGATTTGTGAAGTGGGGGCTGAGATAAAAGGGGGTCCCAAAACATGTTTTCCCCATGTTAATTTCCGTAGGGCGGTCGACCTCACTTTTAGCCCGAACGGCTGAATGGATTTCCACCAAACTTGGCAAGATTGTAGGGACTGGTAGCCCGATGTGCCTTTGCTATGTCTCAAGATATGTGCTTAAGTGGATTTTGAGTAATTTAGGTTCAAAAAAATATATATATCTATGACAGCGCCCCGGTACGCGCTCCGGGGAGCGCTCCGGGCGCGCCACGCGACTTGCGCGCAGAAAGCTGATTGGTTCTTGGGTGTCTGTCAGCGTGAGAGGCTGCTGAGGCTACGTTTGCTCTGTAATTTTAAAAAATACTATTTTAGACTGTTCTTCTGCCAGAGTGAGTGCTTTTCAGCGCTCCGCTCTTAATTGCTTCTCTTACCTGATTTGATCGCCGCCTCCGGCGCTACGTCCTTTCCCTGATCGCCACCTTGGCGCAACGTGTTTTTATTGCTGTTCTCTGCTCCTGGCACCGATCCGCCACGGCTTGTGCCGTTTGTAGCGGCGGTAGCCACATGAGCACACTTTGACCCCCGCCCTCCATACTCACTTCCGCCCTGCTGCCTAATTTGCAGGTTAGCGGTACAGTGATTGATGTAGGCGGCCGTACTTAAACCCGGCATCCAGGTCAGTTCCTAGCTAACTGTCAGCGTGAGAGGCTGCTGAGGCTACGTTTGCTCTGTAATTTTAAAAAATACTATTTTAGACTGTTCTTCTGCCAGAGTGAGTGCTTTTCAGCGCTCCGCTCTTAATTGCTTCTCTTACCTGATTTGATCGCCGCCTCCGGCGCTACGTCCTTTCCCTGATCGCCACCTTGGCGCAACGTGTTTTTATTGCTGTTCTCTGCTCCTGGCACCGATCCGCCACGGCTTGTGCCGTTTGTAGCGGCGGTAGCCACATGAGCACACTTTGACCCCCGCCCTCCATACTCACTTCCGCCCTGCTGCCTAATTTGCAGGTTAGCGGTACAGTGATTGATGTAGGCGGCCGTACTTAAACCCGGCATCCAGGTCAGTTCCTAGCTAACTGTCAGCGTGAGAGGCTGCTGAGGCTACGTTTGCTCTGTAATTTTAAAAAATACTATTTTAGACTGTTCTTCTGCCAGAGTGAGTGCTTTTCAGCGCTCCGCTCTTAATTGCTTCTCTTACCTGATTTGATCGCCGCCTCCGGCGCTACGTCCTTTCCCTGATCGCCACCTTGGCGCAACGTGTTTTTATTGCTGTTCTCTGCTCCTGGCACCGATCCGCCACGGCTTGTGCCGTTTGTAGCGGCGGTAGCCACATGAGCACACTTTGACCCCCGCCCTCCATACTCACTTCCGCCCTGCTGCCTAATTTGCAGGTTAGCGGTACAGTGTTTACCTCCCTTGGTGTATTTAATGCCTCCATGGCGGAAGCGCAGCGGACGAGCGCAGCGGGAGCGCCGACTTCGCGCCGAAGTCGTGCCAAAGTCCTGCCCGTCTGCGCCCGTCCGCGCCAGCACGGGCCCAGGGCTTAGCCCTTCTGCTCAAAATCCTCTTACTTACTCTCGACCCGCTCTCCTGCTGCTGCGGGGTTCACTCTGCCCCTCGCATACCGTTCTAAATTGTCAAAATGCCCCCATCTCCTGCGCCCACTGCTCCTTGGCACTGAATTCCTTCGAATCAAGCACCGACTGTATGTCGTCCTCGTTCTGGAAATTACCCCCCCCTGTGCGTACTGTACGTCCCACATCACTCAATTCCTCATTAGACCTGACCTTCATTAGTATAAACAGCAGGTCGCTCTCTAAACACAAGAGAGATATTTTTGACCTCCTGGAATCAGATCGCCCTGCTGCCGTGTTCGTGACCGAAACATGGCTTAACGACAGCTCTGGCCCAGATATCGCCATGGCTCTCCCCAATGAATATACCTACGTAGGGAGAAACCGAGCACTTAAAGACGGCGGAGGAATTGCTGTGATTTTTAAAAGAGAGTTCTGCTGTAAATGGGAAGACCTTGACTTCCCTAACTGTGAGGCGGGCCTGTTTAAATTAACTCTCTCCCCCCAATTTACCTTTACAGGTATCCTGATTTACCGCCCACCGGGGTCAGCGAGCGGTTGGGCTGCTGCACTTCCCGAGCTCATTTCTCCTTTTTTAGCACAATCTACCAATTTTACTATTATTGGGGATTTAAATATTCATTTTAATTCTGTCTCGTGCGCTATTGCTAAACGCCTCCTACAGGATCTTGAAGCTCTTGACCTGCATCTCCGTAATTCCGACCCTACTCACAAGGCCGGTAACCTTTTAGACCCTATCATTTCCAATTTGACGAGCATTTCTTATCAATCCTCTACCCCTGTTCTCTGGTCAGACCATTTTTTAGTTAATTTCTCCATTAAAACATGTATAGCTGATACTCCCAGGCCAGACTTTCCCCACAAAGCTAGCAGGAACTGGAAACGACTAGATCTAGACAGATTAAATTCTCTTCTGGCCAACTCCACATCGTCTGTTTCCAATATAACGATCAAAGAGCTACCTGCCATTAGTTTATGGCTAACTACTGCTCTGGATTCCTGCCTCCCTACCCAAAAAAATAAAACTCAAATTCATCACCCCCCGGCTCCCTGGTTTAATGACTCCTTACGCCTTGAAAAATCGAACTGCAAAAAGCTAGAACGTATTTGGCGTGCTAAATATAACCCTGAGCACAAAGCCAACTATAGGTCCGCTCTTAAATCCTACCACATGGCATGTGACACCGCTAGAGCTAATTTTGCCAACAACACCATACTTACGGCTCAAAACAGGCCTAAGGCCCTGTTTAAAATTGTCAAGGAGCTCTCAGGTGCTTCCTCAGTTCCTAAAGATCCCTGTCTAGACACTGCACAGTGTAATGCTCTAGCCAATTTTTTCCGGGAAAAGATAGATAAAATCTATGCCATCTTTGATTCCACTCCTGACACCCCTACTCATATTGCTCAAAATCCCGACAACCCTCCCCTGGATACCCCTCTCTGCTCCCTGCCTACCACTTCCCAACTACTTTCCTGGGATCCCATTTCCCCCGCACTTCTAAAAAAGTACCTCCAGAACATCAAATCTGGTTCTCCCCTTGACCCTCTCCCACCTCAAGTTCTGTGCTCCCTCGACCCAGTTCCACTCCACATCATTTTGGATGTCCTCAATTCCTCCCTGGTAGAAGCGACTGCCCCTAAAGAATGGAAGCACGCTATGGTGGTTCCATTATTAAAGAAGGCCAATGCGGACCCCAACAATCCTTCCAACTTTCGCCCTATTTCTCTGCTTTCTTGCTTCTCCAAGATTTTGGAGAAACATGTGAATTCTTTACTTAGTTCTTTTGTTGAATCCACCAATTTTCTCCACTGCTCTCAATCCGGGTTCAGGGCTGGTTTCTCCACGGAAACTACCCTCCTTGGCGTGTCAGAAAACATCAGACGCCAAGTGGATAATGGTGAGACGGTGGCACTCATCTTGCTTGACTTGAGTGCCGCTTTTGACACCGTCTCCCATTCCATCTTATTATCCACCCTGGAGGTAGTAGGTGTCGGTGGTACCGCCCTGGCCTGGATTGCTAACTTTTTGTCTGACCGCACGTTTCAGGTTTTTTCCTCTTCTTCTGCTTCATCCACCCTCCCTTCCTTTCACGGTGTTCCCCAGGGTTCCATCCTTAGTCCCCTTTTTTTCAACCTCTACGTAAGGCCTCTTGCGTTCCTGGCTGAACAGGCTGGCCTCACAATTTACTCCTACGCCGATGACACTCAAGTCATCTATTCCCTATCTACTAATAAAAACCTCCCCTCCTCCTCTCTCCAAATTGGACTGAAGCATATATCGGACTGGATGTTAAAGCACAAACTGAAGCTTAACGGGGATAAAACAGAGTTGCTCCTGTTTGGCCCCGACACCTCTCTCTGGGGCCCACACCATTGGCCTCCGGAGATGGGTACTCTACCCACTCCATCAGTGTCTGCTCGCAATCTCGGTGTAATCTTCGACAACCAACTTACCTTCAAACATCATGTTGTGAAAGTTGCAGCCACCTGTACGACCATCATCAGGTGGCTGAGAAAGATCACTTGGATGCTGCCTACAGACACCTTGAGGACCATCGTCCAGGCCCTTGTCATCTCGCGCCTGGACTATGGGAACATCCTGCTCTTAGGTGCTGCCAAAGAGGTAACCAGAAAATACCAGGTGGTTCAGAATATGGCAGTCCGCCTGATCTGTCACCTTCCTGCCAGATCCTCGGTCACCCACCACAGGCGGAACTTGCACTGGTTGCCCATTGACAGCAGAGTGCACTTTAAAGCACTCTGCTACATGCATAAAATCATGACTGATAGAGCCCCGCGCTATCTTGCTGCACTAGTTCAGCAATATGTTCCCCCCCGCACACTTAGGTCCTCATCGCATAACAAATTTAAAATTCCGCGCATTAACAGAGCCAAAATGGGTGGCCGCTCGTTTGCTCTTTTGGCCCCATCCTTATGGAATTCTCTTCCTCAGTCCTTGCGCACGGAATCGTGCTTTCTGAAATTCCGCAAGGGAATAAAGACCTGGCTTTTCAACAACTAATGTCCCTCCCTTCTATCTCTGATCAGTTTGCTCTAGCGCCGGGAAACCTCCGGGTAGCTGCGCGCTTAATAAATGTAATAATAAATAAATAAAAATAAATAAATAAATAAATAAATAAACATTCGAAACAGTCAGGAGCGGCCGCCATCTTGTGTCTCGGTAGGATCGAGACACAAGAGGTGGCCAAAACAAAGGGGAAAATGACCATAAGGGGGCAGGGTAGACCCCCCCATATCCCCTAGGTTTGATGTGGGGGCTATAAAAAGGCCTCGCGGGGCAAAAAAAAATAAAAAAAAAATTTCGATTGTCTCGGAGGGAGCGCCCGGTACATGCACCGGGGAGCGCACCGGGAAGCGCACAACAGAGAAAAAAGAATGCCAGAGTTTAAACATTTTTGGCAATATTTTATAAATGGGAGGTAGTTCTGAAAAGAACTTTTTTTTATATTTTTGTTGTTTTATATTTTTTTTATTATCTTTCTGGACATTTTTTTTTTTTAAGGGAACAAACAAAAAACAGGGAATTGGAAATGGCTCAACAGGAGCAAAAAAAAAGAAAAGAATTACTGTTGTCTTTCCTTGCTGCATTTGTGGTTGTCTATAGCATTATTTATCAAGGTGACGCTAAGTTCACCATAGCATAATGTTTTGCCACAGAAAATGCAAAGAAATTTGACCTTGCCAAATTTTGGCTGAATATTTGGCACCATTTGCCGTTCTTCAGGACCAGAAAGTGAGGGTACTGAAGAGGAAGTGCTGGCCACAGGGGGTGGGTTGTTCCGAAGTTCCTGGACTTCAGCCTGGGCTAAATTATTTGGATGCCACCTCTCCATGTGGCGGATCATGGTATAATTACCAAAAGAATATTTCTTTGAGGGATTGCCCCTGGAGAGAACTTTGTCACAAATAAGACAGGTGACTTTGGGGGCATTCACCTTTTTTTGGTCATCTGGAAAAGAAAAAAAATGCCAAAAGAAGTGCACTTCAACGTGCCTTTGTCTTGGTTCTTCTGGGAGGAAGCGCCTTCGTTGTTGATCCTTCTCCTCTTCTTCCTCCTCTTCTTCTTGTCCTCCAAGAAACTGTGGTGGTGGACCTTCTTTTCTTGGTGGTGGGGGTGGTGGTGGGGGTGCACCAGCTGC
The DNA here is from genome assembly GCF_964263255.1 of Lissotriton vulgaris. Lineage (NCBI taxonomy): Eukaryota > Metazoa > Chordata > Amphibia > Caudata > Salamandridae > Lissotriton > Lissotriton vulgaris. The sequence goes on along the minus strand of NC_141685.1, from coordinate 1,502,395,582 downwards.
AGCAACAAGTGATGCCATTGTTTCCTCCAAAATAGCTCTTGCTCTCTCAATGAAGAAAGTAAGAATGAGGAAAAAAGGAGGGGGCTTTCATTATTTGGAGAAAAAAAATGATGAGAACCAATGAAAAGTGTTATTTTCAAGTCACATGACCCGATGCGCTTACGTTACGTGCTCCGGCGCGCTTACGTTACGCGCTCCGGGCCGCGCCACGGAGCGCTTTTTGGTGCGTTTACGCAGCCCGTCATAAGACGCATCACGCGGCTACGCGATACGTCATGCTTACGCAACGTGTCACGATGTTGTTTTCGATCGCGACATTGGCGCTAACGGGACGCTTCCCGGTTCGCGCACCGGGGCGCTTCAAAATACTACGCTTTCCAGGGCGCTCACCGGGGCGCGCACCGGGAGCACTCCAAGACAAAAAAATAAAATAAAAAAAATATTTAAAAAAAGTATTGAAAAATTGTAAGGACTGGTAGCCCGATGTGCATTTGCTATGTCTCAAGATATATGCTCCAGTTGTTTTTAAGAAAATTAACTTTAAAAAAATATATATTGGCCTGCTTTGGGCTTTATATATCTGAGAGCCCAAATGTAGCCCAAATGTAGCCCAATGTAGCCCAATGTAGCCCAATGTGGCCCAAAGATGGCCACCAGAGACAAAAAAATACAAATGTAGCCCAAATATCAGCCAGATATAGCGCAACTATAGCCCAATGATAGTATGTACCAGAGTGTTCTAAAGAACAACTAAAGCGCTAACTGTCTTACTTATAAAGTGAGACTTTTAGTTAGGAATTAGCATTAAAAAAACCTTTGAAATTCACTGAAAAAACCATAGGTTTCACACCAGTTATAGTTAGGAATTAGCATTTAAAAAACCTATTACATTCACTGAAAAAACAATAGGTTTCACACCAGTTATAGTTACCTGGAAATTTTACTGACATAAAACCATTGAAATTCCCACGTTATAGTTAGTTGGACTCACTATAACTTGCGCGTGTAATGCACTGCTGATGACATCACATATTACATCACTCATGACATGGTCAGTGGCATCACTCATGACATCAGCACATCAGCAGTGCATTACACGCGCAAGATATAGTGAGTCCAACTAACTATAACGTGGGAATTTCAATGGTTTTATATATATATATATATATAGTCTCACGAGTTGTCCTGTCGCAGCGGGAGCACTGGTCAGTTGGTGCCAGCGATGGGACCAGGACAGTGTCCCAAATTCGTACGATACCAGAAAATCGCTGCACACTCCTTGATAATTTAGCAGTTTCTTTATTTTCAAACGTGACAAACACCCTACGCGTTGGTTGCAAAAACCCACGACCTTGAAATGGATAATTGAATTGGCAATATTGTAAATATAAACTACAAGTCCCAGCATGCCTTAGTTAAACATAGGGTGTGCCTACAGGCTGAATGTTTAGAAATAGTGAAGGGACTAATCACCTAAGCTACCGTGAACAGGAACTACGGTTCGAAACGCGTAGGGTGTTTGTCACGTTTGAAAATAAAGAAACTGCTAAATTATCAAGGAGTGTGCAGCGATTTTCTGGTATCGTATATATATATCTATATATATATATATATATATATATATATTCAATGAAAAAACCATAGGTTATAGGCCATATATAGTTAGGAATTAGCATTTACAAAACCTTATTTTACTCGCATAAAACCATTGAAATTCCATATATAGTTAGCTAACTATAAGCGCTAACTATATATCGCGCACCCGCAATCCACTGCTGATGATGTCACATATTACATCATTCATGACATGGTCAGTGACATCACTGATGACATCACTGATCACAACATCCAGTGATTGTATGTGTCTGTAAAGTTTAAATATGTTTCACATATTGAAGAATGAGTGGATGTATAAGTGTCTGGATGAAGAATTTAGTAGGTGCATGACTGACTGTATGAGTGAGTGATTAAATGTGTCTCACTGAGTACATGGGTTAGTGACTAAACTGTCTTAATTCGTGCATCAGTATGTTTGTTGTTGTGTAAGCTGCTGCATGTGTTGATCAGTAGCTATAAGAGTGGCCATATGGGTTATTGATTGGTTGCCCAAATATTTGAATGGGAGGCTGAGTGTGTGTGTGGGTGGCTGGGAGGTGCGTGACTCTGTGCATAGATGTGTAAGCAGTTGATTCACTAGGAGTATGAGTTCAAGAGTGCATGTGGAAACAGCTATATGGGCGGTTGACTGTGCATGGGTGTGTTGGTGAGTGAATGGATTTCTCATTGCTACATGTGCAAGTAAGTACGTATGTAAAACACAATACATGTGAGAGTTGAGATATATAAATAACTGAACATAAGAGCCAGTGAATGTGTGAGTGGCTGTATCGATCACTGTGAGCTTGTATCAGGGATTATATAAGAGAGTAAATATGTGTTATTATATGTTTGAATAAGTAAGATGTGTATAACTGTATAGTTGAGGAAATGGAGGTGTGATTGATTCTTTGCATGACTGACTAGGTGTGTGAGTAACTCCATGGATGAGTGACAGTCTGTGAGTGTCTGTTTATACTGAGTGTATGTAAGGTTATATTAGAGTCTGAAGAGGTTCATTGTATTATCACATGAGTGATGTGATCAGTGATGACAAATGAGATGTCATCAGTGATGTCATTTGAGTTGTCATCAGTGATGTCATTTGAGATGTCATCATTGATATCATTTGAGTTGTCATCAGTGATGTCATTTGAGATGTCATCAGTGATGTCATCAGTGATGTCACTGACCATGTCATGAATGATGTAATATGTGACATCATCAGCAGTGGATTGCGGGTGCGCGATATATAGTTAGCGCTTATAGTTAGCTAACTATATATGGAATTTCAATGGTTTTATGCGAGTAAAATAAGGTTTTGTAAATGCTAATTCCTAACTATATATGGCCTATAACCTATGGTTTTTTCATTGAATTTTCAAGGTTTTGTAAATGCAAATTCCTAACTATATATCCACTATAACCTATGGTTTTTTCTGTGAATTTCATTGGTTTTTTAATAGCAAATATGAAAAGCTTTAAAATGTCAAGTACGTGATAGATAAAAACATTTTCGTATTTATGCACGCTGATGTGCTTTGAACGCTGCCCCCCCCCTCCCCTCTTTTGCCTTAGTAGTACTCTCTCTTTGCAGATACAGAAGGGTAGTTAACGCAGGCCTTTACCCCCGTTGTAATCCGTCGTACCTCCTTGTCTCTCCATTTGATTGATTGTTGTCCAAGCATTTACTGTTTTAGAATTGGTTCTCTTTGGATCATTCTCTATTTACAAACAAGCACAAAGTCGCAATACTCTGTTTAGTCTTTGCAGATAGTGAAAAATCGTGTAAAAAAATAAAAGTAATCGAGCAAAATCAGTAGGCCACTAATTGGATCTCTTTTTGACCTCGCTAAAATAGAAATATTAGGAACAACCCTTCTTGAGAAATACGAAAATAGTGAGATGAACTGAGCTCCACACCATGAGGGCTGCAAGACAGCTCGGCTCCATCACCCATCCCGCACAAAATAATGACAAACCCTATGCAAATATTAAAAATATAGACAACACACCAGCAAAGAAACAGGGTAAAACATTTTATTAAAAAACTATTTACATAACGTTGGTTTATAAGATGATGTCAGTAGTGGACCGATGTGTGAATAGATCGAAAACAGCACAAGGCTCCAAGATCCGGATAGCAAGCTCCTGGATGTTGGGTGCCATAGTTTAGAGTTCTGAATTTCAGCCTTTTTCAATGCCTGTGCTTTGTTGAATCAAAATGGCGGCTTGACACAAAGCTGACTCAAGCGTTGCTACTGATGCTATGCAGACCAAAACTGGTTTTCAGTTTGTACATTTTTCTAGATTTTTCAATCCAAGTTTGGTTGACTTTGTAGAACGATGGCTTCAGATTTTCAACATACGATGTGGTGGCGCTGACTGGGAGGGGGCGCTTCGCTCCTGCCCCCTCCCCAAGTAAGATTTTCATACGTGAAAGTACGTTAATGGTTTTGGTCCCTGAGATGCTTCGATGTCACTACCATTCTCAAATAGCATAAGTTCTAGATGTTGGGTGCCATAGTTAAGAGTTCTGAGCAGCGCTTGTAACACTGTCTGAAGCTTATTTCCACCTACTGCAGCTTCACTATTCTCAAAGTAAGTGAGTGTCGTTTGTGGACCTGACTGCATTAGAAAACAATGTGATATGTTACCTTCCTAAACAGCTTGACGGAGGCCCCTGAGGGGCGCTGTGATGGCCATGGACTCGGAGAAGACGCTTGGCTCCGACACCCTCCCCAAGTCTTATAGCACTGGTGTAGCCTGAGATCGCCCCCGACATAGGCGGCCGGCTCCCGGGGTCCGGCGGTACTTTTTGCCTTTTGATGACTCTTCAATTCTGGACCTTGTCCCACAATCCGTTTGACCTGAAGACAAGCTGTAGTGGGGCGCCCCTTTATCGTTTTAGTTGCCATTCCGCCCGCTTTTGCTACACTGTGCCTCTTCCGCCATTCAGCTGTTTTCCGCCCGCTCTTGCGACTACAGCGTCTCGCTCACCATGTAGTTGAGATGCGCCCGCTCTTGCGGTGCAGCGATAGGCGGCTGCCACAGGACTCTCAAAATGGCGGCCGTCTCTTCGGTTTTGGGCCTGGTCCACTAAAATGGCCCTGGGACACCTTGGAACTCGGACGCTTGTCTGCTAGGGCTTGGGTCCCATTCTCGAAAAGCGTCCCCTCAGCCGTGAAGATTCTACAAAAGTCTTGGGGGCCTCCGACTCCCGCAGGCTTCTGGTGGGGAGCGGCTGCCATGATTGCTCGTGGAATGGCCACGACGGAGCTACGAAATGGTAGTGGTCTCATGCTGACGCCAGCTTTAGTCTGAAACATCCAGAAACACTGTAGACTACCAATTCGATCAGTTCCGGTAGCGCCCCAACATGACCCGGAAGAGAAGAACTTGCCCTCCCCTCTTTGACTGATGGTTCTTGTTGCCTGTCCCCTCTGTTGTCATTTAACAGAACTTTTTGGACTGCTGAAAGGGGTTGTGTTCTGAACGCTGGTTGGTGGAGACATTTAGACTATATTCTTGACCTACGTTGTCGCGTAATGCGTTTTATGACACGCCGCGTTAGCGCACCCGGAAGTGATCCGAGGCGCGGCGCGCAGCGCGTAACGTAAGCATAACAGGTCATGTGACTTGTTAATAAAACTTTTCATTGGTTCATTTTACTTTTGTTAATTTAATGATGAAAAGCTTGGTCATATGACCTAAAAATTACGCTTTTTATTATTTTCGAACAATATTTTTTTTTCAAACATATGTTATAATATTCCAAGCTAATGTACTTTCCCGGAAAATTTACAACTGTCTTGCAAGTAAAATATATTCCTTTTTCGAGAAAAAGGGCGTTTCTTCCTTCCATGACGGAGCCGTTGAGTAAAAGAGATTCGGCCTGCTGTCTTAGTCGCCGATACGCCTGATTATCAGATTCTTATCGATCACTTTATGTTGCAGACATGAAAAACACAACTGCCCTTGACCATTTATCTTTACTGCGTTCCTACATATTATACCTTTTATCCGTCATGTAATTGGACTGCTTTATTTCACTTGCCTTTTACTGATTCGAAAACAGTCACTAAAAGTAAAAACTTTACAAATGAAAATACTACTACCGTGTTTTGTTTTAAAAACCTTTATTGTGAAAATGTCAGTATACAAATACGGGCCTATAACCACGTGGGCCGGCCACGGAGCAAACTCAAATCGTATATGATGAGGAGACATTTACACTGTAGAAGAACGTAACGAGCGGGCCATTAGGTGACAAGAACAAAGGTGTCTAACAGTTGCGGAATCGGTGGACGTACATTTTGTAATTAAAATACGACAGGGCCACTTACAATAACATTTTCTAGATATACATTTGCGGGCAAAGAGTTACGAGTCCCATTTATACCGGCGCCATTTTGGGCGAGGCCGGGCAGGTCCAAGATATAGTCAAAATGTCTCCACCAACCATCGGCCAGACCAGAACCCCTTTCGGCCCTTTATGTTACAAGATGGTGTCTTCCATTCAGAAAATATTGGTGGCAGCATTTTGAAAGGAAACAGAAACAGCCGTTCTCCTAGTGAGTTTCACATTGTTACATTTAGGAAGAATGTTGAAGAGTAGTATGTGGAAAATCTGAAGCCATTTTTCTACAAACTCTCAATCAGACTTGGATGGAAAAAAAAACCTGAAGAATGTACAAACAGAAAACCAATTTTTGTCTGTATAGCACCAACAGTAACGCTTGAGTCAGCTTTGTGTCAAGCCGCCATTTTCATTCAATCAATAGCGTCCCCCTGCACACATTCAGGGACCTGGTCGTGTCTTCAGATGAAACGCATTGTAGGAAAAGATGCAGAAAGGAAAAGGAAAAAAGTTCCGCCGGACCTAGTGAAGCTGCAGCAGGTGCAAATAAGCTTCAGACAGTCTTACAAGCACTGCTCAGAACTCTCAACTGAGGCACTCAACATCCAGGACTTGCCATTCGGATCTTGGCGCCTTGTATTTTTGTTTTGTTTTTGATGGAGGGGAAAGAACAAAAAACAGACATTGAAAAAGGCTCAACAGTGCAGGGCGCCTTGTGCTGGTTCCGACCTATTCACACATCGGTCCGCTACTGACATCACCTCATAAACCAACGGGGCACCCCACGCCGACTTTCGGCGCAGCATTGTAGGATGGCCACACCAGTGCGGCAATTTGCTGGACACCACCTCGGTGCCATCCAGATCTCGGCGCGTTCATTCATTCAATAGCGTCCCCCTGCACACATTCAGGGACCTGGTCGTGTCTTCAGAAGAAACGCATTGTAGGAAAAGAAGCACAAAGGAAAAGGCAACAAGTTCCGCCGGACCTAGTGAAGCTGCAGCAGGTGCAAATAAGCTTCAGACAGTTCTACAAGCACTGCTCAGAAATCTCAACTGAGGCACTCAACATCCAGGACTTGCCATTCGGATCTTGGCGCCTTGTGCTGGTTCCGACCTATTCACACATCAGTCCACTACTGACATCACCTCATAAGCCAACGGGGCACCCCACGCCATCTTTCGGCGCAGCATTGTAGGATGGCCACACCAGTGCAGCCACTTGCTGGACACCACCTCGGTGCCATCCGGATCTCAGCGCGTTCGAGTCACTGTGCCGGAAGAGTAACCGGAACTCAGCTGAACACGCCGTCTTTCGGCGCAGCATTGTAGGATGGCCACACCAGTACGGCAATTTGCTGGACACCACCTCGGCGCCATCCGGATCTCGGCGCGTTCGAGTCACTGTACCGCAACAGTGACCGCAATTCTGCTGGACACGCCGTCTTTCGGCGCAGCATTGTAGGATGGCCACACCAGTGCGGCAATTTGCTGGACACCACCTCGGTGCCATCCGGATCTCGGCGCGTTGTGCTGCCTTCGGCCTATTCGCACATCAGTCCGCTACTGACGCCGCCTCACGTGCCAACGGATTTTCTACGCTTTTTGTAGCCCTATGTCGCATAACAGGTCATGTGACTTGTTTATAAAACTTTTCATTGGTTCATTTTACTTTTGGTTTCCTAAAGATGGAAGGCTTGGTCATATGACCTAAAAATAACACTTTTCATTGGTTTAGAACATTTTTTTTTCCCAAACGATGAAAGCCCCACCTTGTTTCTGGATCATTCAGACTGAAGCTGGCGTCAGCATGAGAGCACCACCATCTCGTGGCTCCGTCGTGGTCATTCCGCGAGCAATCATGGCAGCCGCTCCCCACCGGAAGCCTGCGGGAGTCGGGGGCCCCCAAGACTTTTATACAATCTTCACGGCTGAGGGGATGCTTTTCGAGAATGGAGCCCAAGCCCTAGCAGGCAAGCGTCCGACTTCCAAGGTGTCCCAGGGCCATTTCAGTGGACCAGGCCCAAAACCGAAGAGCCGTCCGCCATTTTGACAGCCATGTGGCAGCCGCCTATCGCTGCACTGCAAGAGTGGGAGCAACTCAACAACATGGTGAGCGAGACGCTGTAGCCGCAAGAGCGGGCGCAACTCAGCTGGATGGCCGCCACCTGGGGAGGCCCGTTCACGCCGCCTCCCCCCCCCCCCCCCGGGCCGCCGCACGCCAATTTTCGGAGCAGCATTGTAGGATACCAAAACCAGTGCGGCAGTTTACTGGACATCACCTGGGTGCCTGTCGTACATGTTGTGTCAGCCATGTGACACTGGACACAGACCGCTACTGACGAGGCCTCCCCCCGCACCACCCGGGACGCCCCACGCTGTTTTTCTGTGCTGCATTGTAGGATCCCTAAACCAGTGCGGCACCCAGGCGACATCACCTGGGTGCCGTCCAGAACTCTGCACGTTGTGCTGCCTTGGGACTATTCGCACAGCAGACCGCTACTGACGAGGCCTCCCCCCGCCCCACCCGGGACGCCCCACGCCAATTTTCGGAGCAGCATTGTAGGATCCCTAAACCAGTGCGGCACCCAGGCGACATCACCTGGGTGCCGTCCAGAACTCTGCACGTTGTGCTGCCTTGGGACTATTCGCACAAAAGACAGCTTCTAACCATTGTTGCTTTTTGTGTTAATAAATGTTTAAATGTTTTTAGTTTTTGTTCTGTTCATTATCGTTAAAAGTTAATAAAGTTTTATAACCTTAATTTGTTGGAGTGTTATCTATTTTTTGAAAAACGGGTGAATGGGGCCTTGAATCGGGTTATTGTCATGTGTGGGCTTTGGAAGTGTGCTGCTGCAGGATCGGACATTTCAAACTCAAATGCACGTTCTTTTTCTTACCTTTCCGAAGCATGGAGCGCAATAGCAGGCAGAGAAAGGGTGATGCACGTGTTGAACACTACCTGACCTGGCAAGTTGCTGGCAGTGCCCCCCCGCCCGCTCCTGAAAGAGGGCACACACACACCGCCGCCCCGAGTACTTCAGAAATCTTTAAAAGACCATGCGCTTGTTCATGAGGCTTAAATGGTTTATCACCTCTTCTAGAACCCCTACATCGACCCTCTGACGTTTCTTGGAAAAATTACCATGTAACACAATACCAAGCCCTATCAGCTGAAACCCCCAAGGAATCGTGGGGCATATTAGCAAGGGGGTTTATCTCCGCTTTTTTGGCTTTAAAAACCATGAAAGCGGAGATAAAATTATTTCCCTATTATCAAGCTGTCGCTAACACCAGTTAGTGACACCTAAAAGGAGATAGCGACCATCTTGGGCCCGGCTTTGCATGTCAGTGATACTTATCACTAATGACATGCAAAGTGGCGTGCCAAGATGTTAGCGACTGGAAACAGTCCCTAACATCGCTACCTTCTATTACCAACTTTTGGAGATATTCGCACTAAGCGCGAATATCTCCAAAAGCTAACACCTGCCCTGAGCAGGTCTTAGCCATGTTATCCAATGGGAGGTGGATAACATGGCTAAGAGCATTAGGTCGATAATACATGAATATCGCTGACTTTTCTGCGATAATAGCAAGGTTTATCTGCGATAAAAATCGCCGATGTGCGGCGATAATTTTTGTCTCTAAACAAGTTATAGACAAAAATTATCGCTAGTTGTTAGTAATATGCCCCCGGGTTTTTGCTTGCAGAAATCGGGAGGCGGGAGACTAGCACTGAAATCAGTACTCACACGCCTGAATCAGGAGAATTGGCATGTCTGAATTCTCTACAGCTGGGGCCATAAACTACATCCGCAGGGGTAGGTGATAACCTGGGACCAGCCTGGCATCTAAAATGGCTGCCGTGCACGACAAAATTGTGGCATTCGAAAAAAGGCAAGATGGCGCAGCCGCTGGAAGAGATATATCAACATATATCAGCCTCCTCAGCCACCCTCAGGAAACATAGGGGATTAGGATATGTCTCCCGCACCCCCTTATACCTAGTACTTTAATTAACGAAGCACAAAATGGCGAATTCCCGTTTCGCTACCAGTTTGCGGCCCAGTTCGCGGCCCGTGAAGCGCTTCTACCGTGAAAAATCATTTTTTTTTTATTTTCCCCACGGGACCCTTTAATAACCCCAACAACATTCCTAGGGGGTCAAGAGGGGGATACCTTGCCCCCTTTCATTAAATTCCCCCTTAGTTTTTCACCTTTTCTTCTCTCTCGATCCTACCGAGAGACAAGATGGCGGCCGCTCCGGACTGTCACGCAGCAAAAAAAAAAAATAAAGCTCACGCACAGCCGCTGGAAGAGATGTATCAACATATATCAGCCTCCTCACCCACCCTCAGGAAACATAGGGGATTAGGATACGTCTCCCGTACCCACTTATAACTAGTAATTTAATTTACGAAGCACAAAATGGCGAATTCCCGTTTCGCTACCAGTTCGCGGCCGCGCTTCTACCGTGAAAAATCATTTTTTTTTTATTTTCCCCACGGGACCCTTTAATAACCCCAACAACATTCCTAGGAGGTCAAGAGGGGGATACCTTGCCCCCTTTCATTAAATTCCCCCTTCGTTTTCCACCTCTTCTTCTCTCTCGATCCTACCGAGAGACAAGATGGCGTCCGCTCCGGACTGTTTAGAATGTTGACAGACACCGGAGAGCCAATCAGCTTTCTGCGCGCAAAGTTCCGATAAGCGAAAAATAAGCGGACCGGATCGCTGCCCAGAGCGCTGTTACAGATATATATCTTGGTTTGAACGTTAATTTCTCAAAAACTACTGGAGCACATATATTGAGACCTAGCAAAGGCACATCGGGCTAACAGTCCCTACAATTTTGCCAAGTTTCGTGCAAATCCATTCAGCCGTTCGAGCTAAAAGTGAGTCCAACCGCCCTATGGAAAACTCAATGCAAAAAACGCGTTTTGGGACCCCCCTTTTTTCTCAGCCCCCCCTTGACGAAACCCCACCAAATTTTCAGGAGCTGCTCAGAAACAAAATGTGCCATTTTCCTGAAAATTTCAGCCGATTCCATCCACAAACGCCAAAGTTATTAGACATAGAATTTTCAAAAGTCCCATAGGGAATTTATCCTAACTATATATACCTACTGGCGAACGCCAGTAGGTAATATATATATATATATATATATATATATATATATATATATATATATATAACCTACTGGCGATAGCCAGTAGTTATATATAGTTAGGACCTAGCTACCATAGGAAATCCGCAGCATTCTATTGGGAATAACTTTGGGGCCGGTTGAGGAATTTGCATGTAATTTTCCAAAAGTCTGGCCAGCTCCGTTGCGCTCCTTCCCTGAAAGTTTTGGGGGGATTCGTGAAGTGGGGGCTGAGAAAAAAGGGGGGTCCCAAAACGTGTTTTCCCCATGTTAATTTCCATAGGACGTTCTGACAAGTCTACAGCCCGAACCGCTGAACGGAATTACACCAAACTTGGCAAAATTGTAGGGACTGGTACACAGAAGTGCCTTTGCTATATTTGGTGAAAATTGCTCCAGTGGTTTTTATGAAAATTAACTTCAAAAACACATATATATATCTGGGTGGAGCCTAACCACACATCTCATCGTGAGATCTGATTGGCTATCAGCACTTCATCCAAGAAGTGTTGGCAGCCATCTTTGGACCAATATACATGATAGCACCTCATTAAAAAGCATTGTACTTAATAGAGGGTTTTAGGACTCTAGTTACATTATAAATCATTTGTTGAAGGTACCACACTCATTTTAGGAATTGTGGTGTGTTCTAAGGTGATTTTACCATGTGAAAAAGCCTTCTGCTGGAATATCATGAATCATGTTTGAAAGAAAACTATTATCTCATGCTTTTCCCACAGTGGTTTGGAAGGGGATCTATAAGCTAAACTGAAAGCATATTTTCTGTAAATTCACATTATCTTTCTCAGTGATGTGAGAATGAAGTCTGACATTCTCAGTAAAACATGTACATCCAACAAGGACAGAGACTGTCAGTTGATTCCTTTGTGTTCTACTGCAGCCTCCTAGAGTGTTCTAAAGAACAACTAGAGCGCTAACAGTCCTACTTATTACAAAGGTATGGCACACCTGAAGCCATCTTGATTGGAATAAAGTGGTAACTCTTAAAACATTTAATTTAAAAAGGAACAAAATGCGAGGGTATATTTTGCCATAGAAAGTATGATTAGTGCTGCAGAAAGAAAAATTAGGGCACATTTTGAGTGACTTCTCAAATCCTCTTCTATTTCATTAAAACATTCTGACATGCAGTCTCTGAAGATGGCCACCAGAGACAAAAGAGCCCAAATGTAGCCCAAATATCACCCAGATGTAGCCCAAGTATAGCCCAATGACAGAATGTCCCAGAGTGTTCTAAACAACAACTAGAGTGCTAACAGTCTTACTTATGACAAAAGTATGGCACACCAGAAGCCATCTTGATTGGAATGAAGTGGTAAGTCTGAAAATATTTAATTTAAAAAGGAACACAAAGAGGGAGTTCATTTTGCCTTAGAAAGTATGATTAGTGCTTCAGAAAGAAAAAATAGGGCACATTTTGAGTGACTTCTCAAATCCTCTTCTCTTTCATTAAAACATTCTGACATGCAGTCTCCCAAGATGTCCACCAGAGACAAGAGAGCCCAAATGTAGCCCAAATATCACCCAGATGTAGCCCAAGTATAGCCCAATGACTGAATGTCCCAGAGTGTTCTAAAGAACAAGTAGAGCGCTAACAGACTTACTTATGACAAAAGTATGGCACACCTGAAGCCATCTTGATTGGAATAAAGTGGTAACTCTTAAAACATTTAATTTAAAAAGGAACAAAATGAGGGGGTATATTTTGCCATAGAAAGTATGATTAGTGCTGCAGAAAGAAAAATGAGGGCACATTTTGAGTGACTTCTCAAATCCTCTTCTATTTCATTAAAAAATTCTGACATGCAGTCTCCCAAGATGGCCACCAGAGACAAAAGAGCCCAAATGTAGCCCAAATATCACCCAGATGTAGCCCAAGTATAGCCCAATGACAGAATGTCCCAGAGTGTTCTAAAGAACAACTAGAGCGCTAACAGTCCTACTTATTACAAAGGTATGGCACACCTGAAGCCATCTTGATTGGAATAAAGTGGCAACTCTTAAAACATTTAATTTAAAAAGGAACAAAATGAGGGGGTGTATTTTTCCATAGAAAGTATGATTAGTGCTGTAGAAAGAAAAATTAGGGCACATTTTGAGTGACTTCTCAAATCCTCTTCAATTTCATAAAAACATTCTGACATGCAGGGTCCCAAGATGGCCACCAGAGACAAAAGAGCCCAAATGTAGCCCAAATATCACCCATTTGTAGCCCAAGTATAGCCCAATGACAGAATGTCCCAGAGTGTTCTAAAGAACAACTAGAGCGCTAACAGTCTTACTTATGACAAAAGTATGGCACACCAGAAGCCATCTTGATTGGAATGAACTGGTAAGTCTGAAAACATTTAGTTTAAAAAGGAACAAAATGAGGGGGTTCATGTTGCCATAGAAAGTATGATTAGTGCTTTAGAAAGAAAAATTAGGGCACATTTTGAGTGACTTCTCAAATCCTCTTCTATTTCATTAAAAAAATTCTGACATGCAGACTGAAACATGCACTTTGAATACCAGCAACAGACTTCCCTGGTGAGCAGTAGCTTTACTACAGTGATGTGATGAGCAACTAGAGTGCTAACATTCAGAATTGATGGCAAATGTGTGACACATCTGAATGCCTTCTTGATGGAACCAAAGTAAACAAGCATTGAAAATGCACTAGATCTCACCCTCGTTTAAGTTAAAGCCATTCTGTTTGAAATGGGGTGGCTTTTTAGCTTTGCTTTTATTAGTGTTTTTAAAACTTTCATGTAAATAACATGCATATGTATGCATATATGTATATGTATGCATACATTTATATTTGTATTTATATAGATATGCATATTATATATGTTTATATATGTATGTATATATATATACACACATACATATATATATAAATGCATATGCATATATATGCATATATATATGTGTATATGTGTGCGTGTAGAGAGAGGTAGAGAGGTAGAGAGGTAGAGAGGTAGAGGTAGAGTATAGAGGTAGAGACTAGTAGAGAGAGAAGTAGAGAGAGGTAGAGAGGTAGAGAGTAGAGAGTGAGTAATAGAGAGTTGAGAGTGAGTAGTAGAGAGCAGTAGAGAGCAGTAGAGAGAGTAGAAGAGAGTGAGTAGTAGGGAGTAGTAGAGTGAATAGTAGAGTGAGTAGTAGAGAGTGAGTAGTAGAGAGTAGTAGAGAGTAAGTAGTAGAGTAAGCAGTAGAGAGTGAGTAGTAGAGAGTAGTAAAGAGTGAGTAGTAGAGAGTAGTAGAGAGGGAGTAGTAGAGAGTGAGTAGTAGAGAGTAGTAGAGAGTGAGTAGCAGAGAGAGAGAATAGTAGAGAGTAGTAGAGAGTGAGTAGTAGAGAGTAGTAGAGAGAGAGTAGTAGAGAGTGAGTAGTAGAGAGTAGTGGAGAGTGAGTTGTAGAGTGAGCAGTAGAGAGTGAGTAGTAGAGAGTAGTAGAGAGAGAGTAGTAGAGAGTGAGTAGTAGAGAGTAGTAGAGAGTGAGAAGTAGAAAGTGAGTAGTAGAGAGTAGTAGAGAGTGAGTAGTAAAGAGTGAGTAGTAGAGAGAGAGTAGTAGAGAGTGAGTAGTAGAGAGTAGAGAGTAGTAGAGCGTGAGTAGTAGAGAGTAGTAGATAGTGAGTAGTAGGGAGTGAGTAGTAGAGAGAGAGTAGTAGAGAGTAGTAGAGTAGTAGAGAATGAGTAGTAGAGAGTGAGTATTAGAGAGTAGTGGACTAGTAGAGAGTAAGTAGTAGAGAGTAGTGGAGAATATTCAAAGTTTGGCACAGCACCACTTGCACAATAAGTCCAATCAAATAATATCACTTAGAGTCCTTATTGAAGCGCTGAATCTTGGTGTATATTCAAATGCTTTTATTTTCCTTAATTTATGTACCACAGTCAGCCGACGCGTTTCGTTCTGTACAACAGAACTTCTTCAGTGTGTTTTTATTTCCTTCAAGTTATGTCGGTATTCTGTTGTCATATAACTAGGTATTTCTTCCAAATGTTAGACGAGACATAAGTACATTCTTATTCAAAGTGACAAGGTATCAATTTTACCCACACAATTCGGGCAGACTTGAGTAATTTATAGCATCCTCAAAGACAGTCTTGCAAAAATTCCAAAGTATAGGACATGATAATTCAAATCCAAATGTTTCTCAAGAAAAGTCATTTTTAATCGTTCGGAATATCGGCGTTTGGGCAGATATGACCCAGGGACCCCCAGTATGCAAGGGGAATTAGCCCCCCTCTGCAAATGCGCCAGTGGCCTGCGTTGCAGAGAGGTGTAAAAAGGGGCATAGCCTCATTACACCTCTGTGCAATGCAGCCCCCTGGCGCATACTGGAGGTTCCAGGGGGGCTAGTTGGCCCCCAGGGACCCCTAGTATGCAAGGGGAATTATTTCCCCCTCTTCAAACATGCACGGGGCTGCGTTGCAGAGAGGTGTAAAAAAGGGTGTGGCCTCATTACACCTCTCTGCAATGCAGCCCCCTGGCGCATACTGGAGGCTTCTGGTGGGCTAGTTGGCCCCCAGGAACCCCCAGTATGCAAGGGGAATTAGTTCCCCCTCTGCAAACGCGCCAGGGTGCTGCGTTGCAGAGAGGTGTATCAAGGGGCATAGCCTTATTACACCTCTGCAATGTAGCCCCCTGGCGCATACTGGAGGTTCCAGGTGGGCTAGTTGGCCCCCAGGGACCCCCAGTATGCAAGGGGAATTAGTTCCCCCTCTTCAAACATGCACGGGGGCTGCGTTGCAGAGAGGTGTAAAAAGGGGCGTGGCTTCATTAAACCTCTCTGCCATGCAGTCCCCTGACGCATACTGGAGATTCCTGGTGGGCTTTCATATCTTATATAGTTAGGAATTAGCATTAAAAAAACCTTTGAAATTCACTGAAAAAACATAGGTTTCAGGCCTTATATAGTTAGGAATTAGCATTTAAAAAACCTTGCAAATTCACTGAAAAAACCATAGGTTTCAGGCCTTATATAGTTAGGAATTAGCATTTAAAAACCTTTGAAATTCACTGATAAAACCATAGGTTTCATGCCTTATATAGTTAGGAATTAGCATTTAAAAAATCTTTAAAATTCACTCAAAAAACTATAAGTTTGAGGGGTGTTAGAGTTAGCTGGACATTTGACTCATACAAAACCATTGAAATTGCTCCTATATAGTTAGTTGTACTACCTATATTTCTCGCACCCGCAATCCACTGCTGATGATGTCACATATTACATACTTCATGACATGGTCAGTGACATCACTGATGACATCTCAAATGGCCACAACACCCACCCCCACCACCCCAGGACTTCCCCCCCTGGACCGCCCCCCCCTAATTCCACCGAGGCAGTTCAGAACAGGACAACGGACCTTCCCAAAATGGCATGGCCCCTCAGCCACACAATTGCTGAATGTTGGGAGAGGTGGGAAGCAAGTATGTGTGAAGGAGGCATGTTACCCATCAAGAACAATGCACACAATGCAAAGTATAACAGTGTTGTGCTGGACAGACCTCACTATGCAGAGCACAGTCCTCTCCACGTGGACATATACTGCCGGTGCTTGTAGTGTTGTGGACAGTGGATGCAACCATGTTATCTCAGGCAGTGGTGTCATGTGGCTGTGTTGTCCCCCAATGTAAGCAGAAGTGGAGTGGGCTGGTCCAACGTACGACACTCCACAGTAGGAATCTGAATAAATAGGCCGGGGCTCTGGGCGTGGGTTACTTCAGGAAGGCCAACACGTCTGCCAGAGCAAGGCCCACACCCTGCCATGAGGCCACAGCCGTGACCGCTGACTTCCTCGACACAGGCCCCCTGCAAACCCAGGGGCGCAGAGTAATGTCTGTACAAACTACTAACTTCAATATACACTGCGGAGAGCAGTGCTCACAATTCAGATCGAGTAGCGATTGCAGATGACGCAGTCCAGTATGCAACAGACTGTGCACACGCTGAGTGCTTCAAGTGCCACTAACTCAGTGCACCACAAGTCACTGCCACGTAGCCTTATTGAGGCAGAATTATTAGGCAAAAGACATTGCTTCTGTGTGCGGCTCACCTGGACCACTCATCATCACTGGTTGCGCACATGCTGAGTGCTTCAGGTGCCACTAACTCTGTGCAGCTCAAGTCAACGCCACGTGGCTGTTGGCCCTTGCTGACCTCTGCCTGCAGCCTCCACTGCAGTCAGCAGGGCTGACAATTCTGATAGAGTCGCTATTGCAGATGACGCAGTCCATGAGGCAACAGACAATGCATCCAGTGCGACCCGCCTGGACGACCCATCATCGCTGGCTGCACACACGCTGAATGCTTCAGATGCCACTAACTGTGCACCTCAAGTCAACACCACATGGCTGTGTGCCCTTTCTGACCACTGCCTCCGGCCTACACTGTGGTCATCAGGGCTCACAATTAAAGTTGAGTCTTGATTCATTAATTGCAGAGTCCAGTAGGCAATAGACATTGCTCCTAGTGCAGCCCAGCCGTACCACGCATCATAGCTGGCTGTGCAAATGCTCAGTGCTTCAGATGTCAATAACTGTGCAGCTCAACTCAATGCCACTTGCCTGTGTCCCCTTGTTAACCACTGCTTATGGTCTACACTGCAGTCAGCAGGGCTCACAATACAAATTCAATCCTGATACATTAATTTCAGAGTCCAGTAGGCAACTAACTACAATGTCCCTCATACCTACAAATTTGGACAATGTATTCCATACATATTTCATCTGTTGTTCCATATGCCTACACTGCGGTCAGCAGGGCTCACAATTCAAATTAAGTCTTGATTTATTAATTGCAGAGTGAATTGTACTCGATTTTGTCAGAGGAAGTGATAAAAAGCATTCCTCGATGTTTGTGCTGACTACTGCCTTCGATGTACACTGCAGACAGCAGAGCTCACAATTCAGATCAAGTCGTGATTGCAGATGATGCAGTCCAGAAGTCAACAGACATTGCTACCAGTGCAGCCTGGCTGGACCACGCATCATCGCTGGCTGTGCAAAAGCTGAGTGCTTCGGTGTCACTAACTGTGCAGCTCAACTCAATGATTTATTAATTGCAGACTGAATTATACTCTATGTCCTCGGATTTTGTCAGGAGGAAGTGACAAAAAGCATTCCTCAATGTCTGTGCTGACTACTGCCTTCGATCTACACTGCAGATAGCAGGGTTGACAATTCAGATTGAGTCGCAATTGCAGATGACACAGTCCAGTAGGCAACAGGCATTGATCCCAGTGCAGCCCGCCAGTACCACTCATCATGACTGGATGCGCACACGCTGAATTCTTCTGATGCCACTAACTCAGTGCACCACAAGTCAGCACCACCTGGTTGTGGGTCTTTGCTGACCGCCCACACTGCAGTCAGCAGCTCTCACACATATTCAATCCAATCATGTCCTGCAAGGACACGCCATCATCGCTGGCTGAGCACACACTGGGCTCTTCAGGTGCCACTAACTCTGTATATAAAAACTCTGTACATAACAACTCATGGACCCTTTATGATTTGTGCTGTAGACACCGGGTGCAACAATGTCACCTCAGGCAGCAGGAATATTCAGAAGAGACATTAACAATTTCTTCACATCAGCACGCTCATCTCTGGTGCCCCTACCTCAGTGCACAACAACTCATGCACCTTTTATGATAGAATCTTTTGTGTATGATTTCAGATCTGGTGCCCCTACCTTAGTGCACCAAAAGTCATGGACCCTTTATGATTGAATCTGTGTGTGATCCGATGATCATTCTTATAGTTGTTTCCAGCACCAACCACTCCCTGAGGGCTGGCTTACCTCACCCCACACGCATCCAGCACAGACATCACTGGACATGTGACCCTGGTAATAAAAGGGGGACCAAGCGCATGTGTCCATAGCCAGTTCAACTATCTAACTGTGTCCATGTGTTCATAATGTATGCATGATTGCCCTGGGCCCTACCACATTACATTGTGCTGTTAACTGCACATGCAACCATTTTACCTCTGGCAGTCAGGAATACCTCGGTTATGAAACTTTGTCTGAGTCAATCTATGAGTACATGGGTAGAGACTGGATGATTAGAGTACTGCACAGAGAGTGTATGGTGAATTTATAAGTGCTTGGGGATTGGCAGAGTGATTGGATGAGTACTAAAGCCTAACCCCCGAGCATGAGCTTGGCTCTAATTGTTTGCCAACCAGTGGCAACCCCGGCGGAGCATCAGGATTGCAAACCAATCCTCAGGAGAGCTGCGTGGTCCCCCTACACTTGTCCACTTCAGACCCCAGAGTCCCCATCCCCCAGGGCCTGGCCTCTTCATTGGGGACCATGGGGGGAGCCCCAATGCTCCCATGGTCCCCGCCAGCTCCCTGCCTCCTGCAGGAACCTGCATTGTTTTTGGGCTAATATGCAGCTCCTCTTGCCCAAAAGCAATCCTGCTTTGCTTCATTGAAGCGAGAGCAGGTTTTCCTGCTCTCGCTTCAATGAAGCAAACCTGGATTTGCTATGACAGGGCGGGAGCCGTGCTCCCGTCCTGCCATAGCAAACAGCAATGTCTCGGGTGGGTATCTTTGGACTTGCATGAGCCGGGCCTGGGAGATGGCGGTCCCCAGGGCCGTCAAGGGCTCTAGGAGGGGGGCCCTGCAGCCCCCTCCCTCTATTTTCAAAGCCCCAGGGAGGTGATGGTCCCCAGGGCTTTGGAAGGCCTGCGAGCCCCCCTGCATATTTAATTAAAGCCCCGGCAGTGGTGGTCCTTGGGGCCCAGAGAGCCTTGGAGGCCCCCACTAATTACAAAACAAGCCCTAGGGAGGTGACGGTCCCTGGGGCTGCGGGGACCCCGCAGGCCCCCACAATATAATTATATGATTGCTCCCAAGATCTGGCCCACCATTTGGCTCATTCAACTGAGCCCTGCTTCATGTTTTTTTTTCAACCAGATTCGCTCACCCAGCGTGCAGTCGGATGTTTAAAAAAAAAATGGTTATGGGGGTCCTTGTGTGACCCCCTGAGTAGGACTAGGGGGTCAGGGTGTTTCTACCCAGCCCCCTTTTCTTCTTTTTTAATATATTTTTCACTGTTTTCTTGTGACTCGGTTCTACTGAGTCACAAGATGACTGCCAACACTTCCTGGTTTGGAGTGTTGTCAGCCAATCACAGTGAAGCTCGTGGTCGGGAGGGTTTGCGAACCCACCGCTATCCCAGATATAGAAACCTTTATTTTTTTCATTTTTCAGCAACTACTGAACAGCTTTACACCATTTAAAGAAAAGGTCGCTTCCGGAACCAAGCGCTACCTTTTTACCAATTTTGGTGTAATTGCGTTCTGCAGTACGGGCTGTAGACTATGGAAATTAACATGGAGAAAACACTTTTTGGGATCCCCCTTTTTTCTCAGCCCCCTCTTGACAAATCACCCCCAAACTTTCAGGTTAGGAGCTAACCTGGATAGACCTTTTTTTGAGAAATTCACAAAGATTTTTCAAACAATGCCAAAGTTATTAGCAAATCAAAAAACGCTTTTCCTATGGAAACTAGGTTCAAACTATAACTACCTACTGGCACCCGCCAGTAGGTAATATATATATATTGTTTCTATCCCCATGAGCAAGGTCTCGGCGGAGACCGAAACGCGTAGCGGTTGCTGACATGCTTTAAATGAACCACAGGATGAAAAAGCACGACA
This sequence comes from Lissotriton vulgaris, assembly GCF_964263255.1. Classification (NCBI taxonomy): domain Eukaryota; kingdom Metazoa; phylum Chordata; class Amphibia; order Caudata; family Salamandridae; genus Lissotriton; species Lissotriton vulgaris. Next base: position 1,502,374,797 of record NC_141685.1, on the reverse strand, counting down.
GATTGGAGTGAAATTATTGTTGGATAACTGCGAGTACGAGAAGAACAAGTGTTTAAGAATATATATATATGTATATATGACAAATGTGGGAGAACGTGTGGCGAGATGTAATCCTGTTTTTGCAAAGGGCGTCTGACGAAGGCACACACACGCCGAAATGCATTATGCCCTGCAATCTTCATTAAAGAATCTTCCGAAAAAAGCCTGCTGTGTCCTCTGATCTCTTCTCATTCGGAGTGGTCGCAGTTTCATGTTTCTACGCGGTAGCTGGCAAGCCGCGTCTGGAGGACCCGTTCTACAAGAGGACTGTGTTTTTGCTGGATCCAGTGGCAACACTCTGTTTTCTGTCTCCGAGGTATCGGATCACGCAGTCCCGCCTCATTAATCAGGTCGAGCATACGGCTACCGCCAGGAGTGGCTCGTGACTTCACTTGACAGCAGAATCACTGCATTCGTGCTGTATGTCCCGGTTTGATCCTGAAAATGTGGGAGAACGTGTGGGGACCTAAGGAAGGCTCCGATCAATATTTACAGGATTCATCAAAGACTATTACCCCCTCCTTTGTTTGGTATTTCAGCGCTCATCAAGCACGGACCTCACCATGGGTACTTACGAATACTGCATGATGGGAGCTGTAGTTTTCATTTGCTTCACTACAGCTGTAAACAATTTGATGGAGTTAGCTGACTTCCCGTCCAGGGGAGGACCGCAACAATACAAAGGAAGGCGAGATGTAATCCTGTTTTTGTGAAGGGCGTCTGATAAAGGCACACACAAGCCGAAATGCATTATGCCCTGCAATCTTCATTAAAGAATCTTCCGAAAAAAGCCCCGCTGTGTCCTCTGATCTCTTCTCATTCGGAGTGCAGCTTTATTTTCCCGGGCCGTGTGTGTCATCCGCTGCCATACTTTTGTAATATATTAATAAACATATTGTATCTATGTTTATTTGAAATGTAGTGTCGAGGTGCCAAACGTTGATTACTTAATCCGTCCACCGCCATTTTAGTAGTTTTTCTCCGTTATTTTTATTATACCTGTTACTTTCATTTTACTCTCCGCTTATCTTCTCTAAGATCCATGAGATTTTCTGGCACAAACAACACGGTGTTTGTCCTTGGCCTCCGATCTTATGACTTGGTCACACTTATACCTAAAAACTGGATTGAAGGACGTAAGCCAGAGCCATTACAGCACGTGTTCGTCAACGCAAAGTTATTATTATGATTATGCGTTTGTCATGCGTGGTAAAGGCATGAGTGGTAAAGCCATATGTGTGCTATGGCTTCGTGGTGACGATCACGTGGTTATGACCGCATTGTAATGGCTGTTTCCCCCCAGGACATTGCAGGAACCGGGTCTGGGCGTGGTGGACTGCAGGGCACCAGGCGGAGGGCACGCAGCCTCTCTCATACAATATAGACATTTTTGTGGGGTGATTGTTTCTGTGGTTTGAGGGGCGTCATTGAGGCCCACACTTAATTTTGTAGGGTGGTAGGTTTGCATGGGAAAATGTCGCAAGAGTTTTGTAAATGTGGTACATATTGTTTTGTATTAGTTTGATTTCTTTACCATGTTGTAGTGTACCCAGAGAAAATATAAGCCAGTACTTTTCCATCTTACTATATCAGTTTTATGTGTTCAGTGTGCCTAGTACATTTCAGTTCTGTTATAGTGCCACGATCAAGTGGTATCTATATGGAAGTGCCTACTGCGTTACTGACACAAAGGTGGCTCAACGGGATTGTAAATATATCGACTTATTTCTAATGCACTGTAATGAAGGCATTGTATATTTAGGCCTCTGTGCTTACCGTTGTATAAATATTATTATTATTATTATTTGCATTTGTACTGCGCATCGGCTACCCAAATAGGGTTTCCCAGGCACATCTCTGCTGTTACAGATGAAGAAAGAGTCTTATTTATTGAATAACCAGGTTTTTAGCAACTTTCGGAAACTGGAGTAGTTAGGTTCATTCCTCAGTGAAATGGGGAGATAGTTCCAGTGAAACGGGCACAAGTAGGCAAAGGATTTACCTCCTATGCGAGTACGCTTACATTTAGGGACCTTAAAAAGGCCCTGAGTGGCTGATCTGAGGTTCCTGGATGGAATGTATATTTTTGCCAGTGAGCAGAGGTACTTCGGGGCTGTGTTTGCTTTTATTTTTTGCATATAAGTGAGTGCTTTAAATTTCACTCGATTTTCAATATTAAGCCAGTGTAGTTTATGTCGGAATATAGAAAACTGATTCCCTTTTAGGCACCTTACACAGTAATCTGACTGCCGCATTTTGGGCCATCTGTAGGCGGTGGAGATTAGCCTTATTGGATCCCAAATAGAGGACATTTCCGTAATCTAAATGGGTTGTTATCAGGGCGTTCACCACCGTTTTTTTGGTTGACTCGGGGAGCATCCAGCAGATTTTTCTCAGCCACCGTATGATGGAAAAACAGGTGGCTGCCACTCTCGCATGCATGCTCAAAGTGTCATCTAGGAGTACCCCTAGGTTACGTACTTGCGAGACTGGGTTTGGGAGGTTGCCCATTTTCTCTGGCCAATGTTGATGGCTCCATAGATGCCTCTGTTTCCCTAGAATGACTACCTGTTTTTTCTCCAATGAGTTTTAAGAAATTTTCCTTCATCCAAGTTGCGATCTTGTTCAGTCAAGTTTTAAGCGTAGAGATGTCATTTACGTTTTGTGCCGCCAGTGAAAAAATAATTTGTGAATCATCAGCATAGGAATAGATCGTGAGTCCCAACTCTTCAACTAACTCAGCCAAAGGCTTAACATACAGGTTGAAGAGAAGTGGGCTCAGGATGGATCCCTGTGGCACGCCATGACTGAATGAGTGGGTTTCGGAGCATGCATTTTGAGAGAAGACTTGAAATGTCCTGTTTGGGAGGAAATCCTGGATCCATTTCAGAGCATCTCCACTAATTCCAATGTTGCTCAGAGTGTTTAAGAGCACCTTGTGAGAGATGGTATCGAAAGCAGCGCTCAAATCCAATAGGATGAGGGCTACTGTTTCATCTTTTTCCAATTTCTGGCGGATTGTCTCTGTCACACCGGACTGTGACCGGTGAAGAAGTTGGTGAGTGTTCACATATTGTGTCAATTGAAAATGGATATGTTTTTCTAGAACTTTTGATGAGATTGGGAGTAAGGAAATGGGATGGTAGTTTTTCGTATCCGTTGCATCCGCGTTTGTTTTTTTTAACAATGGGTGGATCATGGCATGCTTCCAAAGGGAGGGAACTTTGGCCTGTTTAATTGACATATTGAGTACCTGCGTTATAGTAGGTATCACAGATAGACTTAACTGCTTGAGAGTGTTAGCTGGGATAGGGTCTCTTGGTGACCCCGATTTGATTGAGTTTAATAGCTCTTCAACAATATTAGTGGTTAATAGGGGCCAGTCTTTTAGTTCATGATCAATCTTTCCTCGATGGAATTTCTGCATGCCATCCAATGCAGTGACCTTTGGTCTTTGGGCCTCATTGTCCTGTAAGATGATATCTTGATAGATACCTTCCACTTTATCTATGAAGAAGTTCGTTAGTTCTTGACATTTGGATAGTGACAAAGTAGGTGGTTTGGCTATTGCGTCTGAGCCAGCCAACGTTTTCACTGTGTTAAAGAGTGTTTTTGCACAGTTTAAAGCCTTAGAGATGGTTTGATTCACGAAGGTGGCACGTGCTAGTTTGCATTCCTTATGGTATTTGCTTAAAGCGGTTTTATAGGCTAATTTGTCTGTGGGACTATAGTTTTTTCTCCAGTGTCTTTCAAAAATTTTACTGTTCGATTTAGACTTCTTCAAGGAATTGGTATACCATGGTGCTGGGGGATGATGTGTAGTATTTTTATTGGAAGTAGGTAGACATAGGTCCACTGCTTTTGTAAGCCAGCTTTGGACTGCATTGGCAAGGGGGTCTATCTGTTGCTTCATCGATGGTATGTGCGCCTCTAAACATTTATTCATTTTCGCTACATCTTGCCTCTTCCAGAGAATTTTCTTTGGTGGTGGTCAGACCAGATTGTTGGTAGTGCTGGTGAGCAGGTGATTGTGTCTAAGTTGGTAAAAATGGGATCCAAAAAATGCCCTGCCTTATGAGTAGGTCCTTCATTTACCAGCTTATAAACACTGCGGCCAAACACCGCAGCTGTGGAAGTCACAACTTGAAGACACATTTTCTTCTACAGGTGGAAGCAGATAGCATTTTCTATAAGTTTAAAAGAGAAAGAGAAATGATGTCACAGAGAGTGAGAGTTAAAAAGAAAGAGAAAACAACATTAAAACTGTCTCACAGAGTCTGGAGTTGATATATTTTTTTAAAAGTTAGACGTAGATTTACAAGCTGTTTGCGTCACTTTTCCCATGTTAAAAGTGATACAAAATTGGCATAATAAGCTTGTAGATCTGTTTGTCAGACTGTTGTAACCCATTTGTTGTCACTGCTGGGAGGTAATTATATATTTGGTGGTGCACAATACCCACTCACTCCTTTCATAGATATTTTGTTGGTTCAGAAGCAAAATTCTTTGCCACCTAGTGCCATTGGCGTTATTGAAAGATGGTGCTCTATGTGTGGAAGAAGCTTTCACTGTAATCAAGACAGTTAATCATTTCAATTCAGATATGGTTGTATACAGCAGAGTGGAGATAACAGCGTCCAAATCTTTAAAAAAGAAAGAGAAATGATGTGAGAAAGTAAGAAAGAGAAAGGGAGAAAGGACATTAAAACGTGGGAGAGACACACACGATAGGGGAGGGGTACGTGAAGCCAGAGATGCAACCACAGTGAAAAATATCGGGGGTGGGGGGGCTAGAAAAAATTTGGGGTGGATATTTAGTTCAAGCAGAAAGAAGAGTGGAGCTGCATGGGCTGTAAGCAGGGGGATTCTCAAAGCCTTATTAACAAGCAAAATGTCTTTAAAAGATATGTCACGTACTCGGTGCGACTGTGTGTGGCCTCAGGAAGCTATCTCATCCTAGGTGAAGCCCCGTTAGCCCAATGATTTTTTTGCGCCTTTGACAGATTACTTGTCGTTGTTTCAAAAACAAGGTTCTTTGCTCACCTGGTGATATTGCCATTGTCCGTGTTACATAATCCATCCTGAAGCTGTACATCTAAAAGATATTAAAAGAAAGATGTTATGATTGGTAATTCTTGCTATATTAATTTGGAGCTAAATAATATCGCGCTTTTATAGACGTTGATTGTCAGATTTCTACAAACTGTTTGTATTGTGAATATATTCCGGACATTTCAGCGATTATAAAAACGTTACTGCTATTGGGAAAATAATTAAACATGTAAATTAATACATTATGTAGGAGTGCGTTTGTGTAAAATACTAAGTCGCATTTTTGTATGCAGTCAGCTACAACCCTTTGACTCCTTCCGATGCATACTCAAGCCTCACTGCTCACCTTTTCGTGGAAAAGACACCTTCTGCATGATGTAGTCCCGATATCCAACAAAGAAGTCTCATATATGGTGCCGAGTCTTGATATCTCTATGGCTAACGACATACTCGTGCTCTCATTATCATCATTGCAGGTTCTTTACCCGCTCAGTGCTTCGGGCACCACTAACTCAGTGATCAAAGAGGCCACGCATGTAGTAGTGGGCCCTTTGTTCGGTGCTTTGGGAACAACTCTAAAATGGCATACAACACGTGCGCTCCGTCTTTTTTATACATAGGGTCACATGTGTAGTGACGGATGTGCTGAATAGATGTGATGTGGGTGTATACCAGTCATGAGGGAGTGTGTGTGTCGATCCGACAACTAGACCTGCAACTATGAATCTCTACAATGGAAATGTGGGCTTTATTGTGTTGTTGTGTTTTCCTGGTAGCGTAAGAGTGGCTTTCTTTTTTGTGGGTGATGTTACAATACAGTCACCATGTATGTAGCCTATTTTGTGACGTATTTTATTGTATAATGCGTTTCAAAAACTAGTTGTGGTAGCGTGCTTTCAAATTAAACTGTGAAGTCTGCTTACGAGTTTGTTGAGTGTGGAAGTATTTTTTTCTATTTTCTATTCTATTATAATTGTGCTGACTTTTCTCCTTTAGCGTGCAGTACTATATTATTTAATAAAATGTATACGTGTTGAAATTGTGTTTGAAAGTAGAATGTAAGCATGTAAGCTGCTGTTTGTGATGAAAAGCAATGACGGTTCTCGCAAGAAGTGGGGAGCCGGCTGGGACCGAGAAGGCCTTGGGGTCTTCCCACGGTCGGCAATGTTGCATTTGAGCCTCGGGGGTTGGGGTCATCGGGGATTATGAAAAATTTGCAATAAAGGCTATTTTTTATATGGTTGATTTATGGTACGCATACCAAGCACGTATGTACGACGTACCATGCGAAGATTGGAAGTTGTCCCATAAGCATACTGAAGGAAGAAAAAGAAGAATATTTTTCAGATATAAATTGAAGTGTATGTGTTTAGATGTTGGGTGGCTCTAAAAAGAGCTGTTGTGTTTATTGGGAGATTTTAGTACCTACAAGTAAGTACCAATGCAGAGTCTAAAGTTCAAGAGGAATACTCTGTTTCCCTCATTTGTAAAATGTACACCGTCTCTCCTATAAATGCCATCCGTATTGAAACGTAGATTGTTGTGGTAGATGGACCCCATTCTATAGTCTCGGAGAAAGGCAGAAACAGATTTATTCAAATGTTTCTTAGCTTTTTCAATCTGTGGACAGTAGTGGTTGGACCATTTCCATTCTGCCTTTGCCATATATTAAAATATACAAAGGCAGTTTTGGGGAACAGTGTCATCAATTGTTGAAAGGTATCCTTCATAAGCATTTCCAGACCTACCCCAGTCAAAGTGCCTATGTCATTGCCACCACAGTGCACAATTATGAGGTCAGGGTGTTGGAGATGTAAAAAGGATTTCACCAATGGCATCAATTGATACCACTTTAATCCTCTCTGTCCAATCCATTTCAATGTCTACATTTGGTAAACGTAGGTCTTTGTGAATTCTTTTCTGTTGTGCGTACCTTTGGCTCCAGAAAATATAGCTGTGTCCCACAATCCACACTGTAAACATCTTGAAGAGAGATCTGGATGCACTCTGAAGGTGTCTGTGAATGAAATGTAAGATTTTTCTAAAATGGTGAACTACATGCAGTTTTGAAAACAGAAAAGAAATTATTTGTTGTTCGACAATATTGTACACTAAGATAGGATACATGTTTCTGTTTTTTAAAAAGCCTGATTTTTATTGGTTAAGAAAAACTGATAGAAAAGAATGTTACATAAGATAAGCTGGTATATTCTCAAGTTAAGCACACTTGCTGTTTTAATTTGCAACAATGTATGATGAACTTTTCACCTGTGTGCTGAGTTAGATGGTTTCTGAAGGGTTTCTATGGTAACTGGCAGATTGTGGAATGAGGGAAGGGTTGAAAGTTTTGTCAGTTGGAAAGGGTGCAAAAGTTCAAGCAATATAAAAGTGTGTTTCGTTTTGATTTAATGTGGGAATGAATTTGATTTTTTATTTATTTGTATATGTGTGTAGATTGAGTGTGTAGATTGACAGGATAAGTTTGCTATTTGCTATTGGACTTCCTGTCCCGCTTGGACTGCTTAGGGGAGTTTAGAATGATCTGCAAGGTCAAAGTTTTGGATGAGCTTTGTTGAGCCTTCGACGGCAGTGGGGATGACCACCTAACAGGGCCGGCACCTGTAGTGTTATTGGGTGCCTATCCCTGGTACACTGCTGTTTGCTATGGTAGGGCGAGAGTTCTCTTTCAAGTAGGAAAGCAGATTGCTTTTTGTCTGAGAGAGCAGCCTGTAAGCTGGTCTCTCTGACAAAAAGGAGTGATGGCTCCCGAAGGTCACAGGGAGTCGGCTGGGACCGTGGGGGTTTTAGGGTCTCCCCACGGTCCCCGGGGATTAAAAAAAAATTGTGATAGATGCTACTTCTTATTTTTTTATGGTATATTTAGTAAAATCAATAAACCATATATATTTTTCAAATATCTATCAAGAGAAAATTGAGAAAGAGAAAATTGTTCCTAGAAATGCAGTAGAGGTGTTAGCTGATGAAGTTTTAGGGAGACGTCCTAAAGCTCCAGTGTACACTTAGAATTGTTGTAGTATTTGAAGTGTAAGGCAAGAATCTATTGATTTTTTTACGCAATTTCTTACGTAACTATATAAAGAAAAGTGTGAAACAAAAGATTAAGATGTTCCAAGGACTAGACCCTTGCTGAGTAAGAGAAAATACTGGCTTGCGAGGTCATTCTCTGGCTTGTGTTTCTAAAAAAGTATTTCAAAGTGTTTTTTTACCATTTCAGGATGTTAGTAGTACATCATTCTGAAATGAGGAAATTAGTCAGAAGATTGTATTATGAAAAAAGTCCAGCTCTACTGTTAAAAAAGTTGAACAGTGCTCTTTTACATGGATCTGTATCAAATGTAAAGAACGTTTGTGATGAGATTGAGGTTAGTTATTTTGGTCCTGAGGAAGACAGTGCAGAAATTGAGATATTAATAGAAGGAAATGTAGAAGAGAATGTACAACATTGTAGTACAGATAATTTTGAGCAAGACATTACAAAGTTTAAGGTGATTTCAGGTGAAAGGCCAAATTCTTGTTGTCTGTTGTTGACAAACTCATTATCAAAATCAAACCAGGAGTGTTGATTTGTATTTAAAGAGTGAAAAGGAAAATAATAATGAGTGGAAGGATTTTGCAATGCATTTGTTGGTAGATATTTGTTTTAATTTGGGTTCTGATCAGCGTATTTATAAATATTGTTATAACAAATTAGACGAGAACAAAATGCCTGCTAGATCTGTGCATAATAATCTTAAGTTGGTAAATATTCCTTCTGAACTGATGGATTTAAATACCTATGAGTCTATTCTTATTCAATGTGTGCATCCATTTCAGGCTGTTGTTCGAATGGAGCCTAAGACAGGAACATTGCCTCCTTCTGATTTACAGAGGGGATTAAAGGGAAAAGTTGTATATTTGCCTCTAGATTTAAAGAAAAATATTGAAACAATTGGTGTAGAAAATGTAGAGGATGAGCCTTTAGTTATTCTTGGTAATGGCGTTCCTACTAAGAGTAAGAAAATCTGGCAAGAATTAGTGGATGTTAAGAAAGTGAAAAAGGCAACGTTGTATCTGGTAAAAAATAATGAATATTACAGAAATGTGTATGTGAGAGAAGAGGAAATACCTGTAGAAGAAGATAGTGACTTGCCATCTGGACAAATTGAAAAAGTGGATGTGTCCAGAACTGAAGAAATCTACGAACATTACAGTGTTCATCCACTGCATTCTAAAGAAGTGATGGGGAATACTATAGAGTTATTCCAAATGAAAGAAGCAAAAGGAAGTCCCATTAGTGTATGGGAAAAAAGCTTAGAAGCTTGTTGTTTCCCTCAGTTGTTTCCCACAGGAAAAGGAAGACAATATGATGACCAACCTGTGCAGATTCCTGAATCTGAATACCGGACATCAAGATTACATGTAGAAGATCCAAGATTTCGACAATGTATTCCGTATTTGTTTCATCTTTTGTTTGAGAGTGATTTGTCTGGACTTTCTTATGCAGTAAACCATATATTGAAAACAGGTGTACATCTGCAAAATGCTTCGGCAAAGGAATTAATGAATAAAGTAGTGCAGAAAGATAATGTTTTGGAATCTCAGCTAATTAATCTCATGGCGTGTCAGAGTGGTACAAATGAGTACTGGTTTCGTCGTCATGGAGAACTCAAATGTATACTAAGGAACTTAGGAACTCCTACATGGTTCCTTACTCTAAGCTGTGCTGAATATGCTTGGGATGATTTAGTTCAATTTCTTCGAGAGGCAAATAATATACTAAATATTGAATACAAGACACCTGGAGAATTCTGCTCTTTGGATCTAGTTAATGTATGCAGGTATTTCAATCATAGATTTGAAGCTATGATGTCTTTTATCACTAATAAAAAAAATCCTCCTCTTGGAGAGGTTTTGGACTTTTGGAGAAAGGAGTATCAAGCAAGAGGTGTTCCTCACATACACCTGGTAATATGGATCAAAGATGCTCCCAAATTTGGTACAGACTCAGATGATACTGTGTTGTCTTTTATTGAAGAATATGCTACATGTGATATACCCAAAAGTACACAAGATAAGAAAACAAGTGTTACGATTCCAGAGCCATCGTTGTGGGAAATACTGTTGTCGAAAGTACAAATCTAAGGACAAATTTTACACCAAATGTTGTTTTGCATTTCCACGTCCAGTAATATCGAACGGAAGAGTGAACAGTTTTATGTCACCTTTGTGACATACTATCACAAGAAAGTCTCCAAAAAATGCCTACAACTTAAGAAGAAATGAATAGTCAAAATACATAAATGACTATAACCCAGTCATTTTGTCCATATGGAATGCTAACATGGATATACAATATGTTGCGGACAATTCCATTGCTGTTGCTCGATTGGTACCATCGTACATAACAAAATCAGAAAAGACAGAATTGAAGGAAATGTGGGAAGAGATTTCCCACGAGAAGAGTCTAAGTAAGAAATTATATACTTACAGTTTGAAAATGTTAGCTCATCGAGAAATTGGAACGTATGAATGCTCGGATCGCTTATCATCTGCAAGTCTATACTCCAAATCAAGAATAATCATTTGGGTGAGTCTAGGACTTGCTGGAACACGTAACCGAGTTCTTAAATCTGTACAATAAATTGAATATTTAGCTGAAAAAGATCCAGAAAGTACAGATATTGTGAAAACAAATATGTTGGATACATATTATCCAAATAGAAGTCATCATTTTGAGAACATTTGTCTCTATGAAGTGTTGCAAAACTATATTTTTAAACGGAATATTACAGAAAACATCAATAATGGTATATATGCTGTGATTGGTTTCGAAGGATGTCTGGTGAAACAAAGAAAAGGTCATTTGATTAATCACCATAAACTGGGTTATGAAACACCTGACAAAAGGGAATTTTACTATTTAGCTCTTTTGCAACTTTTCAAGCCATGGCGTTCAGAATTGGAATTACTTGGAGATTTCGAGAGCTATGAAGATTCTTTCAATGAAACTAAAGACACTATACAATGTGCTGTTTTTGCTATTTATGTGAAAATGTTGAATAATGAAATTGAGCAAGAAGCTTCAATTGCAGCTGAGATTGCTAGAGACAGTTCTCAAGAGAGTAGAACTTCTGCTCCGTTGAGTCAGGACCCACTAGGAGAACCAATTGTTCAAAATGAAGCAGCACTGCTATGAAAGAGGTGGAAACAGCAATGTATCAAGGTCAAGAAGATGTTAGAAACTTAGGAAATTTGGAAGAACAACTAAATCTTCAGCAGAAAGAAATATATGAGCAAGTGAGAGAACAGATTGACCATGGATTCATTTGTGCGAAGAAAGAGTGCTCTTGCTCATCATTTGAACCTATCCGAATGTACGTGAGTGGACAAGCTGGAACAGGCAAACGTTTTTTTAATTAAAGTAATCAGAAGTTTTCTACACAAAATAACTGAGTCACATTTGTCTTGTGTTGTCACTGCTCCAACTGGGTTAGCAGCCCACAATATTAAAGGAATTACTTTACATTGCCGTTTTTAGCGCCATCTTGGATGGGGATGGTTCAACACTAGCGCTGATTGGCTGGTATCGCGCTCTAGTCGCCAGGAGGACGCTAGGCGGATACTTAAGAGAGTCATGCAGACGCGCAGCGGATACGCGCTGCGGGGACGCCAGACTGACGCCGGAGTTACGCCAGAGTTCAGCCCGTCTGCGCCCGTCCGCGCTGAGGACGCGCTGCAGGACGGGCTGGACCCTGGGCCTCCCGGCGCACATCCTCCCCCTTCACTGGAGAACCTTTACGGTACTCTTCTTTCTCTGAGACCCCGTGCACTCTGCTGCCATCATCGGCTTAGACCTGAAGTTCTGAGCCGGGCCCGTTTATGTCCCTCTTGCAATAGTTCTTTTACTCGTCCCATTCAATCCGGTATTCATGCTATCCCTCTTCAGTCCACCAGCCATATCTCTCAACCCAAACAGGGTTTTTTAGTCAATGCTCGTTCTCTGATTAAACACGGGATCGAATTTCATGACTTTGTCAGTCTGAGGAATCCTGACTGGGTCTTTGTTACAGAAACCTGGGCTTCTGAGTCCGCTGGCCATGATTTGCTTTTGGCCATACCTGAAGGATACACTTTCCTAAGGTTAGATAGAGAACGTTGTAGAGGAGGTGGAATAGCCATTCTTTTTAAATCTACTCTCTCCTGCACAATAAAACCCTTATCAGTCTCTACGGATCCCTTTGAGGCGCTATACTTTTGTATTACGCACACTCCGGTGAGTTCCTTTTCCGGCATCTTACTCTATAGGCCCCCTGGGTCTAGAGCCAACTTCTGCCCAGAACTTTTCAGAATCTTAGAACCTTATTTTGGTAGGCCTCACTTTACTATTCTGGGCGATATTAATTTCCATTTAGAGGATTCTGCTTCAAAAGATACCTCCTCTCTGCTTAATTCCCTGGAGGCATGTGATTTTGTCCAACTTGTTCTCCACCCGACCCACCAGGCGGGGCACATCCTTGACGGGATTTTTTTCAACGATTCCAGACTAGAAGTCGGTTTACCGGTACCAATTACCTGGTCCGACCATCTAGCAGTCCCACTGTCCTTAGACATTCCCTGTCCTGATGTTACGGTGGACATTGGCAAAAAACAATCTAAAAGGAGCTTCAAAAATTTCACCAAGGAGACTCTTGCCCCTTTTATTTGTAACATCAGTATTTCAACTAAGCAGAAGGTGGATGAATCGGCTCAAGATCTCACTGATGCCATTATTAGAGCCGCTGATGAACTAGCCCCCCCCTCTTTGAAATCTGCAGCTAGACAGAAGCCATCTGCCCCCTGGTTCTCTGCCGATTTGAGGCTCCTTAGACAAAAATGTAGACAGAAGGAACGTGGCTGGCGTAAATCTTGGGATCACAAAGATAGAGAAGGCTATAAGAGTCTACTACGGGAGTATAAAAAGAGAGTCATTAAGGAAAAACAGGACTATTTTTCCAACCTAACCTGTTCTTTAACATCCTCCAAAGAGCTTTTTAAAATTGTAGACTCCCTTTGCTCTCTTCAGGTTCCTGACCCAGTAGTTGCTTCCCAGGAGCTATGTGATGACATATCGAACTTTTTTTATAAAAAGATTGACGATATTTACATAGCCCTAAAATCGCAGAGGAACTTGCTCAGTTCAGAGGACTCCTCGCAAATTACTCGACTGGAAGCCTGGAATGAAGACTCCCCTCAGTCCCTAGAACTCTTCCCGGCTCTTACGCTAGAAGATCTCAATAGCCTGTTGGATAAAACTAAATCTTCATCCCCTCTTGATCCAGTGCCCCTTAAGGTACTTAAGAATTGCAGAGAGATTATTCTTCCCCCGATGCTTGAGGTAATGAACGGAGCCTTGGAACAGGGCATTTTTCCATCACTCTGGAAGAGAGCCATCGTAAAGCCGCTTCTGAAAAAGACCACCTTAGACCCTGGAGTGCTGAAGAACTTTAGACCCATCTCTTTGCTGCCAGCCCCTGCTAAGATGTTGGAGACCCATTTGAATTTCCATCTTTCAAACTTCCTTGACACCTCAGGCTTCTTGGACGGGTCCCAACATGGCTTTAGGAAGCTACATAGTACGGAGTCTGCCTTGACGAAAGTCATGGACAACATCCGCAGAAAAGTAGATTTGGGTCTCACAACCGTACTGGTGCTGCTTGATCTCTCAGCAGCTTTCGACACCCTGTCTCCCCTGACTTTAACATCTAGGTTAAGGGAGGCAGGGGTAGTCGGACCGGCGCTCAGCCTCCTAAGCTCCTTTTTACAACATAGAGAGCAGCGTGTCATGCTAGGTGAATACCTCTCCCCCGCCAAGTCTTTGCAATGTGGGGTGCCACAGGGGTCGGCATTGAGTCCGACCCTGTTCAACATCTACGTGGCCCCCCTTGCAAGACTTGTAAGATCTCAGGGGATGGAGGTAGTGTTGTATGCTGACGACACGCAGATTATGGTATCCCTGACCCACTCTGTCAGTGAAACTGCTTCTAACTTTAGGGCCTGCATGCAACTTGTTGCAGAGTGGATGGTTTCCAACTCCCTAAAGTTGAACGGGGACAAGACAGAGGTCCTGGTCTTTGGCAAGGACCAGGACATATGGTCAGGTGACTGGTGGCCTCCTTCTTTAGGTAGCTGCCCTATACCTACCAAATCTGCCAGGAACCTAGGCGTCATCTTTGACACCCAGCTCTCCATGGAGCTACAGGTTAACAGAACGGTAGCGACCTGTTGGGGTGTCATCAAGACCCTGAAAAGGATAGTGCACTATCTGTCCCCACAGGCGCGGAAACAGGTGGTGATTGCCCTTGTTGGCTCAAGGCTTGATTACTGTAACTCAGTGCACGCCGGGGCCAACAAGGGCCTGCTTCAGCGTTTGCAGGTCATACAGAATGCTGCAGCGCGGTTTGCACTCGCTTTGCCCTGGCTGGCATCCATGACTCTAGCGAGGAAGAACCTCCATTGGCTCCCCATTTCTTCAAGGATCACTTTTAAACTCCTTTGCCTTACATATAAGGCTTTATCTGCAGGCTCGGCTGATGCCCTTGGTTCATTACTTACCAGATATGTTCCGAGCAGATGTCTACGATCCAGTGAGCAACACCAACTGGTAATTCCCAGAGCCAAGAAGGCTAGATGGGGGTCCAAAGCTTTCTCCATATTGGCACCTCTGATGTGGAATTCACTCCCCCTTGAAATCAAATTACTTCCTTCCCTCGACCTCTTTAGGAAGTCATTGAAAACTTGGCTCTTTATTAAGGCATACCAGTAGGCTCTGTTTCTGTCTGCTTACAGCTTTTTATTTGGTTTAGGCGCCTTGACGCCCACTGGGCATAGTTGCGCAATATATAAATACATTTTCATTCATTCATTCATTAATGCTACTAGTAGAGCATGAAAACAAATTTGAATACCACAAGCTATCTGGAGAAGCTTGTTGTGAAGTTTCAAGAGTTTTGAGGAAAATGAAACTTCTTATTATTGATGAGGTAAGCATGGTATTAAACTTAATGTTTGCCTTTGTGCATTTAAGAATGCAGAAAATTCTTAAAACAGAGTATGACGTATTATTTGGAGGAAAGCACGTCATAGTGTTTGGAGATCTTCTACAACTTACTCCTGTAAAAAGACAACCAGTGTTATAAACACTGCTGCATGAAGATACTAGAAAGTCTTTGGGGAATATTGGAAATGTAAACATTTGGTCATATTTTGAGTATAAGGAACTTATTAGAAATATGCGACAAGCAAGTGATGTTGATTATGGAACTATTCTTCAAGATATAAGAATTGGAAAAATGACTGCATTTGGCAAACAAGCTTTACAGAGACGATTACTTTCCAATTTGTTTTTGAATGAAAATATTGTACCAGAGAAAAAAAACATGATAATTGCTGAAAATAAATCTGTAATCTGCTTAATGCCAACACTACGTGAATGTTCTAAATTTAATGAAGAAATGTTGAAGTTGGAAAATGAAGACATTTTAATATTGGAAGCTATTGATAAAATAGAAATAGAACATGAAGGAATCACTATTATTGTGAGTGAAAAGTTGAAGAGGAAATTGGATACTTTAGAGAAATCGATAAGTAAAACTGCTGGTTTAGAAAATAATTTGTATGCATGTGTAAACTGTAGGGTAATTTTACGACGTAATTTGAATGTGGAAAAAGGTTTAGTAAGTGGAGCAATGGGTAAAGTTGTTGATTTAGTTAATTACATAAATAGAGATGGTGTTGAATTTTTTGAAAATCAAATTTGATCAAATGGAAAGGGGCGACCACTCGGTCCCCCCGCACGTATGGCAGAGTACCACGATCCCCCCGGGAAGCCATCTTGGGCGGGAGGCGTGTCTCGGCTGGTATGCCCGAAGCGGCGTAGCCGGGGCGCGCCTTTTCCCGCCCTAGAGTGGGCTGGCCTAGACACTGACGCAGCTGGCCACGCCCTCGGGGCAGGTAGGGGCGGGTTTACGCCCGCCCTGAAGACGGATAAAAGGAGAAGCAAGATCCGAAGGCATCCTCTTGTTCCTGTGCTCTGAAGCTGCACCTCCTCGCTGCACGTGAGCTCGAGACGGAACGAAGAGCCAATTTTTGAGCGTTTTAATCTTTCTTTTGTCTTACAGATACTCTGTCGGAGAAATGCCCAAGAAAGGCGGAAAGAGAATGACTACTGAACAGATGCTTCGGGTCCTCATGAAGGAGATGACCGAGCTGAAGAAGCGGGTGGCGGAGAGAGAGGGGGAAGGGGGTCCGGAACGTCCTTCGGCTGGAGCAGCCCCAGGAGGGAGAGCCAAGAGGCCAAGGAAGGGACCAGCTGGGGGAGACGTCCCGGTTCCCCGGACTCCGCTCGAGGCGCCAACCCCGGTACCTGTGGAGGGGAATCCGATTCCCGTGGTGGTCACCCCGGTGTCCAATGAAGATATGCCGCCCGAGCTGGCAGCACAACTTGCAGCGTGGTTGGGCGAAGGTAGTGAGGGCGCCACGGCTGTCGACGCGCAGGCGCTGATGAAGCAACTGCGTGAGAAACGGGAGGCAGCCAAGGTGTCCGCGCCGGCTGCAGTAGTTGACAAGACACAAGGGGCGAGTACGACCGCAGAGGCAGCGTCCGGTGCAGGTAAGCGGCCATTGCCGATTGCGAGGGATGAGTCAGCACTCTCTCGTAGAGAACAGTTGGGTCAACATGTGCCTTTGGCGATTAAGGAGAAGATTTGGGCGGGGGAATATGTGAACATCTTCTCGTTGCTTGTTGATCATTATGAGGTGGAGCATGTTAAGGGCCAGAAAGACCTCATGCATCCGAGTGTTTGGCGCGCAAAAATGGCCGCCTTTAAAGTGAATGAGAGTATTGGCAATTGGGGCAAAGCATGGGGTATTTTTACGTCGATCTTAGGGGAACGTAGGCCCGAATTGCTTTCCGAGTTACCGACCTATCAGTCGCGAATCATGGGGTACTCGACGTCACACCAGGGTAACCATTGGTTCTGCTACGATAATCTTTTTAGAAAGGCTAAAGAGCACAATAAAAGCTTAACCTGGGACTGTTACGATTCTTTGACATGGGATGAAATGAAGGAGACAGGTATGTTGAAAATGCCATTGGTTGGCAGCATACGACCGTGGTACAGGATAAGATCCGGAAAGAGGTTAATCAAGGTCGGGTTGCCGGCCCGTTTAGTATACCCCCGGTGCAGAATTTTGTTTGTTCTCCTTTAGGGGTGGTCCCCAAGAAGGACCCGGGTGAGTTCCGACTGATTCATAATTTATCAGCTCCACGTGGTCGCTCTGTGAACGATGCAATAGATCCAGAAGTGTGTTCGGTGCGGTACGCATCCTTCGATGAGGCCGTAGCCATTTTGAATCGCCTGGGGCCCGGAGCGCTGATGGCGAAGTCAGATATCGAGTCAGCGTTCCGACTGCTCCCGGTACACCCAGACGACCAGCGTCTCCTAGGTTTCATGTTTCAGGGTCATTATTACATGGATAGGTGTATGCCGATGGGGTGCTCTATATCTTGTGCCTATTTCGAGAAATTCAGTAGTTTTCTACAATGGGTCTTCACAAAGAGGACGGGTTTCCAACATGTAATGCATTACCTTGATGATTTTCTGTTCCTTGGGGCAGCCGGGGATCTCGAATGTGGCCAGGCCTTGGCCGAATTTTGTGTGTTAATGAAGCAGTTTGGTGTGCCACTGGCACCAGGTAAGACGGTGGGTCCTGCGACTTGCCTTGAGTTTCTGGGGATCGAGTTAGACTCCAGTGAGGGTTGTTTTCGTTTACCAGCTGACAAAGTGTGGAAGTTCAGGGCAGCCCTGCAAATGTGCATAAATGGATCTAAAGTTACGCTGCATCAGTTACAGCAGTTGGTGGGACAGTTGAATTTTGCCCTGAGGGTGATACCGATGGCCCGCCCCTTTTCCCGTTCTATTGCCCAAGCTATGGTCGGCCTAAAGGAGGGTCATCATCGCACGAGGCTATCGGCTGAGGTCCGCCAGGACATGCGCATTTGGTTAGCATTTCTGGCGGATTTTAATGGTCGAGTCGTCTGGAACAAACCGGCCGTGTCCTCTGAAGAGCTGGGGCTATGGACAGATTCGGCAGGTAGCATAGGTTTTGGTGCCATCTTCGGCACGAAATGGTCGGCACAAAGATGGCCGGCATGGTGGCATGACAATGGACTGACAAATAATATTGCTTTCCTGGAACTTATCCCCATTTTGGTGGCCCTGAGAACCTGGCCCGAAGGGTTCAAAGATCACTCTGTGATATTTTGGTCTGACAATATGACCGTGGTCGAGTGCATCAATAGCCAGGCAGCTCGATGTAAACTGCTTTTACGACTGCTCAAAGAAATTGTTTTACTGTGTATGCGACTGAATGTGCTATTCAGAGCAAAGCATGTCCCGGGGGTGATGAATCAGGCAGCTGATGCACTGTCTCGTTTTCATATGCAGGCTTTCTCGGGTTTCCTTCCCACAGCGGACCCAGAGCCGGCACCCTTTCCCGAAGCTCTCTGGTCTCTCGGTGCCCCGAACTTCGTCACCTCGTGGGAGAGAGCCTAGCACCAAGGACAAGGAAGGCATATGAAGGGGCGTTTCGGTCCTATTTAGCCTTTTTGGGGACTCATAGAGAGGGGCTTTGGGGCCGCGAGGAAGGGGTAGTGAATTTTCTGATGTCCTTACGTAGGGCTGGAAAATCGGTGGCGACGGCCCAGAGGCATCGTGCTGCCATTTCCTTTGTTGCCAGGGCTCATGATATCCAGGACCCGACAGCGTCTTTCGTTGTACAGAAAGCGCTGCGTGGGTGGCAACGCCTTGAGGGTCGCAGAGTAGATGAGAGGCGCCCGATAGGTTTGGATAGGTTGGCTCAGTTGTTGGCCGCACTCCCTGCCACATGTTCATCTCAGTTTGAGACGGTGTTGTTCCGAGCCGCTTTTACGCTGGCATTTCATGGAGCGATGCGGGTAAGCGAACTGGTGGCAAGGAACAAACGGGATGTGACAGGGGGTTTGTGCCAGGAACACGTTCAGATCAGAGGTGAGACAATGACTGTCTCCTTTGTCAGGTCTAAGACCGATCAAGATGGGATGGGTGACTGCGTACTCATACGCAGAATTCCCGGGTCCTCCATGTGTCCGGTAAAGTGTTTAGAAGACTACCTAGCACGAAGGGTGGCATCATGGAGAGGGACCTTGTTAAGACACGTGGACGCCACCCCACTGACGAAGTTTCAGTTTCAGCGGGTGCTTGCGATGTCAATTGCCGCTGCGGGCTTGAACCCGGGCGAGTTTGGGACCCATTCCTTTCGGATAGGGGCTGCTACGGAAGCTACAGCTAGGGGTCTTAATGTTGAACAAGTGAAACGTGTGGGGCGTTGGTCCTCCAAGTGTTATAAGAGGTATGTGCGGTTGCACATGTTGTGAAGCTGTAATGATGTACTCACGCTTCTTGTCTTTGTTTGGTTTTCAGTTGCGCAAGCCTACGAGGCGGGGCGAACTATGCAGTCGACCCAACACCGGGCCAGCGGTCAGACATCACCAGCTGCGAAGAAGGAGGTGTGGGTCGTGGGCCACTCATACGTGAGGCGTGCCGCGGACGTATTCAAAGCAGGTGACATGATTCACGTAGCTGGGGAATACGGGTACAGGGTGTCCTTCTACGGAAGAGGCGGGCTCTGTATTGACCAGTTTCAAGAATTTTTCGAGGGTTTGTTAGGGCGGACGAGGTCACCGCCGTCTATAGTCATAGTACATCTAGGGGGCAATGATTTGGTCACCACCGGTAGACGACTTCTCCTGGAGGCAATGCTTTCCACAGTAAGCTGGTTGGCGAGGAGAGTTCCGGGGTGTACAATTGCGTGGTCACATATGGTCCCACGAAAAGTGTGGCGAGGGGCTATTTCTGTTCCTGCCTTGAATCACTCTGTGAGAAAGCTTAATAACAAAGTGAGTAGGTTGTTCCGTTCCAGGACATTGCATTCTATTTCACATGGCTGTATTAATGATGACAGTATGTATTTGGGGGATGGTGTGCACTTGTCTCGGGTGGGGAATGAGTTACTCATAGGAGACTTCGTAGCATGGTTGAAGACGTTAAAACATGACCTTTAGGTAGGAGCTTTGTGGGGGGTCCGGATAGCCGGTCAACTATCCGGCCTGTGGCGGTAAGGTCATGATCGGTGAGCACTAATTGGAAGATCCCTATGAGTGGGCGTCACCCAACACGGATGGGAGCGCTCGGGAGAGGTGGCCATTGGCCCCTCAACGGGGAGGCGGTCCCTTCTAAGGATGGGTCGCCGAAAGAAAAGGAAAGGCGGTCAAGGCCCCTTCCTGTGTAGGAGGGGTTACAGCCCCCTCCTGGGAAATTTCCCGGGGCCAGTGACGTCTGCGACGGCAGATGTGGTAAGTTGTGCGGGGTTTGGGGGGGGGGTCTACGCTACCTTCTAGATACCTCACACGAGTCCTCGAACGACCTTTAAGTGGCGTCGAGTTTTATTGGTGCCCCCGTCAAGTCAAAGGGAAATTGGTAGTTGCACTTGAGGTACGCCTCAGTGCTGTCGCCCCTCACAAGTGGGGGGGGTATTTGTGGTTAGGGATCTTGACACCGGTTGCGACCTTGCCGTTGGCCCTTAAACGTTAGGATGTACAATTTCATAATTTCAAGTAAATGTTTGTAGGATGTTAGTTCGGCTAGGAGAACCTCTGTATTAGAGAATCTGTTAAGGTTAGCCAACATCGCAATGTGGTAATGAAATTGTACATAATATAAAATGTTGAATTTTAATGTTTTAATTTTGTTTTAATAAATACGGCCGGGAGGGTCACTCCCTCCCTCTTCCAAAAACTTCAAGAACTGTTTCCGGTTTCCCTCCTTTGGGGATTGTGTTGAGAGGGGGTGGCGGGTATCTCAGCCATATGGAAAGGGGCGACCACTCGGTCCCCCCGCACGTATGGCAGAGTACCACGATCCCCCCGGGAAGCCATCTTGGGCGGGAGGCGTGTCTCGGCTGGTATGCCCGAAGCGGCGTAGCCGGGGCGCGCCTTTTCCCGCCCTAGAGTGGGCTGGCCTAGACACTGACGCAGCTGGCCACGCCCTCGGGGCAGGTAGGGGCGGGTTTACGCCCGCCCTGAAGACGGATAAAAGGAGAAGCAAGATCCGAAGGCATCCTCTTGTTCCTGTGCTCTGAAGCTGCACCTGAGCTCGAGACGGAATGAAGAGCCAATTTTTGACCCACCCACCAGCCCCTGAGGACAGCAAGTGGTTTTGAATAAAGTTGATGGATAACTCTGATTTTCGTTTACAGGTTGCGGTATTATCGTGATGATTTGGAGTATGTAATAAAGAATGGTCGATTTGTGTTACGTTTCGCGAATAAAGTAATTCTGCTTTAGTGTTTATTGGTAAGCATGCTTTTAATGAAAGTGTAGTTGCTACTGTCTTTTAGTTTAGTCTTTTAGTTAGCATTGTCGTATTTATTCTGGTCGGGCGGTAAGGTCATGATCGGTGAGCACTAATTGGAAGATCCCTATGAGTGGGCGTCACCCAACACGGATGGGAGCGCTCGGGAGAGGTGGCCATTGGCCCCTCAACGGGGAGGCGGTCCCTTCTAAGGATGGGTCGCCGAAAGAAAAGGAAAGGCGGTCAAGGCCCCTTCCTGTGTAGGAGGGGTTACAGCCCCCTCCTGGGAAATTTCCCGGGGCCAGTGACGTCTGCGACGGCAGATGTGGTAAGTTGTGCGGGGTTTGGGGGGGGTCTACGCTACCTTCTAGATACCTCACACGAGTCCTCGAACGACCTTTAAGTGGCGTCGAGTTTTATTGGTGCCCCCGTCAAGTCAAAGGGAAATTGGTAGTTGCACTTGAGGTACGCCTCAGTGCTGTCGCCCCTCACAAGTGGGGGGGGTATTTGTGGTTAGGGATCTTGACACCGGTTACGACCTTGCCGTTGGCCCTTAAACGTTAGGATGTACAATTTCATAATTTCAAGTAAATGTTTGTAGGATGTTAGTTCGGCTAGGAGAACCTCTGTATTAGAGAATCTGTTAAGGTTAGCCAACATCGCAATGTGGTAATGAAATTGTACATAATATAAAATGTTGAATTTTAATGTTTTAATTTTGTTTTAATAAATACGGCCGGGAGGGTCACTCCCTCCCTCTTCCAAAAACTTCAAGAACTGTTTCCGGTTTCCCTCCTTTGGGGATTGTGTTGAGAGGGGGTGGCGGGTATCTCAGCCATATTGAAGAAATACAACACTTTAGTCGTTGTTCAGCTCATTTTTTGATTGTAAAAGATTTGTATGTTTGCAGAAAACAGTTTCCTGTTTCTTTGGCGTATGCAGTAACCATTCATAAATCTCAAGGTTTAAGTGTAGATAGTGCTTTAGTGAATATTGGAAGTACTGTGTTTAAAGAGGGTATGGCATATGTTGCTTTGTCTTGAGTCTGAACTTTATCTAGATTGTACTTAATTGATTTTGATGAGACAAAGGTTAGTGCAGATGTAAATTGTGTGAAAGAGTATAATAAGTTAAGAAGAGAATATGCGCCTAATTTAGGTCAATATCCAGTATTTGAAAAGCGTGTGGTAGGTAGAAAAAGAAGATTTGAGAATATCTGTAGTGAAAATGTAGGGAAAGAAAAAAAATAGGATGAAGTTGCGCCTGCAAGCAAAAAGAAAAAGGACAGTGTTGAAGAGAATGTTGGTTATCGGTTTGAAAATAGTTGTGGTGTCAACTGCTATGCTAATGTAGTTGTTAATGTTGTTTTTGTTCTTGAAAGTTTGCAACAGCAAATTGTTGAAAATCGGGACAAAAGATTCTGTTCATTGATCTATTCTGTCTATGAGAAATGTAGTAGTCATAAAAATAAAATAGAACGTGTTTCTGATATTCTAAATGTTTTGGACATATGTTCTGGGTCTAGTCAATTTACGCCAAATATTTAGCATGATTGTCAGGAATTTTTAATGTTAATGCTTGCTGTACTGGAAGTTGGAGGTATAGATATTGAAAACCTTTTAGGCCTTTCTTATAAATGACAACATGACTGTGACTTGTTTACATGTAGCACTAACATAGACACTGAAAGATTCATATATTTGACTTTACATGACTATGAATCAGTGTCTTTTAACAATCTAATTAAAGGAGAAAGTCAAAACATGAAGTATAGCCAATGTAAATCTGAAATGTCATCAACATTATTTATACAAAGATATGGACAGTATGTAATTTTAATGCTGCAACTTTGTAGAGGTGATGGAAGAAAATTGGAAACTTTAATAAAAAATGTTGTAGCTGGTCAAGTTTCAATATCAGGAAGAACTTTTGTAGCTGTTGCAATTACTTTTCATGATGGACTTTCTACAACATCTGGACAGTACACTGTTTATTTAAGATGTCTGAAAGTTTGGATACATTGTAATGAGAGTCAATTAGTTTTTAAGCAACGTTTGCCTAAAGTGTTACCAAATTCTTACCTAATATTATTAAAGCCAAAATTTTAAGATCAAAATTTGGCCTTTCTGGATTATTGCTGTTAAGGTAGATTCGTCTGGTGCTGTAGAGTATTTTGTAAGTGTGGGTGAGGAGCTTGAAGGTGATCGTCTTGTTGATATTGAGGCAGTGTAGTTTTATCAGGTGGTGGGCGATGTGTCTGCAGCGGGGGACATTGATGATCTCTCAGGTAGAGGTGTTTTGGATTTGTTGTAGTTGTGGCTGGAATTGCTGTGTAGAGTGTTTTGTCACAGTGTAGTTTGCTGCTGATGAGGGCCTTTGTCACTGTTCTTCTTTTGGTTAGGATCCACTTGTAAATGTTGCAGAGTATGTGGAGTGTGTTATAACAGTACGAGGAGATGGTGTAGACTTGCTTATACATGGAGAGGGAGGAGTGGAGGATGAATCCTATGTTGTGGACATGGTTGGTAGGTGTTGGTACTATCCACAGTGTAGTCAGCTAGCAGGAGTCATCGAAGACTGAGGGGGTGGGTCTGAAGATGAGTACCTTCATTTTGTTTGAGTTTATGTTTAGAGAGCTGCTCTTTATGTAGTTGGCGACGTCTTTCATTGTGTTGTGGAGGTTGCTTTTGGTGGTATGTTGCTTTCTGGTGAGGAAGAGGATGAGCTGGGTGTTGTTGGTATGGGAGATATTGTTAAATTGTGATGGTGGGCTACTTGTGTGAGGGTGGCCATGTAGATGTTGATTAGCATTGGGTTGAGGGATGAAGATTGGCGGACGGAGGAATTGATTTCGGTGGTTTTGGATCAGAAGACTGGGAGGCAGATCCTCAGAATTACTGTTGGACAGTTTGCAAAGTAAGAATTTTACGCATACAATTTGGCCGTGCGAAAAAGTATGTGAAAGCAATAACAAGTTTTTGTTGTATATTTTTTCAGCATATATTTATAAATAATATTATTTACAGTGTATGGAAATTAATCATAATGCTTTGTTATTTTATGATTGTTGGAGATGTTTCATATTTACGTAAGAAATTGCTCATAGAAAAAACATTTAAGATATGTTTTATTTCTATTTCTTATATTGTTATTGAGAATGTTGAATGGTTTTCTTTAGGATAATCTTATTGATTGGCTTTTTTTGCACGTGGTTATGTGATGAGTTGTGTTGAAGTCACTGTTTCTAGTGAAATTCAACATATTCTGAGAACAGCAAAAAAGGCAAATGTAATAGTTTACAAATTATTTTGTATTGTAAAAGATATATTGTAACTGTACTTTTTTGTGCCTTCCACAGATGGTAATTTTATAATATATAATTTTTTAAATATTTATTATGCTTAAGGTAAGTACAAAGTGCTTTAGTGCAACAGAGGAATTCAAATATGGCCATGTCGAGGAAAGACGCAGTGGCGGTCTAGTCATTTACCACACACCTGTGGGGAATCATTGGTGAGGCGCGCGCTCCCTAACGAGTGCGCACTTCACCTACGACGTTCCGGAGTTCAGACCCGTTTTGAATTACTTCAGAGATATTCCTGAAGAGAAAGCACAAATTTTCCAGATGAACACTAGAGGAGAGGCTAGTTCGAAAGACAAAGGAGTAGGTAATTAGTAGTGTTAGACTAAATTATAGATAAGGAATGGAGATTGTTCTTTGTTTTTTCCGTTATGTATGCATGTCTATGATACAAAGATGATTTGTATCTTTTATAAAGATTAAAAAATGTTAAAAGATAAATATACTGAATGTTCCAGTATTCTTTGCATTTCACTACAACACATGTAGTAGTTTGAACCAGGTAAGGTGAATAGAGATATTGTACTTTTTTGCTACTGTATTTTATAATAACAGCCTGTTTTTTCAGATAGTGATAAGGAGTGACTGGTTTGGTAATTTAAGTCATTTTAAAACTGTACATTCATATAAATAATTTTATAATGTTATAAAGTAGTTGAGAATGGTATTTATATAATATTTATTAAAGGGCAAATTAGTTGATAATGCTAGTTTTGTGTTCTGTATTAGGAAAATATATAAAATAAAGTGTTTATGTTTTTGTAGAACGAGGTCAGCATAACAAATTTACAATGAAAAATCCAGAAAACAATAAGGAAGACGATTTTGAAAATACTAACACTGTGGTAGAAGAGATTAACATAGCTTTTATGAGCAACGTTATTGAAGTGGAAGAAGTGAATGTTGGAGATATCAGGTGTGATTTTCTTGATGAAACCTTGGATGAAGCTTTTGTGGAAGCATTAGATCAGATTGAGATTCATCTGTTGACTTTTGAAAATGATATCTAGGAAAATGAAATTCCTCATGAAATTATAATGGAAGCTGCATAATTTGTGAAATGTTATTATTTAAAAATAATGGTTTGAGACACTCTGCTTCCAGAATTGTAATCATTTAGCTACTACTCAAGTAGTCATGGTGCAAAGTGGGCCTTAGGGTATGGACTGTTTCATACTCTTGTAGACAACATACGTAATTTTTTTTATGCACCGGCAAACTTGTGTTTTATAAGTTCTATTTCCTAGTGTGTATCATTAGACTTTCACCAAACACTCTAGTGAGTCATTCAGCAGTATGTGGTTATGTATATACTGTTCTAAAAGTGAAGTTGCTATACATTCAACCAGACACTTTCACTTGGCAGTTTCACATGCACCATACACTACTAATGTATTCATGTATTCATTTATGAACTACACTTTCATTTTGACAAACTTTCACAGACTAATATTGAAATATAGTTCTTTCTTTGACCAGTGAAGGTAGGTCTGATAAGAACTGTTTTATTCGTCTTTTTAGTTTCCTATTTTTTTTTGTATTTGTTTAACAAGTTTTTTTTTTTAAACAAAAAATATGGTACTGTAAACACAAAAAGTGTGGAACAGGAACAAAAAAGATAAAAATTAAATTAATATTTTGGACAACGGTGCTATTCTTTAGTCTTCACAATGAGATCAATAGAGTGCTGATTGTAACAAAGTAATTTGTTGCAATATTTACAATGAAATTTCAGATCAGAAAACTGTGGTACAATAATAGGATGCAGACTGCTCGGAGGCGGTGGTGGTGGAGATGAGGTAGTAGGAACTGCAAGTTGAGGTTTCTCCTGCAACGTTTGTGTTGCCATCCTTGCTTAGTTATTTGGATGTAAATTGTTGACATGGTGAACCATGCTAGTTGTATTGAAAGAGTACTTTTCAGTGGGATCAACCCTGGAATGAGTAACCTCACAGATCTTGCAAGTTACTTTCGGTCCATTGACATTTTTTAGTCCCTCAGGATATGTAAAAAAACTTCTAAATGAAAGTTTCTTTTCTCTTTTTCTGAAGTTGCTCAGCAACAAATACTTGCTCACAGGAATGTTCTGATGAAGTTTCAAAAAGAGCAGCCATTGTATAGTTTGGTTCTAAAGGAGTACAGCTCCACAGAACAGATGCTTCTTTCGAGAAAGTCCAAGTAGAATGATCAAAATAGGAAAGGTCTTTCAACAGTTTAAATATGAAGTATTATGAACGAATCAAAACTCTCCTTTTATGCTCACATGACTTTGCATACACTTACAGTGCATTTGCGGTGCATTTACGTTGCGAGTACGTACAAAGTACAGTTGCATTTTTCAGAATTGCTTTCAAAAGCAATATACAGGTATTAAAAGTTAAAAATAGTGTTTTCATGATTATCTCAGATAGTGTCTTTCCTTCGTATGTACATTAAATACATAAATGTATGTTTTTAAACAATTAGAAGCTTTCGCGCGGTACGCGGACCGGGGTCGTACATGAGCGTCAATGCAATGCGTAAAGTCAAAACGTATTCGTAACATATGCATTGGTACGCGCAGTGGATGCTTACTTGTACAAGGTATGTGCGGTCACCGTTCGCGTACAGTACGATTATACAAAAAGGAAATATATAGAATTTAATTTTCATGAATTTGGAAAGAAAAAAAAATATATAAAAAATTATTTTAGACTTTTGTTTTGTTATTATTTTACATTAAGAATATGAAATATAACTTAAGAAGTAAAATAACTATAAATAATTATAATTTAAAAGTAGGAAATTAGTATAGAATGACAGAAATATAATAATGAATACCTTTAAAAATTATCATTTAGAAACCCTTTGAAATTCACTGAAAAAACCATAGGTTTTACACTCGTTATAGTTAGAAATTAGCATTTAAAAACTGTTGAAATTCACTGAAAAAACCATAAGTTTCAGCCACGTTATAGTTAGGAATTAGCATTTAAAAAACCTTAAAAATTAACTGAAAAAACCATAGGTTTCACACATGTTATAGTTAGCTGGACATTTCAATCATACGAAACCTCTGAAATTCCCCGTTATAGTTAGTTCAGCTAACTATAACTTGCGCGCCCGCAATGCACTGATGATGACGTCACTTGAAAAAATACGTACGTTGTGATTTGAGATGTCATCAGTGATGTCATGAGTGATGTCACTGACCATGTCATGAGTGATGTAATATGTGACGTCATCAGCAGTGCATTGGGGGCGCGCGAGTTATAGTTAGCTGAACTAACTATAACGGGGAATTTCAAAGGTTTTGTATATGTGAAATGTCCAGCTAACTATAACATGTGTGAAACCTATGTTTTTTTCAGTGAATTTCTAAGGTTTTTTAAATGCTAATTCCTAACTATAACGTGGCTGATACCTATGGTTTTTTCAGTGAATATATATTTATATATATCAAAGCTCCAAGGTTCCCACCTGTTGGAGATGCACTCTGACATCCACTGCAGCAACCTTCATGAGGTAAAAGCCGGATTGGCGGGCGGATCCAGTTTACAGCATGCTTGTCGATTCACGCGGATGCATTTTGTGCTCATTGCACTCTTTGGCGATGCAACAGTCATTTTGGCATAGAGGCCACACCTCCCACTTAAAAATATGAGCCCCCCAATGGACGACTTGAAAGAGTCTGTGTTGGTTTGTGGGTCTTGTAGTGTGTGCTTCAGTTATGTGCCGCTGTCTGAGATATTTCAAGCCCACCAATGGGCCTACTCTCGCACATCCGGCTTGTCAATTCGGAGCTCCGTAGCCCCAAATTTCTGGGTGGTGCATCTCCCACAGCTAGGAGGCCGTGTATAAATCAACTTGCAAATCTGGCTTGTCAATCCTCCATGGATGCCTCCACATTGAGATTCCGTGATTCAGAGCTATGTGGCCCCAAATTTCTGGGCGGTGCATCTCCCGCGACTGGGAGGCCGCGTATAAATCAACGCTCCAAGGTTCCCACCTGTTGGAGACGCACTCTGACATCCACTGCAACAAACTTCATGAGGTAAAAGCCGGATCGGCGGGCGGATCCAGTTTATAGCATGACTGTCGATTCACGCCGGAAGCATTTCGTGCTAATTGCACTCTTCATCGACACAACAGTCATTTTGGCATATAGGCCACACCTCCCAATTAAAAATATGAGCCCTTCAATGGGCGACTCGAATGAGTCAGCGTTGGTTTGCGTGTCTTGTAGTGTGTGCTTCAGTTATGAGCCGCTGTCTGAGATATTTCAAGCCCACCAATGGGCCTACTCTCGCACATCCGGCTTGTCAATTTGGAGCTCCGTAGCCCCAAATTTCTGGGTGGTGCATCTCCCACACTTAGGAGGCCGTGTATAAATCAAAGCTCCAAGGTTACCACCTGTTGGAGACGCACTCCGACATCCACTGCAGCAACCTTCATATAGTAAAAGCTGGATCGGCGGGCGGATCCACTTTACAGCATTCCTGTCGATTCACGCCGGACGCGTTTCGTGCTAATTGCACTCTTCAGCGGCGCGACGGTCATTTTGGCATAGAGGCCACACCTCCTACTTAAAAATATGAGCCCTCCAATGGGCGACTCGAATGAGTCAGCGTTGGTTTGTGGGTCTTGTAGTGTGTGCTTCAGTTATGTGCCGCTGTCTGAGATATTTCAAGCCCACCAATGGGCCTCCACTCGTACATCCGGCTTGTCAATCCTCCATGGATGCCTCCACTAAGCATGGGCGGAAAATCCGTTCCGCTCGCGGATTTTGCGGATTTTCGGTTAATTCGCAATCCGCGAACTCTCTCGAATTTACCCGAAAATCAGCAAATTCGCACGCAGCGGATTTTTTTGCTTGGTGATACAATATTGCGGCGTGCGGCGTTCACTTACCGTCATTTAGCGTTTGCCGAGTTGTTTTTCTCAATATTTTGCGAGTGCTGCGCCATTTTGGATCTTGCTGCGGGATCCCGCGGGAGTTTGGCGACGCATCGCGAGAGTTCGCAATTGTGAACATGTAGATGCGGCGGGCAGCAACAATCTTGCACTCGCGAAATTACAAAATTTGCAATTCTGCACAAGAAATCCACCAGGAAGCAGCATAAATGATGATTTTTATCAGAATAACTCCTCAGGTTGACATTTGCCTGCACTTTTTTGGATTTGAGGCCTTTTTGACTTTCTTTGGATCACTTTTGGATTAGAAATCAACTTTCACAAGTAAGTTTGTTTGGGGCATTACAGTAGCTGTTCTGCAGAGAAACGAGTTTTGCAAAACTGAAAGCACTCAGCAGGTGCAAAAGTTCACTCATCATTAGTAACCAATTGTAGTGCTTCCTGAGGGGCCCCTCCAGAGTTCAGTTGCCTATGTTTGTTTGGGGCATTACAGTTGCTGTTC
This sequence comes from Lissotriton vulgaris, assembly GCF_964263255.1. NCBI lineage: Eukaryota > Metazoa > Chordata > Amphibia > Caudata > Salamandridae > Lissotriton > Lissotriton vulgaris. Next base: position 1,502,344,523 of record NC_141685.1, on the reverse strand, counting down.
TGCAGAAAAACAAGTTTTGCGAAACTGAAAGCACTCAGCAGGTGCAAAAGTTCAAAGTCATCATTAGTAACCATTCCCTGTAGTGCTTCGTGAGGGGCCCCTCCAGAGCTCTATGACCCTGCTCTGACCCTCACAGCAAGCTCATAGAATAGCTACAAGTAGGCAATAAAGGTCCTGGGAAAAAAATTGCACTGCAACAGAAAGCAAATTACAGATAAGGAAGCAGGTGCCAGACAGGAAGTTTAAATTCAGTGACACATTAATCAACCCCAAATTAATTCATGTCAGTTGAAGCAGGGCAGGTGATGAATCAGAGGGGGGCAGTGATGTACCAGAGGGTGGCATGGGTGAATCAGAGGGTGGCAGAGGTGAAACAGAGGGTGCTGTGAACCTGTGATGATGAACCAGACGTAGAAACAACAAAGTCTCGACCGTTGCGAGCCGACAAGTAAGTTCGCAATTGCGAACTGGTAAAAAACCCTCGCAAACTGGGAGAAACCCTTGCGAACACAAAAAAAAATCCGCGAATTCGCGAGAATTTGTGGATTTTGCGGATTGCGAGTTCGCAAATACGCAAATTCGCGAACGCCAGATTCGCAAAATTCGCCCATACTTAGCCTCCACATTGAGACTCCATGATGAGAGTTGGTGAGTGAATGGATGTCTCAGTGGTATATGTATGAGTAACTATATATGTCAAAGGCAGTATATGTGAATGTTGGAGAATATAAGCGACTATATGTGAGAGTCAGTGATTGTGAGAGTAGCTGTATAGATGAGTGTGGGCTTGTGTCAGTGTTTGTATGAGAGAGTATGTGTTAGAATCTGTATGAATAAGTGAGGTATTGTGTGTATTACTGTATTGGTAAGTAAATGGCAGTGTGATTGAGTCGTTGGGTGACTGACTAGGTGTGTGAGTATCTCTGTGGATTAGTGGCAGTATGTGAGTGTTTTTATGGGTATATGAGTGCATTTATCAGAGGCTGTATTGATGAGTGACTGTGTGATATCAGTAAGTAAGTGGATATGTGTAGACCTATGAATCAAAGAGTGGGTATGTACTAACTGCTACTGGTGTGTCTATGGTTTCGAGAATGGTAGGCTGTACTTTAGAGTGGGTATATGAAAGGTTATATGAGGGTGTATGGAGGTGCACCAAATATTAAGTGGATGATTTCATCAGTGATGTCATATGAAATGGCATCAGTAATGTCATCAGTGATGTCACTGACCATGTCATCAGTGATGTAATATCTGACGTCATCAGAAGTGCATTGCGGGGCGCGAGTTATTGTTAGCTCAACTAACTTTCTCTGGTTTTGTTTGAGTGAATTGTCCAACTAACTATAACATCCCTGAAACCTATGTTTTTTGCAGTGAATTTCTAAGGTTTTTAAATGCTAATTTCTAACTATAACGTCCCTGAAACCTGTTTTTTTCAGTGAATTTCAAAGGTTTTTTAACTGCTAATTCCTAACTATATCGTCCATGAAACCTCTGTTTTTTTCAGTAAATATTGTAAGGTTTTTTAAATGCTAATTTCTAAATATGCCTACATAGGTAGGACATGTGCAGAAAGATGAAGAAAGGCCAGAAAGAAGCAGAAACAGTCAGCAGAAGTATGTGAAGAGGAAGAGAGGTGCAGAAAGAAGCATGAGAAATGCAGAAAGAACCAAAAGATCTACAGAGAGAGGCCTACTTTGAGTGTACCTTACAACAGACTCAAACAAAGTAGCCTAATTACTAATCCTTCTCCTAAAATGTCTTAAACGTCAATTTTCTCTCAAAGGTTCACTATTAATTGACTAGTCAGAATTTTAAGCCTAAATTCCAAATGTAAACAGCAATCCTAAGCATATCACTGCTGTAAACCTGACCAAGTTTGTGAAGGTACGCATGTGTGTCTCTGCTTTTACAGAGTGACATGTTACATAAAAATAAACATAGATATAATTGAATACCTGTGTGTCAAACAGCATACTCTATAAATATGTGTACAAAAAGGTGTATGTATTTCTTTCTGCTCATAATACAGGGCACACATGTATTCAGTAGTATATTTGAGGGGCTCTATAGTACCTATATACATAAGACATGTGTGCCTGTGCAACTAACTGACAGAGCAGAACTGAAAACATTTAACCACCTGTAGAAAAAGCTACCCACTTTTTAAGCTATCATCTTCAGATGCATAACACATGTGAGAATACATATACAAATAGACATATACATTAGTCACAAGAGCACGCAGAACTTTAAACTTGACAGCTTGCACTTCCCATTTGAGTACAGAGAGAGGCAAGGGAAGTACAGAAAGAAGCAAGAGAGTTGCAGAAAGAAACTAAAGTACAGAATGAAGGAGCAGAGGTGAAGAAAGAGGAAACAGGGGATCATAAAGAGGGAAAAGGGATGCAGAAAGAGGCACAAGGGTTGCAGAAAGAAGGGATAGAGGTGCCAAAAGAAGCATGTGAAGTGCAGAAAGAAGCAACAGAGGTACAGAAGGAAGAATGAGGGGTGGAGAAAGAGAAAATAGAAGTGCAGAAAGAAGCAACAGAGATGTAAAAACAGGGAACCTGGATGGTGAAAGTGGCAAGAGGGGTGCAGAAAGAAGCAATAGAGGTACAGAAAGAAACACAAAAAGAGCATAAATAAGGGACAGAGGTGCATAAAAAGGCTAGAGGGGTGTAGAAAGAGAGAAGAGGGGTGCAGAAAGAAAAACAAGTGGTGCAGAAAGAAGTAAGAGAGGTACAGAAAGAAGCTAGAGTAGGGCAGAAAGAAACAACAGAGATGCAGAAAGAGGCAAGAGGGGTTCAAAAAGAGGAAAAAGGGAAAGAAAGAGGCACAAGGGGTACAGAAAGAAGCAAGAGATGTGCAGAAAGAAACAAAAGAAGTCCAGAAAGAAAGAACAGAAGTGCAGAAGTGCAGAAAGAGACAAAGGGTTGCAGAAATAAGCAAGATGTACAGAAAGAAGCGAGATGTGCAGAAAGAAGGAACAAAAGTGCAGGAAGAGGCAAGGGGGCCAGAAAGAAACAAAAAAGTGAAGAAAGTAGCAATAGAGATGCAGAAAGAGGAAAGAGGAGTGGAGAAAGAGGGAAGAGGTGTTCAGAAAGAGGCATGAGGGTTACAGAAAGACGAAAGAGAGGTACATAAAGAAGCAAGAGAAGTACATAAAGAAGCAACAGAAATGCAGAAAGGGGGAAGTAGGGTGGAGAAAAAGGCAAGAGTGAAACAGAATGAAACAAGAGAAGAGCAGAAAGAAACAAAAGAAGTGCAGAACAAAGGTACAGATGTGCAGAAAGAGGCAAGAGGGGTGCAGCAAGAGGGAAGAGGGTGTTAAAGAGGCACAAGGGATACAGAAAGAAGCAAGAGAGGTACAGAAAGAAGCAAGAGAGTTGCTGAGAGAAACAAAAGAAGTGCAGAAAGAAGGAACAGAGGTGCAGAAAGAGGCAAGAGGGATGTAGAAACAGGGACGACGGGTACAGAAAGAAGGGACTTATGTGGCGAAAGAAGCAAGATAACTGTAGAAAGAAGCAACAGAGGCGCCGAAAGAGGGATGAGGTTTAGAAAGAGGCAAGAGGGGTGCAAAAAGAGGAAAAAGGGGACAGAAAGAGGCATGAGGGGTACAGAAAGAAGCAAGAGATGTGCAGAAAGAAACAAAAGAAGTCCAGAAAGAAGGAACAGAAGTGCAGAAAGAGGCAAAGGGTTGCAGAAAGAAGCAAGATGTACAGAAAGAAGCAAGATGTGCAGAAAGAAACAAAAGAAGTGCAGAAAGAAGGAACAAAGGTGCAGGAAGAGTCAAGGGGGCCAGAAAGAAACAAAAAAGTGAAGAAAGAAGCAACAGAGATACAGAAAGAGGAAAAAGGAGTGCAGAAAAACGAAAGAGAGGTACAGCAAGAAGCAAAAGAAGTACACAAAGAAGCAACAGAAATGCAGAAAGGGGTAGTAGGGTGAAGAAAAAGGCAAGAGTGAAACAGAAAGAAACAAGAGAAGAGCAGAAAGAAACAAAAGAAGTGCAGAAAAAAGGTACAGAGGTGCAGAAAGAGGCAAGAGGGGTGCAGACAAAGGGAAGAGGGTGTGAAAGAGGCACAAGGGGTACAGAAAGAAGCAAGAGAGGTGCAGAAAGAAGCAAGAGAGTTGCTGAAAGAAACAGAAGATAACTGTAGAAACAAGAAACAGAGGTGCAGAAGGAGGGATTAGGGTTTAGAAAAAGGCAAGAGAAGTGCGGAAAGAAGCAACAGAGATGTAAACAAGGGGAACTGGTGTTTAGAAAATGGCATGAGGGGTGCAGAAAGAAGCAAGAGAGGTGCAGAAATAAATAAAAGAAGAGCAGAAAGAAGGAACAGAGGTACAGAATGAGGCAAGAGGGGTACAGAAAGAGGGAAGACGGGTACAGAAGCAACTAAGTGCATAAAGAAGCAACAGAGGTGTAGAAAGAGGCAAGAGGGGTACAAAAAGAGGGAAGAGAAGTATAGAAAGAGGCACAAGGGGTACATAAAGAAGCAAGAGATGTGCAGAAAGAAGTAACTGAGGTACAAAAAGAGGCAACAGGGAAAAAGAAAGAGGGAAGAGGGGTGAGAAAGAGGCAAGGGGTTACAGAAAGAAGCAAGCAAGAGAGCTGCAGAACGGAACAAAAGAAGTACAGAAATAAGGAACAGAGGTGCAGAAAGAGGCAATAGGGTTGCAGAAAGAAACAAAAGAACTGCTGAAAGAAGCAACAGTGGTGCAGAAAGAGGCAAGAAGAGTGCAGATAGAGGCAAGAGGGGTGCATAAAGTGGGAAGAGGGGTGTAGAAAGAGGCACAAGGGGTACGTACAGAAGCAAGAGATGTGCAGCAAGAAACAAAAGAAGTGGAGAAAGAAGGAACTGAGGTGCAAAAAGAGGTAACAGGGGTACAGAAAGAGGCAAGGGGGTACAGAAAGAAGCAAAAGAGCTGCAGAAAAAAACAAAATAAGTTCAGAAAAAAAGGAACAGAGGTGCAGAAAGAGGCATGAGGGATGCAAAAAGAAGCAAGAGAGGTGCATAAAGAAGCAACAGAGATGCAGAAAGGGGAAGTGAGGTGGAGAAAAAGGCAAGATGGATACAGAAAGAAACAAGAGAGATGTAGAAATAAACAAAAGAAGAGCCGAAAGAAGGTGCAGAAATCAATCAGTCAATCAATCATTACACTTATAAAGCGCGCTACTTACCCGTGAGGGTCTCAAGGCGCTGTAGGGAGGGGGTGCTGCTACTGCTCAAAGAGCCAGGTCTTGAGGAGTTTTCTGAAGGTGAGCAGGTCCTGGGTCTGCCGTAGGTGGGTAGGGAGGGTGTTCCAGGTCTTGGCGGTGAGGAAGGAGAAGGATATGCCGCTGGAGGTCATTCGTTGGATGCGGGGGATAGCGGCGAGTGCGAGTCTGGCCGGTGGGGGTGTAGAAGCTGAGTCAGCTGTTGAGGTAGGCTGGTCAGGTGTTGTGGAGTGCTTTTTGTTCGTGGTTGAGTAGTTTGAAGGTGATCCTCTTTTCGACGGGGAGCCAGTGTAGGTCTCTCAGGAGGAGGGTGATGTGGCTGCAGCGAGGGACGTTGAGGATCAGTCGGGCGGAGGTATTTTGAATGCGTTGAAGTCGTCTCAGGTGTTTGGCCTGGATACCTGAGTAGATTGCGTTAACCTAGTCTAACTTGCTGCCTACTCTTGGATTCCAGCTTCTTAGAGGCGTGCCTTTAGTGTGCTGTTACAGAACGTGTAGAAGGTGATTGACCAGTCCAGGAAGATGAGGGCTGATGTTTTGCCATTGTCTAGTTTGTTCCTGATGTCGTCTGTGGCTATGATGAGGGTTGACTTGGTGCTGTGGTTTTTTCGGAATCCGGACTGGGACGGGTCTAGTATGTTGTTGTCCTCGAGGTAGCGGGTCAGTTGCATGTTGATGACTTTCTCGATGACCTTCCCCGGGAACGGGAGCAGGGAGATGGGCTGGAAATTCTTGAGGTCCTGAGGATCCGCTTTGGGTTTTTTGAGGAGGGCGTTGATCCTGCCGTGCTTTCAGATTTCTGGAAAAGTGGCTGTCTCGATGGAGATGTTGATTACCTTCCGTAGTTGGGGTGCAATGGCTGCGTCTGCTTTGTTGAATATGTGCTGTGGGCAAGGGTCTGACGGTGATCCTGAAAGGATGGAGTTCATGATTTTGCGTGTTTCGTCGTCATTGATGTTGGTCCAGGAGGTCAGGTGGTTGAAGCAGGTGGTGTTCGCAGGGATGGTGGAGTCGGGCATAGTCGGGGCGGTCGTGGTGTTGAAGCTGTCATGGATATCAGCGATCTTGCGGTGGAAGAAGTTAGCCAGCAAGTCGCACAGTTCTTGTGAGGGCGGGATGTTATTGGTAGTGGCGCTGGAGTTGGAGAGTTCCTTAACGATGCTGAAGAGCTCTTTGCTGTTGTGTGCGTTGTTGTCCAGGTGGGCTTTGAAAGAAGATCTCTTGGCTAATCTGATGAGGTGGTGATGTCTGCGATGGCGTCTTTGTGGGCTGCGTAGCTGTCTGATTTTCGTTTGTGGAGCCATTTCTTCTCCACTTTCGGCATGCTTGTTTGGAGTTCCGGAGCTCTTTGGTGAACCAGGTAGCTTTCTTGCTGGTGTGGCTGTTGGAGGGTTTCTTGAGTGGGGCGAGGGAGTTGGCGCAGTCATTGATCCATTGTCTGAAGTTGGGTGCGGCGGTGTCTGGGTCAGTTGGGTCGGTGGGTGGGATCTGGGTGACAGTGGTGGTCAGCTGTTCTTCGGTGACATTGTTCCAGCAGTGGCGTGGCAGCTGTTTTGTGCAGTGGTGCATGGTGGCCTTCTAGTAGATGAAATGGATGCATCAGTGATCGATCCAGTGGAGTTCGATGGTGTGGTTGAAGTAGACGTGGGGCTTGTGGAGAAGATGGGGTCAAGCGTGTGACCCGTGGCGTAGGGGGGAGCGGTGATGAATTGACTGAGGCCAAGGTTGGCGAGGTTGTCAATCAGGGTGGCGGAGTTAGTGTTGTTGTTGTTCTCGAGGTGAAAGTTCAGGTCCTCACGGAGGATGTAGTCCGTGGAGGCGAGTGCATTGGTGCCAATGAGGTCGGCGATGGAGTCGCTGAACTGTAGCCTGGGTCCGGGGGGTCTGTAGATGAGGGTTCCTCTGAGGGTGGTGTTGGGGTCGGTGTGGATCTGGAATTGCAGGTATTCGTTGGTGCTGATGGTGTCATCTGCATGGGTGGAAACCTTTAGAGTGAACTTGTGTATGATGGCTATTCCTCCTCCAATTCCATTGGTATGGTCTCTGCAGGAGATCTTGTAACCGTCCAGGACGGCTATGGAAATGTCGGGTGCCAAGGAGTCGTGTGCCACCAGGTCTCGGTCAGGAAGGCAACATCTGGGGCAGAGGTGTCAAGCAGGTCCCAAAGCTCTACAGCATGTTTGCATGCGGAGCATGTGTTTAGGAGTATGCAGCGGAGGTGGTTGGGTCTGGTCCTTGGTGGTTTGGCGGTTCTGTCACAGGTGAAGCTGCAGGTGCATCAGGAGAAAGGTCCGTGGGTGTGATTCGGGGTGACCTGGAAGCAGGTGTGGTCTCGCCCCCGGCGTTGAGTGCGTGTAGGCTGTTGGCATCGTATCTGAGTCTAGCGTTGTGGCGGTCGTGGGGTCCAGGGGTTCTGGTGCTGGGCACGGACCATGCACGGACGGGTGCAGATGGGTTTGCCTTTGGCGCGCCTTTGGCCGCCAAAAGAAGGGGAGGTGGGAGGGAGGAGCAGCTGGGAGGGGGAGAACGGGGAATGGGAGCGGGAGGGTTGGGCCGCAGGGGATGTAGCGGCGGGAAACGGCAATGAAGACTCAAGGCAAGGGGGCGAGGGCAGGGATGTAGGGGAAGTGGTGGCGGGAGAGCAGATGGCAGGGGTGGCGAGGGGAAGAAGGCACAAGGGTATAGAAGCAAAATACCAATAAACAGGTCAGAAAGGCAGTAGAGTACAAAACAGTACACAAGGAGGTGACAGATAAACAGTAACAGGTGCAACAGTGACCAGTGAGCAGGTACAAACCTTCCCAGCAGCAACAATCACCTGGGAACAAACACGGGCACAGTCAGGTGGAGCTGCGCGGAGTGGGGAGCAACTGCCCTGGTAACGGTGTCAAGGGGTCGCTCTCACTGCCGCTCAGTCCAGCCATAATAAGGGGAGGTTAGAGGGAGGAGCAGCTGGGAGGGAGGAGAACAGCAAATGGAAGTGAGGGGGCGGGGCCTCAGGAGATGCAGCAACAGGAAATGGCAACGAAGACTCAAGGCAAGGGGGCAGGGCCGCAGAGGACGCAGCAGCGGGGGAGCGGATGGCAGGGGCGGCGAAGGGAACAGGGCGCAAAGGTATAGAAGCAAAATACCAACAAACAGGGCAGAAATGCAGTACAGTACAACACAGTACACAAGCAGGTGACAGGCAAACAGTAACAGGCGCAACAGTGACCAGTGAGCAGGAACAAACCTTCCCAGCAGCAGCAATCAGTTGGGAACAAACACGGGCACAGAGCAGAAGCAGAGGTGCAGAAGGAAGCAATAGTAGTGCAAAAAGAACCAACACAGTTGTAGAAAGAGGGAAGAGGGAGGCAGAAATAGGCAAGAGGGGTGCAGAAAGAAGCAAGAGATGTGCAGCAAGAAACAAAAGAGATGCAGAAAGAAGGAACAGAGGTGTTGAAAAAAGCAACAGGAGTGCAGAAAGGGGGAAGAGGGGTTGAGAAAGAGGCAAGGGGTACAGAAACAAGTGAGCATGCAGAAAGAAACAAAAGGAGTGCAGAAAGAAGGAACAGTGGTGCAGAAAAAGGCAAGAGGGGTGCAGAAAGAAACAAAAGAAGTGCAGAAAGAAACAACAAAGGTGCAGAAGGAAGCAAGAGAAGTGCAGAAAGGGAGAAGTGGGTTGGAGAAAGAGGCAAGAAGTATACAGAAAGAAACAAGAGAGGTGCAGAAAGAAACCAAAAAAGTGCCGAAAGAAGGAACGGAGCTGCAGAAAGACACAAGAGGAGTGCAGAAAGAAAACAGAGTGATGTGAAAGCGGCATGAGGGATACAGAAAGAAGCAAGATGCTTGCAGAAAGTAGCAAGAGTTACAAAAATAAACAAAAGAAGTGCAGAAAGAAGGAACTGCAGTTCAGAAAGAGGCAAGAGGGGTGCAGAAACTTTGAAGGAAGAGGGGTGCAGAAGAGGCACAAGGGTTGCAGAAAGAAGTAAACAGAGGTGCAGAAGGAAGCAGGAGAAGTGCAGAAAGAAGCAACAGAGGTGCAGAAAGAGGGATGAGGGGTGGAGAAAGAGGCAAGAGAAGTGCAGAAAGAAGCAGTAGAAATATAAAAAGGGGGAACAAGGGTTTGAGGAAGTGGCAAGAGGGGTGCAGAAGGAAGCAAGAGAGGTGCAGAAAGAAACAAAAGAAGTGCAGAAAGACAGAACTGAGGTGCAGAAAGAGGCAGGAGGAGTGCAGAAACAGGGAATATGGGTGCAGAAAGAAGCACAAGGGGTGCAGAAAGAAGCAAGAAAGGTGTAGAAAGAAGCAAGCGTAGTGCAGACAGAAGCAACAGAGGTGCAGAAAGAGGCAAGAGGGGTGCAAAAAGAGGGAGGAGTGGTACAGAAAGAGGCACAATAGGTACAGAAAGAAGCAAGAGATGTGCAGAAAGAAACAAAAGAGCAGAAAGAAGGACCAGAGGTGTAGAAATAGGCAACATCGGTGCAGAAAGAGGGAAGAGGGTGGCTAAAGAGACAAGGGGAGCAGAAAGAAGCATGAGAGCTGTAGAAAGAAACAAAAGAAGTACAGAAAAAAGGAACAAAGGTGCAGAAAGAGGCAAGAGGGATACAGAAAGAAGCAAAAGGGGTGCAGAAAGAAGCAAGAGGTACACAAAGAAAGAAAAGAAGTGCAGAAAGAAGGAACAGAGGTGCAGAAAGAGACACAAAGAGTTCAGAAGGAGGCTATAGTAGTGCAGAAAGAAGCAAGAGAGTTGCAGAAACAGGCAAGAGGCGTGCAAAAAGAGGGAAGATAGGTGCAGAAAGAGGCACTTGGGGTGCAGAAAGAAGCACGAGATGTGCAGAAAAAAACATAAGAAGTGTAGAAAAAAGGAACAGGGGTGCAGAAAGGGGCAACAGGGGTGCAGATAGAGGCAAGGGGGTACAGAAAGAAGCAGGAGAGCTGCAGAAAGAAACAGAAGAAGTGCAGAAAGAAGGAACAGCGGTGTAGAAAGAGGCAAGAGGGGTGCAGAAACTTTGAAGGAAGAGGGTGCAGAAGAGGCACAAGGGTTGTAGAAAGAAGGGAACAGAGGTGCAGAAAGAGGGATGAGGGGTGGAGAATGAGGCAAGAGAAGTGCAGAAAGAAGCAGTAGAAATATAAAAAGGGGGAACAGGGTTGGAGGAAGTGGCAAGAGGGGTGCTGAAAGAAGCAAGAGAGGTGCAGAAAGAAACAAAAGAAGTGCAGAAAGAAGAACCAGAGGTGTAGAAAGGGGCAACAGGGGTGCAGGAAGAGGGAAGAGGGTGGCGAAAGAGGCAAGGGGTGCAGAAAAAAGCAAAAGAAGTACAGAAAGAAGGACCAGAGGTGTAGAAAGGGGCAACAGGGGTGCAGAAAGAGGGAAGAGGGTGGCGAAAGATGCAAGGGGAGCAGAAAGAAGCATGAGAGCTGTAGAAAGAAACAAAAGAAGTACAGAAAAAAGGAACAAAGTTGCAGAAAGAGGCAAGAGGGATACAGAAAGATACAACAGGGGCGCATAAAGAAGCGAGAGGTGCACAAAGAAAGAAAAGAAGTGCAGAAAGAAGGAACAGAGGTGCAGAAAGAGACACAAAGAGTTCAGAAAGAGGCTAGAGTAGTGCAGAAAGAAGCAAAAGAGTTGCAGAAACAGGCAAGAGGTGTGCAAACAGAGGGAAGATGTGGTGCAGAAAGAGGCACTTGGGGTGCAGAAAGAACAAGAGATGTGCAGAAAGAAACAAAAGAAGTGTAGAAAAAATGAACAGAGGTGCAGAAAGGGGCAACAGGGGTGCAGAAAGAGTCAAGGGGGTACATAAAGAAGCAGTAGAGCTGCAGAAAGACACAGAAGAAGTGCAGAAAGAAGGAACAGAGGTGCAGAAAGTGGCACAAGGGTTGCAGAAAGAAGGACAAGGGATGCAGAACAAGGCAAAAGGGGTGCAGAAAGAAGTGAGACTTGCAGAAAGAAACAAAAGAAGTGCAGAAATAAGGAACAGAGGTGTAGAAAGAGGCGAGAGGGATGCAGGAAGAGGGGTGTGAAAGAGGCACAAGGGGTATAGAAAGAAGAAAGAGATGTTCAGAAAGAAGCAAAAGAGGTACAGAAAGAGGGAAGGGTGAGGAAAGAGACAAGAGAAGTGCAGAAAGAATCAACAGAGATACAGAAAGGGGGAAGAGGGGAGGGGAAATGTTAAGAGGGGTGCAGAAAGAAGCAAGAGAGTTGCAGAAAGAAACAAAAGAAGTAAAGAAGGAAGGAACAGAGGTGCATAAAGAGGCAGGAGGGGTGCAGAAGAAGGTAGAGGGGTGCAGAAAGAGGCAAGAGAGGTACAGAAAGAGGCAAAAGAGGTGCAGAAAGTAGAAGAGATTTGCAGAAAGAGGCAAGAGAAGTGCAGAAAAAGAAAGAACGGAGCAGAAAGATACAACAAAAATGCAGAAAGAGGCAAGAGAGGCACAGAAAGAAGCAAGAGTGGCTTGCACACCATTAGTACCAATTTAACACCCATATTTAGCAATAAATAACAGGTGACCATTCTAGGTTTGCAAAGGACCTTCCACCACGCTGTTACACTTGTCACTGCATTTTTTGTAACATTTGAGTCATTTGAGCTAGAAACAAGGCTTTTTTTGTTCAAATCTGAAGATTAGGCAGCAGATGATGGATTATGTGGCTAATGTGGAAAACGTATATTAGTGGGTAAGTCGGTGCAGCCAAACAGTTGCATATTTCAAGTGGCCCTGCTCATACCTCTCACTAGGTCCAGAAGTGCTCCTCAGTGATTCCTTCCTTTTTGTGTCTCATTGATTTCATAGTTTAGCCTCTATGGAAACGAGGAAGACTAAACTTAAGGTTACCACTCCACAACACAGACTACCATACCACATAATTCCTCTCCAATCTCACTTTACATAATTCCTATACACTAAATACCACATACTTTCTATCCACATAATTTCACTGCAAAACATACCACATAAGTCTACTAAACACAATGTACATCCACTCCAAAACCATTAGTAAAAAACATTTACATTTACACCGCCAATAGCTCTAACTATTCCAAATGCAATACCTATTACATTACAAATCCTTCTTTAACTGGTAGTCGTGTTTGCAGAGTGGTGAAAAAAGGCCGCTGGGCTTCCAACCAGTGCTCAGGAATTCAACTGCGTAGGACTTACAGGAGGTACCAGGAGGGCTTCTTGGGACCCAAAGTCCCTCAGGAGTAAAGTGGTCTTCATCCCCCAACCAGTACTGTGCCAGGTGGTGCATTTGCAGAGTGGTGGAGAAAGGTGGGGCGTGGCCTCTGGAGACCTCCTAGCAATCCCACTGTGTGGGACTTAGTGGAGGTAACAGGAGGGGTAGTTGGCCCCCAAGGACAACCTTGGAGGACAACTACCCCTCCTAGTACCTCAAGTAAGTCCCACACAGCAGCATTGCTAAGTTCTCAAAGCAGGTCATTCCCCCTTCCCCCACCACTCTGCAAAGCACTCCCTAGTGCACTCTTGGATGGGGATTAAAGTCCACTTCACTGCTGGGGGTACTTGGGGGCCAACTGGCCTACCTGATACCTCCACTCTGCCCCAGATAGTGAGATTGCTTATACGTGGACACAGGTCATGCCCTCTTTGTCCACCACTGTGCAAACACGCCTACTGGTGCGCTCTTGGTTGAGGGATGAAGTCCCTTTGCCTCCTGAAAGTTCCTGGGGCCAACCAGCCGACCAAGTACCTCCAGTAAGCCCCACAAAGCTGGATTGCTTAGAGTGGTCCGAGGCCATGCCCCCTTTTTACACCACTCTGAAAACGTGCCTCCTGTGATGTCACTGACCTTGTCATGAGTGATGTAATATGGGACATTATCAGCAGTGCATTGGGAAGGCGTGTGTTATTACGGATGAATTTCTCTGTTTTTTTACGAGTGAAATGTCAGACTAACTTTAACGTGCCTGAAACCTGTGGTTTTTTCAGTGAATACCTAAGGTTTTTTAAAGGCCTGAGAGTCCTGAAAACCAATGTGACTGATTATATTGTGTTTGCGGTGGCAAATTACCTGGGTGCCATCTGAAGTGTTAGAAGGAAATGTCTTAGGGACGGCAATTGACCCCACTGTATCAAAGACATTGCAGCGTAATATGGGAATATGCTAGCGTCTGATTTTAGATTATATTTTTAATATTACAACTGTTTTTAAAATGTATGTTTTAAATGTCTTTTATGGTAAAAATTTTACCGAAATAAAGATTCTTTGAGTTGAGTTGAAAGGCCAATTTCTAACTATAACGTCCCTGAAACCTGAGTTTTTTTCAGTGAATTTTATGTATGTATTCAATCTCCTCCCACTCTTACAAGGAAGGAATCAGCACTCAGGTTGTAGTTTGGAAGAATTTATTCTGCAAAGGTTGCAATCCACTCGTTTGGGCTCGTCCGAAACTTGATAACAATACAAAATGTAATTTAGCTTCCTTATTTAAATGTACAAATTCCTCCATTTGCCAACATTAACAAAGGACTACATATTCCAATAATCCGAAAAGCTGACGGTCATATTGGCCTGGTCACAATGCGAATATTCAGGAATTCATACAAGAAAGAAAAGAAAACAAGTGTTGATATGCACACAATGTCATTTCAGCACATCTTGCCCTGTGACCGCCACACCTGTATGTTCGTCAGCGTGACTTGTTCATAATAAACATACTTATGATTGCAAACATCAGCATAAACAATGGACTACACATTACTTTAAAGTGAAAGGCTGTCGGCCATATTGATCTAGGCACTTAGCATATTATAATGGTTCTTACACGAAAGAAAAGAAAAAAAAGGGTGTTAATATACACACAATATCCCTAAATAAAGTTCTAGCAATTATAGTTCCATTCCATTCACAGTTCATTTGAGATGTCATGAGTGATGTCACTGACCATGTCATGAATGATGTAATGTCTGAGGTGATAAGCAGTGCATTGAGGGGGAGTAAGGTATAGTTAGGTCAGGTAACTATAACTGCTGAAATTCACTGGTTTTGTACGAGTGAAATCTAACTATAATGTCCCTGTAAACTTAGTGTTTTGTAATGTTAAGTAAGATGCCTCTCACAATTGACGGTGGGGGAGTTGGCAGCAGGGCCTGGCCTGGCATTGGGATGCCCCCACCCAAGCTTGCTACTCCTGCCTCCCCTCCTTCTTGTCATCCATTGTCCAAGTCCATGCCCCTGCTCCCTCATTACAGCCCTGTGTGTCCGTTAGCCTGCCACTGGCCTTCCCACCTACTCTGAACAGTTAGCTTGCTGCCCCATCCACTTCCTCCCTATCCTCTGTTGTCTGAACCCATGTTGGTGTGCATGCCCCTGCTCCATCCTGTTTGCCCACCATGTTCCATGGACATGCCCCTCCTTTCTACCCTGAGTGTTCTGTTTAGCTGCCACTCCCCTCCCACCTGCCTAGCATTGTCAGATGACTGTAATCTGTCCCTGCCACCTACACCCTGCTTGTAAAAAAAATGTAAATTGATACTTGTATAGCGCACTACTCACCCGCAAGGGTCTCAAGGCGCTTGTAGGAATACCGCTGTGGAACCCATCCTGGCTTTCCCTGTGAGGCGCCAACTCCTGGGCACCCCCAAGGTTGAGGCCAGGCATCCTTAGCGTTGTGGTGGCCGTTGTGGAGATTAAGCAAGCTATTGCCCAGAGTTGCAGAGTGGGACTCAATGATTGGATTAGGCACCGAGGAGAGAATTATCAGGTCCGTGGAATTTTGAGCCAAAGACCCGCCGAGGCGGGGAATTGAACCGTGGTCCCGGGCTAGACCTCTGCATCAGGGTCTGCCGCTCTAACCATTGAGCCACACTTGTCCACGTTGCATACCCCTATCGCCTTCCTCCTGTCCACCATTGACCATTTTACTGCCACACCCTGCTGCTCCTCCTGCCTGCCCAGCATAGTCTGTTGTGAGTCCCCTTTTCCTGAACTCTGTTGTCTGTGCCCAGCTCCTATCCCTCCCTTCTACCCTTCATGGTCCTTACTGCATGCTCCTACCCCCTCCGTCTTGGCCATCATGGCCATTGTGCTGCCACTAACCCTCCCACTCGCCATGCATGGTCTTATGTGCTACCACAGCCCCTCCCACCTTTTTTGTGTGGTCAGCTAGCTGCCCCGGACCCCTCCTCCTTCCCTCCATGGTCTGTGTGTATGCCATAATAGTTTCACTGTTGCCCTCCACAGTGTGTTGTGCTTCTAGTGCCCATCCTCCCTGACTTCCATGGTCAGCTTGCTGATCCTGCCCTGCCCCCTTGCCCCCTGCCCTCTGTTTTCCATGTGCAGACCGCTATTCCTTCCCTACGGTCTTGTCTGTTCCATTGTAATGCCCCTGATCCCTTCCTGCTGCCCTTTATGGTCTGTTATGCTGCAGATTTCTCTTCTGTCTGGCCATTATGATCAGCTTGCTGCCATTGACTCTTTCCCCTCTGTTTTCTGTTGTACATGTTCATGGTCCTGTCCCCTCCCTATTGATTTCTAAGTATTGTTGTGCTGCACTGCCATCCTGCATGCCCTTTATGGTGTATCGTGCTGCTACAAAACCTGATGCCTGCCCTGTAAGGTCAGTTTGGTGCACCTGTCCATGTCGCTCCTGTCCTCTGTTATCCGTGTCCATGTCCCTACCTCAATTTCTCCTGCCTTCCATGATCCAATGTACCATACTTGCTAACAATTTGAACTTTGTAAGAGGGAGATATTGAAAGAAAACTGGGAAATTGATTTTCCCAATTGACTTACATTGAAAAAGAGGGGGTTGTAGACAAGAGACAGCCCATTTGGGCTTAAAAACATCGGGTGTTTCCCGGCTGAATTGAGTCTGTTGGCATCTATGGTTGTACTACCACTGCCTCTTCCTTCTGCCCACATTGATGTATTATATTGCCACAGCCTCTCTTGCCTGTCCTGCATTGTTGATTTGTTAGCCCTGCCCCCTTTCCACTGCCCTCCATAGGCTATTGAGCTGTCACTGATCTTCCTGCCTATCCAGTGTCGTCAATTTGTTGCCTTTGCACCCTCCTACCTGCCTTCAATTTTCCGAGTCAAAGCCTCTGACCTCTGCCTCTCAACAGTATCCTAATGCACAACTAGATTGCTAATATTCTGTGGGGCATATTCTCAAGCACTATCACTGAGTTAGCTGCACTTTATTGCAGCTAAAGTGGTGATAAATATATCGCCCTATTCACAAGATGGTGCTAACAGCTGATTTCACCAATTTACCTGCGATAGCAGCCACAAAAAAAATTGCCACAGATGACACCGGCAACTAACGCTAATGATATGCAGAGTAGGCGTTACACTGAAAAATCTGCAACAACACGACTTTGCAACTTTCTCAATGACCAGCCAGATCAGCGATAACATCCCAAAACATGCGATAAGGCGCATTAGCAGCAGACATTTAAAACCTGCTCTTACCTAGTGTAAAGTCGGATGACAACCTGCACCACACAAGGGAGCCCAGCCCAGAGCCCCACCTGAAGAACAACAGATGCCATGGAGCTACTGATCATGTAGCTCAGACACCCAAGAGGGCCACAACACACACCACCACCACCCCCAGGGACGCCACCCTCCCTAGGCCCCCCACCCCGGACAAAGGTATGTTTCATCAACTTTACAAAATCATGAACAAAACAATTTGCCTGATGTTGCACAATTACAACAATTAACATTTATGTGTGGTCATAAACAGGAGACTCATTCATTCATCTGAATTTCCAAATAAATCATTTTATTCAAATTAAACTCGAAACAACTATTTGGAAGAGTCATGGTAGGTCTTCTCTGGACAATCTGTAAGCCACAGCCTGCAAGTTAAAATTCAAGATAAGAAGGTGTGTCATGCGCTCATCAAAGGACAGAGAGAGAGAGATAGCGAAAGAGAGAGTGAAAGCAAGGGAGGGAGATAAAAAATTAAAAGAAGAGAGGGATAGAGAGATTAAGAGAGAGAGAGAAAGAGAGAGAAAAAGGGAGAAAGGGAGATAGAGAAGCAGTAAAAGGAAGGGAGGGAGAGAGCGCACCGACACTGTGGACCCAGACCTCAATGCTCACCTGCTGCCACCGGTGTGTCTCCAACCACGTGCCGGTATACACTGCAGTCCACCAGGTCCCTTATCTGAACCAGAGTCCAGATTTATGGATGGCACAGTTCACATAATTGCACACGTCATCATCTCTCGCCCGCCCCTGTGCACACAAGCTACTGCACTCCAGCCCCTCCCTCCTCCCAACGATGATTGTCGACCCCTGCACATCCAGGCCTCAATGCTCACCTTCCACCACCGGCGTGTCCCGAAGAGGGCCCACCTTGTGTCGGTGCAAGCTTCAAGCCCGGGCCCACGACCTTGGCAGCCTCCACATCATGCAACCCAGCACAGCGGGCCACCAGGTCACACATGTGATTCTGGGTCTTGATTTTGCAATGGCCGAGATCATATCAGTGCACACTGCATCATCACAGGCTGCACACTGGCTCAGCTCTCTAGGTGGCACTAACTCTGTGAACCTTGAGGCAATGCCACGTGGCGGTAGGCCTACACTGCGGTCCAGCAGGGCTCACACAAATCCTTACCAGTCCGGATCATCAGGACTGTGCATCATCACAGGCTGCACACCCGCTAGTCACTTAAGGTGCCCCTACCTCAGTGCACCGAAAGTCACGGTCCTGTGGCGGTAGGCCCGTGCCGGCCGCAGTGCATCCGGTGCCACCAAGTCTGTGCAACGCAAGTCACGCACCCTTTATGATTGAGAATCATGGTGCGGACGCCATCATGTCACCTCCGGCAGTGGGGAATGTGAAGTGGTAGGGCCATATGCCCTCATGCGTAAATAATAACCACACGGATGCACCCAGATAGAAAGTGGAAATGGCATCAATCATGTGCGCCCGGCCTTTTTTATTGGCAGGGTCACATGTTCTGTTATGCCTGTGCTGGATGGGTATGGTGTGGGTATAAACCAGCCCTCAGGGAGTGGTTGTGGCATGCTGAAATCTAGACCTTTGATCAGCAGATCACTACAGGGAAGAACTGGTAAATGTAGCGTTGTCGTCCCCCCTGTAAGCGTAAGTGGAGTGGGCTGGCCTGTACCAGTCCAGCATAGGGGTGTGAACTGTGACCACCGAGCTCTGGATGTGCTTCCGTCCTGGGCTGGACAAAGAAGTAACTAATGCACGTGTCTCTGTTGTAGTGTTGTTGCCACCCGGACAGCAATTGGTAATGTTGCACCCTGTGACTCAAGTACCACAACATGAGCAACATGAAAGTAAGGGGGAATCACTGACCCACCATTCATCCATACTGCCACACTTGAATGATCATAGACATGACACATCTGTTTGATTATGCATGTTTAATGCACATTCAGTGTAGTGTTGTAGCTGGAGCAGTGAGGGGCCATGCAATCCCCACTTTACATTGTTGGCCTGTGGAGGGCCAGCCGGGAAACATCACTTACAATGCAACTTTTACCACGCAGTGCCTTTACGACGCAACTTTTACAACACAAACCATTACAACGCATTGCGCTGGGGGCGCTCTAGGATAGGGAATAGGTTTAATTTACTGTCCAACACCTTCCCTACTATCCACGGGGACTGGAGTTGGAATAGTAAATTAAACTATTCACTATCCAGTGCCCCAAAGCACTATGCGTTGTAATGGTATGCGTTGTAAAACCCGCGTTGTAAAAGCATGCGATGTAAAAGCATGCATTGTAATGTCGTACATCCGGGCCAGCCAGAGTACTTAAAGGAAAGACAAGTTCATAGGAAGAGGAAGAGTTCAGTCCGCAGTCTGATTGCTGTATCATTGGTAACCAAACAGATTATGGTAGTCCATGTCACGGTCCAAGGTGAGTGTCGCAGAGTGTATTGGGGACAGTGGAAGGTGATGATGCAAAGAGCAGAACCAAGCCAAAAACAGGCCATATGGCAGAGATGAATGCTACTCCTTCCTTCTTGCCAGTAAGGCAGATGCATCCGCCTCTTTGTCCTCTGCTGTTTCATGTGCCTCACATGTGAGTGGTGGTGTTCTGTCTCCAGCACTGTGTGACAGTGACACCTCAGGGGATGGAGGTGGAATGTCTGCCTCACTGTGTGGCACTGACACTTCAGGGGGCGAAGATGTGGATGGAGTGATCGCAGCAGCATTCATCCGGGACAGGCTTTGTGGCAGCAATACCATGAGGAGGGTCTGCAGGGCATGGAGGAACCTCAGCTACCTCTCACTGGTGTGCAACCATGGCAGCTGCTCTTTCCACCTGCATCCACTCCATGTGCTCCATGATCCTCAGCATGTGTCCTAACTCCTGGGTGACTTCGCTGGAGCCACTCTGACTAGACAGTTGTTCTTGTCTCCGAGTAAGGAGTCCAGCGATGTCAGCCATGCATCATTGGAGAGCATGGAGCTGACTGTGGGTGTCCATCAGGGACTGTGAGCGGTCCCTGATGGGACTTAGACACCCACCTATGGCATCTAGTGTGGCTGCCATGCGTTCGAACCCTACCCGCACCTGTTTAGCCATCTTCTTCTGGCACCCCAACACACGGCGTTGGAAGGCCATGTGGTGTTCCTGGGAGTCCTGGAGGCAGCTGTGGTGGTGGGGGCTGCCTGCTGTGTGGTCTGTGCAGGGGGGTCTCCCCGATGCAGCTCAGCTGCCCTGCTCCTTGAGGTGGGTTGACGTAGCTTTCAATGAACTCGTGGAGGGTGTCATTGTCAAAGGTGTGGAGATCCTCTTCATCATCAGTGAAGAGAGGTTCGGTCTGCTATGTAGGAGCTGCTGGTTTTCCCTCTGCAATGTGAAAGGGAGATGCAGTTAAACATTGTGTTCACATGTATGTTGACTCATTGTGCATGTTTACATACAGACTGCATGACATGGTACATTGTGACCATTTGGGAGGAGCTGCCTATTTGATGCTGGACAGTGGACATTTCGACAACATTACAGATGTGTGTTTGTACTTGTACATTATCAACTCACATTTTCCTGCTGTGCCAAATGTGATTGGCCAGTTTCTACACTCAAGCGGCACCAGTTGTGTCCTCTGTTCTGTTGTGAACGAGTTACGGTTTTTACCACATTGTTGACAATTTTGAAGTGCTCTGCATGTTATATGTGTGTCCTGCATTTTGGGAGAGTCACCCCTGCTGCTCTGATTTTCCTGCTCCTTATCTCTTTCATGAGGTGTGCCTTTGACTTCTGCACTTATACAGTGCAGAGATGTTGCAGACTTGGGTACATTGGGCTCTTGGTGGGAGTTGGGAGTCTGTGGCATGGTTTTCCAGAGATGTGTTGTTGATTTCAGGGGTTGTTTGTGCACATGGATGTGTCAGAGTGTGACCTGCTCCTTTACAGATGTGGTCCACATTCAGCCACCTCAGTTTTGTGGCATGCAACATTTCATGATATATTGACTGCATCAATGCTATTCATCATTCTGTGTCACTTGCATTGTCAGTGTTGCTCACAGACACACCACTTTGCTGGGTTTCACACATGTGCATGGGTTGGTTTAGAGATTGGTAGTGTGTGGGAAGGGCTCCCTCTGGGCACATAGTCGATGGGGGCCTACTTGCAGTTTCTAGGTTTGCTGCAGTGTGCCAAGGAGGGTCAGGGGCATGCTCTAGAATCATTGTGGGTGTGTACTGTGCTATACCTAATTGTGCATGTGTGCCATTGTGCCCATCTCCCCCGTTCCTCCAGAGTCTGTTCGTTACTCACGCTGTTGCTGTTGTGTCAGGTCATATTGAGCAGTGTCAGGCCCCCGACTCCTGCCACCGTCTCCACACTGATGACTGTGGACACCATTTCCTCCATCTCATCCAGCTCCCCCTGTGGTATAGGACTCCCACCTCCAGTCTGTATTGCTGCCTTCTGGTTGTTGGCGAGTTTCTGCTTGGTTTTGCACTTCCCATCATACCAGCACCTCTTCCATTGTCCTCCTCAGTACTCCGACTGCATTCACCTTGTCCACGATGGACTGCCATATTCTATTTTTTGTTGCCAATGACACAGTGGAGGTGACGAACAGTAGTTGATGGTGTTCTATCACCTGTGTTATCAGGATCCTGTTTTCCTGTGGAGTGAACCGCCTCTTCCTCTTCTTCTTGTCCTTGCCCTTCCCAGACCCTGAGGTCCCAGGCTGGGTCTCCGTGGGGCTTTTTTTGTTTCCGGTTGTCCTCTGTACTACCTCCATTGTGCTTCGCAGTTGTTTTGGTTTTGTTTGTGGTTTTTTTTCTACTTTTAAAGGGATTTTCCCCGCCTGACATGTGTGAATTTCTGGCCTGGCAAAGATTATCACTGATTTTTTTATCGCTGTTGGGCCCACCGCAAATGTTTACACATTGGAGTTTAGACTTTTACCGCCGTCCCGGTGACTTTATCGCTGACATTTGACGCGTTATCGGGAACATATTGCATGTTACCGCGGTGTTGTGAATAGGACGTTAACACAGAGTTATTTTCTCATGATAGACGGCGATATGAAACATTGCGTTAGACGATTTGGCAATGATTATTGCATGTTCTTGAGAATGTCCCACTATATTTATTTCAAAAGTTTGGCACACCTGACGTCATCTTGATGTAATCAAAACTGTTATACGTACAACATTTCCTTTAGAAATTATAGAAATGAGAGGGTCTTATTTGCAGCAGAATTATGGTTAGTGCTCTAAAAAACAAAAATGAGGACATATTTTCTGAGTTCTCAAAAAGCGGCAAAGCACTTTTAAATTATTTGTTACAGCTATGTTTTTTTATCCAGTTGACCACTTGATTAAATGTTGCACTTAGAGGAGAGGATGTAGTGTTACTTCCAGAGCAGCAGACTATGCAACTGGGGAACCAATTTGGAGTTTCTGCTTCAGCTCGACATTCTGTGACTCTGGTCAAATCACTTAATCTCCCCATGCCTACAACCAAAATTAATTTGTCCTTTTGTGATGTAACCAATGCTCATGTAAAGCCTTCCAATACTTATCAGTCTGCACCATATAAAACTGGAAAACAACAAAAAATAAAAAGTGCTTTACACACTTCTGTCATTGGGCTATACATGGGCTACATCTGGGTGATATTTATGCTACATTTGGGCTCTTTTTTCTCTGGTGGCCATCTTGGGAGACTTCAATTCAATTCAATAAACTTTATTCGATCTGATTTAGAAACATTGGGGCATATTCACAAGCCCCTATTGCTACCATAATGTTAATTTCAGTGACGTTGTTGTGGCGATAGGGGCCTCGTCTTATTCACAAGGCAGCGTTAAGCCAGTTAACGTGGCTTAACGCTGCCTTGTGAATAAGGTCCCTTTCACGCTATGCTTAGGGTGAAAGGAGAGTGCAGTGGGTGTTGTGGTGGGCGTTCCATCGCAACAACCATTGATTTTTACCCGGCCACCTATTCACAAGGGCAGCGTAAATAGGAGGTAGCGCCAAAATTAAGACCAGGAAAACCCTTCCTGTATATAAAAAAAACTTTTTTTACAATGCCGGTTTGTAACGTACATGTGTGCTGCAGGAAGTAGCACACATGTAAGTTGCAAACTGGCATTTTAGATTTGTTCATGTACAGGAAGGGACACCTTCCTGTACATAAAGAAACCTCTCTGCTTGCCGACACCCTTGCACTCTGGTGCAAGGGTGCCTGCATTGGTGCTAAGTTGTGAAATTTAGCACCATCGCAGGGAGAAACGCAAGCCTGCACCATATCCTTGTGAATATGGTGCAGCCTTGCGTTTCAGAAGTGGGGAGAGAGGCGTTAAGCCAAGATGGCTAACGCCTCTCTCTGTCACTTCCTTGTGAATATCCCCATAGTTCATAAAAGAGTACATAAAAACAGTAAATCTGCTTTCTTAATACAATACAATGAGAATTAATTAAAATCAGTATGTAAAAACGGATGTTACAAAGCCTGGCTCAGAGCAACTTCAGTTTAACAGAATATTAAAGTTCAATCTCAAGTACTTTGTGCAAACCACGCAATAAGGGGTCCAAGTAAGATGCAACGCAGACCATTCTGCAAAATAAAAAACTGCAAAAAAAACATGAAATAAAAAGTGTTTTGCACACTTCTGTCACTGGGCTATACGTGGTTTACATCTGGGTGATATTTGTGCTATATTTGGGCTGTTTTCTCTCTGATGGCCATCTTGGGATACTTATTTGTTATGAAGTTTCCTAACTTCCTCATTTACTGCAATCTCCTCAGTAGGAAATGCTTTCAGTTTTTTACTTTGATTCCATCAAGAAGGCAATCAGATGTGTCACACGTTTGCCATCAATTCAGGATGTTTGCACCTAATTTTCAACATTCAACAAGAAGAAACAGCTCTTCACAGCGGGTCCAGCGCCAGAGTACGGTATTGGAGTATCCCTCCCACACAAGCTCTTTCCGAGGTGAGCGAAACTAAGCTTTCTATGCTGAAGAGGTCATGTGTGTATACCAACTTTTTATACTAATTGCAGCATTAACATGTTCCAAAACTAATCGGGCCAGGAACTTCTATAAGTTAACTATGTCGGAAGAGAAAACCCCAGTGAGAAACCTAACCAATATTGTGTGCCAGTAAGCAAAATCAACGTCAATCTTCTGACTGAGGCTAAGAAATTAAATGCACTGAACCACTACAAAGTGTCAATTTATCAGATCACTGTGAACCACTCAAAGCTGCGCCGGAGCAATTTTCAGCCACATTTGGATATTTGCTGCCAAACAAACACTGCTCCAATCAGAAAAACTTCAATTACGAAACAAAGTGAGACCAATAAATCACTGTATCAATGGGCCTCGAGCTGGAGCAGCAAGCACACCGTGACGGCGGACTGTGAATCTCTTGTGAAACTCTGTACCTAGCTTTTCATGCAAAGAGTGGTACGGAACTTTAATCATAGAATAATTTGTTTGCAACTTGCTATTTAGGAATTGCAAGTCGCAATTAGGTAGGGGCGTTCCCTTCCTAATTGCATCTGCAATGCAATGTGTGAATGGTTTGTGACCGCAATTGCATGACTGTTTGGATGGCCCGAGAGGGTCGACCAAACAGTCATTGTGCACTTGGGAGTGGGCATACCACTCCTCTGCCCTGCTACCTGAGCAGAGCAGCCACGTCCACCCATCTGCCCGCAAATGAAACATAAAATGAGAATAACTTAAAGTTATTATGTTATTATATTTCCTTTACTCTGCTAAAAAGCAGTGGGGTGACGCTCTTCCACCATAGCGAAGTAGCCACTAATGGGGGCTAACACTCCCAGCCAGTGCTGGCCCTAGCACTGTTAACACACGGTGCAACAGTCTTTTTTGGCGCGTCCCCCATTTCCTCCTTCTCCATAAATTCCCTCACTACCACTCACCAACAATGAACCTCATTTCTCTATAGCACCTTTCTGGCAAGCATTTCATTTTTTTTAGCTCTACTCATAATTTACTCACACTCAGTTCTATGATCTGCATGGTACACATTCTTTGTAGCAGGCACATTAACCATCTGTGCTGTGTGGGTGGCAGGAGTGCCCATGTGAGTGCATGGTGAGCGATGCAAGAGTGTGAGAGTGTGGTAAGAGAAGTGAGCTCTCCACACCACTGGAGTCAAGCTATCCTGGCTGATGACGGCTGATAGCCAGAAACCGGTCCTAGGATGCTTGATTCCGGTCCAGGAAAGACATGGCTTGGCAGTTCGGCTGGACTGTTCCCATGAGGCACAGGGTCAAGGCTGATTTGCATATGGCCATTTCTGAACTGGGGTGGTGTGGAGTGCAATAAAACGATTGATTAGGCCCAGATATCTGTACTGGGGTGAATGTATGACTTTGTTCTGCATTCTGTCAGCCAACTGTTGTTTTTGCATTTGTCATCCCGAGTGGGATGGGTATGCTCAGACGTGAGTCCTGTGCTCTCCACACCACTGGAGTCAAGCTATCCTGGCTGGTGACGGCTGATAGCCGGAAACTGCTCCTAGGATGCTTGATTCCGGTCCAGGAAAGACATGGCTCAGCAGTTCAGGCTGGATTGTTCAACTTTTGAGCAACTTGATTGAGCAACTGCCCTGGTAACGGTGTCAATCGGTCGCTCTCACTGCCGCTCAGTCCAGCCATAATAAGGGGAGGTTAGAGGGAGGAGCAGCTGGGAGGGAGGAGAACAGCAAATGGAAGTGAGGGGGCAGGGCCTCAGGAGATGCAGCAACAGGAAATG
Source organism: Lissotriton vulgaris (assembly GCF_964263255.1). Classification (NCBI taxonomy): domain Eukaryota; kingdom Metazoa; phylum Chordata; class Amphibia; order Caudata; family Salamandridae; genus Lissotriton; species Lissotriton vulgaris. The sequence continues at coordinate 1,502,319,111 of NC_141685.1, read as the reverse complement.
GCAAAGAAGACTCAAGGCAAGGGGGCAGGGCCGCAGAGGACGCAGCAGCGGGAGAGCAAATGGCAGGGGCGGCGAGGGGAACAGGGCGCAAAGGTATAGAAGCAAAATACCAACAAACAGGGCAGAAATGCAGTACAATACAACACAGTACACAAGCAGGTGACAGGCAAACAGTAACAGGTGCAACAGTGACCAGTGAGCAGGAACAAACCTTCCCAGCAGCAGCAATCAGTTGGGAACAAACACGGGCACAGAGCAGAAGCAGAGGTGCAGAAGGAAGCAATAGTAGTGCAGAAAGAACCAACACAGTTGTAGAAAGAGGGAAGAGGGAGGCAGAAATAGGCAAGAGGGGTGCAGAAAGAAGCAAGAGATGTGCAGCAAGAAACAAAAGAGATGCAGAAAGAAGGAACAGAGGTGTTGAAAAAAGCAACAGGAGTGCAGAAAGGGGGAAGAGGGGTTGAGAAAGAGGCAAGGGGTACAGAAACAAGTGAGCATGCAGAAAGAAACAAAAGGAGTGCAGAAAGAAGGAACAGTGGTGCAGAAAAAGGCAAGAGGGGTGCAGAAAGAAACAAAAGAAGTGCAGAAAGAAACAACAAAGGTGCAGAAGGAAGCAAGAGAAGTGCAGAAAGGGAGAAGTGGGTTGGAGAAAGAGGCAAGAAGTATACAGAAAGAAACAAGAGAGGTGCAGAAAGAAACCAAAAAAGTGCCGAAAGAAGGAACGGAGCTGCAGAAAGACACAAGAGGAGTGCAGAAAGAAAACAGAGTGATGTGAAAGCGGCATGAGGGATACAGAAAGAAGCAAGATGCTTGCAGAAAGTAGCAAGAGTTACAAAAATAAACAAAAGAAGTGCAGAAAGATGGAACTGCAGTTCAGAAAGAGGCAAGAGGGGTGCAGAAACTTTGAAGGAAGAGGGGTGCAGAAGAGGCACAAGGGTTGCAGAAAGAAGTAAACAGAGGTGCAGAAGGAAGCAGGAGAAGTGCAGAAAGAAGCAACAGAGGTGCAGAAAGAGGGATGAGGGGTGGAGAAAGAGGCAAGAGAAGTGCAGAAAGAAGCAGTAGAAATATAAAAAGGGGGAACAAGGGTTTGAGGAAGTGGCAAGAGGGGTGCAGAAGGAAGCAAGAGATGCAGAAAGAAACAAAAGAAGTGCAGAAAGACAGAACTGAGGTGCAGAAAGAGGCAGGAGGAGTGCAGAAACAGGGAATATGGGTGCAGAAAGAAGCACAAGGGGTGCAGAAAGAAGCAAGAAAGGTGTAGAAAGAAGCAAGCGTAGTGCAGACAGAAGCAACAGAGGTGCAGAAAGAGGCAAGAGGGGTGCAAAAAGAGGGAGGAGTGGTACAGAAAGAGGCACAAGAGGTACAGAAAGAAGCAAGAGATGTGCAGAAAGAAACAAAAGAGCAGAAAGAAGGACCAGAGGTGTAGAAATAGGCAACATCGGTGCAGAAAGAGGGAAGAGGGTGGCTAAAGAGACAAGGGGAGCAGAAAGAAGCATGAGAGCTGTAGAAAGAAACAAAAGAAGTACAGAAAAAAGGAACAAAGGTGCAGAAAGAGGCAAGAGGGATACAGAAAGAAGCAAAAGGGGTGCAGAAAGAAGCAAGAGGTACACAAAGAAAGAAAAGAAGTGCAGAAAGAAGGAACAGAGGTGCAGAAAGAGACACAAAGAGTTCAGAAGGAGGCTATAGTAGTGCAGAAAGAAGCAAGAGAGTTGCAGAAACAGGCAAGAGGCGTGCAAAAAGAGGGAAGATAGGTGCAGAAAGAGGCACTTGGGGTGCAGAAAGAAGCACGAGATGTGCAGAAAAAAACATAAGAAGTGTAGAAAAAAGGAACAGGGGTGCAGAAAGGGGCAACAGGGGTGCAGATAGAGGCAAGGGGGTACAGAAAGAAGCAGGAGAGCTGCAGAAAGAAACAGAAGAAGTGCAGAAAGAAGGAACAGCGGTGTAGAAAGAGGCAAGAGGGGTGCAGAAACTTTGAAGGAAGAGGGTGCAGAAGAGGCACAAGGGTTGTAGAAAGAAGGGAACAGAGGTGCAGAAAGAGGGATGAGAGGTGGAGAATGAGGCAAGAGAAGTGCAGAAAGAAGCAGTAGAAATATAAAAAGGGGGAACAGGGTTGGAGGAAGTGGCAAGAGGGGTGCTGAAAGAAGCAAGAGAGGTGCAGAAAGAAACAAAAGAAGTGCAGAAAGAAGAACCAGAGGTGTAGAAAGGGGCAACAGGGGTGCAGGAAGAGGGAAGAGGGTGGCGAAAGAGGCAAGGGGTGCAGAAAAAAGCAAAAGAAGTACAGAAAGAAGGACCAGAGGTGTAGAAAGGGGCAACAGGGGTGCAGAAAGAGGGAAGAGGGTGGCGAAAGATGCAAGGGGAGCAGAAAGAAGCATGAGAGCTGTAGAAAGAAACAAAAGAAGTACAGAAAAAAGGAACAAAGGTGCAGAAAGAGGCAAGAGGGATACAGAAAGATACAAAAGGGGCGCATAAAGAAGCGAGAGGTGCACAAAGAAAGAAAAGAAGTGCAGAAAGAAGGAACAGAGGTACAGAAAGAGACACAAAGAGTTCAGAAAGAGGCTAGAGTAGTGCAGAAAGAAGCAAAAGAGTTGCAGAAACAGGCAAGAGGTGTGCAAACAGAGGGAAGATGTGGTGCAGAAAGAGGCACTTGGGGTGCAGAAAGAACAAGAGATGTGCAGAAAGAAACAAAAGAAGTGTAGAAAAAATGAACAGAGGTGCAGAAAGGGGCAACAGGGGTGCAGAAAGAGTCAAGGGGGTACATAAAGAAGCAGGAGAGCTGCAGAAAGACACAGAAGAAGTGCAGAAAGAAGGAACAGAGGTGCAGAAAGTGGCACAAGGGTTGCAGAAAGAAGGACAAGGGATGCAGAACAAGGCAAAAGGGGTGCAGAAAGAAGTGAGACTTGCAGAAAGAAACAAAAGAAGTGCAGAAATAAGGAACAGAGGTGTAGAAAGAGGCGAGAGGGATGCAGGAAGAGGGGTGTGAAAGAGGCACAAGGGGTATAGAAAGAAGAAAGAGATGTTCAGAAAGAAGCAAAAGAGGTACAGAAAGAGGGAAGGGTGAGGAAAGAGACAAGAGAAGTGCAGAAAGAATCAACAGAGATACAGAAAGGGGGAAGAGGGGAGGGGAAATGTTAAGAGGGGTGCAGAAAGAAGCAAGAGAGTTGCAGAAAGAAACAAAAGAAGTAAAGAAGGAAGGAACAGAGGTGCATAAAGAGGCAGGAGGGGTGCAGAAGAAGGTAGAGGGGTGCAGAAAGAGGCAAGAGAGGTACAGAAAGAGGCAAAAGAGGTGCAGAAAGTAGAAGAGATTTGCAGAAAGAGGCAAGAGAAGTGCAGAAAAAGAAAGAACGGAGCAGAAAGATACAACAAAAATGCAGAAAGAGGCAAGAGAGGCACAGAAAGAAGCAAGAGTGGCTTGCACACCATTAGTACCAATTTAACACCCATATTTAGCAATAAATAACAGGTGACCATTCTAGGTTTGCAAAGGACCTTCCACCACGCTGTTACACTTGTCACTGCATTTTTTGTAACATTTGAGTCATTTGAGCTAGAAACAAGGCTTTTTTTGTTCAAATCTGAAGATTAGGCAGCAGATGATGGATTATGTGGCTAATGTGGAAAACGTATATTAGTGGGTAAGTCGGTGCAGCCAAACAGTTGCATATTTCAAGTGGCCCTGCTCATACCTCTCACTAGGTCCAGAAGTGCTCCTCAGTGATTCCTTCCTTTTTGTGTCTCATTGATTTCATAGTTTAGCCTCTATGGAAACGAGGAAGACTAAACTTAAGGTTACCACTCCACAACACAGACTACCATACCACATAATTCCTCTCCAATCTCACTTTACATAATTCCTATACACTAAATACCACATACTTTCTATCCACATAATTTCACTGCAAAACATACCACATAAGTCTACTAAACACAATGTACATCCACTCCAAAACCATTAGTAAAAAACATTTACATTTACACCGCCAATAGCTCTAACTATTCCAAATGCAATACCTATTACATTACAAATCCTTCTTTAACTGGTAGTCGCGTTTGCAGAGTGGTGAAAAAAGGCCGCTGGGCTTCCAACCAGTGCTCAGGAATTCAACTGCGTAGGACTTACAGGAGGTACCAGGAGGGCTTCTTGGGACCCAAAGTCCCTCAGGAGTAAAGTGGTCTTCATCCCCCAACCAGTACTGTGCCAGGTGGTGCATTTGCAGAGTGGTGGAGAAAGGTGGGGCGTGGCCTCTGGAGACCTCCTAGCAATCCCACTGTGTGGGACTTAGTGGAGGTAACAGGAGGGGTAGTTGGCCCCCAAGGACAACCTTGGAGGACAACTACCCCTCCTAGTACCTCAAGTAAGTCCCACACAGCAGCATTGCTAAGTTCTCAAAGCAGGTCATTCCCCCTTCCCCCACCACTCTGCAAACGCACTCCCTAGTGCACTCTTGGATGGGGATTAAAGTCCACTTCACTGCTGGGGGTACTTGGGGGCCAACTGGCCTACCTGATACCTCCACTCTGCCCCAGATAGTGAGATTGCTTATACGTGGACACAGGTCATGCCCTCTTTGTCCACCACTGTGCAAACACGCCTACTGGTGCGCTCTTGGTTGAGGGATGAAGTCCCTTTGCCTCCTGAAAGTTCCTGGGGCCAACCAGCCGACCAAGTACCTCCAGTAAGCCCCACAAAGCTGGATTGCCTAGAGTGGTCCGAGGCCATGCCCCCTTTTTACACCACTCTGAAAACGTGCCTCCTGTGATGTCACTGACCTTGTCATGAGTGATGTAATATGGGACATTATCAGCAGTGCATTGGGAAGGCGTGTGTTATTACGGATGAATTTCTCTGTTTTTTTACGAGTGAAATGTCAGACTAACTTTAACGTGCCTGAAACCTGTGGTTTTTTCAGTGAATACCTAAGGTTTTTTAAAGGCCTGAGAGTCCTGAAAACCAATGTGACTGATTATATTGTGTTTGCGGTGGCAAATTACCTGGGTGCCATCTGAAGTGTTAGAAGGAAATGTCTTAGGGACGGCAATTGACCCCACTGTATCAAAGACATTGCAGCGTAATATGGGAATATGCTAGCGTCTGATTTTAGATTATATTTTTAATATTACAACTGTTTTTAAAATGTATGTTTTAAATGTCTTTTATGGTAAAAATTTTACCGAAATAAAGATTCTTTGAGTTGAGTTGAAAGGCCAATTTCTAACTATAACGTCCCTGAAACCTGAGTTTTTTTCAGTGAATTTTATGTATGTATTCAATCTCCTCCCACTCTTACAAGGAAGGAATCAGCACTCAGGTTGTAGTTTGGAAGAATTTATTCTGCAAAGGTTGCAATCCACTCGTTTGGGCTCGTCCGAAACTTGATAACAATACAAAATGTAATTTAGCTTCCTTATTTAAATGTACAAATTCCTCCATTTGCCAACATTAACAAAGGACTACATATTCCAATAATCCGAAAAGCTGACGGTCATATTGGCCTGGTCACAATGCGAATATTCAGGAATTCATACAAGAAAGAAAAGAAAACAAGTGTTGATATGCACACAATGTCATTTCAGCACATCTTGCCCTGTGACCGCCACACCTGTATGTTCGTCAGCGTGACTTGTTCATAATAAACATACTTATGATTGCAAACATCAACATAAACAATGGACTACACATTACTTTAAAGTGAAAGGCTGTCGGCCATATTGATCTAGGCACTTAGCATATTATAATGGTTCTTACACGAAAGAAAAGAAAAAAAAGGGTGTTAATATACACACAATATCCCTAAATAAAGTTCTAGCAATTATAGTTCCATTCCATTCACAGTTCATTTGAGATGTCATGAGTGATGTCACTGACCATGTCATGAATGATGTAATGTCTGAGGTGATAAGCAGTGCATTGAGGGGGAGTAAGGTATAGTTAGGTCAGGTAACTATAACTGCTGAAATTCACTGGTTTTGTACGAGTGAAATCTAACTATAATGTCCCTGTAAACTTAGTGTTTTGTAATGTTAAGTAAGATGCCTCTCACAATTGATGGTGGGGGAGTTGGCAGCAGGGCCTGGCCTGGCATTGGGATGCCCCCACCCAAGCTTGCTACTCCTGCCTCCCCTCCTTCTTGTCATCCATTGTCCAAGTCCATGCCCCTGCTCCCTCATTACAGCCCTGTGTGTCCGTTAGCCTGCCACTGGCCTTCCCACCTACTCTGAACAGTTTGCTTGCTGCCCCATCCACTTCCTCCCTATCCTCTGTTGTCTGAACCCATGTTGGTGTGCATGCCCCTGCTCCATCCTGTTTGCCCACCATGTTCCATGGACATGCCCCTCCTTTCTACCCTGAGTGTTCTGTTTAGCTGCCACTCCCCTCCCACCTGCCTAGCATTGTCAGATGACTGTAATCTGTCCCTGCCACCTACACCCTGCTTGTAAAAAAAATGTAAATTGATACTTGTATAGCGCACTACTCACCCGCAAGGGTCTCAAGGCGCTTGTAGGAATACCGCTGTGGAACCCATCCTGGCTTTCCCTGTGAGGCGCCAACTCCTGGGCACCCCCAAGGTTGAGGCCAGGCATCCTTAGCGTTGTGGTGGCCGTTGTGGAGATTAAGCAAGCTATTGCCCAGAGTTGCAGAGTGGGACTCAATGATTGGATTAGGCACCGAGGAGAGAATTATCAGGTCCGTGGAATTTTGAGCCAAAGACCCGCCGAGGCGGGGAATTGAACCGTGGTCCCGGGCTAGACCTCTGCATCAGGGTCTGCCGCTCTAACCATTGAGCCACACTTGTCCACGTTGCATACCCCTATCGCCTTCCTCCTGTCCACCATTGACCATTTTACTGCCACACCCTGCTGCTCTTCCTGCCTGCCCAGCATAGTCTGTTGTGAGTCCCCTTTTCCTGAACTCTGTTGTCTGTGCCCAGCTCCTATCCCTCCCTTCTATCCTTCATGGTCCTTACTGCATGCTCCTACCCCCTCCGTCTTGACCATCATGGCCATTGTGCTGCCACTAACCCTCCCACTCGCCATGCATGGTCTTATGTGCTACCACAGCCCCTCCCACCTTTTTTGTGTGGTCAGCTAGCTGCCCGGACCCCTCCTCCTTCCCTCCATGGTCTGTGTGTATGCCATAATAGTTTCACTGTTGCCCTCCACAGTGTGTTGTGCTTCTAGTGCCCATCCTCCCTGACTTCCATGGTCAGCTTGCTGATCCTGCCCTGCCCCCTTGCCCCCTGCCCTCTGTTTTCCATGTGCAGACCGCTATTCCTTCCCTACGGTCTTGTCTGTTCCATTGTAATGCCCCTGATCCCTTCCTCCTGCCCTTTATGGTCTGTTATGCTGCAGATTTCTCTTCTGTCTGGCCATTATGGTCAGCTTGCTGCCATTGACTCTTTCCCCTCTGTTTTCTGTTGTACATGTGCATGGTCCTGTCCCCTCCCTATTGATTTCTAAGTATTGTTGTGCTGCACTGCCATCCTGCATGCCCTTTAAGGTGTATTGTGCTGCTGCAAAACCTGATGCCTGCCCTGTAAGGTCAGTTTGGTGCACCTGTCCATGTCGCTCCTGTCCTCTGTTATCCGTGTCCATGTCCCTACCTCAATTTCTCCTGCCTTCCATGATCCAATGTACCATACTTGCTAACAATTTGAACTTTGTAAGAGGGAGATATTGAAAGAAAACTGGGAAATTGATTTTCCCAATTGACTTACATTGAAAAAGAGGGGGTTGTAGACAAGAGACAGCCCATTTGGGCTTAAAAACATCGGGTGTTTCCCGGCTGAATTGAGTCTGTTGGCATCTATGGTTGTACTACCACTGCCTCTTCCTTCTGCCCACATTGATGTATTATATTGCCACAGCCTCTCTTGCCTGTCCTGCATTGTTGATTTGTTAGCCCTGCCCCCTTTCCACTGCCCTCCATAGGCTATTGAGCTGTCACTGATCTTCCTGCCTATCCAGTGTCGTCAATTTGTTGCCTTTGCACCCTCCTACCTGCCTTCAATTTTCCGAGTCAAAGCCTCTGACCTCTGCCTCTCAACAGTATCCTAATGCACAACTAGATTGCTAATATTCTGTGGGGCATATTCTCAAGCACTATCACTGAGTTAGCTGCACTTTATTGCAGCTAAAGTGGTGATAAATATATCGCCCTATTCACAAGATGGTGCTAACAGCTGATTTCACCAATTTACCTGCGATAGCAGCCACAAAAAAAATTGCCACAGATGACACCGGCAACTAACGCTAATGATATGCAGAGTAGGCGTTACACTGAAAAATCTGCAACAACACGACTTTGCAACTTTCTCAATGACCAGCCAGATCAGCGATAACATCCCAAAACATGCGATAAGGCGCGTTAGCAGCAGACATTTAAAACCTGCTCTTACCTAGTGTAAAGTCGGATGACAACCTGCACCACACAAGGGAGCCCAGCCCAGAGCCCCACCTGAAGAACAACAGATGCCATGGAGCTACTGATCATGTAGCTCAGACACCCAAGAGGGCCACAAGACACACCACCACCACCCCCAGGGACGCCACCCTCCCTAGGCCCCCCACCCCGGACAAAGGTATGTTTCATCAACTTTACAAAATCATGAACAAAACAATTTGCCTGATGTTGCACAATTACAACAATTAACATTTATGTGTGGTCATAAACAGGAGACTCATTCATTCATCTGAATTTCCAAATAAATCATTTTATTCAAATTAAACTCGAAACAACTATTTGGAAGAGTCATGGTAGGTCTTCTCTGGACAATCTGTAAGCCACAGCCTGCAAGTTAAAATTCAAGATAAGAAGGTGTGTCATGCGCTCATCAAAGGACAGAGAGAGAGAGATAGCGAAAGAGAGAGTGAAAGCAAGGGAGGGAGATAAAAAATTAAAAGAAGAGAGGGATAGAGAGATTAAGAGAGAGAGAGGAAGAGAGAGAAAAAGGGAGAAAGGGAGATAGAGAAGCAGTAAAAGGAAGGGAGGGAGAGAGCGCACCGACACTGTGGACCCAGACCTCAATGCTCACCTGCTGCCACCGGTGTGTCTCCAACCACGTGCCGGTATACACTGCAGTCCACCAGGTCCCTTATCTGAACCAGAGTCCAGATTTATGGATGGCACAGTTCACATAATTGCACACGTCATCATCTCTCGCCCGCCCCTGTGCACACAAGCTACTGCACTCCAGCCCCTCCCTCCTCCCAGCGATGATTGTCGACCCCTGCACATCCAGGCCTCAATGCTCACCTTCCACCACCGGCGTGTCCCGAAGAGGGCCCACCTTGTGTCGGTGCAAGCTTCAAGCCCGGGCCCACGACCTTGGCAGCCTCCACATCATGCAACCCAGCACAGCGGGCCACCAGGTCACACATGTGATTCTGGGTCTTGATTTTGCAATGGCCGAGATCATATCAGTGCACACTGCATCATCACAGGCTGCACACTGGCTCAGCTCTCTAGGTGGCACTAACTCTGTGAACCTTGAGGCAATGCCACGTGGCGGTAGGCCTACACTGCGGTCCAGCAGGGCTCACACAAATCCTTACCAGTCCGGACCATCAGGACTGTGCATCATCACAGGCTGCACACCCGCTAGTCACTTAAGGTGCCCCTACCTCAGTGCACCGAAAGTCACGGTCCTGTGGCGGTAGGCCCGTGCCGGCCGCAGTGCATCCGGTGCCACCAAGTCTGTGCAACGCAAGTCACGCACCCTTTATGATTGAGAATCATGGTGCGGACGCCATCATGTCACCTCCGGCAGTGGGGAATGTGAAGTGGTAGGGCCATATGCCCTCATGCGTAAATAATAACCACACGGATGCACCCAGATAGAAAGTGGAAATGGCATCAAGCATGTGCGCCCGGCCTTTTTTATTGGCAGGGTCACATGTTCTGTTATGCCTGTGCTGGATGGGTATGGTGTGGGTATAAACCAGCCCTCAGGGAGTGGTTGTGGCATGCTGAAATCTAGACCTTTGATCAGCAGATCACTACAGGGAAGAACTGGTAAATGTAGCGTTGTCGTCCCCCCTGTAAGCATAAGTGGAGTGGGCTGGCCTGTACCAGTCCAGCATAGGGGTGTGAACTGTGACCACCGAGCTCTGGATGTGCTTCCGTCCTGGGCTGGACAAAGAAGTAACTAATGCACGTGTCTCTGTTGTAGTGTTGTTGCCACCCGGACAGCAATTGGTAATGTTGCACCCTGTGACTCAAGTACCACAACATGAGCAACATGAAAGTAAGGGGGAATCACTGACCCACCATTCATCCATACTGCCACACTTGAATGATCATAGACATGACACATCTGTTTGATTATGCATGTTTAATGCACATTCAGTGTAGTGTTGTAGCTGGAGCAGTGAGGGGCCATGCAATCCCCACTTTACATTGTTGGCCTGTGGAGGGCCAGCCGGGAAACATCACTTACAATGCAACTTTTACCAGGCAGTGCCTTTCGACGCAACTTTTACAACACAAACCATTACAACGCATTGCGCTGGGGGCGCTCTAGGATAGGGAATAGGTTTAATTTACTGTCCAACACCTTCCCTACTATCCACGGGGACTGGAGTTGGAATAGTAAATTAAACTATTCACTATCCAGTGCCCCAAAGCACTATGCGTTGTAATGGTATGCGTTGTAAAACCCGCGTTGTAAAAGCATGCGATGTAAAAGCATGCGTTGTAATGTCGTACATCCGGGCCAGCCAGAGTACTTAAAGGAAAGACAAGTTCATAGGAAGAGGAAGAGTTCAGTCCGCAGTCTGATTGCTGTATCATTGGTAACCAAACAGATTATGGTAGTCCATGTCACGGTCCAAGGTGAGTGTCGCAGAGTGTATTGGGGACAGTGGAAGGTGATGATGCAAAGAGCAGAACCAAGCCAAAAACAGGCCATATGGCAGAGATGAATGCTACTCCTTCCTTCTTGCCAGTAAGGCAGATGCATCCGCCTCTTTGTCCTCTGCTGTTTCATGTGCCTCACATGTGAGTGGTGGTGTTCTGTCTCCAGCACTGTGTGACAGTGACACCTCAGGGGATGGAGGTGGAATGTCTGCCTCACTGTGTGGCACTGACACTTCAGGGGGCGAAGATGTGGATGGAGTGATCGCAGCAGCATTCATCCGGGACAGGCTTTGTGGCAGCAATACCATGAGGAGGGTCTGCAGGGCATGGAGGAACCTCAGCTACCTCTCACTGGTGTGCAACCATGGCAGCTGCTCTTTCCACCTGCATCCACTCCATGTGCTCCATGATCCTCAGCATGTGTCCTAACTCCTGGGTGACTTCGCTGGAGCCACTCTGACTAGACAGTTGTTCTTGTCTCCGAGTAAGGAGTCCAGCGATGTCAGCCATGGATCATTGGAGAGCATGGAGCTGACTGTGGGTGTCCATCAGGGACTGTGAGCGGTCCCTGATGGGACTTAGACACCCACCTATGGCATCTAGTGTGGCTGCCATGCGTTCGAACCCTACCCGCACCTGTTTAGCCATCTTCTTCTGGCACCCCAACACATGGCGTTGGAAGGCCATGTGGTGTTCCTGGGGGTCCTGGAGGCAGCTGTGGTTGTGGGGGCTGCCTGCTGTGTGGTCTGTGCAGGGGGGTCTCCCCGATGCAGCTCAGCTGCCCTGCTCCTTGAGGTGGGTTGACGTAGCTTTCAATGAACTCGTGGAGGGTGTCATTGTCAAAGGTGTGGAGATCCTCTTCATCATCAGTGAAGAGAGGTTCGGTCTGCTATGTAGGAGCTGCTGGTTTTCCCTCTGCAATGTGAAAGGGAGATGCAGTTAAACATTGTGTTCACATGTATGTTGACTCATTGTACATGTTTACATACAGACCGCATGACATGGTACATTGTGACCATTTGGGAGGAGCTGCCTATTTGATGCTGGACAGTGGACATTTCGACAACATTACAGATGTGTGTTTGTACTTGTACATTATCAACTCACATTTTCCTGCTGTGCCAAATGTGATTGGCCAGTTTCTACACTCAAGCGGCACCAGTTGTGTCCTCTGTTCTGTTGTGAACGAGTTACGGTTTTTACCACATTGTTGACAATTTTGAAGTGCTCTGCATGTTATATGTGTGTGCTGCATTTTGGGAGAGTCACCCCTGCTGCTCTGATTTTCCTGCTCCTTATCTCTTTCATGAGGTGTGCCTTTGACTTCTGCACTTATACAGTGCAGAGATGTTGCAGACTTGGGTACATTGGGCTCTTGGTGGGAGTTGGGAGTCTGTGGCATGGTTTTCCAGAGATGTGTTGTTGATTTCAGGGGTTGTTTGTGCACATGGATGTGTCAGAGTGTGACCTGCTCCTTTACAGATGTGGTCCACATTCAGCCACCTCAGTTTTGTGGTGTGCAACATTTCATGATATATTGACTGCAGCAATGCTATTCATCATTCTGTGTCACTTGCATTGTCAGTGTTGCTCACAGACACACCACTTTGCTGGGTTTCACACATGTGCATGGGTTGGTTTAGAGATTGGTAGTGTGTGGGAAGGGCTCCCTCTGGGCACATAGTCGATGGGGGCCTACTTGCAGTTTCTAGGTTTGCTGCAGTGTGCCAAGGAGGGTCAGGGGCATGCTCTAGAATCATTGTGGGTGTGTACTGTGCTATACCTAATTGTGCATGTGTGCCATTGTGCCCATCTCCTCCGTTCCTCCAGAGTCTGTTCGTTACTCACGCTGTTGCTGTTGTGTCAGGTCATATTGAGCAGTGTCAGGCCCCCGACTCCTGCCACCGTCTCCACACTGATGACTGTGGACACCATTTCCTCCATCTCATCCAGCTCCCCCTGTGGTATAGGACTCCCACCTCCAGGCTGTATTGCTGCCTTCTGGTTGTTGGCGAGTTTCTGCTTGGTTTTGCACTTCCCATCATACCAGCACCTCTTCCATTGTCCTCCTCAGTACTCCGACTGCATTCACCTTGTCCACGATGGACTGCCATATTCTATTTTTTGTTGCCAATGACACAGTGGAGGTGACGAACAGTAGTTGATGGTGTTCTATCACCTGTGTTATCAGGATCCTGTTTTCCTGTGGAGTGAACCGCCTCTTCCTCTTCTTTTTGTCCTTGCCCTTCCCAGACCCTGAGGTCCCAGGCTGGGTCTCCGTGGGGCTTTTTTTGTTTCCGGTTGTCCTCTGTACTACCTCCATTGTGCTTCGCAGTTGTTTTGGTTTTGTTTGTGTTTTTTTTCTACTTTTAAAGGGTTTTTCCCCGCCTGACATGTGTGAATTTCTGGCCTGGCAAAGATTATCACTGATTTTATTATCGCTGTTGGGCCCACCGCAAATGTTTACACATTGGAGTTTAGACTTTTACCGCCGTCCCGGTGACTTTATCGCTGACATTTGACGCGTTATCGGGAACATATTGCATGTTACCGCGGTGTTGTGAATAGGACGTTAACACAGAGTTATTTTCTCATGATAGACGGCGATATGAAACATTGCGTTAGACGATTTGGCAATGATTATTGCATGTTCTTGAGAATGTCCCACTATATTTATTTCAAAAGTTTGGCACACCTGACGTCATCTTGATGTAATCAAAACTGTTATACGTACAACATTTCCTTTAGAAATTATAGAAATGAGAGGGTCTTATTTGCAGCAGAATTATGGTTAGTGCTCTAAAAAACAAAAATGAGGACATATTTTCTGAGTTCTCAAAAAGCGGCAAAGCACTTTTAAATTATTTGTTATAGCTATGTTTTTTTATCCAGTTGACCACTTGATTAAATGTTGCACTTAGAGGAGAGGATGTAGTGTTACTTCCAGAGCAGCAGACTATGCAACTGGGGAACCAATTTGGAGTTTCTGCTTCAGCTCGACATTCTGTGACTCTGGTCAAATCACTTAATCTCCCCATGCCTACAACCAAAATTAATTTGTCCTTTTGTGATGTAACCAATGCTCATGTAAAGCCTTCCAATACTTATCAGTCTGCACCATTTAAACTGGAAAACAACAAAAAATAAAAAGTGCTTTACACACTTCTGTCATTGGGCTATACATGGGCTACATCTGGGTGATATTTTTGCTACATTTGGGCTCTTTTTTCTCTGGTGGCCATCTTGGGAGACTTCAATTCAATTCAATAAACTTTATTCGATCTGATTTAGAAACATTGGGGCATATTCACAAGCCCCTATCGCTACCATAATGTTAATTTCAGTGACGTTTTTGTGGCGATAGGGGCCTCGTCTTATTCACAAGGCAGCGTTCAGCCAGTTAACGTGGCTTAACGCTGCCTTGTGAATAAGGTCCCTTTCACGCTATGCTTAGGGTGAAAGGAGAGTGCAGTGGGTGTTGTGGTGGGCGTTCCATCGCAACAACCATTGATTTTTACCCGGCCACCTATTCACAAGGGCAGCGTAAATAGGAGGTAGCGCCAAAATTAAGACCAGGAAAACCCTTCCTGTATATAAAAAAAACTTTTTTACAATGCCGGTTTGTAACGTACATGTGTGCTGCAGGAAGTAGCACACATGTAAGTTGCAAACTGGCATTTTAGATTTGTTCATGTACAGGAAGGGACACCTTCCTGTACATAAAGAAACCTCTCTGCTTGCCGACACCCTTGCACTCTGGTGCAAGGGTGCCTGCATTGGTGCTAAGTTGTGAAATTTAGCACCATCGCAGGGAGAAACGCAAGCCTGCACCATATCCTTGTGAATATGGTGCAGCCTTGCGTTTCAGAAGTGGGGAGAGAGGCGTTAAGCCAAGATGGCTAACGCCTCTCTCTGTCACTTCCTTGTGAATATCCCCATAGTTCATAAAAGAGTACATAAAAACAGTAAATCTGCTTTCTTAATACAATACAATGAGAATTAATTAAAATCAGTATGTAAAAACGGATGTTACAAAGCCTGGCTCAGAGCAACTTCAGTTTAACAGAATATTAAAGTTCAATCTCAAGTACTTTGTGCAAACCACGCAATAAGGGGTCCAAGTAAGATGCAACGCAGACCATTCTGCAAAATAAAAAACTGCAAAAAAAACACTTCTGTCACTGGGCTATACGTGGTTTACACAGCAGCGGTTTTCTTTTAAGGGCGGCGGGGCTCCGCCCTCCCTATCGACTCGGCTGATAGGGATTTAAAATGCTAAGTAACAGCAATGTTACTTTGCATTTTAAATCAGAACCGGAACCGCACTGCCGATCACAGCCCCGGGCCTGGCCATCTGTCATCTGACCTGCTGCCTGCCTGCCATTAGGACGCACTTGAGCGAGCGTCACTGCAGCAGCAGGCAGGCCAGGCAGGAAATGGAGGCAGCGTGTGGGGTGATTTGTGACACATGCGCTTTGCGCATGTGTCACAAGTGAATGCTAATTGCTAAAGACTGACTCATTGCCGGAGTGTGAACACGGGCGCATTAGGTGCCAGCCCGGGAGTATAAAGAATGGCCCTTTTGGGGCCCGCCCAGAAATGACGCAAAGCAGCCTCATAAATTTACAGCAGCCTCGGGCGGGTACAGTGTAAGCCCGAGGCTCAGGCTGCATTGAAGTCTATGTACATGTCGTCACTGGAAGGGGTGGGGTCATGCATAACTGACCCCAGCATTCTAAAAACGACTCATTTAAGAAAGGTCATTTTTTAAATTACAATAATCATTACACTGAATGATTATTGTATATTAACTTTTAACTTTATTTAAAAAAAAAAAACGCTGTAAGCATTTTATTTATGTCACAGAGTCATGAGACTTAACTCATTACCCTGTGACGTGGTGTCACATGCTGCACAGAGTAGAGCCTTCACTTTCATCCTGAAAGTGAAAGCTTTACTGTTTCAGCTCTCTCTGAACCAGTAGCTGCTGGACAACAAAAGAAAAGGAGAAGCACAGCCAGCCAGCAACTAGCATCAACCGGCTGAGACAGAAGCTGTCTGATAACTGGGGTAAGTGTGAAGTATTAATTATTGTTCTTTTAAATTATTTTTGCAATATTTCCATTATTTAAATATACTACTTTGTAATTATTTTAACATATAGCACACTCTAGTCTAGTATCATGACTCATGAGTGCATTTAAATAAACTTGCAAGGGTTAATGTGTCTCATGCAGTGCACTTCATGCTAAATGCTATGTAATATGCAGATGACAGATTTTTATTTTATGAAACTAGATTAGTGGGTTACTGCTTTGAATACAGAGCTCATTTGGTTATGTACAGTCCATACATTTTAACATTTTAATCCTTCCCATATAGCACAGTGAGCTATAAACAGCATGCAACTCTTCAACCTTGTAACCGTTACTTACTTTTATTACACAACCTGTACATTGATTTACACTCTTCATTTATTGTCAATATATATGTACATGTGATCTAAAGCGCTTTGACACCATACGTGTGGATGAGTGGCACTATAAAAAGAAATAGAAACAAAATAGTGGTATTTAAATTTAAAATGTTTGCAAATACAAATTTAAAAGCAAGCGTCTTATGATGTGATAAGCATTAAGCCTTTCTTTCTAATCCATTGCTTCAAATCAATTACTCTTTAAAGCAAGACTACTCACCCGTAGGGTCTCAAGGCGCTGTGTGTGGGGGGTTGAGGGGAGGGGACCTGCGATTGATTTGACGAGCCAAGTCTTGAGGTCCTTCCTTAATTGCGGACGTGATGGTGATTGCCTGAGGTACAGAGGCAGGACGTTCCAGAAGTTTAGACAAGGATCTTTCTCCATCACTGGTCTACAGATGTGTGATGGTGGCCTGCGCCAGTTGGGCGGAGTGGAGATGTCAGGGGAGAGTGTAGAAGCAGAAGTGGTGGTTGAGCTATGTATGTCTGGCGTTGTGGAGGGATTTGTAGGCATGCATGAGGCGCTTGCGCTAAGGTAATTCTTTTGTTGAAAGATAGCAAGTGAAGGTCTTTCAGGGAATTTATGACGTAATATCGCATGCCAACACAAAGAATGCCATTATAATACGGTTGTAACAACACAAGTGCTGTTGCAACGCATTACCATTGCAAAGCACACTTTTACCATGCATATGCCTTTACCACGCATGCCATTACAAGGCAAAGACATGCGTGGTAAAGGCATAGACTTGGTAAAAGTGGTTAAGGTAAGTAATTGTGTGTCTCTGTTTGTATGTGTATATATATATATATATATATATATATATATATATATATATATATATATATATATATATATATATATATATATATATATATATATATATATATATATATTAATACCCCCAGGCAACCCCAAAATTACCCTTTGTACCAGTGCCAATAGCCCTACCCCCTTAAAATTCTAAAATTACCCTTACCACCCTAATACCCATACCCCCTAAACCCTAAAATTACCCTTACCACCCCAAAACCAAAATCAACCCTGAACCCTAAAATTACCCTTACAACCCCAAACCCTAAAACTTTAAATTACCCTTGGCACCACAAAATCCAAATTTGTCCGAGCCCTAAAATTACCCTGTGCACCCTAAAATCCAAACCCACCCTGAATCCTAAAATGAACCTTGGCACCCCAAAACATATACCCATCCTGAACCCTAAAATTAACCTTGGCAACCCAAACCTATACCCCTAGACCTCAGAACCCAAACCCACCCTAAACCCTATACTTACCTTATACTTACATGTAAAACACATATGCTTTTACCATGCTTGCCTATGCAAAGAAATTCATGTAAAGGCATGTGTGGTAAAAGTATATGCATTATAATGCTTTACATTGTAATGCTATGCATTGTAATAGCATTGCGATGTAATGGTACTTGCGTTGTGTTGGCATGCGTTGTATTGTATATTTCCCTTCACAGGTGGCCGGTGATGTGGCTGCGGCGTGGGATGTTCAGGATGAGTTTGGCGGAGGTGTTCTTGATGTTCAGCAGTTTCTTATGGAGTTTCTGGGTGGTGCAGGATAGAGTGCTGACAAGCTCATGGGTGACAGTGTTGTTGTACTCACTGGGGGCAAACTGGAAGATTTCATGAAGTAGATAGAGCATGTGGAAATAGGAGGAATAAACAACATTGATTTGGTGGTTTATTGAGAGAGAGAAGTCCAGGAGGTTGCCAAGGTTTCGCACGTAGTCAGTGGGCATGTGGGGGAGGGGGGGTTCCAAGTGCTGCAGACCCCCTCTTCCTGGGCCACCAAGAGTCAACCAAGGCAGAGGGAGTGGCAACACTTGGGGATGGATCCCAGGTTGAGGCCTTAGGTCTTGTTTGAGTTAGTTAAGCTTGAGGCAGCTGTCCTTCATCCTGGTGGTGACTGCATTTATCCTGTTGTGGAAGTTGCTCTTGGCAGCTGTGGATTCTTCTGTGAGGTAGAGAATCAGCTGGATGTTATCGGCGTAGGAGACAATGTTGAGTCTGTGGTTCTTGACGATGTCTGCAAATGGGGCCTGAAGAGCTTGGGGCTCAGGGAGGCGCCTTGAGACCCTTTGCAGCTGATCTCTGTGGGTTTTCAGTTGAATGGTGGAAGTCGTACTCTCTGTGTTCGGCCGGTGAGGAAGGAGCAGATCCATCCAGGGCTTTGTTCCAGATGCTGGCATCGTGGAATCTTGTGCAGAGGGTGTGGTGGGAAACGGTGTTGAAGGCGGCTGAGAGGTCCAGCACGAAGAGGGAAGCTGTTTCCCATTGGTCGAGGCATTTGCTTTTAGTTTTGAGGCTCCAGATATCTCCTTGGCCCTTTAACTTCGGCTTTTGTTATGGGCCCAGGTGAAATCTGATAAGCTGCTGCCCCCCTCCACTTGCACATTGCAGCTCGAAATGATAGCAGGCAACGTGCAGCAGCAGGCGCTGCTGAATGTGTCAGTTACAAATGGGGTTTTTGTTTGGCTAAGGTATACACCTAAGCCAAGCAGTACCCACCACCACTCAGGTTAATTCAGATGCAAGATTACCTGTGCTCCTCGTCTGGTAGCTTGGCGCAGGGGAGGCTTATCAAAGAGGCAATGTGTAAAGTATTTCTGCAACGCATAGTAAAGTAACAGTGAAAGACAAAGCAAAACACTCCACACTAGTTCTAGAAAAATAGACCATCTTTATGTAATTAAAACCAGGCCTAAAGGACAGCAATTCAATAGTCTATCAAGAGCTATGCCAGTACTAGTAACGTTAATAGCTCATCACAGTGCTCAGGAACCTTTAAGGGAATTACAGTAATCCTCAAATGAGCCCACCGGCAAGACAAGACAAGATTTTCAATGCAGTGGGGGTTGAAGTTAGCCTGCACAGGCCTTCGGGACAGTACCTGGGGCTTGGAGTCACTGCTCTTGTTTTCGGCGGTCTCGCACACGGGGTCCACATGGTAGGAAGAGGAGTTGGGCTCTGGCTTGGCCGCTGGAGCACAGGCAGGTCTGTGGCCCCATACTGCTGTGTTGGTGGGCCTCACACATGGAGCTCGTGTTGGTAAGAGGTACAGAGGCAGGCAGGACTGGTGTTCAGCCGCAGTAGATGCAGTCTTGTGAATCTTCGGCCCAAAGAGCCTGGAGAGAGCGAGCTCAGATCGTTGTGTTGCTAGGCAACCAGAATGCGCTCACGCCACTCGGTGCTCCCGGCGCTGACTGAGGGAAAAGGTCTACACCACTGCGGTATCTTCAGAAACAGCAGTGTCGAGTACGACTAGTAGCAAAAGGTGACTGAGCCCCAACACAGCAGGCGCTAGACAATGTGAGTGTGTCTGGTGGCTGTAACGTCCGGATTCTCGAACCAGATGGGATCAGCTCCTTATAGCACCTCCAACCCAGTCGGAACGTAATCACCTCTCTCCTTAGAACGTATCAACAATAGGTATGTACATATATATATTTATGTCTCGTACCTAAGGATGGGGAAATAGCTATACACACGCATAGGTTTTCTACAATATCCCACTCATACCAGCTAGTCTCACGGCAACTTAGGCCCAGACTAATCTACCCTGGGGCAGTTCTGATTATTTACCATTACACACTGATCACCATCAGTGCTCACTCGACACGCAATCCGGCGTGCCTTACGCACTAGGCTGCAGCCCTACTGCTCTCTTCCTTCCAATCCGGTCCACAATCCGGTCCACAATCCGGCGGAACTAGACACTGGTATCCACCCCAGTGTTCTCTCACTCGCAGCCCGATCCGCAATCCGGCGGATCTACACACCAGTGTCCCCCCTGGTGCTCTCATTAACGCCGCTTACCAACGACGATCACTCTCCTATGAATACCTTTGGAAGGAATCTCTCATTGGCTACTCGGGGTGATACTACAATAACAGGAATTAGCACAACTTACCAAATTGAATCATGTACCTTCTGCTCTCAGCATCGAATGGTCCCTCTCTCCCTCATTATTCAGTCACCTCTTACCTGACCGGGATTTACATCCGTTCATGAAAACAATGTCTGACTAGAAGACCAGGTTACCCTGATTGAACAAGAATACAAGGCACATGTTGGTTCACTAAGAACTGGGGTATTTTATTACAATGATTATAAA
This sequence comes from Lissotriton vulgaris, assembly GCF_964263255.1. Lineage (NCBI taxonomy): Eukaryota > Metazoa > Chordata > Amphibia > Caudata > Salamandridae > Lissotriton > Lissotriton vulgaris. The sequence continues at coordinate 1,502,298,642 of NC_141685.1, read as the reverse complement.
CACAGCACTATACTATAACATATATCCTGCAAAGAAAAGTGAAAGGTTAGAATGTGCACACTATGCAAAGTGGGGCAGAGGTCACCTTATGAGCACGAAGTCGGAGTTCGACAGTCATTTAGGTTCCCTTCTCGTCCGTGCCTTGGCTCATCTCGGAATCACACCTCAGCAGTCACGAGTACACGTCTGCACCGCTATGCTCTGTCTCCTCCGCTTCCCTCCAAGTCACTGGAACCTTCCTCTTTATTAGCTGCTGTCTCTCTCTGTCTCCGATCGCTCCTCACTACTCCTCTCTCCTCTTCAATCTTTCTCAGAGAGTATCAGCCTCATGATCTTTCTCGGACTTCAAAATGGCGACTGTCTGCCTGGAAATAATTAATGGCATTGATGCTAACGGCTAGCTGCCGCCTACAGACTGACTGACTCACACCCTAACGCTTTCGCTAATATGGAAGCTTGTCCTTTCATGGAAAGTTACGGCCAGTAACCTGCCGCCCACCAAATTCTTGTACCTCCCTGTACCAAGGACACGTTCCCAGCCGGCCGGCCTGATGTTGTGTCTTCGGCGTGGAGAAAAATACAGTCTTTCGATAAGGGCCAGCCTGAGCCGGTTCTCTCCAAGCGAACAACACTTCGAAACTAAAACATTACACTTGACCTAGAAGCATCTCAAGCTGCCGGGGCAGAAAGCAAGATGGAGTCTCTCCCGTTTGAGGCCTACAAGGCCCGAAATAAGCATAACTCCATAGAAGGTATACTAACACTCTTGCAAGAGGACGGATTATCACTAATACTAATTAATCTATCCCCTAGCTTAAGTTTATAAGCCCTGATCTAAGGAAAAGGGTACGAAAGTGCATTACTGTGCCTTATGAATAGGCCCTGTTTATAGTTCTAATCCCTGCACTAGAAGGATAATAGGCTGGAGTCCCCTCCAATCATTCTCCCTCAAAGGAGGGTCGAAAAAGTCGGTCAGAACAGTGGTCCAATAACATACAAATAGCCCTGATTCTTCCATAACAGGAGGAAAGCTAACAAGTTCTTGGGAACTTGTAGGATATAGAGGCCCAATTGCCCCTCATTGCAGAGGTAGCAGGGAGCAGGCCAACATAGCTGAGCAATAATAGAAAGAGAGAGAACACCCTGCCTCAGGATCTATAGGCCCCAGCAATGGGGTCCTAACTGATATATATGGAGGGGTGATTAACCAAGGGGTTGACGGCACATAGCAGAATCACATGGTCGAATCAAGGGGACTAAACAACTTCATTTTATGAAAGTATATTTTTTATTTTTATTATTATTTTATGATACAAAAATACTCTTTTTGTGGAGAAAAATAAATTTAGTTAGGATATATCACAGATGCATATAAAAACAGATAAATTTGAAGGCAAAACTTTCACAGCAATTCATCCTACCCAGTAACAGCCTCAATTCACAAGCACATACTCATTCATTTCAACCCTACTTACACTGTAAATTTATTTTGCTCCACAAAAAGAGTATTTTTGTATCATAAAATAATAATAAAAATAAAAAATATACTCTTTCTATTATTGGTTTCTTCCCCCTCTCTACCTGCCCTCATCATTAAGATACCCACGGGGAACCCCCTTCTCTGTTCAACATAGCTGAGCAGAGTGCATAGGCAGTACAGCAAAGCAAGTGACAAAGGGGCAGTCCTTCCTAGCAGCGTTGTACATCATAGTTGCAGAGTCTCCTCCAGACCCCAAAGTGAACCAATTTGGGGATGTCACAGCGAGGTCTTTGAAGTGGGGGAGACAACAAAAGACAGCTGTCTTTGATCCTCAAAAGGCCCTTGCCCTTTCTTCTCTGGCTCCAGGCACACTACAGGCGGTTATATGGCTATTTGTGTTGGAATAGGCATAGCCCTATTCAGGTGGAGGTGTCAGCCGCTCCCTCCTTCTATGTTTAATGAAGTCTTAGTGCAGTGCTATATTTTGACTTGATAATGTCAAAGCTTTCAAATGTTAAAAAGATACACTTTTTAAAAATTTGAAGAGCGTTCACTTTCACATTTGTAGTCCTGTCAAGTACCACTCATTAGTGGTCATACTAGTTCTGGTGTCCGCATCACCACACTAGAATGTACATTTATTCATTCCATAATTTCTTTTTGTTTAACTTTTTCTGCTGTGCTGGCTGAAGGGCACAAGGACCTGAGAGTGGCATTCAAACAATTTGCATAGTATTATTTAAAATAATTTTGTTTGTGTTTACAAATATCATATTGGTTTTGAAGGGATATTTCTTAAAATATACATTTATTTATTTTCATATTTTATTTTTATGTAGCCATTTTCTACTATACTGACTGCCACAAGGGCCTGAGGGTGGCATGCAAAGTATTTAAAAATAAAGTAAAACATTCTTACCTAGCCTGCTTCTGCAAATAACGTTTTTGTTCTTTCTTAAATAAATGAAAGATTTTTAATGGATATTTCTTATATTATAAGCAATGCATATTAGACTCATTTCCTAACTTATTTTTATTTAGTGGTTTTCTTAAATACTGAAAGACCCAAGGGCTTCAGAGAGCTATATGAACTATTTTAAATACAATATTTACTTAATTATTTTGCAAAATTGCCTTGCTCAAAAATCAAAGCTTTTGCTGACTTCCTAAAAATTAAATGTTTGTTTCAAACTGATATTTCTTATACATGTAGCTATTTAATATGTCATAATGATTACTGGGCAATCAACAATGAATAGCTGATGCAGAAAAGGAAATGGCCAGCTGTCATTTTTGGTAGGAACAAAATTACAAGTGTGTTTCTTTGTGGATGTGCAACCTGGCTTAGTACCCTGGCCCTCTTCAGAAGTCAGTCTTGCTTGGCAACACAGAAATTCTCTGAAATAATGTATGAGTTTTCTTTTATGAATGCCTAGAAGAACTGATTTTTCAGTCCATTTATCACAGAAATAGTGCGGAAAATTGCACCAAAAAATGCCAATTTTTAAAAAATTTCTTCATGGGGGGAGAACCCCCCCACACCTCCCTTATTGGCGTCGGGCTCGCTCGCTTCGCTCGCTCGCTCCCATTTGTTGATGCCTACTTCAATAGCCCCACCAGGTTCAAATTCCACCAGCCGCCACTGGGTTTACATCTGGGTGATATTTGTGCTATATTTGGGCTGTTTTTTCTCTGATGGCCATCTTGGGATACTTATTTGTTATGAAGTTTCCTAACTTCCTCATTTACTGCAATCTCCTCAGTAGGAAATGCTTTCAGTTTTTTACTTTGATTCCATCAAGAAGGCAATCAGATGTGTCACACGTTTGCCATCAATTCAGGATGTTTGCACCTAATTTTCAACATTCAACAAGAAGAAACAGCTCTTCACAGCGGGTCCAGCGCCAGAGTACGGTATTGGAGTATCCCTCCCACACAAGCTCTTTCCGAGGTGAGCGAAACTAAGCTTTCTATGCTGAAGAGGTCATGTGTGTATACCAACTTTTTATACTAATTGCAGCATTAACATGTTCCAAAACTAATCGGGCCAGGAACTTCTATAAGTTAACTATGTCGGAAGAGAAAACCCCAGTGAGAAACCTAACCAATATTGTGTGCCAGTAAGCAAAATCAACGTCAATCTTCTGACTGAGGCTAAGAAATTAAATGCACTGAACCACTACAAAGTGTCAATTTATCAGATCACTGTGAACCACTCAAAGCTGCGCCGGAGCAGTTTTCAGCCACATTTGGATATTTGCTGCCAAACAAACACTGTTCCAATCAGAAAAACTTCAATTACGAAACAAAGTGAGACCAATAAATCACTGTATCAATGGGCCTCGAGCTGGAGCAGCAAGCACACCGTGACGGCGGACTGTGAATCTCTTGTGAAACTCTGTACCTAGCTTTTCATGCAAAGAGTGGTACGGAACTTTAATCATAGAATAATTTGTTTGCAACTTGCTATTTAGGAATTGCAAGTCGCAATTAGGAAGGGGCGTTCCCTTCCTAATTGCATCTGCAATGCAATGTGTGAATGGCTTGTGACCGCAATTGCATGACTGTTTGGATGGCCCGAGAGGGTCGACCAAACAGTCATTGTGCACTTGGGAGTGTGCATACCACTCCTCTGCCCTGCTACCTGAGCAGAGCAGCCACGTCCACCCATCTGCCCGCAAATGAAACATAAAATGAGAATAACTTAAAGTTATTATGTTATTATATTTCCTTTACTCTGCTAAAAAGCAGTGGGGTGACGCTCTTCCACCATAGCGAAGTAGCCAATAATGGGGGCTAACACTCCCAGCCAGTGCTGGCCCTAGCACTGTTAACACACGGTGCAACAGTCTTTTTTGGCGTGTCCCCCATTTCCTCCTTCTCCATAAATTCCCTCACTACCACTCACCAACAATGAACCTCATTTCTCTATAGCACCTTTCTGGCAAGCATTTCATTTTTTTAGCGCTACTCATAATTTACTCACACTCAGTTCTATGATCTGCATGGTACACATTCTTTGTAGCAGGCACATTAACCATCTGTGCTGTGTGGGTGGCAGGAGTGCCCATGTGAGTGCATGGTGAGCGATGCAAGAGTGTGAGAGTGTGGTAAGAGAAGTGAGCTCTCCACACCACTGGAGTCAAGCTATCCTGGCTGATGACGGCTGATAGCCAGAAACCGGTCCTAGGATGCTTGATTCCGGTCCAGGAAAGACATGGCTTGGCAGTTCGGCTGGACTGTTCCCATGAGGCACAGGGTCAAGGCTGATTTGCATATGGCCATTTCTGAACTGGGGTGGTGTGGAGTGCAATAAAACGATTGATTAGGCCCAGATATCTGTACTGGGGTGAATTTATGACTTTGTTCTGCATTCTGTCAGCCAACTGTTGTTTTTGCATTTGTCATCCCGAGTGGGATGGGTATGCTCAGACGTGAGTCCTGTGCTCTCCACACCACTGGAGTCAAGCTATCCTCGCTGGTCACGGCTGATAGCCGGAAACTGCTACTAGGATGCTTGATTCCGGTCCAGGAAAGACATGGCTCAGCAGTTCAGGCTGGATTGTTCCCATGAGGCACAGGGTCAAGGCTGATTTGCATATGGCCTTGTCTGAACTGGGGTGGTGTGGCGTGCCAAAAAAACGATGGATTAGGCCCAGATCTCTGTACTGGGGTGAATGTATGACATTGTTCTGCATTCCGTCCATCAACTGTTGCTTTTGTAAGAGAATTGACTGCAGGGTGAGTGTGGTGGCCATATGAATTTGGGTGTGGATGTAAGTGCTGAGTGGAACAAATTAATGCATGGTTAGTGATGGGCTTGTTTGAGTGAGATTGCAGATTGAGCAGGGAGGGGGACAGGATGATTGAAGTCTCACATGAGTGCAGGGTGAGTAGGTATCTTGTGTGACTGCAGGGTGAGTGCGGTGGGCTACAGGATATTGCAACGACACTATAGGGAGTTAAACTAGGTTTTATTGGTTTCAATATGCTTTTTCTGCGGACAGTAAGTCTGTAGTAAGGAAAGGGTGCTTCGGATTCCTTCTCCGGGGATACACGCCCTCTCGGAAAGCCTTTTCTGAGTTTTCTCCACTCCAGGATGATTGGATAGCCGCTCACCGGTGTCTTGCGTATGAAAAAAAAGAAAAAAAAACTGGACTCAGTCGGGTGCCCAATATGTACAAGGTGCAATGGGAAGAATAGTGAGGAGTCACTCGGTGCAAATCGCTGTGGTCAGGAAAGGGAGTGACGGGTTTTCAAATCACGCTATCTAAGGTGGTTTACAACCCTTCTTTCCCACCCAACCCAAGATACGCGAACGTACCTGAGCCACGCTTCCCCCGACGTGTGGCTGGGCGATTTGTGGTGTCGTTGGCCTCCTGGCTTCGAACAGCAAATATAAATAAAAAGCATTCGTAATTTTGTTCTAGGGCTGACTGAATGATCCATGAATGATAATTAAAGGGAACAAAGACAGAAAAGTCACATTACAAATGAAGAAATATTTTTATTTACAACCCTATTTAGTCAAGACGAGATTTTTGCTGGTTCTTTAAACAACACATGGCTGGAAACACTACTTTATATTCCTTTTCATGAAATGCATTCTCACACTACAGCAAAGGAATATGCAGAGTGAGGACCCAGGGGTACTGGAACCAGAAAAAGAACTAAGACTCGGTAACCAGTTTACAAAGGTATGTAAATATGCAAATGGTCTTTAAAGGCCTGTGAAAAACTCGGGCGTGCTGAAATATAATACTCCAGACACTGCCCAGCGGAGCCTTCCAGCATCCTAGGCTGAGACACACGACTGGGGGCTGAAGCCCTTTCAGCCCAATTGGCATTGCGTGCCTGTGTGTGTGTGTGTGTATATCTGAATGCATTTCACTGGGAAGCAGGTGACCGGTCCTAGACCAGCCTGGCTTGGATTCCATCCTCAGTTGGACAGTGTTAACAGTGTTTGGCAATACATTAGCAAGGAATGTTCTCTGGAGAGTAGTCTGATGCAGCCTTGGGTGATTTAACCTACGTTTGGAGAGCTTTGTCATCAGAACCAGTCCAAGGGCCGATTGTAGTACTGAAAGTTTAGTTATTGCGTTATGATCATAAGTCTTTCATGACAAATGGCCTATAAGCACCCAACTGAGCTCGGGAAAAATGGTTCTCTGAGATTCCAGTGTCCCAAACATCCGAAACAGTCATAAAAACTCAATTTGTGCTACAAGTGCTTGAAATGGAAAAATAGAAATGCAGGTACTCTGTAACAGAGTACCTGCTTGTTTCTGAGGAGTGCTGGTACTCTGCAAATAAAAGTATTATGTCACTCTTGAGAAGTGCAGGTACGATAAAGTGCCAGTACTCAGTATTGGACAGTACCAGCCCATTTAAAGCACTGTGTGCTACTGAATGAACACCAGTGAGATCCCTGCAGTGGGGCCAGAAGGGGCCTGGGAGGCTCTGAGGGACTGCCACCTGGTGAGCAGACCTGCAGGCACAATGACTGTGTGTGTGTGTGTGTGTGTGTGTGTATGTGCCTGTGTGATGTTGGTGCTGGTGTATGCGTGACGAGCAGTGGGCATACCGACTGCTAACTACAGCAAGTTCCCGACCGGTTGGCCTGCTGCAGTGGAGTCAGGTGTCCTCGGCGGTGCAAGATACACCCCAACAGACTCAGTCCTCACTGCAAAGCAAAGGAAGGTTGGGTAGTGAGGAAGCTGAAACTGGATCCTGCACATTGAACTATAGCATCTGGATCCAGAACCCCCTTGTTCATAATCACCACTCTCCTCTTGCCCTAAACCAGATCTGTGCAGGCATCTACTGGCTATAAGTGATTTATTCCAGTTGGAAACATGTTAGGGGGCTGTGGGGTGCATTGCTGGAGTGTTGGGGGAAATTGTTCAACACCTAGGTCTTGCAAGGGGAGGAGTTATGTTTTAGGAAGGGGCATGTGTTTTAGTTTTGTATTCAGAATTTTCTGAAAACCCATCTGAGAAGTATGCATACAATTTGTATATATAGATTGCTTCAGGTCCTTTAACATGGGAGGCAATGCTTAAACTTCAGACAGGAGCGAGGTTGCCATTCCCGTAAGAGGTTTTAAGGGCTGGAACTGACAAACTGGACGTATTTTGTATCAGTAGACAGAGATACAAACAGGATAACAAACTGCTTTACATTAGAGTATCCATGTTTTAAATGGCATTAGGAAGTGGGACTTTATTCTATCTAAGCGGTTTATCCAGCACTTAAAACAGCGCCCCTGAATCCTATAGTGAAATTGCTGAATTTACCATAGACTAGGAGCCCCTGGATTTAAAAGGAATTTAAGCTTGTGAGTCTCAAAATACCCCTTTTGTATTTTTGGTGGACAAGGTACGGGGAGGGTTATTTTCCAATACTTGTTGCCCTTATGTTAGGTGGTGAGAATTAAACTGTTTAATTCTTAGTGTGAGTGAAATAAAAAGGTCAGGGCTGGAGGTCAGTTATGTTATCATTAAACATATTTGCTTTCAGCAGTTCTCAGAAACCCTGTGCCTTTTAACCATAAATCTCTTTATTTACCTCTTACTCGACTAACCTGCTTTGAATTACAATGAGGTGTATTGAGGTAATTGAGCAGCACCCACATTACATGTGCATGTTAAGTGTTATATCTCCCAATCACTTGTATGTGGTCAGTTTATTACATTGATTAGTTTTAAATAGTGCTGCTAGAATCTATCAGCTGTACACCTAGTGATCTATGTCTGTGGCCTACATTTGGGTGATGGGGTGTTGGGCTGCTGTGATACATTGTGGATACTGCTGATGTGCACAGCAGAGCAGTGAGTGAACACCAGTACAGGATCAGTAGGGGTTGTTAACCAATCAGGTGAATGAGGGGAAGTTTTACAGTGTTAGCCTGCCCTAAAAATTGCCCATATCCTTGAAAAGAGGAGGACTAAGGCAGCTACTTTTCCTGAAATGACAGGTACATTTCAAGTACATTTACATGTCAAATTTTAATACATTTACATTTCAAATATCTTTCATGCTGCTTTCCAGACACAGGCTTTGTGTTGTGATTCCCCTTACCACTGGGCTGTCTCCAGCCTGGAGTGCCCACAACAGAGACACAAGGAGGTGTGAGGGCACTGCACTGAGGTGTGATTGAGGTAGACAAATGCAGGGTTCAAATATTTCAAATATATGACTGCACAGTTACTAGGAATGATGGTGGAAGTCAGGTCTCTGGAATAACTTCCAATTAGAGATAGAGCCGGGGTAGGCGAAGGACTACCCACCTCACCACTTCTACTTGAGTGTGAGAGAAGCGCTCTGAAAAAAAACCATCAGCTTTTGACCTACATAATACAAGGTCTTGAAATTATAAAAGGTGACACTTAACCTTGTACGATATAGCACAGCTGGTGACTAGACACATTCTGCCAAATTGAATACACCAGCCCTGCAGTAGTGTAAGACTACTAGGATACTTTCCTTTTATGGTCCTGACGAATTGCCAATAGATCCTGTGGGGGCTGATGAGGCTAGAAACATGTTGACTAAAACTAAATAGACTTTATGCTCTATAGGATCATCATCTTCGATAGGGGCTACACTGTTTTTACTTAGGTTAGCGAGCTGTGTCAATAACATTTCTTTAATAAAAGTCCCCCTAAACCTATTTTAAAATCTCACTTACTACACTACTCACTTCATTCCACATACCCTCACTCACCAAACAGCTTTATCAAAAGAACTCCGCCAATGAACCCCCTTGCGGGAGCCCATCGGGCATTGCAGCTCCGGACCGATGAGGAGCATGCCCAAATGATGAAGCATGGCACATTTTTTGGGGTGTGGGAGAGCACTTCCTCCATTTGGAGGCTATTCCAGAGACCTGACTTCCACCAACATCCTTAGGAACTGCACACTCATATATTTGAACAATTACTACTAGGGAGTATGTGTGCTGGGCCTGTCCAAAAAGCTCCTGGTTTCTCTTTTTTAAGTACCCTCACCTAAAGGGTCCCCTTCAACCTGCAGCTCCACCCCTACTCACCCATAGCATCAACATTATTTTTTGGGACGGGCCTCAGGGAAAGGGACCCAAGCGACTGAAATTGGTCCAAGTAGAAGGGGCACTTGTCCACTGTCTCCATCATATATACAAGTACCTTTGTTTGGTTAGGATTAAACTCTTTGTAGTCTTGTTGTCTTCTCTAGACACAGATTCATGTTATCACAGATTTCTGTATGAAGACATCTAGGAACAATCACTTTGCCAAACTTACATGCATTGCAGAAACAGGAGACATTACCCCAGCTGTAGTGTAGAATGTGCCCTAGATATTTACCCAACGACATAGCACTTGCTAATTATCCAGTAGAAAGTACTCCAGTTGGGTCGACATTCTGTACAAAACTGTGGCCACCTAAATAAACACAAGAGGGACCCTGAGAAAGCCAATCCAAAGGGAACATCCCACCAGGGTAAACTATGTACTGTGTAACATGTAAAGGATGCCCCCAACTCACAATAAAAATAGGACAAGAGTTCCACGATATAGAAAAATTTCACCCACAGAAGAGCTCAATTGAATTTCATTATTTATTTTTCATTATTCTATATATTTATAAGTCTCTTTTTTTTGGAAATTAGAAAAGATATAAAATACAGCACATACATGAATTCATTTGGTAAAAGTACAGATAGCACATCACAGTAATCTAATCTTATCTGGATAACACTTAAAAATTCATCAAACATGTAACAAAAAAACAGCCCATAGATTGCAAGACCTAAAATGTCAACAACTGATGGTTCACACTATATTAATCCAACAACCAAGACACAGCTGCAAAGAAGACAAACAAATAATCCAAAATACATAAGCAATTAGAAAAACATCAGACATAACAAATGACAGGAAACAAGACAATTCACAACTGTAGCATACAAAAGAGAAAAGCGCTGACGCGTGTTTCGGAAGTACCAAGTACGTTTATGTAAATTCCTTCATCAGGCCGCACATGTTATGCTTCGTAAATCATTTGTGATCCGAATCTAGGGGCATATTATCAAGGGGGTTTATCTCCGCTTTTTTGGCTTTAAAAGCCAAGAATGCGGAGATAAAATTATCTCCCTATTACCAGTTAGCGACAGCTAGTAGGAGATAGCGACCATCTTGGGCCCCACTTTGCATGTCAGGGATATTTATCACTAATGACATGCAAAGTGGGTGTGTCAAGATGTTAGCGACTGGAAACAGTCGCTAACATCGCTATCTCCTATTACCAACTTTTGGAGATATTCGCGCTAAGCGCGAATATCTCCAAAAGCTAACACCTGCCCTGAGCAGTTCTTAACCATGTTATCCAATGGGAGGTGGATAACAAGGAGCATTAGCTCGGTAATGCATGAATATCGCTGACTTTTTAGCGATATTCATGCATTGCGGCCAATTTTTATCATATTTGCGATAAACCTTGGTAATACCAAGGTTTATCTGCGATAAAAATCGCCGCAGGTCAGCGATAATTTTTTGTCTCTAACGAAGCAATAGCGATAATTATCGCTATTGCTTGGTAATATGCCCCCTAGTCATCATAGATTTGTAATATAATTCAGCCTCAGGACTGAAGAGACTGTCTTGAAGGTCTCTGGCTCTTCAACAGTCCAAAAGATATATTTTTTCACTAACCCGAGATAACCATCCGTTCCTGATTAAGAACAGTGCGTAGGGATACTAAGAAATATCAATCCTTGAGTAATGTGTGCCCGAAAGTCACACAGAAAAAGATCCAGGAAACCACTTTGTTAAGAAAGGCTGGAGCCACAATATCTGTAATAGGTTTGTTTATCCCTCCATATTCAAAATGGCAAGAGCCACTGCCTGGGAACTCCAAACAATGCAATTCCAGGGGAAACTTTTGAAAATATGCTCGGATCCTGATAAAAGGGGGTTCATCCAAACAGCTGGATCTCACTGGCGTCAAAGAGGCGCTCGATCGACTGTGGACACTTCTTGGATAAATATGCAGGTGCGGTTTCATTCTGGCTCTGATGCTCATTTTAAAAAAAAGTAACCTCAACAGGAAACACGTCCAAATATAAACATGGCAGGTGCCCCAGATGAAGCTTTACTTCTGTAAAGGAGAAATTATCCAAACTTCTTGGAGTTGGCAAAGGCAAAGCAACTGTGTTGTCCTGCAATTTAACTTTGAACAAAACATCTGTAATCCTGGTTGAATGCATTGTTAATGTATCAGAGCGCAATCTCTTCTGTAGTGACTGTGATGCATGGATTCTGGCTTGTCATCTCCTGGCAAGAGCAGAGTGCATGGTTCTCCCTTCTAAATACCCGATGTCTGCAAATGTTCAAAATCAATAGCAGTAATCACACACCCAATCACAGAGACACGCAGGTACTCACATGCCCACTCACAGGTCCACACAGCCACTCACACACCAACTCACAGACCTATAGCACCACTCACTCCATCACTCACAGGCCCACACAGGCAGTCACAGGCCCACACAGGCAGTCACAGACCCACACAGTCACTCACACACCCACTCACAGACCCATAGCACCACTCACACACCTCCTCACAGACCAACATATAATATGTGTTCTGATAGTTCTGGCGGGCAGAGTGTCCACTTGTGGAACCGTTCAAACATGCCCATTTAAACATTAGCAAAATACAGCCATGGCCCGGGTAGGGCATTCCATTGGGCGGTGACGTGGGGTGGGGGGGTGTAAAATACAGGAAATGGACAATTAAAGGTAAGTAAGGTAAAAAAAATAAAACAAATTTTATTGCACATGCTGCAACGCCAAATGGGATGCAGCACGCGCAACAAAATTTGTTTTATTTATTTTTTACGTTACTTACCTGTAATCGTCCGTTTCCCGTATTTTACGTCCTCCCCCACCCTGCCCCTCCCCCGCCCCACGTCACCGCCCGGTGGAACGCCCTACATGGGCCGAGGCTGGCAGAAGATGGGAAAACTTGGAACCCACCATAACATCTTGTGTCTGATTAAATTCTTGTCCATTGTGCCTGTAAACATAATTTTCCAAAACTACTTTGGTCAGATCAGAAAGCATGTTAGAATGCTCCAAAGGTGTGGAGTCCCCGCAGGATAAAAACTATTGAAGTGCTTGAATGTTCCTTCTCTTTAGAGATGCAAGTGTATAACGAGCATACATCAATTGTGACGAATATGTATTCTCTAAACCAGTGAATATCAATTAATGTGTTTAACAGATCCTTTGTGTAATGGGTAGATGATGGTAGGCTGCATACATGTGGTTATAAATAAATGTTTATGTCTTCCGACATGCATTCAGTAGCGGATCCAATATCAGAAATCATTGGTCTCCCTGGAAAAAAAGATACCTGTTTATGGATTTTAGGGAGAATATAAATACATGGACCACTGGGTGTTGGGTTGAACTTATATTTGAATTCTATACCCATAATAAGTTATAGGTCCTGCCAATAAGCTACTTTATGTTCTATTGTGGCAGTTATATCTTTCAAAGGATTGTGATTCATTTTAATGTATGTTGGTTGGTATGTCAATTGTCGATCAGTTTCTACGATACAGTCTAAGTTGCCAGTGCCACCTTTGTCAACTCCCTTAATTTTGTTCTTTTTTTTTTTTGCAGAAAATTTTCTTAAAATTTTATATCACATACCCACCCCCATACAGGCAATTTTCCACGAAGCTAATAACTAAAGCATCATCCACTACATATACTAGACATAAAGAAAATAGACCAATTACATAAACACAAAACTACTGAAGTTTTCAATAAAATAATTAGAGTTGTTACAGTTCTAGACATTCGATCCAATGTGCGAGTGGGAACCAGATATCTAGTCTCTTCTTTTTCTTTTTCATACCCTTCCTGCTGTATATTGCTTTTTCCAGACTATATGTCGATAATAATGGTGCCCGCCATTGTTGAAAAGAGGGAGGAACAGTGCCCAGCCAAGCCGAAGCCAGACAGATTCTAAGCACAGCCATAGAGACGAACAGTAGTCCCTTTCTATTGTCCGCTCGGGTGTCACTGTCTACCCCCAATATTATTTCTTACAAAGTAATCTCCATTTTAGTTGCAAAAATTTCCGAAAGAAAATTAGAAATCTCGCATCTAATGGTACGGAGTGCCCCACATGTAGCAAACATGTGTATTAGATCAGCTTCTGGCATCGCGCATCTGGGGCATGAAGTCCCTTTACCAGTGCTTAATTTTGCAAGCCTATAGGGGGTGTGATATAAGTGGAAAAAGGTTTTATAGAATTGAGCTTGCAATTTAGAGGACATTAAAAGTGACTGAGAAAATTGAAGTGCTTTCTGTATGGAGCTAACTGAAGTTCCAAGTTTAATCTGCCAGTTCTGAGTATGTTTATCCAGGTCATCGGGAAAATCAATAATTAAATTGTTATATATTTCCCCAATTTTCACTCTATTACACTGAATAACAGTTTTGATTAACTCAATTTTCTTGAATCCAACCCGACCACCCCCCTTCTTCATAATGAAATCCCTAACCTGTAAGTATTTAAAAAAGTCCCGTTGTAGTAGGCCAAATTTATGTTTTAAAGATTCAAATGAAGTAAAGCCATTTGGCTCATACAAGGAGCCAATTTGGTATATACCTGATCTGATCCACCTGGTCATACAAGAATCCAAAAAAATCTCTGGGAGGTTTTCATTACTGATAAGAGTCGTGTAGTACGAGAACCTACCTAGCCCCAGATGTTTCTGAACATAATTCCAGGCGGCATAAATGCCTTTAAGAGTTTTGAAGCGCACTTTCTTGAAGTGACAATCGTAAGTCAGTCGCCACAAATGTGTGCTCGCTTGCTCACCTAGAATAAGTTCCTGAGAAGTTGGAACTAACCGCTCTGGGGTATTATCCTGATGTGGAGTTAACAGCAGTCTACTATATTTAAGGACTGTCGCCCACCAATAAACTTTAAGATTAGGGAGTGCGAGACCTCCTCTGTCTGTCGGCAAGGTGATAAATCTATTAGCTCTACGAGTTCTTCCATATCCCCATATAAAGCGGGCAAAAATACCGTCAATTTCCTTAAATAACAGTGGTTCAAAGTTTAAGCAGATTGTACGAAAAAAGTATAAGAATTTTGGAAAATTACATCTCCCAATAATTGTTAAGTGCAGATTATGAAGTTTTTTAAGGCTTTTTTCCGTTATTTTCATTAGGGGGTCAATATTGAGTTTTACAAGATTATTTAAGTTAGCAGTAAGATTAACGCCGAGATATATCGCATTCTCCGTCACTCTTTCATCCGCATAATTACATTTACTATTGATTATGATTTGAGTTTTATTCTGGTTCAGTTTATATCCGGAGATTTCTCCAAAGTTTTTTGCCTCTTGTTCCATTGCATCTACGGAATTATTTGGATCAGCAGTGACTATAGCAATGTCATCGGCGTATGCAAGGGACTTAGTTTCACCATTAAGGGTCTTTATTGGCATGATAGATATATTCGTCTCTAACCTGTGTATAAATGGGTCGATAAATATAGCAAAAAGCAAAGGGGAGCATGGACACCCCTGCTTCGTTCCTCTAGATATTTTAATAGTAGCTGAGTTTTCACCATTGATCGAAACCACTGCTTCTGGCTTGACATACATCATACGAACCGCATTAATAAATACATCCCCGATCCCACTCCTTGACATAGCAGTCCAAAGATATTTCCAGGAGACCCTATCAAAGGCTTTTTCGGCATCTAGAAGTATTAGTGCCATAGGATCTCCTGTATCGTCTGCTATGTCAAAGAGTGTGATCACCCTTTGGATATGATCGGTAGTGGATCTTCCTGGAACGAATCCCTGCTGTCCGGCAGAAATTATTGTGTGAATTAATGGGGCGAGTCTACTGGCGAGTAATTTGGAATATATTTTGGCATCATTATTGATTAATGTGATGAGGCGATAGGCCCCTAGATCCGTTGGATCTTTATTCTTTTTTGGAAAAACAATAATCTTGGCCTGATCCCACGATTTGGGTGGTCGACCCCCCTGGAAGACATGATTAACCAGCTGGGTTAAAATTTCTTTTAATTGTTTGTTAAATCTGGCATAGAATTCGACCGGGATTCCATCTAGGCCCGTTGCTTTACCGGTTGGGAGGCTATTAATAGACAGAAGAATTTCGACCCATTGTGGTACCTCTGCAAGGGTATCTTTATCTGTTTGGGGTAATTGAACCCCCATGCCACAATCCAAATATGTATCTATTTTAGATTGACTCTTCCCAGACTCAGTGTATAGGTCCTCGTAATATCTATGAAACGCAACCCTAATCTCTTTGGAATCACAGGTAAGGCCAATAATGGGATCTCTAATTTCTTTAATTGTATTATCGCTATTCTGCTGTCTTGTGCGGACGGCCAGTTGATGTACAACCTGCTCGCTAAGCTCATAAACTTTTTCCCGATTCAGAGTGGCTTTACTTATAGCTTTAGTAGTTAGCGTTTCCGAAATGAAGTTTCTTGCAATTGCAACATTTCTTACCGCTCCTTCAATGTTGATATTACCCTGAACAGCTAACATCACCTCTTCTTCTTTACTAGCAAGGCTATCCTGTAGATTTATAAATTTTTGTTTTATTTCCTGATTATTTTTGATAGAAAACCTGAGGGTTTCTCCCCTTATGCCAGCCTTTAGTGTATCCCACACCACCTCCAGCGGGGCACTCCCCAGGTTATACTCCAAAAATTCGGGGATCCAGATTTCCATGAGGTTACAATATTTAACGTTAGTCAGTAAAGCCCTCTCAAATGTCCAGTTACTACGGTCTACTTGCTTAATCCCTATTTTTATGCTAACGATTAGGGGGTTATGATCGGATAGAACCCTCGGTAGTCGGTCAACCGAACAGTTAGATATAATGGTATCTGATACGAAAACATAATCCAATCTTGCAAATTTAAAATGGGGATGAGAGAAAAAGGTGTACCACGGGTTACTTGGGAATCTCATTTCCCAACAGTCAGAAATTGCATGTGTATTACAAAGAACCCTAAGGGCACTAAATGTTTTGGGTTTCCTACCCTGGTAGTTAAAATTATGAACAGATGACCACTTGGACGGGAGATTTAGATTAAAGTCGCCACAGACAATCATCGGAACCGGCCAATATGCTAGTTCATTAGTTAAAAATTTCAGGAGATCGGGATCGTCAGTGACACACCCATATATAGAGCAGACCGTAAGTTTTTCTCCCTTTCCATATCGGCACTCAGAGATGGCCCATCGGCCATATTTATCAGCTGCAGATCTCATAAACTGTACCCCTCCACCCCGCGCTAGAATAGCTACCCCTCTAGTTTTGTTTGTCTGAGTTGTAGCAATGACAACTCTATATCCTAATGTATTCAATAAATGTATTTGAGTCCCCTCAACATGAGTTTCTTGCAGACAAACGATATCTGCCCCGATTGATTTTAAGCTTATTGCTGTTCTTTGTCTTTTGTTTATATCATTTAGCCCACAAATGTTTATGGTCAGAATTTTCAGCTTAGCCATTGGTACCTATAGGGTCTGTCTTATCTTCTAGAACTGGTCTCTTAATGCTACATCGAGCTATGGCTTCTACCTTAATGTCTTGCCTGTATGTCCCCCCCTCCACTAAAAGACACCCACCCTCCCACCCCCCACCATAACTAGAGGCTTCCTGGGTCATAGGGCACCCAGGTGTGGGCGTCCGAGTGATGCATACGTCACCGCTCGCTAAGGTTGCCTGAGATGACAATAAAGGTGAAGTGGTTACGAAGAAACCTGAAGGGTGGAACACAAGGCTACTCTTGTTGCTATTTCCCTTAATTTTAATACTTGGTTCTTGTGTCAATAGTTTCAGTGCCCTCCCATCTTCTATGCTATGATTATCACTTATTAGATCTGATTTTGCCACATATATTATCATCAGGTCTAAATTGTTCATGAGTAACTAATTTGTAAAACACATCAATAATATTATCAGCTGGAAGAGTAGTCACTAACGTCCATTAAGTTTTAAGATTACTGTCCAGATGTATATTCGAAACAATATTCAGGTCTGACAAACTTTCTAAGATGAAGCAGATGTGGCTGTCTCATCAAGCAACAATAGTAGCTGTAAATCCTGTATGTCCTTGATAGATATATCGCATTTGAATGAGGCAGGCATAAATAATTGATCATAAGCAATCTTATCATCTTAATATTTCTTTAATTTCAATCTGCGAACAGATTTGTACAGATCAATGTGTATTTGAGTAAGTCAGGACATGAGGTAGGACAAAAAGCAAGACCTTTGCATAATACAGATGTCTCGTGTTTATAATGTATAATCAGACAGATTGATAATAGATATATTCATTGAGGGTGAATTTGTAGTACTAGTTTCAAGTGTACTTTTTGTTACAATAACTAACTCTTTCAGTTGAGGGAGGCCGATCTTGTAATTACACCTTCCCTTTCATCTCCTCTTGTTTCTTTTCTTCCCTCTTCTGGTTTTCTTGTTTTTGACCTCTGTTTTTTTAAGTCAGTCTGGTACCTTTCAGGTGCATTTCTAGTTCACTAAAAAGAGGAAGAAGACATGTCCACTGTAGTTTCTTGTTTAGGTATTGGTATAGTGGTGCCCTCACTAATGCCACTCATTTCACTCGCAATACTCAAAATTTCAGATTCACTTGTAGATGTTGATGATATTACTGAGATCGTTTTATATATTAGTGGTGTTTTGTCATGTTTTTATATTGCCAAGTTTCCATAATTTTAAAAAACGTTCTTATAATCATTTTCATCTCGTTTAAGTTTGTGCAACTTCTTATACTTAACGTAAAGCTGGTGTCCATTACGGCTTCTTAAATAATTTTGAAAAAGTCGATGTTGTGATGAATCATGTGGATTGGCTGCCATTAATGTAAAAAGCTCACAATTAGGTTACGTGTGGGATTTGGGACTGAATTATGCACCGTATTTAAAGTAAATACTACTGATTTGTTTTCTACACGATTCAGCCTTACGGACCTTTTGCGTTGTACTTTATTAAGAGTGCTTTGGTATGAATGTTTGTAATTCACAAATCATAAACCTTCAGATTTATGATTCATGTGCACCGGGTGGGAGCAGGGAGTAGATACTATGAGAGCACCAGCACGTACAATAGTCAGCTTTGTTACTAAACCCTGCAACTATATGTTTTAGGAGGTGTGATTGCTACACCTCAGTAACCCAATTGTATTTTTAGAATTGGAAGTGAGGTTCACAGAATATGGGGATAAAGTAAAGGAGTAAAAAAGGAGGAAGTTTTTCAGGGACAAACAAGATTACCAATCTGGGTGCATTTTACATTTTGCTAAATGTTTTGACTCCATAAAACAGGAGATTAGAATGATGGCCAACCAGAGGCAGCAGGAGTGAATACAATCGGAATCAATTTCAGACATGACGTAAGTTTTGACTCTGATGTACTTGAAACATCCTCTACAGGAGCTAAAAAAAACAGGCAATTTTTTAGATGAGTTAAATCAGGACAGACATATGACTGCAAGATGAAACCACAGAGGCTAAGAGTAAGAGGAGAAAGAAATGGAAAATGCCGTGGATGTAGAATGCCTCCCTCAGAGATATTGCACCCCGTGGGAAGAAAAGAGTGCAAAGAAAGTAGCAATCATGAAGTTACGATGGGGTTAGGAAAGGCAAATGGTTAATCTTTCATCACATTTTTTAACTGACATTGAGAGATCTGTTTTAGAAAAAGGCTTCACTTTTGCCGAGTTGTGGTTATCGACTATGGTACTGTAAGAATGAACTTATTTTTGTTTACATGGATATTAAAATTGTTGAACGCCTCTCGGATGGTAGGTAAAGATGCGCCCATCAATGATAATAACATGACTAACACAACCACAGACCTTTGTATCATTGACATTGATGGTTTATTGACTCTGCATGATTTGTAGATGGGTACTACTGAGAATATGAATGAAAAAGAGATTCTGCTTAGCATGGGTCTAGAGGCTGACATGCAGCCAGTGTTGTTTTAGATCCAAGCTTAGGCAAAATCCTAACCTCCCAAAGGACAACATTGACATATTGGATGAGATGGTTTTTAAGGAGCTGAAAGAGATGATCATCAATGAAGCAGGGCGATCTGAGATGGTTCCAGAGAAAAGCAGTTAATACACTCAAGAATGATGCTGGTATGGTAATAAACCCATTGGATAAGGGTGGCAACATTGTCCTATTGGGGAATCATAGATTACAAATAGGAGGCATTTAACAAATTCATGATTTTGCAGTAAAATTGGACTGCAAAAGAACAGACAGACCATACACGAGTGCCATGACCTATTGATGAATTGGAAGGAACAGGGCCTACTAGGGTTAAATGAATACCAAATACAAAAAAAATCTAATCAGTCACTTGTGAATTCTACCTATTACCGAAAATCCATAAGCATCCCCTCAAACCACCAGGCCAAACATTAGTAGTTTCTATTGGTAGTTGCCCTGAGCATACTGAACAGTATTTGACTAGTTGTATGCTTCCTATTGTACTCAGTTTGCCTTCCTATTGTCGGTTAGTGCTGACTTTATTAGGAAGATAGCTAACATCAACTAGGATGCATCACTCTCATGATCACTCTAGATGTAACATCATTGCTACCTCAATACAGCACATACATGTCATTACAGCTTTTTCAGAAAGAGACCTATAATGATCAGAGGAATATCTTGATACAAATGATTGAATACTGTTTGAATCATAACATCCTTTTTTAATGAAAGTTTTACGTGCAGAAGTCTGTAACTGTGATGGATACCTGCTCAGCATCCAGCTGTGCAAATGTATTCATTGGCTGGTCGGAGGAGCTAGTGACCTGGTCACAAAGCAAAGAGAGATACACCAGTCATATTTGCATGTGGGTATGTTATATTGCTGACCTCTCGTAATTTGGGAAGAAAGCAGAAAACTGGCTGAGGAGACATAGCAATAGAACAAGCAAACCTCATCTGTTCAGATCACCTGTTCAGATGAAGCTTCCACACACCTTCCACTTCATTAGAAACACTTCTCTTGCAGCAGACAAAACTTAAGCCTGTGTTTATAGGTCCTATCCTACCCAGCAGTCAGAGAAATCCAAATCCTTAGAGCCAATCGTTCTGCAAAGCAACAACGTCTGCTATAGGAAACACATGTTCGGTGAGACCTAGTCTGTCAATAAGGCAACCATACTGGGATGAAATGTTTCCATCTAAGTCTTTTGCACCACAACTCTGCTGCTAATATGCCTGTCAGGAACTTTATTTCACTCAACATTTCCTCAGAGGGTTGGATTCCCTGGAGGTCAGTTTTTAGGACAAGGGACCATTCCAGTTGCCTCTGTTACTCTCCCCAGCTGTCCAAGGTTAATTGTAGCATGCACGAGGAGGCTTCAAGAGAGAGAAATAGAGAGGGAGGGGGAAGGTAGAGATAGAGCCATTAGAGACGGAGAGAAAGGAAATACATGGATGGAAAGATTAACATTTTGGATGGAGATGTCGTAGGGATGAGTTGAGTGTTTTTGCCAGGACAGCTTTTGGGTCCCCAGTCTGGCCCTTCTTGCCACCCAAAGCAAAGTTAGGGAATGCCAATTTGCAGGGTCAGTCCTGTAGAGAAGCACAATTACCTTTATTGCAACAATTAACAAGTGAAAAGTGAATGCTATTGATGAAGGAAGATTTATGGAAAGAATGCTACCTGTAACAATTCGTAAATTATTTTATTATGCCCGAATAATTAAAACCTTTGCATATATTAAATACATATAACAATAGAAGTTCCTTATTCATAGTACAATAAATAAAACAGTGTTAAAAATCCACATTTGTACTGTAAATAAAACAATTTTAAAATCCTCAAAAAGTGCGCTCATGATTTTTACATTCTTAAAGGCACTAGAATGCTTGCTCGTCAAAGAGTTTGGGTGGGAATAAGTTGTCAAATTGAGCTGCCGACCTATCTTTAGCCCTCCGCTGTGCAGGTTACTGTACTCAGTGCATTGATTTAAAGTGCCACAACAGCAATGCGGTGCTCTTTTTAGGCTTAGTGGGACGAACTTCGAATGACTGATTGACGGTTTTATAATGCTTGTGCAGCCATAGAGTACACTTAAAAGATTTTGCGGGACAAGTCTCAGATGATGCCTGGTTCCACTGTGTTAGGCTGTGTTAGGCTGACTCCCGACCAGTGACAAAGAGTTTTTGAGTCTCTTTGCAACGGAGTCAAATAATTTTGTGAGCCTGCAGTTTAGTTGCACTACAGATGGATTGAAGCACAGTTTTACTGCCAGCCTGCAATTCCTGATGCTGTGCTGCTTAAATTTTGGTCTAAATAAAGTGCAACTTATATCCCTTAGGTTATGGCAAATACAGATTAGGTGAATAAGGACCTCAGTGCTGTGTCAGCACATGTGACAGGGCTGCTCGCCTCCTCTTCTTTACTATGGGGGTAGAAGCGGGGTGATCGGAACAACACCTAGACCAAGCTTTAGAAATGTTTCCTTGGTTGCCATTTTAATCCCCATTTTAAAGAAGCATTGGGGTTTGAGGGCTTCATAGTTGTTGAGCACTGCTCAGCCATGCACCCATTTGGCGAGTGTTTCTTTGTCCTCTAGGACAGATATCAATTGAGTTGCCTTTGTCCCTGTTTTTTTTTAACGAAAGGTGCTACATTGAAGTACTCCAGAGATCTGACAGTCCCAGGATTTTAATGGAGTCTAAAAGATGCTCTCTGGCTAGCGATTTTCCAAGGCGAAAAAGCTCAATCCAAACGAGGAAGTTTACGGATCCTTCTTCGGCTCTTTGGATATTATACCAACATTTTATATAGGCACCCCTTCTCGCCACCATTTTTTTTTTTTAAAGACCAAATTTCAACCGTATTTGGGCCGTCGAAACATAACTTGGTGGATAAAAAATCGCCCTGTAGCAATTAGCTGTTATTATACCTAGGACTACAGCATATTTCCCTTTGAGGGGTTCACTCCTATATGTTATTGTTGCCTGTGGTTTGACTCGCAAAACCTGTAACAAGTGGTACACAAGGTCATCTACTGATGTCCTATCTGTTATTGTGAGAAAAACATCTGTTTTGCCCTGATCCCCCCTAATCTTTTGGTACTGGTGGTTACTAACTCTGGTTGTGCCCTACGCTCTGTTAACCAGGCCCAGGCGCAGTGCTCTGTTTTTAAGTTATATAGAAATTAGGTGTAATTACAATTGGTTCAGACAACCTACTTGTAAGTCCCTAGTATGTGGTAGGGTATGCAGATTTACCCTGAATTCTGCCATATGGCATGAAGCTGACTTCTTGTTTCTGTTTGCCCATGCAAGGTTTGTTTTTGGCGCTCGCGAGCACCACAATATTCTCAGGCCGCTAGTGAGGGTGCCACAATTATATGCCCACTCGCACAGCTTCCAGCCCCAATGGCATCAATATTGTAATTGTAATTGCATTTATATAGCATTTACCACCCCTCATGAAGCTTTAAAGTTCTTTTCGGTGAGTAGCACTCTACTCTGGAACCCATAAAGTATTAGTGGTGAATGAGTGCAGTGAAAGATTCATGAGTTTGAGCAATGGACATGTGAATCTGTTAGATGTACTGAAAAGGATGATGGAGGGATAGAGGAGGAAATAGTCTAGAAAGTGTCTATTTGGGTATCATAGCAGGAGGAGGAGGTTTAGGATGAGTAATGGAGAGATGGACTTGGGGGAGAGTCTCTAGAAGTGGTTTAGGGAAAGAAAATCAGGAAGGAGGGATACATAAGGGAAGGGTTTGTAAAAGCTTGTTTGGGAGATCTGAATAGTAAAAGAGGTTTAAGATGATGCAAGAAGGGATAGAGCAGAGAAGACTTTAGAAAGGGTAATTTTGGGAATCAGAGTAGTAGAATGAGGTTTGAGATGAGTCAGCGAGCAGAGGTAGAGGCTATATTGAGTGAGATACAGTGTAAGCATGGGCAGAAATTGCTAATTCGCGATACAGGAATTTGTGGGAATTCGTAATCGCGATTCGCAAAAATCCGCCAAATTCCGCGAGCTTGCAAATTTTCTTTTTTTTTGCGAGTTCGCGAGATTTTTTTACCAGTTCCGGAACGAGGACTTGCGCATGCAGTTGCAACGGTCGCGAACATGTTGTTTCCTCTTAACCAGCCTGCTCGTGATGCCTTTTTCCTGTTTCAGGTTGCAATGACGTGTTCGCGTTCGCAATTTCCTGTTTTGGGTCGCAATGAAATGTTCGGGATCGCGGCGTCGTCGGTCAGCTACCAAAATCTGGCAGCACACGCGAACAGGGAGAAATCTCATTAGCGAACGCAGAATCATAGTAAGTCAATGCAGCGCGCGCGAGATTGTACTTTTGAAGCGGGAACAAGAAAAAAAAGTCTGCCAACTCGCGAATTGCGCCGCGAGCGGAACAAATTTGCCGCCTATGCTTAATACAGTGTAGTGCATTTCAGGGGCTAAATATAAATATATTCTCTGAAAAGAACCATAGGTTTGAGGCATGTATAGTAAGTTGGACATTTCACTCGTACAAAACCATAGAAATTCCCCTGTTATAGTTAGTTCCGTTAACTATAACTCGCGCCCCCACAATGCACTGCTGATGATGTCACACATTACATCATTCATGACATGGTCAGTGACATCACTGATGATATCACTGATGACATCTCAAATTACATCACTGATGACCTCACTTATGACATCATCCAGTGAATGTGTTTTTCTTTAAACTTTAAATATGTTTTATATATAGCAAGCTGTATTGAAGAATGACTGGGTGTATAAGTGTCTGGATGATGGATTTAATATTTGTGTGACTGACTGTATAAGTGAGTGATTAAATGTGTCTTGCTGAATGCATGGGTCAGTGCGTAATTGTCTGAATGTCTGTATCAGTATGTTTGTTTTTGTGTAAACTGCTGCCTGTGTTTGTCAGGTTCTACATGAGTGTCTAAATGGTTTATTGATTGGTTGCCTGAGTATTTGTATGGAAGATGAGTGTGTTTGGATGGGTGGGAGGTATGTGACTCTGTGCAGAGATATGTGAGTGGTTGATTCACTGGGTATATGAGTTTAAGAGTGCATGTGGAAACAGCTGTATGGGTGGGTGAGTGTGTGTATAGATGTGTTTGTAAAAGACTGAATGTCTCAGTGGTACATGTCCAATTACCTACATATGTAAAAGGCAGTGTATTTGAGAGTTGGAGTATATAATTGACTATATGTGTGAGTCAGTGATTGTGGAAGTGGCTGTATGGATGAGTGTGTACTTGTATTAGTGATTATATAGGAGAGTAAGTATGCGTTAATATCTGTATGAATAAATGAGGTGGGGTGTGTATAACTGTGTAGGTGAGTAAATGGAACTATAAATCATTCTTTCCATGTCTGACTATGATGAGTCCATGAGTGAGTAAGATGAATGGTGGTGTGTCGGTGAATGTATAGCTGTATGAGTGCATATGATAGTGTTGTATTGATCAGTGACTACATGTATGAATGGTGGTATGGGTGAATGACTGCATGTGTCTGTTGACACAGTAATTAGTGAGTGCATTTGTAGTAACTGGTTTTGATGACTCGATGGATTTGAATATGGAACTCTGTATTTTACAGGAGGTGTATCAAAGGTTATATTAGATCATCATAATTTCTATCGATAATGTGCCTGAAACCTATGTTTTTTCAGTGAATTTCAATGTTTTTAAATGTTAACTTCTAATTATAATGTTTATTTAACCTATAGTTTTTTCCAATACCCAATAAGGACACAACACCCACTGCCACAAACCTAAGGACCTTCCTGCATACCACCCCTCATCCTACTACCACAAAGGCAGTGCAGAACAGGACAGCGAACCCTCCAAAAACAGCATGGTCCCTCAGCCAGATAATAGCTCAATGTTGGGAAATGTGGCAATTGTTTTTTCAATACATTTGAATCTTTTTTTTTTAAATACTAATTTTTAACTTTAATGTTCCTAAGACCTATTTTTTGGTGAATTTCAAAGGTTTTTTAAATATTAATTTCTCATTATAAAGTTTTTAAAAAACTATGTTTTTCTCAGTAATTTTGAAAACAAAATGTTATATTTTGTAACTTCAATATCCTGAAAATAGTTTGTGTGACTTTTTAAATTTATTATTTCAACAATATAATGTCTTAGACTTACTGATCAAGTAACTCCAATA
Organism: Lissotriton vulgaris; assembly: GCF_964263255.1. Taxonomy (NCBI): domain Eukaryota; kingdom Metazoa; phylum Chordata; class Amphibia; order Caudata; family Salamandridae; genus Lissotriton; species Lissotriton vulgaris. The sequence continues at coordinate 1,502,272,890 of NC_141685.1, read as the reverse complement.
CCTAAGAACACCACAACACCCACCACCACCCACAGGACCCCCCTCACTCTACCACAGAGGCAGCACAGAACAAGACAGCAAACTTTCCAAAAACAGCATGGCCCCTTAGCCACACAATAGCTGAATATTGGGAGAGGTGTGAACAAACTATATGTGAAGGAAGCAATTAACCCATGAATAACTATGCACACAATGCAAAGTGTAGCGGTGATGTGCTGGACACATTTCAGTATGCACAACACACACCTCCCTATGTGCACAAATACTACTGGTGCTTGTAGTGTTGTGGACAGTGGAACCAACCATGTTAAGTCAAACACTAGGGAAGATCTCAGTCACGTAGCTGAGTCGTCCCTCCAGTAAGCATAAGCGTAACCACAGTGGGCTGGTCCAACGTACGCCACTTCAGCGTAGAACTGGGAATAAATAGGCCGGAGCTCTGGGCGTGGTTCACTTGTGGGAAGGCAAAAGCGTCTGCCAGGGCAATTCCCTTTACCCTGCCACGAGGCCGCCGACTTGACCGCCAGCCTCCTCAGCCAATCGCTGGCTTTCGTCACACAGGCCCCCAGCGGCACAGCACTGCAAACTTATGTCTATAAAAACCACTGCCATCGATATACACTGCGGACAGCAAGGCTCACAATTGAGATCGAGTCGTGATTGCAGATGACGCAGTCCAGTAGGCAACAGACATGGCTCAAGTCAACAACATGTGGCTGTGGGTCCTTCCTCACCGCTGCCTCGAGCCTACACTATGGTGAGTAGGGCTCACAATACAGATTGATTTGTGATTGCAGTTCAGTAGGCAAAAGACATTGTTACCAGTACGACCTGCTCGGACGATGCATCAGAGTTGCATAGAGTTAGTGCCACCCAAAGCTGATGTGGCCATCAGGGGCCTACCACCATGTGGTGCGGACGTGAGTAGCACAGGGTTAGTTGCACCCTAAGTTGTATGGCCGTCAGCGACCTGCCACCACTTTGTGCTGACTTGCGTTGCACAGGGTTACTGGCACCAGAAGTAGATGTGGTCTCTGCCATTGATGACTCAGGATCAGCGACATGTGTGAGATCTGCTGGGCCGTGGAGGGGGTCCATATAATGTGCACCAAGACATTGTGGCGAGACAGGCCCATGAGCTTTCACAGACATGTGGAGTGGCTACTGGTAAACACTCCGGTGGCAGCAGGTAATTATTTGTTCATGGATGTGCAGGGGCGACAGTGTGTCTCTCTCTCTCTCTCTCTCTCTCTCTCTCTCTCTCTCTCTCTCTCTCTCTCTCTCTCTCTCTCTCTCTCTCTCTCTCTCTCTCTCTCTCTCCCTTTACCCTTTCTCACTCCCTTCCTTTCCTTCCCTCTCTTTTTATCTGTTTTTTTCCCTTCTTTCTTTCTCTGTGTCTCACTCCTTTGATATGCGTATCACACACATCCCTATTTTGTGCTTTATTTTTCAGGCTCTGTCGATGACATTCATGGTCCTAACAGGAGTCTCCCGCATTGTTGTTTTGTGTTGAGGTTATTAAATTTAGTTTATTCTCTATATGTACATTAACGGAAAAATAAAGTTTCAATAAAGTTTTTGTTTGTTACTTAAGTGCTGTGTGACTCTTTCTCGTTCTCATTACTGTTATTTGGTGGTGTCCACCATGGTGTTAAATTTTGGGGCAGTTATCGTGGGAATACTGGTGATGTCTACACAGTTTTCACCAGCTTGAAGCAGCACCCGCGGCAAGGTTAAATATGCATGCATCGCATTTGCATGCACAAAGCGGCAGGCACCGTGCGGTGCCTGCTGCTTGGTGCACGCAAATGCGGGGGGGTACCATGGGTACCCCCCATGTGCACCCCCACCCCTCCCCGTCACCCTGGGGGCCCGCAACGGGCCCCCAAAGATATCTCTGTATGCCTTTCCACGGCGGAGAAGCCGCCGCGGAAAGGCATCAGTGTTCCCCCATCCTAATATGGCTGGCGTTGTCTGTTAGACACCGCCTCCATATTAGAGCTTTTCCAACGTGGTCATAAGGTGACAGCGGCGGAAAAGCGGTGGACGGTCTTACTGACCCCCCAGCCCTCCTAATCTGGCAGGGGGTCTTTGAAGTCTCCGCAGCGTTTTTTCCGCATCCTCCGGGCCGGCGGACACTTCCGCCGGCCCGGAGGATGGGGAAAAACCTCAATCCTAATGAGGGCCAATATTTATTGCAACATTTTCTCTAACATTTAACGGCATGTGCAAGTTAAAAGTACACAATTGTTTTAAGTTCGAACAGTGCCTTCAAAATGCAAGTAGCAGGTGGGGTTGGGTTGAGCAAATTCTATCCTATGATCTGTACTCCACGTTTAAGCTGCTTTTTCTTAACCAATCACTAAGATGCTTTTCCACAAAATGAATGTGCACCCTACTTTTAAAAAACAATGCTTTTAATCTCCCAATCAGTTATTGTTTTGTATGGGAAAAAAACATAGTTCCCCATCTTTAAACATATCTCATGCGAACGGACTGCATGAGCTACAGACAGACATCTATCCATACCTCTCAGTCATACCTTCAAAATGCTAGTGTGGATCGTAGGACATAGCTATGTTTTCTGGTGCAAGAGGTATGCAGAACAGATATGATTTGACTTAGACCTAGGTTTACATAATGTGGACATTAAATGGTTTGGACAGAGAGGATTGAAGTGGCACCAATTGTTGCCTTTGGTTAAAACCTTTTTGCATCTCCAACACCCTGACCACATGATTATGCACTATGGTGGAAACAACCTAGACACATTGACTAGGGTAGGTTTGGAAATGCTAATGAAGGACACCTTTAGGCAATTGATATTGCTTTTGCCTTAAACTGTCTTTTTATACTCCAATATATGCCAACGACATAAGTGGAAATGGTGAAACAAATGTTGTCCTCAGATTGAAAAAGGAAGAATATCAACAAGGCTGTGTCTGCATACCTCTGAGACCACAGAATGGGGTTGATCTACAACAACAACATATGTTTTGATATGGCTGATATCTACAGAAGTGCTGGAGTACACTTCACAGATCAGGGAAATCAAGTTTTTCTGAATAACCTGAAGCTGTGCATCCACACTCATATGGAGCTCCAATTAATAAACACAAGGGCTCTTTGTAGAGCCGCCTTATATTCCCAATATCGGTTCGCAGAGTGACAGCTGTGATCCGGCTAGCTCAGGGAGACATGCAGGCAGTTGAGCAGGCTCACAGAGGGAGAGCTGTGGCCCGTCGGCTCCGCTCGGCTCGCACAGTGTGAGCTACAGAAGAGTAAATCACAAAATGGCTGCCAACACTTCCTGGTTTCAACCGTTCACAGCCAATAAGCTGCAAGCTAGGGCTTGTAACACCTCAGCCAATCACATGTCAGAATTCTCAAATATAGATATCTGTAAAATTTGATGTTTCTCAAAAACTACTGAACGAATTTACAACATTTAAACAAAAGCGTGCTTTCTGGACCATCAACTTTCTCCCTGTTAAATTTGGCGTAATTCACCTGTAGCCTTCTGTAAAGTTTCGAATGGAAATTGCATGGAGAAAAAAAGTTTTAGGAACCTTTTTTCTTAGCCCTCCTATACCATTCACCCCCAAACCTTCAATATAGGAGCTAATCGAAAAAAGAGAAACTTTTTGGATAATTTCATAAAGATTCGTCAAATGGCGCCAAAGTTACAAGCACATAAAAGACTTCAGGAGGGGAGCAGCGCAACCCCCCTCTCAACATGAGTGAAGCCCCGGGGTTGCACGGACCCCAGCAGACCCTTGCAACCCCTGCAAGCCCCTGCTATTATTTTTTAGGAAATACCCTCGGAACCTAGCCCACCCAAGGGCCTCATTAAAATAAAACTCGAGATGCCGCAACCCCAGCGCAAATTTTTGCCAATTTGATATTATTTTTTTAGGATTTTTTGGGCCCTGAGGGTCATTCTCATGCCCCCTGAGAAGACTTAATGGGTTAGGGTTTTTCTACCCTGCCCCCTTCTCTTGTTTTATACCTTTATTTCTCTGTTTTTGGGTGACTCGCTTCTACCGAGCCAGAAGATGGCTGCCAACTTTTTCTGGTTTGGCGAGCTTGCTGCCAATCACAGTGAAGCTCGGGCATTCGACTTAGGCTCCGCCCGGATAACAAAACTTTTATTTTTCTAATTTCTCAGGAACTACTGAAAAGATTTACTCCATTTTAAAAAAAGTCGCTTTCTGATCCTAGCACTACCTTTCTGCCAAATTTGGAGTAATTCCGTTTAGTAGTTTCAGCTGTAGCCTTGCACAAAGTTTCTCATGGAAAAATGATTTTTTCACTCTTATTTTTTGAATTACTCAAAAACTACTGAACAGATTTACACTATTTGAAAATAAGTCGTTTTCTGAACCAAGCTCTACCTATATGCCAAATTTGGGGTAATTCTGTTCAGCAGTTCGGGGTGTAGCTCGTCACAAAATTTCTCATGAAAATGAACATGGGGAAAATGAGTTTTGGGACCCCCCTTTTTTCTCAGCTCCTGCTTGACGAATCACCCTCAAACTTTCAGGATGGGAGCTGACCTGAATATACTTTTGTTGGGGAGAATTTCAGAAGAATTTGTTAAACAATGCAAAAGTTATTAGCAAATCAATAAATGCTTTTCCTACGGAAACTAGGTTCTAACTACAACTACCTACAAGCGAGCGGCGGTAGGTAATATATAAACAGTAGGAGTAAAGTAATAAATATGTAGATACATAAGTACTTTAAATTATTTGTATGTGCAATCAGTTACATACATATATTTTTTTTCTTTTAACCCTTTCGATGCTCATGACGGAACGGTTCCGTCATGAGCATCGGTTGAGCTGTGCTCATGACGGAACCGTTCCGTCATGACCACGCCTGTTTTCGTTAGGGCTCAGCACCCGGTGGTAAATCTTACCCGCACGGATGTGGTTAATAATTCAATAGTAAAGCAATTGGGAATAAATAGTTATGATAGCAATGTACAGATTGTGATAGATAAATAAATGGAGAACCATACACATTTCATCAAATACCTTATATGGCAACTATGCAGGAACCTCTATACATGTTAAATATAGAATAGTATAACAATAAGTAATATGTATATTTGTTAAGTACACCTAATGAATAACTATATATTTACTAACATAATACACATGTATACAAAGGAATACATCTATCTAGATACATACACATAAGCAAATTAAAGGCTTATATACACAGGCATTTGAGTATGGTGGTTATGTAGGGAAGAGCCAACTCTCGAGAAGTTTTCCGAAGATGAGATAGTTATTCGTGGATCTTATGTTTGGAGGTAATGAGATCCATAGTTTGGCTGCTTGAGCAGAGATGGATGTGCAACCTATAGTTTTTTTCTTGTATGTTGGGATTTTGAGGCAAGTTGCCAATTAGGAGCTTTGTTAGTGTTACAAAGCAGCTTGAATGTGGACCTCTGGCAACCATGAACCAAGGTTGAGCCCTTAAGGCAGGGGAGATATGGGCTTCTAGCTTTAGATGTAAGAGTAGTCCGGCATCTGTTGTAGTTTTTTTAGATTTAGTAAAGATGATCCTCGTAGAGGCCATTGGCATATTCAAGTATAGTCAGTACAAGAGAGATAGTAGCCTGGACCTTGTGTGAGAATCCTAAGTGGGGAAAGATGTGTTGCAGTATTTTTAAAAGTGATGAAGCTTGATCTCACTAATTTGTCCACTTGGGCACTTGATAGCTTGGAGTCCATGGTAATTCCAAGGTTTATTACTTCCTTAGATACCTTGGGCGATGGTCTCAGATCATCAGGTCAGTCAACGAATGGATCTTGATTTTTGAAGTTACCACGTGTGATTATTTTTATTTTGGAAGCATTCTATTTGAGATGGCTCCAAGTCATTTACTGATCAATGGCTCTGAGCCAACTGAAATTATTTTAGTCTCCAATGTCTTTGGGGCTTTCTAGTTTAAGGAGTATTTGTGAGTCATCTGCATAGATAAAGCATGTGAGGTGAAACTCATTGATCAGTGCAGGTAATAACTTCATTTAAATAGTGAAAAGCATGGCTGGAATGATAGAATCTTGAGGGACCCGTGCTTTTGTGAAGAATCGATTGGATGAGAAAGGGGGTATGGATTGCATTTGTTCTGTTTTAAAGGAAGGAAGTAACCCAGTCGAGAGCAGTCCCCTCTATGCCGGCTTTGTAGAGCCTTTACATTAGATTGTCAAGGTCAAATGTGTCAAAGTTAGCAGAGAGGTCCAAGAGAAGTATTGCAGCAACCCTGTTACAGTCTACTGTGCTCTTAGGTCATCCCAGACAGTAATGAGTGCAGATTCTGTGCCCCTTCCTAGATGGAATCCTGTTTGGAAGTCTGAAAATATGGGGTTATCTTCAATGAATGGTGACATCTGGGTGAATTATGCTCTTTCTAGCAGTTTGCACAGGAAAGTTCCATTTGCAATTAGTCTGTAATTATCAGAGTTAAGCGGGTCCAGGTTTTTTTTCTTTAATAATAGGTGTAGGTGCAACATTTTTAGGTCTTCTCAAAATATTCCAGTAGTTAAGGAAATATTGATAATTCTTCTTAAGTAGAAGTATAACATTTCTGCTTTGGTTGTGTAATGATTTGCCAGTTTGTCTGCGAATTCTTGAGTAAAGGGTTGAGTTCTTTCTCTGCAATATTGTTTACAAAGTTCGGTGATAATTAAAAAAATCATCTTTATTTGCCCATTTTACATTTTGAATTCTGTCTGAATGGTATCTTTTTGGAAGCTTTTTTGATTGCTGACGTGTATTCTCTGTTACATTTTCGTAGATGAAGTGTATCCTGATTAGTGATTGTTGTGAGTTAGGTGCATTGAAGCTTTCTAATTTGCTGTTTTATCTCTTTTATCTCTGTTTTTCTGGAAAGTATTTCTTTTGCAAAAAACACAGTTGATGGACAGAATGCAAAACAATGTCTTACATTCACCCCAGTACAAAGATCTGGGCCAAAATCCATCGTTTTTTTGCACTCCACACCACCCTAGGTCAGACAATGGCTATATGCAAATCAGCCTTGACCTTGTGCCTCATGGGAACAGTCCAGCCCGAACTACCAAGCCATGTCTTTCCTAGACCGGAATCAAGCATCCAAGGACCGGTTTCTGGCTATCAGCCTTCTTCAGCCTGGATAGCTTGACTCCAGTGATGTGGAGAGCCTGGGACTCACGTCTGACCATACCCAGCCGACTCGGGGTGAAAATTGCAAATTGGGTATTTCTTTTGACCTTTTGTTGTTCTGAGTTTCAATAGGATATCAAAAGCTTCCTATAGCCACTCATATAGTTTTTCAACAGTATTTATTGCGTCTAGAGGTGTACTGAATGTTAGCCGTGTTGTTTAGTGTTCAAAAATTGAGTTTGTTCCATGATTGATAAGTGGGTGCATGTAAGGTGGTTTTGGGTATGTTTCTTTGTAGTGATTTATGTTGGAAAACTAGCAAATGGTGGTATGAACATGTGAATGGAGTAATCGTTTGAAAGGTAACTAGTTCTGTATTTGCAAAAAATGACATCTAGGATGTGCTCAGTAACGTATGTGGGTTCCTAGATGATCTGATGTAGGTTCAGCGCATCAAAACCAGTGTCGATTGTTTTCGGGGGTGAGGCATATTGGGTTCGTCAAACCATATATTGAGAACAGCAAGAATGCAGAGGTTGGAGCGAAGTGTTATCAGGTTTGAAACTGTCTCTAGAAGTGTACCTGGGAATGTTACATTGCTAGGTCGAAGTCTGTAAAGGAGTAGGAAGTTACAGGAGAAAGATGGTGTACAGCATTATAACCTTGTATGGAGACGTCTGCTTTAGTGATATTTAATGTTTGCTTGAATACAACAGCTGGGCCATATCCTCTTGTTGCCTATATGATTTTGTGTGATAGTTTGATAGCCTAGAGGAACAGCTTCATGCAACACTGAAACCATGTGTGATAAGTTGATAGCCTAGAAAAACAGCTTCATGCAACACTGGAGCTATGTAATCTCCTAACCATTATTCAGTTCTGAAGAGTAAGTTAGGTTGTGTGTCAGTGAGAAGGTCGTAGATGTAATGCTTGCTTTTAGAGAGTGATCAAGAATGTATTAGTAGACAGTTTAGAGATTGTGTTTTGGTGATTGTGTGACTTAGTTTTGTAGAATAGTAAGCAGAGTTGTGTGAACTTGTGGCAGGTGTTTCCTTAGTGCTGATGTTAGTTGTATTAGGATAACAATAGTGTAGCGTTTCTATATTGTATTCCTCATCCAGTAGGCTAAGACGGCATTTTGATGGGTCTGCATGTGTAGATAGTGGAGATGGTTGTTGATAGTGAGTTGGTGAGATGTGTTGCTTTTGCACAGTAGACTTGTTGTGCCATAGCCATGGAGATGTAAAGTTGTGAAGAGTGGCATGGTTTTTATTTTGTTTGTGTTTGCTGAGAGAAATGAAAGTATGGGTTAGGGGTGGTGGTGCAGCATGTGAGACATGTTGTAAGGCTCTAATTTCAATGTGTCCAATTGATGAGAGGCAGTGGAAAGAGAGCTGTGTTTCGGTATATGTGTGAAGTGTGGGGAAAGAGAGGACGCTTGGAGGTGGAGTTGGTTTAGGATGTGTATTTGTGTGCAGTCCGGAGGGTAGGAGTGGTTGCATGTGTCTAGTTTGTGATGGAATGTATTATGAGGAAGTGTGTGTGAGAAATGTTGTCATGCTGCAGTGAGTGTTATGTTTTGATTTTGACGAGTAGTGAGAAGAGATGATGATTTAGTTATTTTCTGAGAAATATTTATATGTATTGTATTGTTGGTGAGTGAATGCTGAATGGTAAATGGGGTGGTGATGTGTTCTGGAAAAGAGTGTATATGATGTGTGAGAGGGGAGGGACAAGAAAGAGTTAAGAGTGATTCTGTTCGATTTGATGACTGGAAGAGGTAATAAATATGTGTGGCGTGTAATAGCTGTGTGGTTGTTTTCTTTTAGTAAAAACAGGAGGAAGCTGTTGCTGGATGAAATGGTGAAAGGTTGAGTATAGGTTGGTGGTGACTGGAAGGGGGTTTTATGGAGTAAGTAGAGGGTTGAGCTTGTGCTTTGTATGAGCAGGGAGTTTGGGTCTGGATGGAATATAGTTATGTTTAATGTGAATTTATGATGTGTTGGCGATGTGTGGATTTGTTAATGGTGAGGGACAGAGTGGTGTTTTGTGTGTGAGTGAAGGTGCCATGTGAGGCAGCTGGTGTAGAAGGGTGTATAAGTTTTGTTTGTGGGGTTTTTTGGTGGTTGTTAAGATAGTGAAGTTTTTGTTAGTATATCTAGTAGGCCTGGGTGGTGAACTCTGCTCTGTTCTCAGAGTTCTGAAAAAATCCACTTGCACTCGCCAACGGTAAGTTGGCCAGCATGAGCATGCAAAATCTGATGTTAGACTGTTTCCCAGTGAGATTTCTCAACACGATCGGTCCTGATGGTCACTACCACTCACTTTGAGAAACATTCCATTCGTATTGCGGAAGCTGTCGCTCGGGTAGAACTTCTACTTGATCAGCAGAAACAAGCTGTGCCCTCTTGTGCTGCATATGATGCCGTTCTCACAGATTTTACAGCATGGGACAAACACCCGCACTAAAAATCATCATGAACAGCGTGAGATTATGCACTCTGCTGCGTATAGAATCCACGTACCTTGATTAAGCGTTTTTCTCACTTCGTGGAGTTTCGCTCAGTGGAACTCCGTGAACTTCATACAGGCCTAATTTGTAGTAAAGGAGCAGAGTGTGAGTGTGATTATATGTTTGTGGATGTGGATAGGCTAACATGCTTGCTGTTAAATGGAAAAAGGGGCAGCCTTCCTGGCCCTAGGCTCGACCAGTCCCGAGCAGGCCCAAACAGGCAACTGCCTTTGTTCTTTCGGCCCTTAGCCTCGACGCCTAGATTGAGACGCCCTGAGCCCTAAGCTTAAGGAGTCCTAGTGGTCAGGTGACACTTTAAGCCAATGGGAACCCTAGCCCTCACCCTAACCAGTCAAAACACTAGCCCTTAGCCCTTGGACCCATTGGAGGGTAAGCCCTTGCAACCAATCATAGCCCTAGTCCTAGCAGCCAATCAAAAACCAAACCCTAAGCCCTAAGTCCAATAGAATCTTAGCCCCAGGGACCAATCAGAGCACCAGACCTATTAGCTATTCGGAATCCTAAGCCCAATAAAAACTCTAGACCCAGGGACCAACCAAAACAGCAGATCGATCAGTCGGTCAGAAACCTAATCCTAATATAGTGCTGCCCGCTAGTGCAAACACAACTCAAGTAGATTCTCTACTCAAGGAGAAGAAAAATCTACTCCAAAAGAGTTTTTCAAGAGGATTTTCTTCTCCAATTTTCAGTTAAAATTGTTTTTAGTGCGAGAAGCCATTTGTTAAAACTTTTTTTCCAAGAGGAAGGAAGTGCCCCAAGACTCCAACTTCCTATACCTGTCCAGGAGGCTCCTCCCAGTGCTTTGACCATCTCCTAGTCAATTTTCATTTGGATTTCGAGGTGAAAGAATCACTCTCTTTGTCTGCTGGATATATACCTTTGGATTTAAAGACTTTGGGCCACATGTATGAAACAATTTTACATTCACAAACAGTACAAATTACTAAATTTGATTGTTTGCGAATCCAAAATAACCTTTCAAGATGTATAAAAGGTTCTATAGTCGTGTTTACAGGCAATCGCACACATTTGAGATTACCTAAAACAGTGACTACAAATAGCAATTTGCAATTCCCTGGGGTCATCTACCAATTATTTCATAAATGCAAACTGGGAATTTAGGAAATGCTAATACCATCGACTACAAGCTGAAGGTACCCATGTGTAATTTTTGAAAAATGCACAGAAAAAATATTTTCAAAGTGCCATATAGTGTGCTTTAAAAGTGCATATTTCTTTTGGGGTGCTTCAGGGGCGCCTTAGCCCCCCAAAGCATCCTTGGGTTTAAATTACATACTTTGCGATTAACAACTAGGTAAATGCAAATTAGGTAATGCAAAACCATTCACATCTTTTGGCTTTTAGGCCGATAGTACAAATGGAGTAGTATTAACCTAACATTTGCTATTTAGGGAAAACAAAATGGATTATTGATACAAGTGCCCCTTTGTTTTTGTGATATCACATAACTAAGTAAAAATATATTATACAAGGGTGCTGTTTGTGTGATAGGGCATGCACCAGTATTTCTTTGTATTTGTATTACATTTTTATATTTCAATTGTGGCCTGGGATTTATGTAGGGGCCTAGGTATTTTTTTTGCACTTCATTTATTCGTCTTTTTTAAAGGAAAATGTTTCACAGATCAATATCTTGTCTCCATGTTTGTAATATTTATTTATTTACTAAGTGGTCCAGTCTGCCAATGGGCTATGCAGTCAGTAGGCTCCGGCCAGTACTAGTAATGAGTGTATGAAACAACTGTTTCTGTGGTATATGTTGTTAAAACATCATTTAGGGCTGGGATGGCATTGGATTAAATAAAAAAAAAATATTTTTTTTTATTTCCAATTTTTTTGGGGTGTATAAAAAATGTATGTGTAGGAAATATTTGATGTCATGGGAGGATGTGCAGCGACTTGTACATTTTTATAGCTCAATTAATTTTTAATGGCAGTGTTTCTTCAGTTTTACCATGCCTCCTTTGTCTGGCCAGTGAATGTGTTTGCCATAGGCCACCATAAGCCTTTTTCTCCAGGCCATGTGGCCAGGGGTCATTTTGTGTAGTATGTGTCTATAGGCCTGAGTGTGTTCTTTGTTCCCCATACCTCCTTGCTTGCTGTTGTTGATCGACCATGTGGCTGGAAATCATTTTGTGCACCCAGCCAGTGAGTTTTTGCCATAGTCTTGCATATGTTCTTTGTTCCCCATAATCCCTTGCTCCCTGTTGTTGTTCACCATGTGGCTGACAGCCATTTTGTGCATCCAGCCAGTGTATCTTTGCCATAGCCTTGCATGTGTTATTTGTTCCTCATGCCTCCTTGCTTACTGTTGTTTTCTGACCATGTGGCTGGAAGCCATTTTGTGTATCCAGCCAGTGTGCTCTTGCCATAGGCTTGTAGGGATGGATGGATGTGATATGTTTGAGCATCATTGTAGTGTATGTATATCGAGAATATGATTTTCATGAACTCTGCTTATTATACATGCATTTTTTTGCATTTTCTATTTTGCATCTCGTTGCCGCACAATAGGTTTCTTCTAATCTTCCCATACAAACGTCAGCAATAATTGATTGTCTTTTTACTTAAATTGCTATTTAATTTTAAAAAACATGTTTGTAATTTTATTTATATTTATTTAGTTTTAAATATTTATGCATTTTGACTCGATCCAGCCATCCATCTACTATAGGCGCCCAGCCAGGTAACAGTGTTCAGTTTTTTTAGGTATAACTCCATTTCCTCCTGGACACCCTAACTGCAGTACACTGCAGACACATCATTCATTTTTTTTAATGATTATTCCATTTCTCCCTGGACCACATTACCTGCCACACTAACATTGCCTGCCACACTAACATTGCCTTTGTCTGTACTGCAACAATGCCAAGTTTCACTAAGGGCCTGATTGCAAGTTTGGCGGTTCAGCGCCAGGTCTGCCAAGCCACTGCATTGCCAGACCTGTGGTCAAGCCACCCGCCAGATTACTAGTATTTCTCTTGACTGGTGGCCTTTTTTTTACTTTCCCACTGCGGTGCCTTGGAAATGGGCACCACAATAGGAATGCTAAAAACAGTTCCTGCATGGCATGGACTGTAGTGTCCAGTCGTGCAGGAACTGGGGTGCATGCACACAAGGGGGCACACGTTGTGTCCCCCTGTGTGCATCAACATGACGCAAGGCATCAGGGTCCACTTTATTTCCTCTCTGTCACAGTTTTCATGGAGGATGAACTGCCATGAAAATTGTGGCATAGAGGAAACTTGGAATATGCTTGGCAGGACCATTGTGGTCCTGTCAAACATATTACTGCCTCTACACTCCTGCACCACAGCCAGGGATCAGCAGTTCCCTGGTGGCTGTGGTGGGACAATGGTGATCTGACTGCCCAAATTGTAATAGGGTGGTCGGAAGTCTGCCACAGCAGCAAGTCTTGTCGTCCGTGGACCGCCCTAAATGGTTTTCTTGCTTGCTTTTCGGTGCACAAGAGAAGAAGAGACCTCATCTGCAGCACTGCCAAACCATTGCAAACCCAGAGATTTAATATGGTCCCAAAGAAAGTTTCTCCCTAGAAAGGGGTCAGGGAGAAGAAAAAGCTTTCAACCAGTGGTGTGCCAACCACACCCTTTTTCCAGGAGAAGTGTACCTGCCAGAGGAACCTGGGAGCAGCACTTACGCATCAATAGCATCAATAGCACCACCCCACCTAAGCCCAAGACAATGTCTGTCAGTGGGGCAGCCACTGCAATCATAGCAGCTCTGAAGAGCAGTGACACTGAATTTGATGTGTCCCTTTCACAAAATAGTACCCAATTGTTTCATGAAAAAGAGCAAAGTGGGCAGCCACCAATAGTGCATCTTTCACAAGCTGGAGCAGAACAGAACAGAAGTTCAAGCTTCCTGCCAAGCAACAACCTCCTCTGTTAGAATCATTGTCTCCCAGGTCTCCAGGAAGGGAAAGCACAATTTTTAAGATGATAGGAACATGGAGTGGACACCAGCAGGGGTGGGAGATGCGAGGAGAGGCAAGGAAAAAGAAAAGTTCCTGAAAGCCTTAGAATTATGGAAGGGGATGATGAGGAGGATGACAACGATGAGCTAGTCATTGTGGAATCTGGCACAAAGAAGTCCGACATTACTTTTCAACCTGCACCGAGGGATGAGGCACAGGTAGTACTGGCAGCTCCCATATTTGCAAAGCCCTAGCTGAGACCTGCAATAACCCCTACCTCAGTAGAAGAATGCACTAAAGAGAGGTAATCGATAACACACCCACCTACCTCAAATTCTTCCTAAGGCATTGACAGTGGCCCAGTAAGAAAGTACTTACAGTGAGCTGCAGCATCCGTGCCACGCTAAGACTTATTTTTGGGCTCCTTGTAACTGTTAAAAATAATCATTGTCATAGGTAATGTTATTGCTATTTGAATTTGACAAACTGTGTGGCATTTTTAACCTGAAAAGATTTTAAACTTCCTGTGTTTTTAATTTTGAATTCACTGTACCTATTTTGCACAACGGCGGTACCCGTGAGGAAGCGGGTCCGCCATCTTGCTAAAACAGTGTTGGTTAAGACTCTATAAAAACAGCGGGCTGGAGCATCCGTGCCTGTCTGCACCTGTCCGTGCTCCAACCGCGCATAGTGCCAGACATGCTGCCAGTGAGACCCCTCAACTCAGCAGGGAAAGATCTGTTAAGAGTGCAATGAACTCTTTACGCATTGGTAAGCGTCCCACCCCACGTGACATGGCTGATACTATTGACTTTAAGCTATGGGGTTAACAAGATGTCCATGCATATGCTGAAATGTGGCCTGCTGAATGCTAGGTCACCATCAAAACATGCTGAAGGGATTAATTTAAAGCTTGACATCAGGGGGTTTAATGTCGTATTTATTACTGAGTCATGGACCACAGGGGAATCTGCCTTTTATCTTGAAAGAGCCTGCCTAGACGGATTCAAAGGTCTCCATAACACCCGAAACTGCAAGGAGAGGGTCTGGACTAGGCATTCTCTACAGGGATATTTGGAAATGTACTGCCTTTTCCCTAGATGAAGTAGATGACATTGAACTACTAGGATTTCAGCTAAAGGGTTATAAGGGGAATATGACTATAGGTATTATTTGTTACAGGCCACCTAACACCTTAAGCTCCTCCCTCCCCCTTCTGGATACCATTATCAATATGATGCTTACACACACTAATCTTTTTCTGCTAGGAGATTTTTACCTCTGGGCAGAGGGAGACTTAACCCCGGCTTATAAACAACTGGTGAACTCCTGTGAACCTATCGGTCTCCTGCAACATGTACAAGGCACAATGTGAAGATATCATCCCAGGCTATCTTAAACAAAAGACATAACTAGCTATGTACTAAAACTAGAGCATGGTAGGCATAAACTATAACACAACAATAAAAATTGATATCAAAAGGATTGTTTAATTTTAAAAAGAGCAAAAGATTTCACATTTGTGTCTTTATAAACATAATAAATTGATATATAACATATATTTATAAGTATAAAACATATTTGATAAAAAACGTTCAATAGACAATAATATTGTCTTGAGTATAAATGCTGCGGCTGTAGTCTGCCAAACAGATGTTTTATACTTATAAATATATGTTATATATCAATTTATTATGTTTATAAAGACACAAATGTGAAATCTTTTGCTCTTTTTAAAATTAAACAATCCTTTTGATATCAATTTTTATTGTTGTGTTATAGTTTATGCCTACCATGCTCTAGTTTTAGTACATAGCTAGTTATGTCTTTTGTTTAAGATAGCCTGGGATGATATCTTCACATTCTACTTTTCCCTGACCCAGGATCTTTATCCTTATCAGGGGGCCCTTGATACACTACAAGAACATGTACAAGGCACGACACACATAGGAGGCTATGCCCTCGACCTAATTTTCTCCCCAGAAGGCCTAATACCAGTTAGGGAAGATACCCCTTTATGTTGGACAGATCACTCACTGATTACCTTTCCTCTACATGTGGGCAAAAAGGGATTGCTTAAAAAAACACGGCAAAGTCTGCATCGTTTGAGGGGGCACACCAAAATATAGGCTGGGTCTGAGTGGCCTGCTGCCCCAAGGCTACGGCCTGGGTAGGTTATTTTCCCACATGAGTCGTCATCCGCAGAACTTCAAATTAGTATTACACAATGGTGTTTGCCTGGGGTGGCTGCCATACATGGCTCACCACGATGGGCTCAGCCCCTGCACAGATGCATGCAGATGATGCATGCACCCCACAGTGAAAATAGCAATTTGTTGATGTATACATTTCAGAGTAAATGTAAACTTGGTTAGGTCTGCTCATTTACCATTCTGCCATTAAACGCACTGTCCTCAATATGTCCCTCTCACCTCGCCTTCACTGTGAATTCAGGAGAGTAGCTAGTTTTCATTCCTTCCTGAGTACCCTGGATGGAATCATTAAAGAATGATAATGCCCAAATATTGTGGGACACACCTAATTTATCCGACGTCGTTTCGACACAGGGAAACAGTAGGCGGCTACCATTGATGTTTCAGAGTTCCTTATGTTCCCAATCGATAATAAAAATGTCAAGATAACTCTGGTGATTAATGTACCTGCAGGAGAGATCTGAGTTATGTTTAGTTGCAGTCTTGGCTCATCCTAAAGAGATGTAAAGGGTTAATGTACCTCCGGCAAAGCAGAAAGTGCACCATGTATATCACAAAGTTGTATTTAATTTAAATAGCTCAGTGGGTTACTGCTTTTGTCACAGCGGCCCTTTTGTTATCTGCAGCTCATAAGTTTTAAATCTAATATAGCACAGTGAGCAATGAGCTACCATCAAACAGCTGCATGCAGGTTGCAAGACAGTTTTACAACTTTATAGCTGTTTTAATTGTTCTAAATTTGCTAAAAAAGGGTAGCTTTGGATAGTAACAAATGTTTATTAGTACAAAAAATTTGAAAGGGCACTATTAAAATAGAATTCAGCTTCTTAATCCTTTGGAAACACAGCTAAAATGCGCAATTTGAGTGGTGACACCTCTTCCAGACACAGAAGTCTTATTTAGCATCTTGCGAGCTGAAGGGAGGATAGTGGATACAGATCTGTGCCTGTCTACACGGCTCCCTTAAGACATTTGCACAGCTCTTTTGTTAAGCTGCACTGGCTGGTCTTTAGCATGATTGAGCAAGGATTTGCACGAGAAGCGACTTGCTTGTAATAATGAACCTCGAATTACCCTAATTATGTAATCAACATTGTTTGTCTTACTAATTTACCCTTTTTTCATCTATATTGGGTATCCGAGTGAAGCTGTCTTATGTGTTTTCTAATCCTAATACGCTTGCAATTAAAATGGCTGCTGCTACGCAGTAATTTGTACTGCGCATGCGTCTGTCATACCCATGTGACATGACGTACTCACAGCTTTAGAGGGAAGTCTGTCGCATCTGCGCACTAGTGTTAATATGGCTGTTCTCTGTTCTCACATGTGAGAGGCTTGCACTACTGCTTTTGCTAAGCTGTTTGTTCTGCCTAATCCTAAAACTATAGTTTATTATACAGTAATGGGTATAGTGTAGAAATTCATGGTATACAGTGTATTCATTTATTCTGTGTTCTAAAACTGTTTCTTTTCAATTTCATGTTGCACTTTGAAACCTGGCCTGTCTCGTAACGGTGTACTCCATCTTTGTTGAAATTGCCACTGCGCGAGAATCGCAAGTCTCTGGAGCAGTGACCTTTGGACTATTGCCAAGGAACTGACTGACTAGAAGATGCTCCTGAGAAACTGTCCCAATGAAATCTAAATGTATATATATTGAAATCATCAATAGAACATCCATTGTTAGGAAGAAGAAATCGACATGAGAACCTGAATTTGATGGGCGTGGACATAAATTTGAATAAGGAGACGGCAAAAGGTCTAAGATTTAGGTGGTGTGATGACCTGTCCTCCTCATTTGTCCAATTGAAATTGGGGATCCTTACACTTGCAACATTTGGGGGGTGGTACACTGACCTGGAAAACAGTATAACTAGCGTAGGTTTAGCTAGAGAAATTGTCTGACTTGTTCGAATAGCTGACCTGCCACTGACCCAACGCAATTAATAGGTGACTAAGAGCAGAGGGATGTGGAACACTATGTCGGGAGGTTTGAAAAACCCAATCGGGGTTCTGGGAAGTTGAAATGCTGGTGAAGCACTTTTCTGGTGAATGCTGTAACCCACTCAGGGTTTTTGGCTGATTTCTTGCAGAGAGGGAGTAGCACAGGCATTGCAACCCAAACTGCGGGTGCTGGTCTTAACCTTTGGTGGTCCGGTCCTGATCCAAATCCTGGGGCTATCCTGTCCTGATTTTCTGATCTGCACCTGCTCGCCTACTGGCACTGAAATCTTTGGGGTTTCTTCTGTCCTTTTCAACTGACCCGTGGCCAGGGATGGTCTTCACGCCATTCTAGGTAAATATACATCTGTGTGGGTAATTGTCTATATAATTGCGTCCTTTTCTTTACCTTCCCTGAATTTGCAAAGCTTTGATTACATATGTTCCTTTTCTTTCCCTTCCCTGAAGTAGATGAGAATTCATATTTACCGTTGTTTAGCGTGTTCCACTTTTCTTACCCACCTTTAGTTGAATATTATAATGGTTTCCTACGATTTGCAGAATTTTCCTTCTCTTTACCTTTTCCTTTATGATGCTAGGTTTGATTATTTGAATTTATAGTATGTTCCAATTTTTACCTTCCCTCTAATTAATTATATGCTAAAATTTAGTTTCGTTAGTACACATGGTGTTCTTTCCCAAACCACTAATAATTGCAAAACTGTTGGTTTAGTATGTTCCTTTTCTTTACCCGCCTTTAGTCAAATTGCGAAAGACTGTATCTGAAAATAGTACGTTCCTTGTTTTACCTTCCCTTTATTTCAAACCTTTGCTAAATGGTTGGCATAATATATCCCTTGCATAGCTATACACTGTTTCTGATCTTAGTTATTGATAGTTTAATTACTTTTAATCTGTGGCTCATGACCTTTGATGATGATTAGATAAAGAGTTTAAACCTTCCTCGAGTCTGTGGTTATTATATGAGTGTAAATTGTTATTGTATGTTTGATTGCCTTTCATTACATATAACTCCCTGATCCATGTGGTCATAAGTACCAAGTAACAAGGATTGGTAAGTCAACGGTATAGGAATTAGTGAAAATAAAATAAACTGGTAGTCGAGTGTGGGTTACCTGATTAAGCAAATGTGTAATTGAATTATGGGCCCAGGTGAGTATTGGTAAATTATAGTTGGGTGACCTGCACGCTCTATCAAGCGTGCAACAAATACATATGTGCACAAGTATCCTCAGTTATCTAAAGTCACAAGATCATTCCTCTGCCAAGACTCTGATTAATCAACAACATGCATGCAAATCTTGTTTCTATCAGTCTAAAGGTGTGTTTGTGTGTAGAGAAGCTCTACTTTATGAGGGCGTGGTTTGTCCGTAAACACGGTTTTTGAGCTTAGTGATCCACGTTTGATTACACCCTTTGCTGGTCCGACTTAATAAAATAAACACATCTTTTTTTTCTACACTTTTCTTGAGCCCAAACGACCTGAGTTTTCATGTGAGTAGATGTGGGCAAATGGAGCAGTTACCGACCATATATGGTGAGGAACCAGTGCCGGCCTTCCCTCATCATCCAGCAAGCCTCCTGTGTCTCCTGCATTATGAAGATCTGTTTTGTAAAATTCACATTTTATTTTGGAATTTTACACAGCGCAAACCTCGCTCAAAGACAGAGGTTATGTCCTTAGGCAAAGTTTGAGATATGTAAAAGTGTCCAAAATTCTCTCAAAGGTCTTTGTTGAATTTTTTCCTTAAAATACACTCCTTGTCACTCTTTTTCTTCAAATTTTGCTCAGGTCACCCCTTAGACTGGTGGAGCTGGCTTGCTTTGCTTTTAACGTAAAACTCATCGACTTGAATGCCTAACCACTTTCAAATGCCTCGAGTCACCACTCCTATTAGGACTTTCTGCAAATGGGGAATCCAAGTTTACTACTAGTCATAACTCTACGTGGCAGTTTTAAACAGTATTATTAAACTGGGATAGAAAATTGAGAAAGGCTGTATTCTCAACATTCTTACATCCTTGGCAGTACTTTCTTATTTTCTTCTGATGAGGTACTGTCTCTGACTTGAGGGCGGAGTAATGATGAAATACGTTTGTTTACATTGAAATAAGGCCAACTTCCCTATCCATATTTGTCTCTCCTCTCTTATGCAGGTTCTGGGGATTGACATGACTCTTGGTGATATGGTGGAGTGTGATATCTTTGACTTTAAAGAAAAAAAATCAGCAAATCTATGCTCAATAACATCAGAGTCTTTAATCTTTTTACTAAAGTAAAGCCATTACATTTTACTATCTGGGTCCGCCTGCACCAATGCCTTTACCCCGTCACGTACCATCAGCAGGTAGCGAGGATCATACAGCCAGACAAGGTGCATTGACTAAAATGTGGAGAAAACTATGCAGGTTTTAAAGAGTATCCATACTCGCCGCGTCTGCTGATTGACACAACCTGCCATTTGTGTCAGGTGCCTAGCTTTTAACTGTCGAAGCACGCGACAGATGTCCTCGCGAGATCTCTGTGATTAGTAACGTGGGGCGGCTGTGGCTCTCTACAGAGATGCGATTGACTAGATGAATATTTCATACGCATATAGCAGTAAAATATTTTTCTTTTTATATAATATGAAGGTTTGACATTCAAAACGTTGTTCAATTGAGAGCTCTGCAAATTATATCAATATCCTCTTTTGAAATGTACCATGAGAGAACATATTTTGAAAGCTATAATATTTTTCTGTTAGAGATGAACTCTTGTGTGAGAAAGCATAGTGATAGTTTCAAAGAGAGTAAACCACATTCCTAGCTTTCATGTTAAAGATAGGTTTCCACTGTCTAGACGTTTCGGCTACTTAGGCAAATTTCTGGAAAAGCATGACAATTTTATCTATCTATAGAGCACTTCATTTTCCTTCGGATCAATATGTGAAAGGAATTATACCCAGCAACCGTTTTGGTTTCTTATGCATATTTTCATTGTTAGTTTCATAAACAATTCATCTTAGCTATTCACATTGTTCCAGGCAGTGTCATTGGTTTATCCGTCTACGAATGTATCCAATAAAGAATGCTCATTTGGCCTAACATAACTTTTGCATGTAAAAGGGGGTCCCCATAAGGAGAGAGGGTGTTATGTCAATAGACCAACACTAAGTAATACAAACACTTTCAATAACTAAAACAAAACACCAAGAAAAACATCAGAGTAGTCTTTCTCGGAGGGTACTGTAGTTTATTTACAATACCTCACACTGTTATTTTGCAAAAAAATTTTGTTAACAATAGCGATAATGAGTGCCCCAGAGAGAAGAGGGGGTGAGGAAGGGAAGGGAAGTGCTCAAGGGAGTGTAAGGAATAAATGAACACAGTTAGAGATATAAGTGGACAATGCACGAGTTAGCAAAACAATCAACAAAATTACAAGTTTGGTAAGCCAAAAATTCTAGGCATCAAATAATTCAATATTACAAATAATAACTTTCAACGGACACACAGTTAGTACAAAACTGTCGTGGATAAGTGCCGGAAGTTATATGAAGAAACAGCGTCGACGTTTCGACCCCTATGTATAGGCTGAATTTAGTCCTTAAGTGGGGTCTTCATCAGGACAGAAGTGGGGGAAGTGAAGGGGCAGTCCTGTGGAATAAATAATAATGATTTACTAAGTGGTACAACATAGTTGCTTAAGTCAAACTATGATGAAACTCAATTAATATTAGGATAAATTTACCATGGGTTCGTGGCTCAACAGAGCTCACGACGTGGAACAGCGGACGACTGTGCGTCAGTCACCAGTCGATCGCACTAGGAGTGGAACTCAGAAAACTACAGAGGAGGGAGAGTAGGAACAGTCAGTCAAAAACCGGGTTAAAAAATCACCACTTATGTGGGATCAGCTACATTACATACAACATGTTCGGGGACAACATTCCAGATGTGCAACTACGAACAGTCCCAAAAGTCATCCAAAATACACATTAACGAGATAGGGAAACCACCCTAGCTTAGCGGTTGCATGTACAGGTGTGCCCATTACTTTAATAAGCGTTCCCTGCACTGGGACAAACCAGATAATTGGCAAGACTAGGAGCGATGAGGGAGCTGATTGACACTTGTCCAACATGCGAGACTATTGTGGCACTACGTACCTTGGCTCAAGGCAAAGAGGCAGTTTAAATTTCAAAATAAACTACAACCGATCTCATCAGATGCTGCAAACGTCTGGCTAGGTGTCAGAACCGGCCTGAATCTAAAGAAAAAGTCACCGGCGAGCAAGTTAGAGGCTCGTAAAACGGGACAGAGAACAATCTAAATAAGATACAATAAAGATGTGTAGCTGTGGCTTTAAGCCGCTTCACATACCTTCACACGAAGGAAAAGAAACCAATTACTTTTGGAATCGAGTGAAGCCGTGGAATCCGAAAATGCGGTGTATTCCAGTGGCTCCAATTCAAGCAGCAGGGCATTAATCTGGAAAGGCGAGGGAAAACTAGTTAGGGGCATTAGAATCACGATGCCGTGAGTCTACAGAAAAAAGCTCCGTGAACAGCATACCGCTTATCTGGTTGTCAATCCTTCGTCTGGGAACTCCATGCGAAAAGCTACGCAGAGTTTTGGGGGGCGGGGCCATAAGGTAATGCATTGTGACATTTCGAAACTGAAGAGTTACTTGTTAACTCCTGCGGGGAACAAAACAGTCTGGAAGAGGTGCTTATTACCTGAGAGTGATGTGAAAGTCATGAGAATGGAAAAACATCGCTCATTTTAGGAAAATAAAAAAGTAAAAATGTTTAAACATCGATTGAGACGGGTTGACTAAATGCGTCCCGCATAGTTGAACAAAGGGGTATGAACATGTCAATTGTTAAACAGTGCTAAGCATTCAGGAACATGAGGTTAAAAGCGGTGCCTCAGAATATGTTTATAGTGATGCGTCATCTAAGGCGACAGGTTACAGCAAACATCATCAAAAACATACTTTTGGGAAATGGACCAACATAATCATGCACATAGTCATAAAAATGCTCACATCTCAATAAAGGTATTATCAATGTATTATACCCAAATGGCACTCCGCGCAACTCTCGAGAAACACGAGGTTGAAGGCGGATCCGTTCATACTATAGATGGTTGTGCATGACAAAGGAGCTCTGACACTCTCCCCTGCAACTCTCGAACACGAGGTTGTAAGGGGATCTAACTCATAATGTGGACTCGCGACCCTTGATCCCAGTGTGCAGGAGGGGAGAGACAATTCTCATGGGAAGTTAATAGCATCAGTTAGAAGAGATTAGCCTAAGGCTGCCAACTGTGCTAAACTGCTGTCTTGCTCGTTAAGGCCATTTTTAATGGAGTCCAGAAGGGACATCCATTTGGATTCACGGGTGTTGAGTACTGCCAGCAGATTGCCGCCTCTGCGGCCCAACGAGACCTTTTCGATCACGAACCATCTTAAGTCTGAGACAACATGCCCTGCCTTTTGCTAGTGATCGACTAAAGGTGCACCGACAACATTACAGCGTAACCTGCTGCAGTGGGAGGAGATGCGTGATTTGATCTTTTGCTGCGTTTGGCCTACATAAACTTGACCACAGGGGCACAGAACAATGTAAATGACAACATTTGAATTGCAGTTAGTATGGTGTTTTAGTTTATAAGACCTTCCACCATGGTCAAAGGTCTTAATTTGCAAAGTGGTCTCGCAAGCGGTACATTTCCCGCATCTGTAATGTCCAGATAGTGGGGGTAGGTTCCAAATGCTCGTGATCGTTGGCTGGCCCACAGGCTCCAGATATGAATGAACCACCATATCTCGTATGTTTTTTGACCTCTTGAAAGAGTGTAGAGGGAGCTGAGTCTGCATGATCTCATCAGATATGATGGGCCAATTTTTGTTAATGATGCGTTTGACCTCATTGCTCCGTGTGGAAAAAGTGGTCACACAGATGATCCGATCAGTTTGAGATCGTTCGGTATTGTCTGGTCGAAGAAGAGATTCTCGGGGATTGTACCAGGCCCTTTTCCTGGCCCATTTGACCATTCTCGAAGGGTATCCTCGTGTGATAAGGCGATTACTTAGAGTTTCAGATTCTTGGAGATAATTTTCACGGGTGGAACAGTTTCTTCTGATTCTAAGGAACTGGCCGACTGGGAGGTTATCTTTGAGGCCTCGCGGGTGGTGACTGTCGTATTGCAGTAAGGAGTTGCGCTCCGTCGGTTTCCTGAACAGAGTGGTCAGCAAACGGTAATGTTGAACATAAATTGAGATGTCAAGAAATGCGATTTTATCATTACTGGAGTCCATTGTAAATTGTATATGCGGATTTCTAGAGTTCAACCATGTGTGGAAATCCGAGAGCAGTGTTTGGCTTCCTTGCCAAATGCTAAGGACATCGTCTATGTATCTGACCCATAAGGTCAAGTTGTTATGAAAGGGGTTGTCCATAGAAAAAATGTGCTGCTGTTCGAAGTGGTCCATGTAAATAATCGCCAGATTAGGAGCGAAAGTGGCCCCCATTGCCACTCCCTTAGTCTGCAGGTAAAATTTGTCTTGGAAAATGAAAAAATTCCGTCTCATTGCGATGCTAAGTAGTTCGATTATAAAGGCAGTCGGGACCTGGACAGGTGCTGGTCGATTATCCAGGGCTTGTCTCATGACTTCCAGAGCATCAAGTTGAGGAATGCTGGTATATAGCGAAATAATATCGCAAGTTACCAGTAATTCGCTTGCTGGATTGAAGGGCCTTTCATCAATGAGGTTGATGGTTTGTGTAGTATCACGGAGATATGTTCTGGTATTCAAGGCAATAGGTTTCAAGAAGAAGTCCACGTATTTGCACAAAGGTTCAAGGATGGAACCACAGCCTGACACGATTGGACAGCCATGGGGACTCTCTAAGTTCTTATGTACCTTGGGCAAGGTGTAAATAGTCGCTAGCCTGGGGAATTTTTGATTTAGAAATTTGAATTCCTGCTCGCTGAGAAAGCCTGCGTCTAAACCTTTCTGAGTTGCTTCCAGGATAGTCGTTGCCAGTTCGCGTGAGGGGTCAGTTGTAAGTAACTGATAGCTAACTCCATCCGATAACTGTCTTTGAATCTCTTCTTTGTATTTACAAAGGTCCTGTATGACAATTGCCCCGCCTTTGTCGGCGGGTTTGATAATGACTTTTTTATTTTGACAAAGGTTAGTAAGGGCTTGCTTCTCGGTTTTGGGCAGATTGAGTCTCACAAATTTGCGTTGGTGCAAAGCACGGTCAACTGCACTGGTTACAATTTCCTCAAAGGCCAGAATCTTGTGGCTCATGGCATATGTTGGTGGGAAGAAGGTGGACGGTTCTTTAAGCCCTGTGATCGAACTGTGTAATCTTGTGGTTTGATTCCGGAAGAAATATCTTAATCTGATTTTTCGAAAAAAACGATACAGTTCCGTTTTGAGAAGGAATTTGTTAGGTGGAGCAGTGGGGACATAAGAGAGGCCTCTGCTCAGGACTTTAACCTCTTCCTCAGTCAGAGTGTGATTGGAGATGGTAATCACTGGGTTAAGAGGTGCGACGTCCTCATTGGGTGGCGTCAGCTGATCTTGAAGGGGTGCATCATTTACCACCTGTAAGTATTTCTCCTGGTGGAAATTTCTCCGTGGGGTTCGGGACGAAAAGTCACTTGTTTCTGTTGTTTGCCTCGGTTGCCCTGCCAGGCACCAGTTGGTGGTTGTTGGCCTCTCGCTGAACCTCTTGTCCACTGATTGCCACGGCCTCTGGGTGGGCGCCATTGTCCTCGGCCTTGTTCTAAAAAAGGCTGCTGAAATTGTGGAGGATATTGCTGGTATCCAAATTCTTGGGGTGGATAATTGTAGGAGGTGCTAGGTCCTGCTTCCACGTCGCTCCCTGAACTATAAGAGGAATCTGAGAATGTTGTGAAATTCCGGCGTCCTCTGTAACCACCGCGATTGCGGTTGTTGAAACGCCCTTGAGTATCTTGCTTAAAATAGTCTGGTTGTAAATAAGGATACACCGTTTTCTTGTCAAAAAGTCTCAGATCTCTCGCTAGCTTTTCTAACTTCTTATTCTGGGTTGTGGTGTCAAACTCTTTGATGGTAGCATCTAAGTTATCAACGGCTTCTTTAGCTTTGGTGAGAGTGTTGTCACCTAGAATCTCTGCTTTTAGGTCGGCAATTTCTTTACTCAGAGAGACAACTTGTTCTGCGGCAGTCTCAACCCCCAGCACCATCCAGTGCCGGGAGCAGTTATTGGCCACGTAGCTGAATCCCTCTCTAAACTTTGGCACATCCACAAAGATCGCTGGTTCAATCTTAATTTGTAAACCAACGGGTATTATATTTTCTTGTAGGTATCGTGTGAATAGGTGCCCATGGAGTCTGGTTCTTATCAGTTTTTTCTCTAGTCTCTCTAGACGAGAAATTTTATCATTCAGTGTAAGGTCAATTAATGGGACAGTAGCAGATAGAAAGGTGCTAGAAAGGTCTTTGGTTAACTGGTTGATGTACTCCTCTGTATAGGACAGAAGTTCAGATTCCACCATGGTCTTTACTAAATTAAATTAGAAGGAAAGAAACCTCGCAGGTGTGCACCTGCTCAGAAGACATTACAAAAAGGGGGTTTTACCCAAATAGTCACGGGGACCTGGGCGGTATCTGGTACATGTAAATGGGGGTCCCCGTAAGGAGAGAGGGTGTTATGTCAATAGACCAACACTAAGTAATACAAACACTTTCAAAAACTAAAACAAAACACCAAGAAAAACATCAGAGTAGTCTTTCTCGGAGGGTACTGTAGTTTATTTACAATACCTCACACTGTTATTTTGCAAAAATTTTTTGTTAACAATAGCGATAATGAGTGCCCCAGAGAGAAGAGGGGGTGAGGAAGGGAAGGGAAGTGCTCAAGGGAGTGTAAGGAATAAATGAACACAGTTAGAGATATAAGTGGACAATGCACGAGTTAGCAAAACAATCAACAAAATTACAAGTTTGGTAAGCCAAAAATTCTAGGCATCAAATAATTCAATATTACAAATAATAACTTTCAACGGACACACAGTTAGTACAAAACTGTCGTGGATAAGTGCCGGAAGTTATATGAAGAAACAGCGTCGACGTTTCGACCCCTATGTATAGGCTGAATTCAGTCCTTAAGTGGGGTCTTCATCAGGACAGAAGTGGGGGAAGTGAAGGGGCAGTCCTGTGGAATAAATAATAATGATTTACTAAGTGGTACAACATAGTTGCTTAAGTCAAACTATGATGAAACTCAATTAATATTAAGATAAATTTACCATGGGTTCGTGGCTCAACAGAGCTCACGACGTGGAACAGCGGACGACTGTGCGTCAGTCACCAGTCGATCGCACTAGGAGTGGAACTCAGAAAACTACAGAGGAGGGAGAGTAGGAACAGTCAGTCAAAAACCGGGTTAAAAAATCACCACTTATGTGGGATCAGCTACATTACATACAACATGTTCGGGGACAACATTCCAGATGTGCAACTACGAACAGTCCCAAAAGTCATCCAAATACACATTAACGAGATAGGTAAACCACCCTAGCTTAGCGGTTGCATGTACAGGTGTGCCCATTACTTTAATAAGCGTTCCCTGCACTGGGATAAACCAGATAATTGGCAAGACTAGGAGCGATGAGGGAGCTGATTGACACTTGTCCAACATGCGAGACTATTGTGGCACTACGTACCTTGGCTCAAAGCAAAGAGGCAGTTTAAATTTAAAAATAAACTACAACCGATCTCATCAGATGCTGCAAACGTCTGGCTAGGTGTCAGAACCGGCCTGAATCTAAAGAAAAAGTCACCGGCGAGCAAGTTAGGGGCTCGTAAAACGGGACAGAGAACAATCTAAATAAGATACAATAAAGATGTGTAGCTGTGGCTTTAAGCCGCTTAACATACCTTCACACGAAGGAAAAGAAACCAATTACTTTTGGAATCGAGTGAAGCCGTGGAATCCGAAAATGCGGTGTATTCCAGTGACTCCAGTTCTAGCAGCAGGGCATTAATCTGGAAAGGCGAGGGAAAACTAGTTAGGGGCATTAGAATCACGATGCCGTGAGTCTACAGAAAAAAGCTCCGTGAACAGCATACCGCTTATCTGCTCGTCAGTCCTTCGTCTGGGAACTCCATGCGAAAAGCTACGCTAGGGCTAGGGTTCGGATTTCTATAGGAAGTAGGGACTAGGGCTTCCTATGTTATTGGTTGTTGGGAGTAGGATGGGACTAGGGCTACGGTTAGACCTTTAATTGGAAGTAGCGATTTAGTGCTTCTGGTGTGATTGGTTTTTGGTCCAGTTGTGGGACTAAGAGTAGGGTTAGGCTTTCTATTGGAAGTAGGGACTAGGGCTACTTGTACCATTGGCTGTTAGGGCTAGTGTTGTGATTGGATAGTGTTAGGGCTAGGGTTCCCATTGGCTGAAGGGGTCACCTGATTACTAGGGCTACAAAAAGGGCCAGGCTTAGGGCGTCAAGGGTAAGGGTGGAGAGGACAAGGGTAGTTGCCTGTTTGGGCCTGTTCGAGACTGGTCGGGACTAGGGCCTGAAATGCTGCCCTTTTTCTCTTAAAAAAAAAGAAAAATCCTTCACTCTTTTATCCCTCCACTATCCTTTTTCTATCAAAATTAACAGACTAACATGTTCACTTCTCAAATTCCATGTTCCATATTCAACTATACTAATATACTGCCCAAATAACTGAATAACATATCTACTACTCAAATTACTTCATATTCATTCTATACTAATTTTCAACACTAATCCTTTATGGGTTCCGGAGTGGCGTGCTACTCGCCAAAAAAGCGCTTCAACACCCATCGGGGGTAACAAGTGCTATATGAATGCAAATCTTTCTTCCCTTTTATCCATCCTCTATCCTTCTCACGCCAAGTAACACACTAATATCCACCACTGAAATTACCTCATATTTCACCATATTAATTCACCACTAATCCTTTATAGGCTCCCTGAATAGCATGCGTCAATAAGCGAGCGATAAATAAATACTAACCTTTGTCCTACTCTATCCTTCTGCTATCATTCCAAATCCAAATAACTGACTAACCTATCCACCACTTAAAATGTACTTGCATGTTTCACTATACTAATTCAAAACTAATCCTCTGTGGGTCCCGGAGTAGCGTGCTACCCGCCGAAAAAGCGCTTCGACGCCTCGTCAGGGGTAGTAAGCGCTATATAAATGCAATTACAATACAATACAATACACAGCTCGGCATCATAGGAAACGGCTAGACTCCTCCTCAAGGCTCCAGCCCAACTATCAGAAAGGTAATCAACAGGAGTTGTTGGGTAGAGTTGAAGAGGACAGAAGTCACTAACACATCCACTCCTACATTGTCCCAAAGGGACTGCCCTGCTTCTGGCCATTGAGATTAATGGAGGTCTTACAGCCCTGCCCGTAGCCATGTAAATAATGGTCAAAATGATAATCAATTCCTCGCATTATCACTGCCACACCCACCAGTGTGACGTCCTGATTTGTGCCTCTAGGTCGAGGGAAACCTCACCCAGCCAACACACGTGCAGGACTGAGGGACCACTTTCCATTCCCCCCTAAAAAAAACGACAGATTTACACAACCTTGTCCAGAACAGCAAGCACAATTTTGTTTGCCTGCTCTGTGTTTCTTTTAATCATTTTGTTTCTCCCCCAGGGTAGTAGGGCAACGCCCCTCACACCATGCTTCTGTGATAGACGAAATACATTTTCCTCCTCCAACCCAATTGATTAGAGAGTGAGGGTATATCGCTCTCAGGGATACATGTATTGATTCTATAACAAGTACACTATGGCATGCATCCTGAGAGTCACTCTAGTCATTTGTGAAAGCCATAACTAACTGGATTACTATTGAGAACCTTTAAGTATTATAAAGCAGCATATGCCATACTATACAATATATTTGGAACAGTATGTCTAGTCCGCATTGCCTACCAGCTCCGGATGCAGTTTTATAAATTTGACTAAATCCTGAAAGAACGTATGTAGTTATGGCCAGGAGACCACACTGCATAGCTTACAACAAGATAGGTGCCACTATTAGTGTGTGATGGGAGATCTTGTACTTCTCTCAATGGCCTTAACCCTAGGCCTTACACACGTCCCATTTCTTCAATAAATTTACTGTTGCTGCAGGAATTGCGGATTGATGCTTGATTCCTGGGTTTTTGACTGCGGTCATATCTGAACTCGACCTGGACATATTTGTAATTCCTAAGAATTTAAAAACTCAATAATAAAAGCAATGCAATGCATAAGCAATTAAGATGTGATATGTATAGCTTTAGGCTGTAATATTGTTAAAGCAAGCAGAGAAACACAATTAAAAGCCAGCAGAATATTGAGCTCACCAGCTTGCTTGCCTGTGAGTGACTAAGAAAAATACCGGAGATAGAGTATTAGAAATAAAATAAGGCTAGAGACGCATTGGGAATGGAAGTGGATTAAGATTCATGGGCCTCATTTATGAGAAATGACGCATTGCTGCGTGAAAGCAGCGATGCGTCACTTCTCAGTGCGCACTCCTTGCGACACCAATGATGCATCATATTTAATGTATGACGCATCCTGTCGCAAGGACTTACAGATGCGTCAGTATTTCTGACGCATCTGTAAGCGCAAAAGTGACGCATTGCTGGAGTGTGTCACAAAAGTGACGCAACTCCAGCAATGCGTCCTTTCACATGGGGAAAGCCCCATGTGAAAGGGCTTGCGTCAGTCTTACGCCTGGTGTGAGGCAGGCGCAAGATTTTGACGCAACAGCGTCCTAAAAGTGATGCAGTGAAATCTCATAGATTTCACTGCGTCACTATTACAAGGCTTTTTGCGGGGGAACGCCCCATTTGCATACATTATACCTGAGGCAGGTATAATGTGGCGCAGGGGTTTAAAAAGTGACGCATCTACCTAGATGCGTCACTTTTTAAATATGGCGCAACAAGGCGCATTTTTTACACCGCTGGTGCGCCACAAAAAGTGACGCACCGGCGGCGCAAAACTGACGCAAGGCCTTCATAAATAAGGCCCCATGTATTTGCTTGCTGAACAATATTGATTTAGGAACTGATTCAGAGTTTGGTAGACCAGTTACTCCATCTAGGCCTGGGCAGAGTTTGGTAAAGTTGTAAAAAATCTCTGCGAGCTACGCAGATTTCCAAAAGTGGGCAGAGTTGCTTGCTGTGCCGCTAGGTTTTTCCTCATACATAACACGACGTGCATGCCCATGCTAGAAATCGCACGAGAACTGAACCACGTTGTGCATCAACACAGCATTGTACTACAGGTTGATCTATTGCAATGGAGTCACGACTCAGTTGGAACGGAGTTGGACACCTTACTGGCAGTCAGGAGGATGATGGAAGGACTCAGGCCGTGACTACTTCAAGAACTGCCACCAGAAAAAGGAAGTTTTTAACTTCATTGAAATCAACCGATTTGGTGATGACTTTAAAGTGGCTAAAGCAACTCTGTGGAGTGGTGGTGAGAGAGGTGCATTGATTTTACTTGATTTCTGAAAATGCAGTGTTGCTTGGTGTGTGTGCTCAGTGATAATAATAATAATATGTGTATATTGTATAATATATATATACATGATAATTTGGAGTTCTTCATTCATCTTGTCATTTTTTTGTGTAGCCTTTATTTGTGTTTGTGTTACCTAAATGGACTGGTCAGGTCACAGTGCTGTGAGTGAAGCAGAAAAAAAAGCACCCAGTGAACAAATCTTGCTAAGTTCCAAAGGGGAAGGATAAAATCACCTACATGAAAATAATTATCAGCCGTCGTTAGGCCACCAACTTTATAAATCATCACAAATACATTCAAGGAAAATAGTTACAAATAAACAGACAACCAGGGACTTATTACAATGTCGGTCAGAGTTTCCTCTGACCAACACTGTGGTCAGAAAGGGGACCAAACGACCTCTGGTCGGCAGTCCTGACTCCCTAAATATGAATCAAATGCACCATATTTCCCACATTTCCCTATTAGAGCATGTGTTTCGGCCAGAAACCTTCCATAGAACAAGCTCCCAGAGGGAAATGGGTGGTTGTGTTAACCCCTTCGGTGCTCAGGACTGGCCCCGGCCATCACACGTCATGAAGGGCGTGTGCTAACGATTGCCGTGGGACGTCTGAACTCCGCCCAATCCCTATTTCGCCGGTACAGCGAGACAATTCAGCCAGCGTGCAAGGGGTTAATCCCTGCACCCATTGGCAGGCCACTCCAGGTACCTGCCATAAGGTGCAGAGATTGAAAGGGGACTTTCCCCAACTTGTGGCCGCAAGAAAAGGTGGCCCTACTAGGGGTCCCCAAAGCAACCTAGAGGAAACTCCAACCGACATTTTAATAAGCCCATAGGTGTTTGTTTATCTGTAAATATTACACTTGAATGTGTTTGTGATGATTAAAAAAGTTGGTGGCCTAACAATGGCTGATAATTCTTTTTCCTGAGGGTAATTATTTTCCTTCCTGTGAGAAGTTAGCCTGGCATATGATGTCCACTATTCAAGTGGGCACCTTGCACCAGTCTAATCAACCCTTATTGATGGTGGTTGTAAAGTCAAAGTTATAGACAAGCTATCCTAGTGGTAGCATGGACCAGCAGTCATAGGCTAAGGCTTCAGAGAGAATGTGAAGCAAGCTATTTAACCAATTATAATCGCTTTAATACCAAATGAAAGGACACCACACAAGGTATATATCAAATATATGCATTGATTTCTAACACAACCCCTCTGCACTCTTTATGAGGTCAGAGGTCAAAGTACATCACAAGTTACTCAATTAGCATACGTTAGGTTGTACATATACGGTTATGCCGTAGGGGCCTCACGAACCAAATACTAGGAAAGTGGTATACGAACCACGTGAGAGTTAGACAGCAGGCCTAGGGCCTGTAGAATAGCTGGGACTACACTAAACAACCAAAGGTTAGGAAGGAGGAGGCCCACGGGAGACACGTGCAGTGTCTAAACACAGTCACGAGTTACACTTGACTTATAATGGGAAACAAAGAAGTTACAAAGTTACTGTTTAAGGACACTTCCGGATGGACTAGGATGGAACCCATTTAAACTAGGACACTTCGAGAGTCAAGACCCATGGGAGCACTGGAGTACTCATGTTACCGCACCCGGGGAAGCCGGTGCATAGGTGTCTTTTCGTGTCGGGTTTCGTCGTCGTTTTCCATGGAGATCTGCAAGGAAGTGCTGCAGGCGACCAGAGGAAAAGTGTCCGGGTGGATCCAAGGGTGCATTGGCGATGTGAAGAGCCTCAAAGCAGAGGGAACAGAGTCTGGGGCACTAGCCAGTGACCAGGAAGGAACCAGGAAAGAACCAGGCGATGTCACATGCTTGAAGGTGAAGAAGGTGAGATTGTCTCCTAAGCCACAAGGTCCAGGAGGCATTGACAATGACCAGATGCTGGACTCAAGATGTCCCACAAATGATCTAGTTGACTGCGGTGTCGGTATTCAGATTGTACCCAACAAGCCTTGGCAAATGCAACCCACGCAGGATGTCAAGATTGGCTCTGTTGCAAACCAGCAAGGTCTGTGGTGCTTCTCCTTTAAAGGGAAGCTGGAACAAGCCTGGAGCAACCAGGAAAACAGTTTAGTTAAAAAGAAAATGCTCAGAGGGCTCACTAGCCAACAGGCTAGCAACCGAGAAGACACATCAAGCTGAAATGCAAGAGCAAGCCCCACGCGGCACTTGTGCCGTGTGGAGGGCTGAGCTTCAAAGCAAATGGTGCTTGGGTCTGGGGCTTCTCGTACCCCAATGCACAACTGCAAGAGTACCTTGGTAGTTGAGCAGTTAGCAAAATTCAGGATGTCCAGGGTGTCCAGTCCCACATCTCTTGGGTATGCCACGGATCTCAGCTTTGCTGTGGATGTGGGTCAGAGTTAGAGAAGTCTGAGAGTCCAGTTCTTGTGTCGCTGAGTCTTCTGGTTCTGACGGGAGCATTGAAAAAGCAGACTGGCAAGCTACTAGTTGTGCCTGTTTGCACAGGGTGGTCACTCCTTGACCACAATGGAGATGTCTTCCATCTTCTAGTCAGAATAGAATGTCGAAGGTCCAAGAGTTCTGTATCAAAGTTTATTTCCAGGATAATCTGAAGTCCTGGGGACACAGCTGCTATACTTATACTAAGCTAAGGGGCTGGATTACCTGCCTGGGTCCATCCTATGGGTGGACCTGGGAAGGGGTTGGTTACACATCTTTCCCTTTGTCCAGTTTCACGCCAGAGTGGGGCTGGAGTGCCCCAGCAACTGGTTTGAACCGGGCTATGCATGGAGCACCTTGTGTGCCCCAGGCAGTGTCTCCAACAGCATTTGCTGATGCAGCCCTCCCTGTCCCAATACACATCTGCCTGTCTGGGGAGGTGCTGGCACCTCCCTGGACAAGAAAGCTATTGTCCAGGCCTCCCCTGCTGGAATTTCGTCCAGCAGCAGGAGGCAAGACTCGTGTCTGTGGCAACAGCATCCATTTTTTGATGCTGGGGCTCTGTTTAACTTTAACCGGGTAAAGCAGTAACATACATGTCTTTTCCCTCTAGAAGGGTGGAATGATACCCCCGGCGCGAGAATTGGCGGGGGGGGGTAGTATTCCAAAGTGTTTGACACCTTACACAACTTGTTTTGATAAAGCCAAACCAAAGTTAGCATTAACCGCGAGGATTATAATGCACTTAAGAGTATATTGTATGGCTATATCATAGAACATGTATAAGGAGATGGTTCCGAAAGCTGCAGAGGGGCTCAGCTCATGCGAGGGCACCCTCTCACATAAAACCAAGCACTCTGCCTCCAGGATTGTCGAGGCCTACCATAGGAGTGACTTTTAGGTGCATATGTGTCTATATATAAGGTAGATGTAGGTATACTATATCTAAGTAAGGGGTGATTACACCACCTTACCCAAGCTGAGTGATCAGCCTGTGGTGTCAGTTTAGAGGGCCAGCCAGGGGTGGCATAATACATGCTGCAGCCCCTGGTAGGCCTTGGATGCACCTATGCCCTGGGTACCTATGGTACACTATACAGGGGCTCACAAAGGTGACCCAATAGCCAATCTGGTATGTACCTAAAGTACATGGTATTAATTTAGAGAGAGAACAGCTGGGCTGTGGGTCTGATTAGCAGGCCCACAGCCACACTAGAGTCGCAAAACCAGAAAATCACAGCAAAAAGTGGGGGTGACCATAGGAAACAGACCCTACTCTCCTACACTTCCTCTTTGAGACTTAGCGAGATTTGTTTATCGGGTCAACTCCAGCCTACTTTGCTTTCTGCTTCACACTCCTCACAGTGACCTTACCAGTTCCTTTAGGTAAGACAAACACAAATCTAGTCCACACAAAAATTACTCAATGTTTCTCTTGTTGTGCATCGACAGCATTGTACTACAGGTTGATCTATTGCAATGGAGTTGGGACTCAGTTGGAACAGAGTTGGACACCTTACTTGGAGTCAGGAGGATGATGGAAGCATTCAGGCCGTGACTACTTCAAGAACTGCCACCAGAAGAAGGAATGTTTTCAACTTCACTGAAACTAACCAATTTGGTGATGACTTACCCAACTCTGTGGATTGATGGTGAGAGAGGTGCCTTTATTTTACTTAACTTGTTAAAATGCAATGTTGCTTTGTGCTTTCCGATGGTTTCATGGAGTCCGTCGAAAGTCAGCCAGAATGACCGGCTGTTTTCAATTCCAACTGGATGTATTGTAATCATCCATTAGTATTTGAAACTGACGATCTTTGTTGTAAAGCCTCCGATCTAAGGTCAGAGGCTTTCTGACTGAGATTGTAATAGGCCCCTCCAGTCTCACTTCTTGCAACCACATGAATCATCTCAACACACTCACAAACAACAATCACTCAGTGTACAATGCATGCCATTTAGCTTTTCTTCTAATTCAGGCTTTGTCACTGTGGTACATTGTTGATCCATTGATCATGAAACAGACATTGGCCAGTCTTGTAAATCAAATAGTGTGGGGCAGTCCAGCTAGGGGAATAAACTATGAAAGGAAAGATAGGCACGGGATGGAGGCAGGCACAAATTTGTATCTCCAATGTCCTTGAGGAAAATAGTTTGGGGAGGGCTTCTTCACTACACACTGGTGCAATCCCAAACTGGCAATAACAAGTGTCTAAGACGGTGGGGCTGCATTAGTCAGCAAGCCACAAACAAAATAAATAAAATATTGTTTCTCAAGCTACATCTTTTATTTTGGGGGGGGGGGGCAAAGCAGATTATGGATAGAGAGAGAAAGTTCTCTGGTTGGTGGCCCAGGTCTAGTAGTCAGGGAAGCAGAGTATGTCCTCAAACCCGTCTTGTTTTTAACAGAAACCTGGATCTCTTCCAGCTCCGGCCCGGATATGGTCAGAGCACTTCCACCAGACTTTCTCATATCTCACCTAGATAGACCAGTAGGGCGGGGAGGTGGAATTGCCATCCTTTACAGGGATACGTTAACCTGTAAGGTCCAGGATGGAGGGATGAGCGACTGTGAGAGCTGTCAATTCTCTCTACGGTTGTCGCATACCGCTTCCTTGGCAGGCCTCCTTGTCTATCGCCCACCTGGGACCATGGGCAACTTCCTCAACTCTTTTCTTGAAACGGTCGCGCTTCTTGCCTCTTCCACAGTCAACTTTGTGGCACTAGGTGACTTTAACATCCATTTTGATGACCCCTCTGACTCTCTGGCAGTAGATCTTCAGGGTGATCTGAAAGCATTCGAGATTAACCTGGTCAATTCAGGTGCAACACACGGGAAGGGACACTTGTCGACCCCATTTTTTCGAATTCGGAACGCCTTAAAGTACTGCCCGCGCTGGTTCTGCCCTGGACAGATCATTTTATGGTTCCGGCCCGGTGGCAGTTTGATGTCCCAGTGGTACCTACACCTAGAGTATACACGGTGGAAAGAGCCTGGTCTAGGCTCCCAGTGGACACCTGGGCAGTACATTTGGAGGCGACACGTCCCCCCCCCCGGGCCTGACCCGCTAGTTGCTGATGCGAACTTAAACACCTGGTTGACCAACTCGCTCGATGCTATCCTCCCTAAGAAAAGACTACTCACCAGGGGTAAGAGAGTGGGCTCAGCTCCCTGGTACACGCCAGAGCTCAGAGCTTTGAGGAAGGGTTGCAAGAGGCAGGAGCGGATCTGGAGGAGGGACTGGGGCGAAGTGAGCCGGAGAGAATACCGGGCAGCACTTAACATCTACAAATCCGCCATCCGGGTAGCGAAATCCAAGTTCTTTGAGGAGAGAAAAGGACTCTCTTCTAATTCCTCGAAAGAGTCGTTTAAGGTCATCAGAGAACTTCTGCAAACCCCCGAACCTCCGGTCACTCATGACAACCCGCGTGAAAAATGCTCAGAATTAGCCATGTTCTTTAAATCTAAGATAGAAAACATCTTGGCGTCCCTCCCTCGGTTAGCGCAGGAGCAATCCTCCGAATGCAACCCTGGGTCTCAGCCTGGGGTGAGGACAGCAGAGCTGGACTCCTTTAGTCCAGTCACTGTGGACGAGGCTCTTGGGGTCTTGGTGACCCTGAAGAGTGGGTCTCCGAGAGATCCGGTACCGATGAAATACCTGAAGCAGGTAGCTTCTACCATCGGCGGCCCAGTGACGGACCTTTTGAACCTATCCTTCACCCAAGGACCCAAGGAGTTGTGCCTCCCAGCTGGAAAGGAGCGGTAGTTAAGGCCCTCCTGAAGAAGCCCAGCCTGGACCCCGCTGACCTTGCTAATTTTAGGCCTATCTCCCTGCTCCCCGGCCTTAGCAAGGTGGCGGAGAAACTTGTGAATAGGCGCCTTTCGGGTTTTCTGGAATCCAACTCTCTCTTGGGTGACTCCCAAACGGGATTTCGCCCTGGCCAGGGGATGGACACTGCCCTGCTGGCAGTCGTAGAGAATGCCAGGAGCATTTTGGATTCAGAGGGATAGGTGGCAGTGATCCTCCTGGACCTTAGTGCGGCATTTGACACCGTAGACCATCAGGTGTTACTCCAGCGGCTGTCGGGGGTGGGGGTCTCCGGGTTGGCCCCGAAATGGCTCGCGTCCTTCTTAGAAGATCGGACGTTTGAGGTCTGGGAAGGCCACGAGAAGTCAACATCGGTTCCCCTCCAGTGTGGAGTGCCACAGGGCTCATCGCTGAGCCCCACACTATTTAATATCTATATGGCCCCACTGGAGAGTGTGGTACTGCCACTGGGTATCAAGATCATCAGCTATGCGGATGATACCCAGTTGGTGGTTGGGCTTCCCCAGCCGGCGAACCAACCCGACCTGCTGCACACATGTTTAGCCAGGGTCTTCACCTGGATGCGCAACTCAGCACTTAAACTTAATGGTTCAAAAACCGAACTGATGATGCTGGGGAACTCCCCTCCCTCCTTGTCCCCAAGTAGCTGGCCTAGCTGTCTGGGAGCGCCACCTACCCCAAAACAGGAAATTAAGAGCTTGGGGGTGTGGCTGGAGCAGGACCTATCCTTCAAGACACACGCAAAAAAGACCGCAGGCGTGTGTTTCGGCCTGCTCCGGTCAGCCCGGAAGATCCTACCCCTCCTCCCGATGGCCACTAGGAGGTTACTAATCCAGGGTCTCATCATTTCACGGCTGGACTACAGCAATGCGCTGTTTCTGGGGGCTCCAGAATCAACTCTAAACAAATTGCAACAAGTGCAAAATGCTGCCGCCAGGCTTTTGACGGACCTTCCCAGGCGGCAGTCAGCCCGACCTGCGCTGAAGGCGCTCCACTGGCTCCCTGTGAGAGAGAGGGTGAAGTTTAAAGCACTCTGCATGGCTCACAAAATCTTGCAGGGAAAAGGGCCCCCTATCATGCGGAGTATGGTCCAACCTTATAAGGCCCCTCGTGCCCTCCGCTCAGACCACCAACATCTCTTGCAAGTCGCGAAAGTAAAAAAAGCCAGGACTGGCGGTAGAAGATTTTCCGTCAACGTGGCAGCATTATGGAACTCCCTTCCGCATGCCCTTCGCTCCGAAACTGGCACCTTGCGATTTTGCTAACTTTTAGAGACTCATCTGTTCCCTGCTTAGTGCTCTGCTGTTTTGGTGTGTACTCTGGACGAGCGCTGGGATGCCCAAGGGTAACCACGCGCTATACAAGACTCAATAATAATAATAATAATAATAATAAACTTATATGATTGTACCAGAAGTAGGTCAGCTAATTCCATGACTTCAGTCTGACCAATTACCCTATATCGTCCTGTCAGACTTCAGGTATGGAGTCAATTGGTGGTATAATGGGCTGATTCATTTTGATCAAGGTTAATCTCTCCACGTTTTGGGGTGAGAGACTGGTCCTTCTCACGGTTACAACTGCACCAGCAGCCCTGAAAACATGCTCAGTGGGCAAGCCAGATAGTTTATTGCCATCCTGCTAAGCACTGGCCATTGGTGCCTTTTCCCATACTAATACACCAATTGGTTTTGATTGGGATAGGCCTCTGTTGGGTCATCCAGATAGGCCTTGACCATCTGTTCAATAGTCACTGGAGCTTCACCTTGCTCAACCTCTTTTGCCTTTGCCTCTGCACCGGACGCAAGCCCTCCTAGTAGAAACCAATCATATGCAGATTTTGGGGGTGATGCTCCTGTTGTTGCCGGTGTTCTTGTTGTTGGTTTTGGCTGCTGTGAGCTAACATCACTTCCCTCAGTGTTAAAGGCTGCATAGCAGAACTTGTGCCCTGGAGGAATGGGCCTCTAAGTCATGGCTGTTCTTTTTCTACCTCACTTGCATTGTTCAGCAATCCATGATTTGTAGCTTGCAACATCCCCGTCTGAAAAGCTTGTCTAAGCAACTCCAGCCCATCATGATGTATTACTGAAGCAGGAACTCTGGCAAAATTGGAACGGATGGGAATCTTCTATTTCAGGCAGATGGCTTCCCAAATTGTAGAAAACCAACCCCGCCGACAAAAGAAAAAGGAAGGAAATCCAGCGTTATGATTTTAGACAGCTTTGCGTTGTGCAAACATGACATTGGGTGATTGCGTTCGTATTGCTCCTCATGCCTACACATG
The DNA here is from genome assembly GCF_964263255.1 of Lissotriton vulgaris. Taxonomy (NCBI): domain Eukaryota; kingdom Metazoa; phylum Chordata; class Amphibia; order Caudata; family Salamandridae; genus Lissotriton; species Lissotriton vulgaris. The sequence goes on along the minus strand of NC_141685.1, from coordinate 1,502,232,969 downwards.
CCAGGAATAGTATCCTAGATGTTTTTCTTTTCTGGTACAACTGATGCAGGTGACTTCTTGAGAGCAGACAGTGGTAAGCCAAATGTGCATCTCAGAGGGGCAGTCACTGTACTCTCGTGCCTTGGTGTCTCCCCCTGAGTCTAGTGCCATTGTGATCTTGCTTATGTGGTGATACTACTGCACTGCTGCAGACAGGGCTGCTTTGCGTAATGAAATGTCTTCCTCTTCATCACCTTCCACCATAATTGGATTGGATTCCCTGCTCAGCCTTCCACACCCTTCACCAACACCATTTGCAGTTTTTTGACCTCTTAGGGCGCTTCCTAATGGATTGCGTGGTGCTTTCTCAAATAGGTTGTTTGGCCTCCAGAACCATAGTTTGCACCAAACCTTCCCTGATTAACACTTGCTCTGCAAATGGAGCATATTGCGATGTTCTGCTCCTTCTTGCTAACCATAAAGAAGTCCCAAACTGGGGAGTTCCACATTATGATGCTAGCAGCACTGCCAATATCAGTGAAGTTGCAGAAGGTGGGTGTTTTGATGTTTGCCTCTCTACCGTAGCTACTGCTACTGAGATGGTTGTGGCTGTAGGTCGCTGACGGGGCTCTGAAAATATGGCAGCTGCCGGTAGTGGTGATATTTTCTGTGGTGCCACATCCCTCACAGCAGGTTGGGATGGGGTAACATCAGTCTCCACTGGGACTGGTCTAACATCCATGATGACTGGCACGTCGTCATCGTCCTCTACATCCATAGGTCTAAGGCTTTCAGGAACCTTCCATTTCCCAAGCTTCTTGTGGCATGTCTAACTCTCTGACTGAGGCAGGATCCAAGTGGTGTCTAGATCATCAGTAGAGGGCTTGACAAAGAAGATGGCGTACTAACCTTTATTTTTCTTCCTGGAGATCTGGAAGACAATGGCTTTGTCAAGAGGGACTTCCTACACTTCCTCAGCATGAAGCTCAATCTCCTAACCTTCCTAACCTGCTCTTACTTCGGGAGGAATTACTATTGCTGGCTGTGACTGTTGTTGTCCTTTTTTCTGAGCTTCCTGCAATGATTGGGTACTATTTTGCGAAAGAGGCAAGTCAATTTCAATGTCACTGCTTGTTGCCTTGATTAGACTGGCTGTTTCTGTGACAGACATGGGATTGGGCCTAGGTTGGGGTGGGTTCACTGATGCGGGGATGCTACTCCCAGTTTGCTCCCCAGAGGCTGGTGCAGCAGGCACAGGTTTTTTTCCAATAAAAGGTCCAGTGATAGTAATCTCATTCTTCTTATCCTGGCCACTTTCTTGGTAGCGCATTTCTTTGGGGCCATCTTGAAGCTGATAGTTGGCAGTGGCACTTAGCTTCACAAGTTGAAGAGATGTTGTCAATGTGTGGTCATGTCACACGACACTTCATGCGCAGGCCTTCTGTCTGGCAGTACTGTGGGTGACGTTGTCTCTTGTGGACCTAAAAGCAAACAAGCAAGAACATCAGTGAAATGTGGCATTGTTGCAGATCAATTAGTACAAACAAACAATATGATTTAGTGTGGTCACTTGTTACTTAAGTGATTATATAACTAACTAACAATACAGTGTATCCACTATCCATTCGTAAAAACACAGTACATAAACTTTAATAGTGTGCACACTCAGGAAGGATAAGAAAGAGCACCAAGAACAAAATACAGATGTAACTGATTGCTTTATGTGCATCACAAGGGATGTGACACTCAAGGAGGTGCAGCTGACAAATGTTGTTGTGCACCTATGGCAGATATGAGGTTGAGTCATTGATGCCAGATGTTATTAAAATAGTAAAAAACAAAATTAGATTAAAACAAATGACTTTAAATATGTAAATAAAAACATTTAAAACAACAAAAAAGTTAAAATTAAAAGGAAGTAAAATTAAAATTGCAAAAATCTAAAAAGAATACAATTTAATAAAATTAAATTAAAAAAGAATTACAAAAAATAAAATAAAAATTACAAATGAAATCTGAAGCAAGACCTGAAACATGCCAATTAAAACAATTAAAATAATGTTTTTTTTATAAATAAGGGAAATTATTCTCAAGCATAAACAATAAATTGAACTGCTATCTTGTTTCTCAACCATCCATGCAAGACTATGGCAAAGGGCCACACTGGCTGGACACACAAAATGGCCACCGACCACATGGTCTCAACAACCAGCAAGGAGGCATGGCCACAAACAAAAAACAAATGCAAGGCTGCTGCAAAAACACACTGACTGCCTAAGGAAAATGGCCGCCAGCCACATGGTCACAAGAAGCAGGAGGCCTGTAAAACCAAGAACAGGTACAGACTTATAGGGAAAGCACACTTGCTATCTATACAAAATGTGAAGGACATCTAACATGGGCTTTAATTGGAATTCCACAGAGCAAATTAACAAGCCCATTATCGCCGTTTTAGCTGCAGTTTTCTGCCGCTAAAGCAGCGATAATTTTATCGCCTGTCTTGATAAAATGTCCCTACGTTTAATTTATTCAGATGTCCTTGTTAAAATTAAAGTCGAAATGATAGATCCTTACTGGAAATAATGTTTCTTATGTTCAAAGTACAGTCAATGTGTTTCTTTCCCAGGTGTTCCAACAGGGACCAGTGGCAATTCATCAGGACCAAAAACGGGCACTCATAATCTATTTGGTGAAACTCCTATACTATTTTTATGGTGCGCCCCTGCAGTATTTTGTATCCCAAGTTAGATGTATTAATTAGGAAAAGCCTGTTATTTACATGAAGTAGTAATACCCCCATTGGAACATCATGTGGGGGACTACATTTGAAATCAGTGGCCTGAAAAATAAAAAAAACAAAGAAATTCTGTTTAATACAATAACATATTCTAGAAATCGTTCTTGCATTGTAAATTCATTTTTTGTGGCAATAAATCTGTAAGCTTGCACATTTGTTGTTGACCATGCAGATGCATGCCTCGTGTAGTCAAAATGCATCCTTACCGACACACACAAATAATAATGATATTAGTGGAACATTAATATTAAGAAATAAACAGGGTGCAGGCTTACCCAAGACCCTCGTGAATCAAGCACCTTGGATGATGGTGGAAAACGTCTTTACTTACTCATCTGGGGCTGTATTATACATGCAGTGCATTTTCCATCATTGTGCTGGGTGCATCTTTTAAAGGGTGCGCCCGGCGCAATGAAGGAAAATGCACAGTATTAGGATGAATTCACTTCTCCAAGGGCAGCAATGAACTTGCACTGCCCTTCAGGGCAGCACATTCATGTGAAAAGAGGAGAGACTGCTTTGAAGCTGTGTTTTCACAATGCAGACAGCAACCCCCCTGCACTTTCAAGGCGAATAGAGATTCCCTTGCAGGAGACGCAGTGAGTGAACCCCTTTACCACCTCCAGTGGGCTGCTGTCAGTGCATTTCCTGAGAGCTTTTTTGTCTCTGCACCCGTATCTCTAATACGGCGAGGGTGCAGAGGTAAAGAGATTCCCTCTTTACATGGGGCATGCCCCCATGTAAATGAGGGAGCGCCCTCTGAAGATAGCGCTTGCACTTTGTGTGAGTTTGTGGCCGTTTCTGTAATATAAAAGTGCCCGGGGGCGCAAAGCGAGCACAAGCGCCAGTTGCTCCCCAAAGCACTTGCATAATATGGCCCCTGGTGGGAAAGTATTATAGAATAATATGTAACGCAAGTTGATGGTCAATCAACAATCAGAGCTATTAAAAAGCCACTTAATTGCCCTTTATGGAAGACTGCAGAGAACCTACCCGCGACCACAACCCTAGAAGTAAAGTACTTGGTTCAGGGTTGCAGGAAAAATAGTCTGGGACAAAGGCACCTCAAGCATCTATGTCATCACAACGTATGCACAATGTCAATGTGTTATTGCTCATACCTGGACAACCCAACTTGTGTTAAGCGGTTCCCTGATAATAGTGTATGCTATAATTTGGGGCCATATGGAGGAGGCGCGGATGTGACTATACCATCACTACTTATGGGTAATGTTATTATGTAATTGCGCATACCTGAACAATGTAACTTGTTGCATTGAATGATGCACTGATATAAATACAATTACAAATAGGGGCTAAGCTGAGGGGATAATGGGAAGTCAAAATATTATATATTCCCACATGTAAGGTCAATATTAAGACAACATGTATATATAGCTAACTAATTTTTTTTTTTAAACCTGTAAATTGTTATCAAAATGAAATATATTTCATAAAAATGTGATCTGCTCTCCAGGACATGGCGTCTGAATGTTACCAATAGAGATATATTGTTTTCAATGAACCATATTTTTTTTAAAAATATGGACTGCTTCTCATCATTTATCATATGGATGCTATCAATATAGGTTAGTTTAGCCTCGGAGTAATCAGAATCATGTGACTTAGATATTGTCGCTTGGACAAAAGAGGGCATATTGCCAGGATACTGAATTCCTAAATATAGAGATTATGAAGTGCTTCCCTGCACTCACTACAACATACTCTAAATTGTTGTTAGAAATTGGAATTTATGATCATAAATATGGTGCTTATGGGGCGATAGACGCAAATATCTTGTCTCCTGCATCCAGCAGCTCTTACAGATATATATTGGAAAAATAAGTTATATGTTCCAAGATATTCTGCTACAGAGAAAAGGTGTAGTCTTTCTTATACAGCTGCACATTACTAAATGTAATGTTGTGCTCCTCAGTTCAGTTGCAGGATCTCTATTGTCTTGTTATCAAGGAGCAGTAAATGTCTTCATTTAGGCAAATTTCATGAGTCCTTACTAAAAGATCCATCATTGTTCTTTCTGGAAAGATTTTTGTTGAACTGTGTTTTATGTTTCTATGTGTTCCTAAATGATCCATGTTAGATCATCAGGTTTGTGTTTTTTGCCTAGAAAATGATTTGAAAGTTTGGTTGCAGTTCATCCACTTTTAATGGGAGATCAATGTTCATTGATCCTGGTCTTTATGGGTATATTAGTCCTGCAAATGTAGCATAGTTTGCAGTGATACCATATGAGGTATATACACAATTCCATGTATTACAGTTTGTATATCCCAGGATGATCTACTTTATGTAGCCCAAGGTCCATATTCATTGCTTTTATTGTCAAGCTGCAAATATTGCAGTTCAAGCAGGGGAAAAAACCTTCTATGGGTAAGAAGGCCCAACTGGATCTGATATATTAAGATTGTATGTGGATTAGGTGATCACTTAAGTTACTTTTAAAGGCAAACAAAGGTTTTATAAAAGATAATGTGCCTGTGTTCACAATGTTAAAATTTTATCAATGATTTTCTTGATATCATTAGATTTATAAGTGTCTGTCATTCTGGCCTCCCACGTTTGTAAATGCTCTAAAAGTTATTCCTTGTTCTCTTCTGTGCATTTTGGATGATTTGATCAGGATTTTATTCTGGAGTGTTTTTGAGAGATCTGGTGCTTGAGTGTCATATTAATTAGTTTTGCTGCAATTGCGAGATAATCTTAAAAGTTGGCCATGGGGTAGGTTAATACAGAGCATCCCAGGATGGTGACTATCCTAATATAGCAAACTCTTTCTTCCTGATCGAGAGATTCAGGAAGGCAACTTTAGTTTCAGAGACAGTGTGTGCAAAGAGTAGGAATTGGTTCTGATAATCCATGAAAAAAATTCACATTTCCTTTGAGGGCCTTATTGGGCATTGCAGCACCTGCTCAACGAGAAGCACAGTCCGATGATGATGCATGCCACTTCTGCATGTGGTGTTCTGTGCATCCTGAAAAGGATGCTTTGACTCCAGTGAGAAGCATATGTACTTAAGGGTCAGCTTCCAATGATTACCAGAACTACACATCTGATTCATGTAATAGTTTTCCTACTATAGCCATAAACATTATTATGAAGAAACTATCACTGGCTAGCCAAGGTCCCTTAATATCAAGCTTCTATAATGAGATTTAAGTGAATAAAAGTAACTTTGGCTGCATCAGTGGAGAAGCATTGAGGTCTGGATAAGAAATGTAATTGGCAATGAGCAAGGAAGGACTGAAACTTTGGAGGGTAATATGAGTATTTTATGGGATATGCTAGTGAATTGGATGGGTTTTTAAATCTAGAAGAAATGTTAGGTGAGAATGTAGTTTGATTTCTCCCAGAAATATTTCCAGGACGCAGAGTGAAGTCTGTAGCTATAGTGAGACCTGTTAAAGTTTGGGTGGAGATAAGATTTAATTGATGAAGTTTAAAAGGAAAGCTATCTCTTTGGTGCCAGTGACAAAGTCTGTTAGAAGTTTTGAAACTGTTTGAGGCTTTTACTGGAGTGGATACTCAGGAGAGCCTATTTATATTCAATTCAAATATTCTTTATTTCTGCCATTCAGGCCATAAAAGAGTGCAGATTCAAACATATTAAAAGGAGATGAAATATAAAATTCATGACATGGGCACCGTAAAAGTCATTGAACACAGATTAGCACATATTAGCCGTATTTACAGTAAAGAATAAAATTCACAAGTATTTAGCCTTAGCATTCAATGTCAATTAACTGGCGTCGCTTAGACCACATGGCTAACAAATACTTAGAAAGTGCAAATACGATGCAGCTTGATGTGTCAGTCTTTAGGGTTCTAAAAGCATGTTAACAATTTGTAAAGCCTAAGTTTCTACAAAGTGGTACCAGCCAGTAATTCCTGGATTTAGTGTAGGCTGGACAGAAAAAGAGGACGTGGAGTTCGTTCTCTACATCACAGCTACATCCTGTACAAGATTTATTAGCAAGGGCTGACCATTTACTTGTAAAAACTTTAAGAGGTAAAGTGCCATATCTCCATTGGATGAAAAGTTTCCTCGCTAAAACCGGGAAGACAACGTCCATAAAATTCTCAAACAAATAAGAATTTTTGAAAAGTAAAAAGGAATCAGTCAAAACGCCTGTATTGGAGGTGCAGATAACAGAGGTCAACGCTTTTTCCTTGAAACCCTAGTGAGAGACTCACGGGATACATCAAGACAGCCCCTTTCCGGATTGTCCAACATGTCGGGCAAACCTAAGCTTATAAATTTGCCCTTTATAAACGCCAACCAGGAAATTTTACCCGCATAATTAAGACTTAGAATCTGCTTCAGCTCATGCCTATAGTGTAGCAAGTCTGTGGTTACCAATAACCTGCGCCAAAACCTAAGCGGCTTCAGTTCTAGTTCATTTTCAATTGATGTCAGTCCCAAGTCTAGTCTTAGGGGGAGGAGCGGGGTACTTTGTGGGAGCGACAACAACCGTCTAATACATTTTGTTTCAATCTTAACAATATCTGGCCCGCCGGAGTGTCCTCAGAGCTCTCAACCATAGAGCGCAGCAGCCCTTGCTTGGGTCTTGTAAATCTCCAGGGCTGGGCTCACAGGCTTCAATGTTGATGTATTTGAGACTTTAAGAATACCACCTGCCAGCTGTGATAGTTTCAATTGAGATTTGGCTTGTTGAGGTCCCCAGGAAAGATTTTCATGCAGTGTGACCCCGAGATATTGAAATGTCATGACCCTTTCCAACCTCACAGTTCCCAGAGTCGGATTTGGTCTTGTAGATGCCGGAGGATTAAATATCATAAATTTTGTTTTATCTGCTTTAATCTCAAGACCACGACATCAACAGAAGTCCCCAAAGCCATTCCATATCCGTTGAATCCCCATTGGGGACTAGGAAAGCAGGAGGGTATCATCGGCGAACATGATCGCCGGATCCCTCCTGCCTGCCAACCTTGGCGCTTCATTATTGGAGACATTGTCCAGATGTGAGATTACACCATTAACATAGAGGCAATACAGGGTCGGGACCAGAACACAGCCCTGCCTCACCCCTCTATCGACTGGAAATCTCGGTGACAGTGCCCCATTCCTCCCACATCTAACCTGGGCAAAATTCCCCTCATGTAGTCTCATTATCACGTTCAATATTTGGGGCGGGACGCCCAAATCTGGAGAACCCCCCACAATTTTCCCTGTGGTACTAAGTCAAACGAGGACCGGAGGTCCACAAACACCATGTAGAGGCTGCCACCCTCGATCTTTACCGTTTTCCAATACTGGAGAATCAGGCGAAAGATCTGGTCCATGGTGGATGTGTTCCTCCTAAACCCTGCCTGAAGAGGACTTAAAACTTCATATTCCTCCATCCATGCCGACAAATGGTCCAGGACAAGCCGGGCAAAGATTTTTTGGAGGACGTTGATAAGGCTCATAGGCCTCTAGTTGGCTGGGAGCAGAGGAGAGCCCTTCTTATAAATTGGGACTATCTCTGCTCCCAGCCAAGTACCGGGGACCTCCATGCCCCTTAGGATTGCGTTACAATCAAAAAGCAGGTATGGGGCCCAGATCCCTAATTGGTGCCTAAATACGTCCCCAGGGATTTTATCAAGTCCCGGTGCCTTACCCACAGCAAGTTTCCCAATTGCGTGAGACACCTCCACCAGGGTGAACTCTAAGGCCTCATGCTGAGCAGTTAAAAGTACAGGTGCCGCAATGTCACCCTCGGTAGGTTCCTCTAAATATAAGGCTTTAAAATGAGATTCCCACACTAATGCATCAATATTGGGTCTATCGCTGATTTTGGTTCCCCCGAGCCTATATTAACTAATTACCAAAATCTACGTGTATCCATTGATTCCAGGGCAGTGGTTAAATTATACCACCTGTCCATATCCCACTCACTCTTCGCATGACCCATAACTTTTTTATATTGCAATCTTAATTCACAAGTTTTAGGTTTATTAGTACCAGACTTGACTGCCGCAATCAACTCAGACTTAATCTTTCTACAGGCTGAGTTATACCAGGTGATACTAGTGTTCTCTTCTTCCTAATGGGAACTTGGGGATTAAAAACCTCTGCTAGACCAGAAACTAGATCCATGTGGATGCGCCTTAATTTCCCATTAAAATCTGAGGATGTCGGTTGGGTGATTAAAGTAACAATCTCCAGAAGTCGAGGGAGAACTAAATTATATATTCTGGCCAATTCGCCTTGGGATTGTACTATTTTGCCCCACTTTACCCTACGCCTATTATTTGAAAGTATCAACCCTTCCTCTGGATCATCCCTCTCTGAGGTGGGAGATTCCTTTAGTCCAGGGAAAGCCATCTCCAGGCATAGAGCGTTATGGTCACTGTCGACCCTAGGAATTACTCTGAAATCAATAACCTTGGACCACATCCTTGTTTCCACCATGATGTAGTCAAGGCGAGATTCGTGACATCTTTTATTGAAGGTGCACATCGATGGAATATCAGACGGTGTATGCCCGTTACAGGCCCTTAAAGAATTATTTAAAAATAAGGGCCGTAATCTGAATCGCTAGGGGAGACCATAACTTAGGACGAGGCGATTGACATGGAGGATTGGCCCAATAATCATCCTCACCCATAAGGGCACCCTTGTTCATTCCCAAGAGAGGCTCTAAATGACAATTTACATCTTCTGCCACTAGAAGATGGCAATCATTCAACAATGTGCTCAAAAAGTGTGCTAATTCGCAAATGGTGGCCGATTCGGAAGCCAAACTAACTGGGAGTGAATATACGTTCACAATGGCTAGTTTGACAGAGTTTGGCCACTTCAGTAGTATGCACTGAACATCTTCAGAGAATGTGGCCCTAGTCTCTACCCTACAACCCAGGTGAGTAGCTACCCAGATAGCGAGGCCACCTGACGGTCGTCCTTTCCCTCCCCACCTAGCAGGTACATGGTATGTGGCGTATCCCACTCTAGAGTGTGCATCCCTGGCCCAAGTCTCTTGAAAGAGGCAAATATCGTTTTGGTCCACTAAGGATCCCCACTCTGTACAGTTTAATTTGTGAGATAAACCCGAAACATTCCAAGATAGTACTGTCATTTGAGAGGACGACACTATCCAGCGGGACTCCATTACCTGAGGTTACATGGGGAGGGAGCACTATATGCGGCAGAACTGTGCCCCCAAATCCATCATAAACCGCTTTCATATTAGGCCCCTGTGTGCAGGTATGGGGGTCTAAAAGAGAAGTAGATGGACTAGACGGACCGCCACTGCACAACTCCACTACTCCACTCGATTCAGTAGAGTTCCTAGATTGGATATTGCACACAGTGTCAAGCTTACTAAACTTTAGTCAGTGCACCATTTCCAAACTGTTAAACCTATTGTGAGTAATTGGATAACTCTGAGCCATTGATTGCCCATGCCTGCCCCTCTCCACCCTTGCCCCACGTCGATGCATTACTAAGGACCAATCACCTGGGCAATCTTGCAAATCTGTCAGAGGATAAAAAAAAGACAAATGGTGAGATTGAATGGTTGTCCCGTACTATTAAAGTTCCAATTACAGATATGCTCCACAGTCTGTGGATCCCTAAAGTTTACCAAAACGAAATCACCTGCAATAGTGTTAGGCCTGTGACCTATCCAATGAAGCCTACGTACCATCATTAATTCACTGGTGATATGGGAGGGTAATGGTCTATTATGGTTGAGCCAGTGCGTGACTTTGTTTTTAAGAGACTTGAATTATTCCTGGCCAGGGTCACTTAGTTCAGGAACTCCTGTCAATACTACCAAATATGGACTAGTTTCAGGGGGTACATCAATTCTAGGTACCCCCTGGACTACTGCTGCGGATAAGGTCTGTCCACTCTCTTTTGGTTTTACTACAGTAGTAGAAATGCTCCTACTCAAATTATCAAAATGAGCGGACCGGTCATCAACATTATTGGTAGCATTAGGGACAGATGGCACAACAAAAGGGAGGGGATTATCTATCACAGGACTATTACAGACAGAATTAATTTGACAATTACTCAGACATAAGTCTTTTGACTTGGGTTTGTCCATAGTGCCCCGTGTAACCTGTTCCAACTGAAAAAGCTGATGTTCAGTGCACCCAAGTCTAGCTTCTAATAGTCCAAGCGAAGATATTAATAGGTCACCCAGTTTTTTAAGGAGGGATTCTTCAGTAGCCCTTGTGCCGTCGAAGTCTTGAGCCACGCCCGCAAAATTTGGCCCTGGGCCCAATCCAGTCGATGGCCCCTGGCTAATCAATTCATTCTAGACATGGCATCCCTTGTCTGTCGATGTTATGTCACTATCACCCGACCCTTTGGCAAATTTAGACGTTCTTCCTCCCGCAATAGTTGCGGCAGTGCGCTTTCTCTTGGGTTTGGCGCCTTTTTGACTTTCCCGAAGATGTCGGGTTGGTAGTTTCTCAGGGGAATTTGCCGGGATTGGAGTATCAATAGTCAATGAGACCTCTGGTGATTATAAACAGGCAAATAATGAGGCCCGTTCAGGCTCTTGAGAAGCAGATGGGGAATGTAAAATTACTGGAACTAAAGTTATATTGGCACCACTATCACGCTCGGGCATCCAAGCATTGGCAAAATGTCCCATTGAGGAGAGTTTAGCCAAAGCAAGATCTTGAGACACCCGGCGCTCCATCAAAGTTATCCCCTGATCAATGACTAAATTTGCTCTTGTTATAAAATTATCCAAAGTTCCTGTCAATTGACCCCTAGCAGCCATGTTTTTATTCCTTGTTTCACGAACAGCCATACTATTACTAGGGCTGTCCCACGAAAGATGACAGTACTTACTGCGAGCCCCCACAAAAAGTATATGTTCTGCCACGAGCAAAAGAGGGATGGCCCGGTCCGGTCTCTCTCGGTATAGAACAGGCTAAAACGGGCCCCCCTTGGCCCAGGCTTCGCCCAGTGCGCACCCGCGCGCTATCCGCGAAGCGGGAGGTGTAGGCCAAGATATAGGGCGTGTAGGGGGAGGGAAGAGGCACCAGCGTCAGGGTTGCTGGTCCTCGCAGTCCCACAGAGAGTCCAAGTAGCAGCAAACACACCACTCCGAGTGGCTCCCGCGAAGCGGGGGCCGTGAGGCACTGTATTAAAGGTCCTGCGTGCAGGGGGCAGGAAGAGGCACCAGCGTCAGGGCTGCTGGTCCTCGCAGTTCCAAATAGAGTCCAAGTAGCAGCAAACACACCACTCCGAGCGGCTCCCGAGAGCCGTGGGGCGCGAGGCGCTGTCTTAAAGGTTCGGCGTGCAGGGGGCGGGAAGAGACACCAGCGTCAGGGCTACTGGTCCTCGCAGTCCCAAAGAGAGTCCAAGTAGCAGCAAATACACCACTCTGAGCAGCACCCGCGAAGCGAGGGCCTGGAGGCGCTGTATTTAAGGTCCAGCGTGCAGGGGGCGGGAAGAGGCATCAGCGTCAGGGCTGCTGGTCCTCGCAGTCCCACAGAGAGTCCAAGTAGCAGCAAACACACCACTCCGAGTTGCCCCCACGAAGCGGGGGCCGTGAGGCATTGTCTTAAAGGTCCAGCATGTAAGGGGAGGGAAGAGGCACCAGCGTCAGGGCTGCTGGTCCTCGCAGTCCCACAGAGAGTCCAAGTAGCAGCAAACACACTGCTAGAGAGCATTGATGTGATGGTTCTCCGCCTTAACTGAATCATGTGACTTAGATAGCCCAACAATATACTTTAAGGGATCTAATTGATTGTTTAGATAAATTAAACAACTTAATACTGTTAGATTTGTAACACTTATTACAGAAAATACCGCATTCAACTTTCTTTTCTGTGAGGTACAATTAAGCTTTCCAGCTGCCCACTCCTGATTGTCCAGCCTTTCCGAGGCTGAGCCAGCACTACTTGATGGGGTGTGAATTGTTTTGTCAAAGTAGACAATGGATTTCCTGTGGGTGGGGAACTTTCGCTGCAGAAGCCAAAAGGTAGGAAGAGGGTGGGGGAGTCAAACTGGTCTTTAAAAGGGGAATTACAGTTTGGGACCATCACAGACTGACCACATATCCTGCACCCCCAGCCACATAGGAGCTTCAGCAATTAAATGAGTCAGAGGGGTTGGAAGGGTATGTTAGTGAAACTTAGCTAAACCAGTGGGTTGGCTTAGCCAGATCTAATCCAAAAAGAGAGAGATTTTCCATGTTGGATTTTGAGAGAATAGTGCTTTCTGGGACAAGAATATGCCCAACTTTGGAGGAAGTAGTCATACATCTGGGTGGTACCCTCCATCCCATTTGTCAGGGATGCTACCCCTGCTTGATGCCCACAAACTGTGAATAAATATGGGAGAGCTGCATACCTCCTCAGATCAGCTGCCTGAAACTACAAGGAGAAGAAAGACTGCCCTCCTGGAATCTGGATCTGCATCCAAAGGACTGCACTCTGGTACAACAGCCCTAAACACTTTGCCTTGCTTCAAGAAGGATTAAGGACTGGACTCCCTTTAAGCTACAGGTTAATAGAGCCCACCTGCATCATCTCTGCCAACAGTTCCCATCCTGCAGTTCATTCAGTTGAATTTTAGGATCTTGGCCAGGTGCATTTTGGGAATTCTAGTCCAGACATCCCAAGGACAATGTAGAAGACTCCAGACCCTTGAATTTGTGTTTTAGACACTTTGAACCCTCAAAAAGATCTTCAGGAAGAATTTCCAGAGTTTTGGTTAAGTTTGGGAACATTGTGTCTAAAAGCTACATAAGGTGATCGATTCGACAATGTGAGTCAAGCCAGCTACCTTCATCTGTGACCCTGCCTGGATTTCAGGTTTGTAGCTCTGAAAGCTCTGGAGCTCCAGACTTCCTGGCTGATGAGTGGTGAAACCCAGAACCCGGTCCCAGTATGCTTGTTTTCGGTCCAAGGAGGACTTGGCCTGGCAGTCTGCGCTGGACTATTCCCATGGGGAGCAGGGTCAGGACTGGTTTGCATATGGCTGGGCATAAACTGGGATGGCATGGGGAGCAAAAAAAGGATGGTTTTAGGCAGTGAATATTTGACTTTGTTCAACATTCTGCCCATCAATTATTTTTGTTATACTTCTGGACCTGTGAATATTCTGCCAGGCACAGGGACTGCTGTGTTGCTGAAGGACTGCCACTATCCTGGACTGCTGCTTTGGAAGAGCTACTGCCCTGCTGCGCTGACCTTCTGCCTGCTGTCCTTCTTGCCTGGGTGAGAAGGACTGGACATGAATCACTTGTCCCCAGAACCGAGACTGACTCCAAGCTCTTAGGTACATCAAAGACTTACAGCTATCCTGCTTCTGCAATCTGCACCTGGAGTCTGCTGTCTTTGAGTCCGCCCTGTAAAATTATGCCACCCAATCATGGACCCTTGGAAGTGGGCCTAAGGTGCTTGCACTAGCAGAACCAACGCATCGCCATAGCTGCAGAGAAAAGAACTGGTGCATCGCCATCACTGCATGAGCCAGCAACGACTCATCGTTGCCACTGCATGGATAGGAATCAGCATATTGCCTCTGTTACGTCGACCAGAACCAGCGAATCACCACAGTTGCCTGGCTCAGAGATGCTGCATGTCATTGAGAACAACCACTGTGCATCACTCTACTCAAAGCAAGGTCCTCACAACCCCTTCCACGACAGCCTAAAAAAACACTGAAACTTCGCATTGCAGCCACCTGCTCATCAGAGCTGATGCATTGCCACTGCTATGCGATCAAGACCAGCAAACATTGATGCAGAAAGTAAGAAGTGTTTCTTAGGAAAGACCAAGTAAAGGCAGCCACCTATTGTGGGTTTGTTTTAAAAGCAAGCACAATGTTGGCAGATTTATGTATGGGCAACAGTAGAAGATATCTGAACCGTTATGCAAACAAAGAGGCAATTGAAATTGACCAAATACCATGTGTGATAATCAATCACCGGAAAATCGGAAAATGATTGTCACCTTGGCCACAGGGCTACAGAGATTTTGTCAATGTTTTGTTGAAGCATGGGCCCAAAATCCTTTCTGTAACTTTATAGTTATTGAGTTTAATTGTAAAATCAATAGGACACCAGAGAAAGAAACACCCAACTGGTAGAAGTCAGCGCTGCAGAATCTATACCGCTGTCTATTTGTTTGTCAGTGTAAGACAGCGTATTGTAGAAAATGCCACAAGATGTCAGGTAGACATTACAATACACTACAATGAGCTCCAATTTATTTTTCCGGAGCACAAGTACTGACTTCTATCACTGTTATTTAAGGTAACCTGTGATCTCTGATGTGACCTCTGATTCTTCTTGTCAAAAAATGCCTTTAGTTTTTCCATTGATACATTTCAGCCACTTTTTTATGTGTTTTTTATTGTGATAATATCTTAAGGAAAAAGCTAATGTTTACTATTTGACATATATTTCAAGTGTCCTTTTGTCTTAGCATCTGTGCTTTTTTTGTAATTGTTCTAAGTATGAATGAAAGGGAGCATTTTAAAAAGCCGTAAATCAAACCACCATTCTACTTTATTTATGGTGTTGATGGATGCGGGGTTTCTAAAAAAGAAACCCGCTCTTGTTGAGTACCCTCGTAAGATATACTAATATTAAGTAGATATTAAGTAGATAAAACACTAATGTGCACCTAACATTACATGAGGATGAACTGCTCTGCAAAATGCATTAAATTAATCTTAACCAAACGTGAATAACCAAAGATGTAATAATATGGTGAGTATAAATGTCTTGTGAATGGCTTGCACTGCCAATTGTGCGCATAGTTTATTATAAGGCATGTTGCATGATGCTTAAGAAAGGCTAATTAACGTTAGTTTTACTTTTGCTTTGCTAGAAGAACTACTAACTCGGATCTGGGTGAAGGAGGGTGGTTAACAGTGAACGTCTCATTACTACCTTATTAATAAACGTCTGTTTTCAGTTCCTTTAGAAAATGAACAAGTTGCCATGTTTTTAACTTGAACAAACTGTGATGAGTGAAACTTGCAGCGGGCACAACCAAACCATGTGATACTGTGGATAAACTTGCTGAGCCAGCTGAAAGAGTGTGATGCGGTGAAGGACACAACACTTGGCGAATGGCCAACTGCTGTGCCTCCGTGTGAAAGTCTACGAATTCATAATATGTATAAACTTTGTCCTTAAGATGATACTTTTTCCTCATGAGAGAGTAGGGATGCGTATTGAATATGTGGGAACCAAAAATGAACAATGGGGTAGTTAAAGAAAGCGTGATCTAATGTAGAATGACCATCCACCCCTCGTTTTAACCAATCCCGTAGCTAGAATAGGAGGTAATAGCAACTTTAGTGGGTTGGACATGTACAAAAAGTGTATTAAGAGTAGGTGATTAGGGGTGGGGTCGGGGGTTGCTACTGCTGCAAGATCTTTGAGGGAGACATAGAGAGTGAGGGTGCGCTACTGATTTCCGGGTTGCAGAGTGGCCTAGTTGATCCAGTCCTATCTTTATGCAGATCTTAAGCCTTTGATCCCTGACACCCTGATCAGTGGTCCCTTGCTGCTACCTAGGCCAGGGTGGTCCTTTTCCTTGTTCTTATTTCCTTGGGTTGGTATCTTAGATAACTCGAGAATGTATTTGTGGTTTGTCTCTTCATCTATATATCATTTTTTTTCTTTTTAGAGAAGTTAATTTGATGCATATATTATCTGATGTCTCTTTGTCTATCCCCTCCTTGTGACAAATGTATTTGTTGAGATTGAGTATTTGCTAGATGATTATTAGATTGTATTCTCTCTCATGAGGTGTTTTTCCGAATTAATGCATTGTGTTAGATAAAAATGTAATAACTTAAAAGAGGTTGTGGTTATTTGCATCTGTCATTGACTTTGAAATTACTATTTACCTTCAATTTTTCGCCTAATCGATCGAGCAGATGAAGAATTGATCCTAGGTGATTATATGTGAATTTGTGGAAATCCATAACTATTGAAATTGGCTTATATGATTTGATAAGGAAATCGCAAACTTGACCGGCCAGCGCAACAGGGACCTTTGGGTGTATGTGTATGGGCCACAGTACATGGATCAATTGAATGTTCGTCCCTGTCCAAAATTATTGGGTCTGTGCTGGAACAGGGTAAAGTACCCCCAACCTTTTCATTGTAATGCACTGAGAATTTCCAAGATCTTATAAAAGTCCTGAGGCTTTATAAGTTACAGTACCTTTGCAACCTCTTCATATTCAGAGATGAATGACATATATGTGTCATGTATGGTTGGTGGTATTTGACTCCTTACAATAGATGGTGCCGTTTACCGCACCTCTACAAGCGTAGTTGCTAAGTTATTCAAGTCATGCTGGACGTTTTTAGTCAGTCATGACTACTGAGTCAAGAGCACCATGTATATTTTTTTCCCACAAATGTGAAATGTAAACATCTGAATTGCAAGTCCCAGAATGCAACATATTGTTGGCTATAAAACCATAAATGGCTGAAGCTACCAAATTATATGCTTAAACATATAGGAAAGAGCTTGTTACATATAGGATTTTGCATTTGCCAGGTGAGACTATACTGTTTTTTTCAGTTCAGCGCTGCCTGCTTCTACTTCTATCTGTCTTGCAAGGCAGGGATCGGACATTGCACTTTGTGGACTATTTGTCCAGGCTGTTAGAAAGAGTTACTGCTGTGCATCAGAGGTAGTAGACTGCTGCAACTACTTGCCTCATAATTTGTGACGGAGGTGGTGTGCAATCACACACTCACAGCTTCTGTATTTTTATCACGTTTTCAAGAACAGAAAGTTTGTTCAGGCATGTAATACAAAATTATCACAAGGGAGTATTAATGCAGTTATCTTTCTACATGGATGTTCTGACATCAGACCGCTTTGTCTCCCATGTATTATAAACTGATAATTCAGCAACACAATAGGTATGTTTTACATTCCACTGTGGAATTAATATGCACCTTTAATATTTGTATTATGTTTCAACTGATGTAATAACACTAGATTCCATGAAAGTAATCCAAATTCCATTTTGTGTATACAACTCCTTTATACTAGTTTATACAACTCATTTATACTAGTTATAATTTTTGAGGTTAATTCCCGATGAGTCTTCCCTCTTTATTCTCTGCAAACCATTTCAAACATGCGTAAAGGAGAAAAAACACACGGTTTCAGCAAGAATGTATTAATGCCTTTCATTTTCAATTCGTCTAAGTATTACAGGGCCTGTGATTAAAAAAAAAAAAAGGTTGCTATTAAGTAATTTGAACATGTTCATTTATCACCTTTAATTTGTGCTGCTGTTGGTTAAATTATGGGGCTTATTTACAAGCTCCATGTGCCGCCGATGCATCACTTGTTTTGATGCACTGGTGGCACAGTATGCTGGCCCATATTCAGAAACCCACGCAATTCCACCCTTCTTAGCTTTTCATGGCCTTGAAATACAGCCCCTTTTCACACATTACTTAGTGTGAAAGAGCGTGCCATGCTTTTTGCTGTGGGTGTTCCCATGCAACACTAGTAAAACAGAGAAACACTCATATCTCCCTAACAAATATAATATGGTATAACACCTGAGATTTCTAAAGACAATTTAAATTCATGACAGCCGCAGAATTACACATAAGCAGTACTTTGTTGTATTTTATTTTTTGAGTTTTTTGTTATTTTAATGCTGGCAGTACAAACAAAATTCACAATAGGTTAAAACATATGACATACAGCTATACATATACCTGGATATTTCCAGGGGACGGTTGCCTTTTAGTATGTTTGCTCATCTCAGCACTTCCTTATTAATTGCAGACTCACTCCCAAATTGGAACCTGTGCTTCCATTCTGTGTTTATACCCTGGAAATTACCCTTCAAAGAGAAAAATAGATGTATTTCATCATTCAGGATATCCCTTCAAACAGGTAAGTTCCTGAATCCATTCAGTTCCCATTTACAGGCATAGGGGATGTTTCCCTCTGTGTTATTCCTTCCACATTTACTTTATATTTTCATTTCATGTCACCAAGTATCTGGATATCTGGAAAGTTATTCCCAATAGAATGTTCGGAATTTCCTATGGTAGCCAATCCTAACTATAACTACCTACTGGCGACCGCCAGTAGGTAATATATATATATATATATTGACGCTCCACTTGCACCTCCTCCCGGCGCACTTCAAGAACGGGTGCCTCAAATGCGGCGGTGCAGCCGCGAACATATCCTGCTCATTTGTCGCTGTCTGGAAACAATAAAGGCACTCGCAGGGCTTACTGCAAAATATGGTTTTATTTTTCAAAGTTCATGGACGCAAACATGAAAGGCGCGTTTCGCCTATGGCTTAGTCTGATATTTCATAAAAACCGCCATTGAAACTTACACTTTTAAACCATTGGTGATTACAAAAGTCACATGATGTAAGTGTGTCAACACAATCAAGGAGGGACTACGGCGTATATTATTGGCCGCCATCTTAACACTGTAAAAACCTGCGTGAACACAATTGACAGTTCTTCAGGTATACATTACTAAGGTTGATCCTAATGATTACTAGATCACATAATCAAGTAACAGTTATAATGCCGTGTATCGGCAAAATGTTAAACTATTATTCAGCCGTGTATCGGCATGGCCCTCCAAATTGTGACAACAATATTTGTACAATTCATATGACCATAATAGTTCAAAAAACATGCAGCTTAGAGATTCTGTTTCTTAATCTCCTAAATGGACCAACATCTCCTCACACATGTTGAGTCCATTCGGAGTTTTCGTTCCCAAATTAATTATGTACCCAGATTCCAGTCTTCTGAGCTTCCTGACTCTATCTCCACCCCTGACTTGTGCTGGTACACAATCTAGACCAAAATAACGCAACAGGTCCCTGTTGCTATTATGCTTCTCAGCAAAATGTCTTGCTACTGGGTAATTTACATCACCTTTGGCAATTGCCCTCATATGCTCTAATATTCTCAATTTTACAGAATTAATTGTACTGCCTATGTAGTAAAGGCCACACGGGCATTGTAGACTCGAATCCCACCCCCAGTGACCCTCCCCAACTTTATTTTTTACTCCCTGTAAAAGTTCTGAATGTTATTATCAAACATACCTCCTGGGGCTGAGTAAAATGCCACGTGACCTCACGCACCAGAATAATTTCCTTTGGGGAATCACATCCCTTTAAACAGACTGCCCGGCACGGTCCACAATCGGACACCAGGAAGTGCAAGCTGCAGTCTAGAACGCCTCGAAAGCAGAAACCTGCAGCAGAATCCGCTTGCTCGCAGCCCTTGTCCTTTTAAATCAATATAGAAATATTTTAATTGTCACGGTTAGAATCAAGAATGGGGTGGAAGGTGACCATGGCCATGTGTGCCCTAAACCAGTGGGCTCTGGATTTAGAAGAAAACCTAGAAAGAATTGCAAAAAGTAAGTGATTGGCTCCGAATTGATATGTTGCAAATATTATCTCAACGCCTCAGCAGGGATAGTAAGCGCTATATAAATGCAAGGACAATATAATATTTTTCTTATTACAGCCAAGCCTAAAGTTGCATCAGATCCATGCTAAGGTACAGATGCACACGAACTCTCAGAATTAGCAAGTGAAAGGGACAGACAGTTAGAAGGCCAGGGAATGTGTGTTCTTCTAACTAAAGTGCACCGATAAAGAATGCACTTCACTGAAAGTCTGCAGTGCATACAATGAGATGATGTCAGCACTTGTCAGGAGATCAGCTGTACTACATGAGAGAAATCAGCACTTCTCACTGGGGCTGTTGTCATTTTATTAGTACATGCCTGCATTTCTCGGAAGAGCCATTCTTTTTCTCTTCTCTTTTACCCTCCTCCGATTCCCCAGCCCCCCCATTCACATGCTAACCCTTTCCTTCCTCCTTTAATTTTTTCTCCTCTCTTTCTGATCGTTTCTATCTCTTTTCCTCCTCTTTTCTCGCCAATCCTACCCTTCCTCCCCTCCTCGCTATTATCCCTACCCAAGCTCCCTCCCACCCACTCCAGTCTCCTGGCTGTGGTCTTTGCTATTGCGTCAAGTCCACAACACCACAGGAGCAGGTACGCTTTATAGCATATTATACCCCTGCCCATCCAATCATATCCTCTTGCCCCTCAGATGGACCGTGTCTTATGAACATCAACAAGTCTTTACTCCAGGTGTAAATCATATTTGCATTTTGTTCTGGAACCTGTCCTGTCCCTCAAGAGGAAACCCAGCCATGTATTTGTGATACAAATCTTCGATTGGAAATCTCTGCACTGCTCTGTATTTTGCTCATTTCTTTTTGGGATTGGGTGAAATGGAAGGAAAGCAAGTATTGTTTCCTTGTTGGGTTTGTGTAAAAAAATGCATTACAAGCGTAATTCCACAGCCAACCAGAAATCTTCCAAAGCAATTGCTGTGCAGTGTTCTCCATGTCAAAAATAAGTAATGAATGCATTGTTTAATGAAGGATTGCGCTCAATAGTGTAATTTATACATTCCAAAGTGCAGCCTCTGAACGAGGGTGAAAGGATCAAAATACGAAAAATAAAACTAAATAAAGCAATGAAGAGTGGTCACAAAGTGGCCAAATTCGATTTATTCACAAACAAACACATTAGCACCACTTTACCGACTTTGCCAGTGAAGCGCTACTTTCATTTTCTCGTAATTCTTTGAACACCATTTATTTCTACAGGTGGAGAAGTGCACCTTTCCTGGAGGTACTACAATACCTGGTTGATGCATAGAATGGAAACGTTGGATGTGATCCTTATCAGTTGTTTTCCTGATTTTAATTTATATAATGTGTACAGTGATTTGGTCTTTTTAAACCATACTGCTTAGTTTTTTTGTGATATTGAGCTGCATCGCTAAATACTTAGAAGGTCCCAAAGGCGAGACCGATTGCATTGGAAATGCTTATTTTTTAGATAATGCAACTGCATTGGCACTGCTTGTCTGTTAATTCTGTGGTTAGTCAGGCACTGTTTGTTTATTGATGCAGCGACTGCTTAGGTGCCTCCTAATACCGTGCCTGCAGACCCTACTTGATTCTTGATAGATTGGCTGCAGTTTGTTTATTTATATTGCGTCTTTGCAGTCATACGTGGTTCCACAGTCGTTGATTCATTATTAGAACTAGAGATGCACAGGAGCTGCTTGCTCTTTTTTGTGTTTGAAATGCTTTATTAGCAACCGATAACATAAATACCATACCATCAATACATACAAAAAATTCAAAAGCAAAAATATAACAAAAGAAGTGGCTGGTATCTGAAAGAGAAGAGTAAAAGCAATTAATGTGATGTTATAAAAGGAGGGAAGGAGGAGGAGAGGGAGTGGAGGAGGCAGAAGAAGGGGAGAGGAAAGGAGAGGAGAGGGAATACCAATGTTATGATATAAAGATATAAAACAGAGAGAGGTATACTAAATTGCATAATGTCGATAAATACATATGAGTTGTCAAATGGATAAATACTTACATTAGCTCAACAGGGTGAAACAATTAAAAGCAGAGATAATAACATTCAAGGGGGTTTAACATTTTCAGAAGTTAGATGTGAAGTACTTTTTAAAACAATTCGATCTAAATAGGTGGTAAGAGGCAACCAGAAGAGATCTGTACTAATCAATGGTTTACAAGAGGAGGCGAAAGCAACATCAAGTCTATGAAAATGACAGAGGGAATTCCACCAATGTTGTACAGAAAGTTTTGTGAGAGTTTTCCAGTTGAAGGAGATGTGTTGAAAGGCTAGAGCAAGCATGAGATCAAAAAGACTATGGTTATTTAAGGGAAGATCTAAAGAGTAGGAGAGGTTACCAGCCAAGAGGAGGGGGATAGAATAAGGAATGGAAATTGTAAACATTCGAGAGATGTATGACCAAACCTTCCCCCAAAAGTCGGAAACTGTAGGACAGAGAAAAAGAGATGAAGGAGGTCAGCATTAGAAGAGCCACAAGTCAAACAGTTAGAGTCAGCAGTGGAAGATAAACATGCTACGGTAGCAGGGGAGTGATAGAGTCTGTGATAAAGGAAAAAACATAAATTGGGGAAGAGAAGCAGAACGAGAAATTTTTAAAGATCTAGACCAAAGTTTATCCCAAAAGATGATAGACCAACCGCACCCCAGATCCGATCCCCAAGAAAGTTCCAACTTAGTTTTAGTGCAATCTTGATTGGGGGGTAAGAAGAATTTGTATATGAGAGAGGCTTTGGGTAGAGTGAGGAGTATTTGGAGAGGAGAGCTTTGGATGCCAGATGAGGGTGAAGGGGGAGGGAATAGTAAATGTCAGGAATAATCGCCATAAGAGTAGTATGCTTCTTTAAAAAGGAACAAGGGCAGTGGAATAAGGATTGAAATTGGGTGAAGGAGCAAGGTGAAACTCCATCGAAAAGATGTTTAACCCATATAATACCTTTTAATCTCCACACTTTCCAAAAAATGGGCCTATTATTGAGGAGAATAAGCAAACTATGCCAAATAGGGTAGTCTAAGAAAGATTCACGGGAAATATTTGTAGGATGGACCAAAGGTTTCTAGAGGGAGCAGGTATGTTTAAGTAAGGGAGGAGAGGTATGAGAGTTTTTAGCAGAAAAACGTATAACTTCTATGAAAGAAAAGGGTGATAATAAAATGTGTTCAATGGAAAGCCAAATGAGAGAAAATGGGGAGGGATCTGATATGAGCCATGTTTGAGGCAGGACGAAGGGAGAAGGACTTATGATGAAGACGAAAATACAGGAAATTTACCCCACTGTTAGACTTTAGTATTCGAAGAGACAATAAAGCAATTCTGACTTTTTTATCTTTCCAGAGAAATCTAGACAGGCATGACTCAATACATTTAAAATGGATAGCGGGAATGTGAACGGGGAGCATAGAGTGTATATCAATCAAAATTGGGGCAATCATCATCTTAATCAAATACAACCGAACCCACCAAGAAAGAAAAAGAGGGTTCCAAGAAGAGAGTAATTTCTCAATTCGAGATAAGGCTACGGACATATTCAATTTAATTGAAGAGGCGATGGAATTGGAAAACCATATGCCTAAATATTTATTTTTTTAACTGTTCCAAGCAAACCCAGTTTAAGAGAAGGAATTGGGAAGAGGGAGAATTTCAGTCTTATCTGAGCTAATTTTGTTACCGGAGACCTGCGAAAAGGATTCAAATGCAAGTAGTAAAGGAGGAAGGGAGGCTTCAGGACCAGAAATACATTAAAGGTATATCATCAGCATATGCAGAAAGCTTCTAAAATTGAAATAGAATTATTGTTACAGATAGAAGACAAAAAGGGTTCAAGGGCTAGAACAAAAAGAAGAGGAGATAAAGGACAGCCTTGACGAATGCCATAGTTGGAGAGGAAAATAAGATGAGACACGACCATTAACTAAGACCGAGGTTTAGGAGCAGAATATAGTAAGGAGATAAGTAATATGAATTTAAGACCAAAACCATGCCAGTGTAACAATTGCAAACAAAAAAGACCAGTCTACTCTATCAAAAGCTTTCTCTATATCGACAGAGATAGCAGCCAAAGAAGTAAAGAGGGAGAGAACTTTAATAAAAACTTTGAGAAAAAGACGAGAGTTATCAGAAGTTAGCCTTCCCTTCACAAAACCACACTGCTCTTTACCAATAAGATGAGGCATGAGAGGGTCTACACGTAAAGAAAAAGCTTAGCAAACAATTTATAATCAACATTATCTAGAGAGATCGTCCGATAATATTTACAAAATTTAGGATAACAACCCCCTTAGGAATGAGGCAAATAGTGGCCTCCTGAAAGGTGCCCTCTGTCTTACCAGCTAAATAAAATGAGTGGAAAAGTGTTAGGAGTAACAAATCAGAAAAATGCATTTAAAATTCAACAGGAAATCCATCTGGGCCAAGTGTTTTCCCTTTAGTGAGAGTATTTAAAGCATTAGAAAGTTCATTAAGGGAGAGATCATTATCAGGGTCATGAAGATTAAGATGGGAAGTAGAGGGAGTAGGAAGCTTATCAAGATAAGCCTGAATGAGAGAAGAGGAGGGAGATATTCTGGTGTATATAGATTTTGATAAAAAAGTTTAAAATCATCAAGTATTTCCTGATCTTTATGGAGAAGGGAGTTATTGGAAGAGTAAATAGAGTCTATAAGAGTGCGCTCTTTGCACGTTTTGAGGTAATTTGCTGAAAGTTTCCCTGCTTTATTACGACCACCGTAGTAATGGGTGCTACTACGAAGGAGCATTGATGATGCGTTGTCAGTAGTGGCTTTTTGAAAACAAGCTCAGCTCGTATCAATTCAGGTGAGATGGAATATTTTGAAGAACTATAAAATTCATGTTCAAGAAGCTTAATATGAGCCAAGGTGGATTTCTGTTGCTGAAGAAAGCGTTTCTTTTTCTTTGAAACAAAGTCAATGATGTAACCTCTTGCCGTGGCTTTAAAAGAGTCCCCGAAGATAATGGCGGGAGGAGCTGGAGTTGCAGTTAAGTTCAAAGAATTTGTTAGCAAAAGAGCGAAAGGAGGAGGAGAAGAGAGGATCAGTAAGAAGGAAGTTATTAAAACGCCAGCATGAGGATTTTGGATGAGGAGGCAGTAAATCAAGATCTGTTACAACTGGGTCATGATCAGAAATAACTATGGGTTCAATAGAGGAAGACAATAGATTTTGAGACAGGGAAAGAAAGAAAGATTTGGGGCCAAATGTAGGACACAAAATACCGGTCGGTATCGGCCGATTTCGGCCATTACTGACTGGTATTTGGTTTTTGATATGTAGGGGGCCTAAAATTTACAGAATTTGTAAATTTACCGATTCGGTAAAATACCGAATCGGTAAAGTTACCGAATGGGTAAATCTAGATGTAGGTGGCACTGAAAACAGTGCCACAGGCCCTTAAGAATTTGTTATTTACCACAAAATAATATTTGGTGGTAAACAATGAATTCCTGTGTACATGCACATCTGTGCATGTACACCTGTGCCATGTGGCACACATACATGCTCTAAGGGCATGTATGTGTGCCACATGGCACACAAGCCAGAATCAGGGGTGCAACAGGGTGTCAAAGTGACACCCTGTCCCCCTTGACAATTCGGTAATTTTACCGAATCGGTATTTACTGATTCGGTAATGGACATTGATTCCTATGGGCCTCAAGGCTACAATTTGCTTGCAGTAACCACCTAAAATAAATAAATCAGCACGAAATGAATGCATTGTATAATCAATGGCCAAAAAGAACAATCAGGCTGTCTAGGACCATAAACATTAGAAACAATTAGAGGAACAGAATTAATAAACAATTTGGCTGGTATTGATCTACCTTCCACGTCATTTTCTTGCGATATGACTTTACATTTCAATTTCTTATGACATATAATGATAACACAATTTTTTTTGTTGGTAAGCGGAGAGAATAGAACCATACCCACCCAGCTTCTTTTTAACATAAGTAATTCAGTATCTTTGAGATGGGTCTCCTGTAAAAAAAAACTATATCTGTATATACGAGGTAAGGTAAGAAAGGATTCTCTGTCTTTTAATAAGATTAATAAAACCCTTTACATTCCAGGAGATAACTCTAAATGTAAAAACATTAAAAATGTAAAAGAAAGAGAATCTACAGTAATAGAGAGATAGGAGAGAATGCCAATGAGGAAAGGGAAAAAGGATAAGTAAGGAGGAGGAAAAAAGAGAGGAAAGAGAAGGAGGATGAGAGAAACAGAGCAAGGACTTATACGAAACCAAATATTCGATTCCAGGAGATCACTCTGAATGCAAAAACATTAAACCTTTATACAGAACCAAATATGCAATAATCGAAAAATAAGAGAAGAAACAAATATAGAATAGGGAAAGAAAATTAGGGAAGAAAAAAGGAAGACAGAAGGCAAAGGAGAGACACAAGTAGAGACAGTACATATCCATAAAGGACGACTGAAGGAAACATACCTGAGGGGAACAGAGACAAGAAAGGACTGAGTCAATGGCGACGAATGGAAGATGAGACGTCCGAACCAAGGAGTCTGGCCACACCAGAACGCTTAAGAGAATGCAGGGGGATCAAACAACTATAAACATGACAAACAGAACATGTATGAAAATAAAAGAGGATTAAGAGGGCAGCAAGTTAATAAGGAATTAATGGAAGAAATATGTCAAACTAAACTGAGAAACACAGATAATAAAAATGAACTATGAAAATGACAATTAGAATAAAATAATAATATTGAAAAAGAAAATAAAAAAGAAGAGAGAATAAATCATGAGAATTAAAACATGCAGAATAAAGAAACAGGGAGAGTTTAACAGAGAACAAATATGAACATAAACATAAATGACTCATATATTAACATTATGAGAACAATGATAGTCCTGGTAATATTGATAGAACAAGTCAGCCCGTAGTATCCATATTGGACTATGTGTGAGAATGGATACATTCTTAAGTTCTGTAGGGTCTTCAAAGGACAGAGTTTGATTTTGAAAAGTCACTTTAAAGTAAGCATGGGCGAATTTTGCGAATTCGCGATCCACAAATTTGCGGATTTGCGAATTCGCGATTCGCAAAATTCGCGAATTTGTGCGAATTTGCGGATTTTTGGTTTTTTGCGTGTTCGCTGGGTTTTTTGCGTGTTCGCGGGGTTTTTTGCGTGTTCGCTGGGCTTTTTGCGTCTTCGCGAGCCGCTTGCATAGCGAAGTTACCCATGCAGTCGTTTATGGGAGAGGGAGAGAGAGATAGATAGATAGATAGATAGATAGATAGATAGATAGATAGATAGATAGAGAAAGAGAGGGAAAGAGAGAGGGAGAGAGAGAACGAGAGAAAGAAAGAGAGGCCGGATCTCTGAAGGGCCAGATTCCTGAGTTGAACCTACAGAACATGCAGCTTTTTATTTTTAGCAAAATGCATATGAAAATTGTCCTGTAAAGGTCTCTTTTAGTTTAACCCCTCCTGACAACTCAAAATGGGTGTATTTGCCATCCTCTCCCTTCTTCCTGTTTTTTATATCTGTAAGTGCTTCCTGATGAGGTTTAATTCCTTGGACAGGTGCCTCCTTGCCTACTTGTAACTATTCTCTGACCCTGCTTCAAGGGTCAGAGCAGGGTCAGAGAATAGTTGCAAGTAGGCAACGATGCGCCAGGAAGCAATTAGCAGCAGGTGTCCAAGTTGAAGTTAATTTGTTTGTAACCTGTTAGTAAAAGGTTACAAAGAAATTAGGTTCAACTTTTGCACCTGCTGCTGTAACCCTTGCTTGGCTGAAAATTCGTCCCCGCTGATTCGCGGATTTTACCGCGATTCCGCGAGATTCGCGGATCGAGAAATCGCGGAAAATCCGCAAATTCGCCCGCAAAACAGATTTTACGCCCACCCTTACTTTAAAGAGTCAAAGGTGAAAAAGGCCATAGCGATCACCCATTCAATGAAGAGGAGGACGAAGACTAAGAAATTCTTTTCACCTGGCTACTGTGCAGTGGAGACATCTTGAGAGAGAAAGACTCTCTGACCTAGCCGAAAAATTTGTCGTTTGGCTCTGGCTACAGAAAGAACAGAGAGCAGATCAGTAAATTTCAGGAAGAGAATAATAATACCCCAGGGTTTGACCGAAGGTGAGAAGAGTGAAGGACATGGGCCAAATCTATGAGCTCTCTGAATATTCAGCGTTCGGTAGTTTCGGTAGAAAGGAGGAGAAAAAGGTGACAGGATCTTCTCCTTCTAAAGCTTCCGGTAATCCATAGACACGTAGGTTACTCCTCCTGTTACGGTTTTCCAAATCCTCAGTGTGTTGTTGAAGTTTGCAATCTTCCTTTTCCAAAGATGAAAGTCTGGGAACATGGGGGGGCAATCCCTAGGACTGAGTGTCAGAAGCCCCTTCTGACAGCCACCTACTGAAGTTCAGCTCTGGGGTCAGGCAATTAATACTCTTCTCGCATTATGGATTGTGTGAGCAACGTATGCTTAGTCTTTTTTTTCTCTATAAGACAGACTCAGGGGCATTTTTACAAGTGATATCGCCACCAGAACGTCACTTTTAGTGACGTTCTGGTGGCAATATCCCCTTCTCCTTATTTTCAGAGCGGCGCTAAGCCACTTGTAAAAAAGGCCCCTTTCCACACTTCCCTCAGCGTGAAAATGGAGTACAATGGGCGTTCTGCCGCAACACCCATCTTTTTTGGCGGTGCCTCGTATTTACAAGGATGGGCCAGCACCAAAAACTAAGACTCACCAGGTAAAACCTGGTCTTGGGATGGCAATTTGAGGAAAAATCATTATTTTCTCCTCATATTTTGCTCTTTCCATGGACGCTGCATTCAGCAGCACACGTAGAAACATCAAATCACCTTTCAAGATTGTTTATATGCAGGAAGGTATCCCTTCCTGCACAAGCACATAAACAATCGCCCCTGCAGCACATGCACTCTTGGAACATGGCGCAAGTGTGACTGTGCTTGCTCCAGGCAATTTTTTTAAACTAATGCTGGGGGAAATGCAGGTGTGCGCTGTATTTATGTAAATACAGTGCATCCCTGCGTTGAAAAAATGTCAGCGCTTGGCGCAACCAATTTTGATATAATACCGTGCTTTTTTGTAAATATCCCCCTCAGAGTTCTCATAATTTCTTCCCATTCTTTGGTGAGATACCTACAGGGTTTCACGAGCAAGGGACATGGTTCTAGGTCTCCTTCTGTTTCTGATCAGTATTTACAGGGAGGTCCATATCTGAAGCGTTTATGTACCATTGCAGGAAAAGTCCTTCACCTCAGGGATCTTGTACGTCATCAATCAGGTCTTAAAAATGTTTTGCTGTCATGTCTTCATCCTACTGTTCCTTTTAGCCTTCTACTGAAAGCAAAGGAGACCGTGCTCAGTTTGTTTTTACCCGTTCTTCCAATTTCCAGCAACGTGTGGAGGACGATCAACCAAGCATTGGTGGGGAATAGTTTTTGCACGTCTAAACACCATCTGTTCTCCAGGTGCTTGTCTTCCTAGCTCTTTAAAACATTTGACAAGAGAATTGAAAGATTTGGACAAAGTTTTCAGAGTCTATTGCAATTACTTATGATTAACACCTTCTTGTAAATTTCCTGAATAGACCTTCTTTCCATCTGAGGATGTTGTCTTTAGACTCTGTAGTTATAATTTGATTGGACTTGTTAGACCAGGCATCTTTTGGTGAGTTTTCCCTGTATTTTTGCTTTCTGAATTCCTGCTTGGGGTGAATGTATGACATTGTTCTGTATTCTGTCCATCAACTGTTGTTTTTGCATTTGTCACCCCGAGTGGGATGGGAATGCTCAGACGTGAGTCCCATGCTCTCCACACCACTGGAGTCAAGCTATCTTGGCTGAAGACGGCTGATAGCCAGAAACCGGTCCTAGGATGCTTGATTCCGGTCCAGGAAAGACATGGCTTGGCAATTTTGGCCTGGACTGTTCCCATTAGGCACAGTGTCACGGCTGATTTGCATATGGCCATGTCTGAACTGGGGTGGTGTGGAGTGCAAAAAAACGATGGATTTAGGCCCAGATCTCTGTACTGGGGTAAATGTATGACATTGTTCTGCATTCTGTCCATTAACTGTTGTTTTTGCACTTTTAGAAAGTGGGCATTTTCTTGCCTAACCGTTCTGCGCCTGCTTATGGAATCCACATCAGGTGTAGACTGACAGGCTGTTTGTGCATTCACTCCAGACTTTCACGCAAAGGGAGCTGAGGTGTGCCCTGCATATCCTGATGGATCTTCTTGAGTGGTGATTAGGAGTTGTCACTGGCACCTGAATAAGACTGTTCCTGTCCTGCACAAAGAAGTCATCACTTCCTGGAGAGTGTCTGGGACAGAGCAGGAAAGAATTGGATCTTGTGAGCAAGAAGGACTTATTTTATTTGCCAAGTTTAAAGACTAGAACTGGTATAAGTATTGGGGCCCTGTCCCCAAAACATTAGAACTATTTTGGACTGTAAACCTGCCAAGAAGAATAGCTGGAGAAGCTGTCAGAAGAAACTTTCTGTTTGCGTTGTGCTTTGCTGTTTTGGCATGCTGCTTGCTGCTTCTGTCTTGGGCAGTGAAAGGACTGGACTGAACTTTCTGCAACTTGTTTCCTGAGTTTCTCCAAGGGCTTGATCCAGAGCATGCCTCCTGTTGGAAGTCTCAGAAACAGCAAAGACTTCAGGTTCATCTGCCAACAGCAGTGAGAACTGTGGGTTTTGTGCTGCAACAGAAGAAAAATAAGTAAGACACCGTCAACGACGACGCTGCTGGCTCCGTGATCTGAAGGGACCGACCAGAGATTCGCCCCACTTCACAACGTAACCCTGGTCTAACCAACGATACCAGCCACTGCCATCATCGAGCCGCTGCTTGCACCATGACCTGTGGGCACCACACCTCGCATCACCTTGCTTCACATCGCCACCTGGCCTCACTGACACCTCTGCTCCACATCAACATAGATGCCAGTTCCAGGACCGTGGCCTGTGGATACCGCTCGTGAGGTACACGAAGCATCGCCCCATCCCACATCGCAGTCCTGGTCCACCAACATCAGTGCCATAAACACCATCCTTGTCAACTGATGCCACTACTTGCACCCCGACCTGTGGGCACCGCACAAACCATCTCCCAACTTCGCATGGCAACCTTTGGTCTACTGAAAACAGCACCTTAACAACGATGACAATGCTGCCTGCACTGTGACCTAAGGACACCTCACCCTGCTTCACACTGCAGCGCTGGTCTCACGGGTGATGCTAGACTTCGTCACCAAACCCCTGTCTGCACCGTGACCTGTGGGCACCGCATGTCGCATCTTTTTGTTTTGCATTGCAGTCCCATGCCATCGACGCCAATGCTTCTGACTTCAACCACATGGAGCTTAATTCTGCAGAACATGTGACTTTCTAATGACTTCTGCACCAACCTCCGGAACCATCACCTGCTGACGCCAACCACCCCCCTCATCAGATTTCATTGCACAGTCCATGACGCCCTGCATTTCCAAGGTACTGTCTGCGGGTCTTCCCGACACCATAGCCGGCCCATGACCTCACAGTGGGCCTGAACTGTTGGACTTGTTTTTCCATGAAGCTGTGATATCCTAAGGTGGAGCGACCGACTTCAAGGTATTTTACGTTGATTCTTGCAATATTCATATTTTTAATACTGTATGTTGGATTTTTATAGTTTTGGTCTTATTTTACACAGATAAATAATGGCTATGTTTCTAAAACTGGTGTGGTGTCCTTTTGTATTGCTTTTACAGTATTACTCTGTGTCACTTACAAACACTTTACACATTGCCTCTGAGCAAAGCCTGACTGCTCATTCCAAGCAACCAAGGGGGTGAGCATGGGGTACTTTAGAAGAGTAACTCACTCATCCTTACTAGAATGAAGTGTCCCTACTTGGGCAGGGCACAAACCTGAGAGACCCCAATTACCCAGTACTTAAGAGGAGCAATTGTGGGGCTTTGCCTTGCTTTAAGGGCAGGGGTATGTGGCATATATACATATATTGCAGTTTTTCATCCAAGGAACAATCCAATAGATACGGAAAGATGAATTGCGCACCCAAAGTTCTTTGTGCCAAATAAGTTTATTTTAGAGCACCCTGCATTGCCGCCATGACGCCTTTCAGCCTTACCTGGGCCTTGATCACATGACGCATTGCGTTTGTGGAAAGACGTTTTTAAAGTGCCAGTGCAATACAATTGGAAAGGGGCGACCACTCGGTCCCCCCGCACGTATGGCAGAGTACCACGATCCCCCCGGGAAGCCATCTTGGGCGGGAGGCGTGTCTCGGCTGGTATGCCCGAAGCGGCGTAGCCGGGGCGCGCTTTTTCCCGCCCTAGAGTGGGCTGGCCTAGACACTGACGCGGCTGGCCACGCCCTCGGGGCAGGCAGGGGCGGGTTTACGCCCGCCCTGAAGACGGATAAAAGGGGACGCAAGACCCGAAGGCATCCTCTTGTTCCTGTGCTCTGAAGCTGCACCTCCTCGCTGCACGTGAGCTCGAGACGGAACGAAGAGCCAATTTTGAGCGTTGTAATCTTTCTTTTTGTCTTACAGATACTCTGTCGGAGAAATGCCCAAGAAAGGCGGGAAGAGAATGACGACTGAACAGATGGTTCGGGTCCTCATGAAGGAGATGACCGAGCTGAAGAAGCGGGTGGCGGAGAGAGACGGGGAAGGGGGGCCGGAACGTCCGCCGGCTGGAGCAGCCCCAGGAGGGAGAGCCAAGAGGCCAAGGAGGGGACCGGCTGGGGGAGACGTCCCGGTTCCCTGTACCCCGCTCGAAGCGCCAACCCCAGTACCGGCGGAAGGGAACCCGATTCCCGTGGTGGTCACCCCGGTGTACAATGAAGATATGCCGCCCGAGCTGGCAGCACAACTTGCAGCGTGGTTGGGCGAAAGTAGCGAGGGCGCCACGGCTGCCGAGGCGCAGACGCTGATGAAGCAACTGCGCGAGAAACGGGATGCAGCCAAGGTGTCCGCACCGGTTGCAGTCGTGGATAAGCCACAAGGGACGATGGCGACCGCAGAGGCAGCGTCCGGTGCAGGTAAGCGGCCATTGCCGATTGCGAGGGATGAGTCAGCACCCTCTCGTAGAGAAAGGTTGGGTCAACATGTGCCTTTGGCAATTAAGGAGAAGATTTGGGCGGGGGAATATGTGAACATCTTCTCGTTGCTTGTTGATCATTATGAGGTGGAGCATGTTAAGGGTCAGAAGGACCTCATGCATCCGAGTGTTTGGCGCGCAAAAATGGCCGCCTTCAAAGTGAATGAAAATATTGGCAATTGGGGCAATGCATGGGGAATCTTTACGTCGATCTTGGGGGAACGTAGGCCCGAGTTGCTTGCCGAGTTGCCGACCTATCAGTCGCGAATCATGGGGTACTCGACATCATACCAGGGTAACCATTGGTTTTGCTACGATAATCTTTTTAGAAAGGCTAAAGAGCATAATAAAAGCTTAACCTGGGATTGTTATGATTCGTTGACATGGGATAAAATGAAGGAGACAGGTATGTTGAAAATGCGATTGGTAGGAAGTAATGTTGGCGAATCCTCCCGCCAATATGGGGGGACGCCCTTTCGTTCAGGTACGGGTACCGACGATTACTCGCGACCTGCCGGCAATACAGGAAAAAGGGGGTTATGCTTTAATTTCAACAAAGGTAAATGTACTAGGCCCCAGGGATCGTGTAAATTTAAACATGAATGTAGTGGGTGCGGGTCACCCCATCCTGAGTCCACGTGCAGAGCCAAAACGGGTGATAACGGGGGGAGAGGAGGCGCCAAACAGGTCTAACATAGTCCGAGGGGCGCCTTTACCTACCCCGATTGATACCTTGGCGATGATTCCCTGGCTCAGTGAATACCCGGATCGTACTTCTGCTGGGGTGCTGCGGAACGGATTTTCGTATGGTTTCCGCATCCCGGTAGGGGACTTTCAGGGTGTGGAGAAGTGTAAAAATCAACTGTCGGTCCTGCAGCATACGACCGTGGTACAGGATAAGATCCGGAAAGAGGTTACTCGAGGTCGGGTCGCCGGCCCGTTTAGTGTACCCCCGGTGCAGGATTTTGTTTGTTCTCCTTTAGGGGTGGTACCCAAGAAGGACCCGGGTGAGTTCCGATTGATTCACAATTTATCAGCTCCACGTGGTTTTTCTGTAAACGATGCAATAGATCCGGAAGTATGTTCGGTGCGGTACGCATCCTTCGATGAGGCCGTAGCCATTTTGAATCGCCTGGGGCCCGGGGCGCTGATGGCGAAATCAGATATCGAGTCAGCGTTCCGATTGCTCCCGGTACACCCAGACGACCAGCGTCTCCTAGGTTTCATGTTTCAGGGTTATTATTACATGGATAGGTGTATGCCGATGGGGTGCTCTATATCTTGTGCCTATTTCGAGAAATTCAGTAGTTTTCTACAATGGGTCTTCACAAGGAAGACGGGTTTCCACCATGTAATGCATTACCTTGATGATTTTCTGTTCCTTGGGGCAGCCGGGGATCCCGAATGTGGCCGGGCCTTGGCCGAATTTTGTATGTTAATGAAGCTGTTTGGTGTGCCATTGGCACCAGGTAAGACGGTGGGTCCTACGACTTGCCTCGAGTTTCTGGGGATCGAGTTAGACTCCAGTGAGGGCTGTTTTCGTTTGCCAGCTGACAAAGTGTTGAAGTTCAGGGCAGCTCTGCGAGTGTGTATAAATGGATCTAAAGTTACGCTACATCAATTACAGCAGTTGGTGGGACAGTTGAATTTTGCCCTGAGAGTTATACCAATGGCCCGCCCCTTCTCCCGTTCAATTGCCCAGGCTATGGTCGGCCTAAAGGAGGGCCATCATCGCACGAGACTATCGGCTGAGGTCCGCCAGGACATGCGCATTTGGTTAGCATTCCTGGCGGACTTTAATGGTCGAGTCGTATGGAACAAACCAGCCGTGTCCTCGGAAGAGCTGGGGCTATGGACCGATTCAGCAGGTAGCATAGGCTTTGGTGCCATCTTCGGCACAAAATGGTCGGCAAAAAGGTGGCCGACATGGTGGCATGACAATGGTCTGACAAGTAATATTGCTTTCCTTGAACTTTTCCCCATTTTGGTGGCCCTGAGAACCTGGCCCGAGGGGTTCAAAGATCACTCTGTGATCTTTTGGTCTGACAATATGACCGTGGTCGAGTGCATCAATAGCCAGGCTGCACGATGTAAACTGATTTTAAGATTGCTCAAAGAAATTGTTTTACTGTGTATGCAACTGAATGTGCTATTCAGAGCAAAACATGTCCCGGGGGTGATGAATCAGGCGGCTGATGCATTGTCTCGTTTTCATATGCAGGCTTTCTCGGGTTTCCTTCCCACAGCGGACCCAGAGCCGGCACCCTTTCCCGAAGCTCTCTGGTCTCTCGGTGCCCCGAACTTCGTCACCTCGTGGGAGAGAGTCTAGCACCAAGGACGAGGAAGGCATATGAAGGGGCGTTTCGGTCCTATTTAGCCTTTTTGGGGCCCGATAGAGTGGGGCTGTGGGGCCACGAGGAATGGGTAGTGAATTTTCTGATGTCCTTACGAAGGGCCGGGAAATCGGTGGCTACGGCCCAGAGGCATCGTGCTGCCATTTCCTTTGTTGCCAGGGCTCATAGTATCCAGGACCCGACAGCGTATTTCGTTGTACAGAAAGCGCTGCGTGGGTGGCAACGCCTTGAAGGTCGCAGAGTAGATGAGAGGCGCCCGATAGGTTTGGATAGGTTGGCCCAGTTGTTGGCCACACTCCCTGCCACATGTTCATCTCAGTTTGAGACAGTGTTGTTCCGAGCCGCTTTTACGCTGGCATTTCATGGGGCGATGCGGGTAAGCGAACTGGTGGCAAGGAACAAACAGGATGTGACAGGGGGTTTGTGCCAGGAACATGTTCAGATCAGAGGTGAGACAATGACTGTCTCCTTTGTCAGGTCCAAGACCGATCAAGGTGGGATGGGTGACTGCATAATCATACGCAGGATTCCCGGGTCCTCCATGTGTCCGGTAAAGTGTTTAGAAGAATACCTAGCACGAAGGGTGGCATCATGGGGGGGGACCTTGTTGAGACACGCGGACGCCACCCCACTGACGAAATTTCAGTTTCAGCGGGTGCTTGCGATGTCAATTGCCGCTGCGGGCTTGAACCCGGGCGAGTTTGGGACCCATTCCTTTCGGATAGGGGCTGCTACAGAAGCTACAGCTAGGGGTCTTAATGTTGAACAAGTGAAACGAGTGGGGCGTTGGTCCTCCAATTGTTATAAGAGGTACGTGCGGTTGCACATGTTGTGAAGCTGTAATGATGTACTCACGCCTCTTGTTTTTGTTTGGTTTTCAGTTGCGCAAGCCTACGAGGCGGGGCGGACTATGCAGTCGACCCAACACCGGGCCAGCGGTCAGACATCACCGGCTGTGAAAAAGGAGGTGTGGGTCGTGGGCCACTCACACGTGAGGCGTGCCGCGGACGTATTCAAAGCAGGTGACATGATTCACGTAGCTGGGGAATACGGGTACAGGGTGTCCTTCTACGGAAGAGGCGGTCTCTGTATTGACCAGTTTCAAGCATTTTTCGAGGGTTTGTTAGGGCGGACGAGGTCACCGCCGTCTATAGTCATAGTACATCTAGGGGGCAATGATTTGGTCACCACCGGTAGACGACTTCTCCTGGAGGCAATGCTTTCCACTGTAAGTTGGTTGGCGAGGAGAGTTCCGGGGTGCATAATTGCGTGGTCCCATATGATCCCACGAAAAGTGTGGCGGGGGGCTATTTCTATTCCTGCTTTGAATCATTCTGTTAGAAAGCTTAATAACAAAGTGAGTAGGTTGTTCCGTTCCAGGACATTGCATTCTATTTCGCATGGCTGTATTAGTGATGACAGTATGTATCTGGGGGATGGTGTGCATTTGTCTCGGGTGGGGAATGAGTTACTCATAGGAGACTTCTTAGCATGGTTAAAAACGTTAAAACATGACCTTTAGGTAGGAGCTTTGTGGGGGGTCCGGATAGCCGGTCAACTATCCGGCCTGTGGCGGTAAGGTCATGATCGGTGAGCACTAATTAGAAGATCCCTATGAGTGGGCGTCACCCAACACGGATGGGAGCGCTCGGGAGAGGTGGCCATTGGCCCCTCAACGGGGAGGCGGTCCCTTCTAAGGATGGGTCGCCGAAAGAAAAGGAAAGGCGGTCAAGGCCCCTTCCTGTGTAGGAGGGGTTACAGCCCCCTCCTGGGGAATTTCCCGGGGCCAGTGACGTCTGCGACGGCAGATGTGGTAAGTTGTGTGGGGTTTGGGGGGAGGTCTACGCTACCTTCTAGATACCTCACACGAGTCCTCGAACGACCTTTAAATGGCGTTGAGTTTATTGGTGCCCCCGTCAAGTCAAGGGAAATTGGTAGTTGCACTGGAGGTACGCCTCAGTCCTGTCGCCCCTCCCAAGTGGGGGGGGTATTTCTGGTTAGGGATCTTGACACCGGTTACGACCTTGCCGTTGGCCCTTAAACGTTAGGATGTACAATTTCAAAATTTCAAGTCAATGTTTTGTAGGATGTTAGTTCGGCTAGGAGAACCTCTGTATTAGAGAATCTGTTAAGGTTAGCCAAACATCGCAATGTGGTAATGAAATTGTACATTAATAAATGTTTTAATTTTGTTTTAATAAATACGGCCGGGAGGGTCACTCCCTCCCTCTTCCAAAAACTTCAAGAACTGTTTCCGGTTTCCCTCCTTTGGGGATTGTGTTGAGAGGGGGTGGCGGGTATCTCAGCCATATGGAATCAGCTGTTCTGTGCATTATTAAATAACCAACACTATCATGATTTACAATACAGGCCTGAATGCCAGAAATAAAATCGATTATGATGTACAAAATAGTGCAAAACTTACTGCATAAAGGCAAAACTATTTGCAACAGGGACATCAGTAATTTATCAATATAAAATATATAAAGAAATAAATAATCATATATATACTGCATTTATAAAATGGGATATAAAGTGCAATCACAAGAGTGGCTTTTTAAAAAAATAATCACAAGTACATTGAATAAAATGTAAACATGTTAAAAAAAATTGCCAAGAGGATTCTGTAATAGTAAGCATCCAATTATTGTGCCCACAGAGTCTTGATTGTATTCATAATCGCATAGTATCAATCAATGGATATAGTGCAAATAAAAGTCTGCCTTTTTTAGGAAGATGAATATAGCATTACTTCCAAAAAGATAGAAAACCCAAGTGGGCGTGCACTGATATTGTTGATCGCTGATCTTTACAAAATGGCCGAACCACCCTATAATTTCTTAACCAGCAGGAAAAGAGAAATAAAGGGTGTGTGGAAACAATTAAATGAAACTAGTGAAGGTAAATTAAAACATATGTGTACCCAAAATGTATGTGAAGCACATAATTAATAAGTATTCATTGTTCAGTAGATAAAATTCACTCAACGTTGTCATAGCAGCTAAAATGGTGTAAGTTGCATATATTGACGGTCAGACAAAACATTTCATCTCAGAAACCAAAAGAGCATATCTGAAATATAACTTCCCCATTTTATAAACATGTATGTAAATCCTCAGTTGTATTCAATCCTGACGGGGACTTAGTGTTCAGTTCCAATATGTACTGTGTTTCCAATAGGCGGAGGGCACCTTCACGGTTGCCACCTCTACGCAGCTAAGGTACACAATTAATTGCATAGTAACTAAGATGTCGTTTTTTGTACTTAACATTCACAATCCAGCTCCACTGTAGTCCAGGTGTTGTAGCACACCCTGATGGCACTCGGTCATCAGGGTGGACCCTGATGATGAAGCATGTCACCACTAGGTTGGTGAGTGAGGGTTCTTTTGCAAAAGGAAGAATTCTTTCCTTTTTCCAAAACACATCCCATTAAGAATCCACGATTCTCTCTGGTGATACTCCTATTGTTAGTTGTTATACCTCACCCAGGGGAACAGGAGTAATCCCCACTCACATTTTGTGAATACAATTCCTTACTCTCCCTTTTGTTGTTACATATCTGATCATATTCTCTCTTAGTTCCTGGGACTTTGTCCTTAGTCCCTTGCTCTTTCAGGATGGTTCCAGAAGGTGGGTGTGCCGGTGGTAGTCCAATTCATGCACCAGCAAATGTCTAAGCTTATGACTTTCCTGTTGCTTTTTCAGAATCAGCAACCTGCGGTAATAGATGTCCTGATCCACCCTTGGCCTGAGAGTTTTTTTTATAGGTTTCCCCCTATTCCATTAATCCTAAAGGTCTTAGCAAAACCCCAAAAGTAGTTAGTGGTAATGATCTTGGTTCTTTCAGTTCAGTTTTGGATCATGAGACCCTGTTTCTACTCCTGAAGAGATCTGCATTATAATAGGAATAGATTCTTCCATTGTGCCTTTCTCCTCTATTGTAGACTCTGATACGACTGAGCTCCCTAGGACTGTTGCCCTGGGGTCTGAGCGGAGGAGACTCTTCAACAGCGGCCATTCTCTTTCTGTTTTCCAATTTTTTGCAGGTTTCAAGAAGATAATACTTTAATAGGAATCATAGGTATTACTGTGCCACTTTTGACCCTTTGTGCAAAGAAGTGACATTTGTTACAGTTGAGATTTCAGTTCTTACAGGCAAACTTGGAACATTATATGAAGGTTTCTATGGCCACCAACACATTTCAGAGCTCCACAAAATAAGTATTCAATTATACTTGGAATTAGTTGTCCTCCGTGGATCCTTCAATATCCACACTGTGTAGATGTTTTGCCCTTGTGAGCACTAGTTTTCAGAATCCCCTTTTACATGTGATCTGTCATAGGTCCTGTCTTTTCTTCCAAGAATGCCATTTGAACCCTTGAAGTCATCATCTGGAAAGATTTTCTCCTGTCAGAGTTTCATCCTAGCTACCATCTCATCTGCTTGGCAATTACGTGAATTAATTGCTCTAGTTTGTGAGCATCCCTACCTTAGGGTCTTTTGAAGAGCATGTGGTCTAGTCTCTTAATTTCTACATTGTTCTTCAAGCTGATTCTATTTTCCATGGGTGTTAGAAGATTGTTTTCCCTTTCTTACCTTCACAGACATCCAATGTCACCTCTTCGATTAGTCTCTTGGTTATAGTACATACTATGTTTCTCTATGTTCAGAGAGTGGCAGTGTATGTGGTCTCAGGGACTTTTATTTTGTGTTTTTATTCCCCAGTCATAATAAAATATAAAAAAAGAATAGAGGGTGAAAAGTACTGTCCTCTTTTCCTCTGGCACAATGGTCGGGATCAGTTGTGGTCAAGGGTTTCCTGGACACATTAAAAACAAATTCCGACCTGTGCAACAGCTGGACTCCAACCTAAGAGGAAAGGGGTTTCCATTAGAGGGATTTTGCAGGGTGACAGTGTAGACGTAATCTTATATATTTATTTTGTGCAATAGGTTGCAGGTTATTCAGCATTCTGATTTGAAATTTGAGGCCAGAAGCTATTTTGTGGATCTCTGTCAGTTTGATTAGTTGCACCCTTTCAGTTGTGTAAGATAGATACCTCAGGAGAAGGGCTTGAATATTAAAAGAAATTCTTCCAACCCTTTTTGGTGTTTTCTCAGTGTATTCCTTTGGCTGATGAAGGGGTGCATTAGCTAGGACATACCTCATAAAGTAAGGACTGGGATGAGGAAAGAGCTGAGGAGGTAATGCTCTGATTATCATAAAAAATCTTCATTACTCCCAATACTTTCAACACTTCCTCCCAACCTCCTTTCCTTCATCAGCCTGTTTGCAAGAGACTTGGTGAAGAACAGGATGTATTAGGTGGGGGGGTTATGGTTGGATCCCTGTGCTAGAGGTAAAAACAGAAAACCATGTTAGTAAGTGGTGAACAGTTTTAGTGATTTGACACATTTACTCATGAAGTAAGTACTGTGATGAGGAGGGAAGAATCAGAATAATGAAGATTACCAGTTAGTTATCCGGACAACAACTTTTGGCACAAGTTGCATCTTTCTCACACACCCTCTTGCCTTTTAGCAAAGGCCTTTTGGAACATGTTAAGTCGTTCTACTGTAGTACTCTTACCTGACTTTCTGACTTGATCCCACATCATCTAAAATGGGAATAAAATTGTAATATTCAAAAATATCCATTTACAATTGATACAAAATAAAAGCACTGTGCTCTACTTGCATTTCTACAAAAAGGGAGTTGTACGCTTCTGGTTGATTCAAAAAAGCATGTAAGAGCAAGTGAAACAGTACTCCTGTAGTACTCTTTCCAGGACTCATAACTCCTGTTGATAATAACTTCCTGAGTCTAGTCATTCTTCTGCCACAGCACACAGGGCATGAGTTTTGCCTGTGCACAGCATGGTCTCTGTCAGTACCTGTAGCCAGTATTCCTTCAAGTAGAAATTGCAATCCTTATGATTACTGGCTGCAGAGTGCATCAATCAGCAATGTCTGTCACTAAACACTCCTGTCTCTTAAGGCCACTCATCATAGCTGGGGGCATAGCACAGACTTTGGCCAAACTTGCCTTCTGATGGTCAGCCACTGGAGCACACAGGATACTGCTTTAATCGATCCCTATAGTTTATAATGGCACAGCTCTACATTTGGCCTCAGGCTCTGCCCAGTTCTCTGCTTCACTTTTGTGAGTTTCTTCTCCTTCTCTCATAAAAAAACGAATCTTTACTTCGGGCACATAAATGCAAAAAGATTTTCATACTTTAGCATGCTCCTTTCCTCCTTATGCTGCAGGCATGCCAACATTTTAGAGCAGGAAAATCGGAAATGATCAAAGAAAAATTAGGGGAATGTATTTTTCCTATTTACGTCTGTTGTAGCACAGGCAATTTCAGGCAAAAGACTGCTGAAATAAAGCCATTTTTAGAGCCTGAGTCGGCCCTGTTGGCATGTATGATGCTGTGCTTACTGTCATGATGCAGTCGGACTGCGGAAATGACAGGGTGTGTTCTTGCCTCACTGCAGCAGCCTGCTAAACGGACCGATCCGACCTACTTCACCCACCATTCCACCTTGATTAATTACTTCAGTGACCTTCTCGCTGTTCCATATGTCTATGTTATTCCCTTACTAGTGCGTAATATGAGACGGTGGTTTCCAGTGCTCAGCACCATCACTTATGACAGCCTGCTATATGGTGACGCTGTTTTTGTAATTTGGTGATGAGAACAACAACAGTTGTTTATTAGGTCAATATCAATAAAACAACAAATACATGCTGCCCAAGCCGTTCTTATAACTTTGGAGGCCTGGAATAGTCTGAACTGTCACAGCTGTAAGAGTGTGATGGTTAATAGTTGCGTTGTTTCCGGCCCCGCCTACACTGTCGGGGCATTAAGTGGTGCAAGCTGCAGTGGCCTCCCGATGAGGGCCCTGGCACCTATTTTATTTTGACTCTAGTTGCTGTGCTATAACCAAGATTGCAGAGAGGTTGCACCAGAGTAATTCCCTTAATCCCTTCCTCCACCTTCCTAGTGCTTTGTGCGAAGCAACAGTAATCCATGGCTGAATGCAGTGTGTAGGACCTGTGCCCGGTGAGTTCTTTACCACCAAATTAGTGCCCTTGGGCATTTTGACAAGATTGACTTGTTTTGATTACAGGCATGGCTTGTTCAGGTAAGAGTGGTAGGTCGGGGAGGAGGAGGGGAGTAGACAGACAACGGATTAGGAAAAGTAGAAGAAAAAAGAAATAAAACCACTTACCTTACGCTCGCCGCATTGCTGAGCGCAAAGTAAGTGTTTTTTTATTTTTATTTGCCTTCCCTAACCCATTGTCTTTCAGCTCCCCCCACCTGCAACCGTCCTGACCCACTGATATTACCTGAACTAGCCGCAGAGAAGAGGGAAAGCCCGGAATTGTGTCATTTGGGCACAGCATTATCCTTCCCATCTATTTGGAATATATCAGCTCGCCAGAGTCTCACAGCAACAATAACAACATGTGCGCTAGAAAGCTGTGAGACAAATTGGCTTAAACTGATTTTTTTGGGGCACGTCTAGTTGCTGACCCAGGCCTGTTGGCCATCTCCTAAATAACTAAGCTCCAAAATAAAAATGATAACTCAATGATAGCTCAATCTGAGTAAACACATGTCAAACTGGTTTCTGACCTGGTAAAAAAAACCTGAATGACCCAAGAAAAGGGGGAGTTCTGTCAAGGGATCCACTAACAAAAATGCGGAATTAGGACAAATATTAGATAGTGAACCTGGAAGTGACACCGGTAAGGGAACTGAAACTGACTCCTTTGCAATTACCTGTACTAGTATCTCCTCTAACAGTAACAAAGTGACAGTAAGATATCATGGGACTTATATTTCAGCGGAGGGGATATCCATCACTGTTGTGATGGAGTAACCTGTCCGCCTAAATCTAAACGAGAGCCATAATCTTTTTAATTTGCAAACACTGCCTTCATTATTCTGCCTTGAACACTGAATTAAAACATACAAAATATTAGACATGGCAAATGAACAACAAGGGCTTATATTGCATGATTCAGAGACAAGAGAGTTCAATTTGAGTAAAATAAAAGACAACCATTACAAACCTTGTAAGCTGCAATGAGCATCATCAGTACTACTGTAACTAAGAAAGGGGTTTCACTCAATAATAAATCTCCAACACTAATAGATGAAACTGCTCTGTTAACAAATTATGTAGGGCTTGCAAAAACACATTTCCAGCCTTGATGAATGTATAGGCGATGTGCATAGCAAAACTTCAAACATGATTACGAATTGACGACCTGATTGATCAAATGCTGCTACTTTTAGCTAAGATAGCTTCTCAGCTATAAGCCAACAATGATGGAACAAATGGAATAATTCTCCGAAGTAAGGACGCACCCTGAAACTTTGCCTCCCACCCTTCACATCGCAAGCCAAGCACAACATCTGCGGCATTCCCAAAGGCTCATCCCTCAGCTCAACACTCTTCAATGTCTAAAAAGGATTTCCATGTGGTTGTCCCCTTTGACAGGCTCTGAGGGGCACCTCTGGACTCCGAGGGAGAAACCTGATCAGGATGCATACAATGCCTTCTTATGACCTTGGTGTCTGCCAGGTAAGTCATATGGGCCACTGAGATTAGAGCAGGAAATTCTCGGCAGCCGGATGACTACTCTACAGATTACTAGTTACAAGCAATCCCAGGTGTCTGGAGTGACTGCGGGTGTGAGGCGTAGGAGAGCATCCTCGGCATCCAGGCAGTGGTAGCAAATTTACCCACGGGAGGAAGCACAGCCCCCCGAAAGGAGCCGTTGTGTATTGCATTCTGTGCAGTTGCCATGAACTTCAGTTTTAGCAGGTCACAGAACCTGTGCTTCCTTAAGAGTAACAGCACTGTGGAGGTGAAGAGTAAGAAGTCAAACAATCCAGAAACCCCGGAAGTCAGGCCACATCAGAAGGAGCGAAGCAACGCTGTTGGAAAGTGAGTTATTGGTAGGGGCAAATGTAGGTCTACCACTGGCAATAAGGCCACTAACGCATATTAGGACTCAGCATAGGTCTTGGAAAA
Source organism: Lissotriton vulgaris (assembly GCF_964263255.1). NCBI lineage: Eukaryota > Metazoa > Chordata > Amphibia > Caudata > Salamandridae > Lissotriton > Lissotriton vulgaris. The sequence continues at coordinate 1,502,188,202 of NC_141685.1, read as the reverse complement.
TTATTCCTGTGCTCAACCCTTGGTAACGTGGCTGTGAACAGACAGGCTTAACTTCAAAGACAGGTATGTAAAGCATTTAAAAACACAATTTCTGTAAATGAATGAAACACATAATAAAAATCCAACAAAAAATTATAAAAATAGGACATATTATTTTTTTGTTGTAGTACTTTATTCGATAGCAAAGTATCATGAAAGTAAATACATCATAAATTGAATTAAAATACTATTACATCATAAATAGAATAAAAGTTGTTAAAAATGTTCAAATGTAAATTTTATTAAAAGGGGATTTTTACTAGAAATTCCAGATTCATAAAAAAGGACAGGAGCCCAATGAGTACGTCACAGCAAAAAAAAGTGCTAGGAGGTAAAGTGCTAATTCGAACAATTTAACAGGATTTAAACATCTACCCAGTACTCAATCGCACCAGCTTGGATCGTATTTGCCATGCACTCCCCAGAAATTTTACAACCCTTGCAATTATCATCATGGAGGAAGTGTCCGTTGTAAAAATACGAAGGGCCACTGAGCACTGCCGTGTCCCCAGTTCTCTGCATACTGGGCTTAACCATCTTTTCCTTGCCCCTTGTATGCCCTACAGGCAAACAGGAAGTGCCCAAGCCTTTCAGTGGGATTAGGGCACCCCGGACATGCCATTTGGTGATGTTTGAAGTTTTTCCACCTGCTGGTAAAGATGTTTAGGCGTAAGGTGCCATGCGTCATTTTAAGGAACAGAGATCTGTCTCTTGGTGAGGTGATAAAATCAAGGAATGGCTCCAGCCTGTGGATAGGCTTATATAATAAAAATTGGTCGGTTAGAGCACCCCACTTTGGGTTTGATGAGTCCCTTTCTTGGATCCTCTCCCAGTACAACTTTTTAACAATGTCTTTCGGCGGGGGCTGCTGAGATAGCCATTCTTCTTTGAGTCCCATGTTAAACACCAAGTCCCTTAAATTCTTCAGCCACGGAATCACCCCAAAACCATTCAATTCAATAAGTTCGTCACAGACTGCAGCATAGTGGCTGAGATCTGGCGTCCTTCTTAGGCAGACCCAAAATAATACGGGTCGGAGACCGACAATGTCTTTAATTGAGCGACGTCCTAAGTCATAGAGTAGCGGTTTAATGGGGGTGGAGACCGGGAGACCCACTAGCTCTCTCATAAATTTATGGTCAGCTGTAGCTAAATCAGTAACTTTTTTAGACCCCCAAAGTTCGGGGCCATAAGTTGCAGCAGACAGCGCCTTGCCCTCATACACTGCTAGGACAGGTCTAATAGGTTTGCTGGATGTCAAACGGTGGTCTCTAACAATTGCTCGTGTCACCCTTTTAAAGTTAAGCAGCATCTTGGCAATATGTGCATCCCAGTTCATCTTACAATTTATTCTGACCCCACGGTAATCAAATGCATTAACCTCCTCCAACAAGGTACCCTCCAATGCAATATGAATTTTCTTCAATTTTTTATTTCTAGACAAGACCATCAATTTGGTTTTGGTGGTGTTATTTAACTAACTCCAAGGGTCTGGAAGCTCCAAGATGGTCCGTGAAAGTTGAGGACTTCAGTACCCACAATCCACTGGTACAAACCCTTACAAATCCACTGATGGTTCTCCAAGGTGTATATTTAGTTGGTGATGTTCTAGATGAGCTTGTTTTACCTGTAGCTTTCAGGGAGTCCACTCTTTAGTTCATTTTCATCAAGATAATCCACAGGGCTGTAGTTTTAGAGGGTGCTGTCTTTAGAGGTCAGGCCTTAGAATTCTTTGCACAACAGGGCACTTCCTGCTTCAGTAAGTTTCAAGCAGTAGATCTGGAGGGGTCTGCCCCTCTCAGAAACTTATTCCAAGGTCTCTGGGTCAAGCAGGAGGTCACCTCTGACCAATGGGAGCAGGGTAACTCCTCCAAGACATGACAAGATCCTGTAGAGTGTGGCATTATTTTGTCCCAGAGTGCATAAAATCTTCCAAATCCATAATGGCTGATTTACCAGCAAAGATGTAAGAGCTGGCTAAACATACCCCTAGGATGGATAATTTACTTAGACTCTCCCCCCTGCATCTGCTCATACCTTCCTCAATCCTACCATCTGCCTAAGGTGGGAAGTACAGAGATGTAAATGACAATGGTCTCTACTCTCCTCTTTGAAGAACATAGTTTACGACTCCTCCCCCTGGCCTGGCATTCCTATGGAACAGCACACTGCCTTGCCAGCAGAGCTGGTTAACCCAAGGGGCTCTTTATCACCTCTTTAAAGCAGCCTGGCTAATCTACTTAACTCTGATCAATCAGGGCAGACCACTGGAAGGCTGAATTTGGACTTACAAACAAGAAAGTCTTATATCTTCTAGTATATACACTTTAGGAGAAATTCAACAATATGATATTGTAAGATTTATTAATACCATTCTGGTAAGTCTTTGAATTGGCATTTCTAGCCCTCTCCTATCAATAGTTATTAATCAATAACTTCCTACCATGTTAACCTATGTAACAGGGGATCTGCAATGGGAAAAATTACTTGGGACATTTTTCCAGCACCAGGACCTACAAAAACATATTTTATAAATACTTGTCTTATATCTACAGGAACCCCACCCCATGTGCACTTAGGGGAGACTTTAGGGGTTTTGAATCTGTAGAAATATTGCGGAATCTCCCTCCACAGCATCAAAGTTGAATTTGAGTAGCACTTTACCACAATGTGGGGAGTGTAATGTGAAATTTAATTTTACCCAGGCACATAAAAACTCATTTTATAAGGGTGTACCTTTAAAATACCTGATCCCCCGCCCCCGGGATACCTAGGGGAGACCCTTGGGGTCCCTAATATGCGAAAACATTGTAGGTTATCCATTTTTAAGTGCTCCAAATCCCAAAGTCTAATGTTGGCACAATTTACTTTTTGAAAGCAGTCCCGGCACCCAGGGCTGTTTTAAAATTGACCTCAGGCTCCAGCAGTGCACACATGCAAGTGCAAAAAGAGTTGCTGACCTCTAAACTGTCATGCCATAGGGTAATAGGGACTTCTAGGTAGTTTAAATCCCCCTGCCCTATTATATACTAGAGGCCTAAAGGGTTGGTCATGCCAATCACAGGGGTACCCCACCATACCATTGTGTACGTAGGTGTTTAAATGTATTCTAGTGTGTCTCTTTCAGCATAGCACTGGCCCTGGGCCTGGTTAGGCAGAGCTCAGGGTCAGTCAAAATCAGTTATCACCAGTATCAGTCAGCAAAAATTTGGGGGGGTGCTCAGGGCACAGGATGACTTTGCAACAAACACTCACTGGCTATCTCTGTTCTGGTTCTGCCCACGGAACAAGCCAAACATTAATAAAGCAGCGCTCTAGAATCACCCCAATAGAAGCAGCATGAACGGACAGAAAAGGCAAAGAGAAGCATCGAGTGTGGCCGCACCACAGATTAAATCCAAGTCAAAGAAGCCACTTGAAATGGCACATAGCCAATAGCACCTGTCATGGAAGACAGCCTACCATGTAAAGAAACAACCACACCTTAAGGACCCCATTTAGGCAGAAATACGTTTCCTACCAGAACGTTTGCCCTGAAGAAGAATTCCACACAACTGCAACCCAGGTCCAGCCAAGAAGGTCGAAATGGGTTGGCGTATCCTACATTGAGGCCAAGAGCTAGAATTTTTGGCTAATGTCATTGCACAGGTGGGACTACAAGGAAAGCGTAATTCAGGAAGTATACCAGCCTAACAACTAAATCTCTGACATCCCAAGGGCCATAAAACAGTGTCATTATGTAACTAAGAGGGAGGACCTAAGGGAATCAGGTCCCTTTGACAATAAGTAAAAGTTCACCAGTGAAAACACTAGATGCTTAGTCACATTTAAGATTCATCCTCAAAAGTTGTGAGGTGTGAAGAACTTGTAAACATATGTTGTATATATGTATCATTGAATTATTTGTCAATTTGTGTAAATGTAGTATACATGTAAGTTACAGTGACACATATTGTCTCAAGTGATGTCACAGACCAGTTGTTTTGTATTGTCACAGTGTAGCTTGTAAATAACTCTTACGTGTGCGAATATGGGTGTATATATACATATATATGGCCTCTGTCCTTTCGTTTGGAGGGTGTCTGGTGATATTATTTATGCCTGCCAGCGGCATGTAACAGAGGCTCCTGCACGCAAGCTTTGGACTGATCCTATACTGGCAATTGCTTGTTGCCTCGGCGACAAGCCTCTTCTTTTTTCAAGTTATTGAAATCGATCAGACACACCTTCGGCAAACAGGACATAACAGAGCGGTGTCGGAGTTTTTAACTCCGCCTTGGAGAGACGCATTGCTAACTCACCCCTGTGGAGATGCGTCCTGCATGCCAAGGCTGTGCAATTGGGGACTGGAGAAGGCTATTGCTTCTGGAAAAGTGGGAGAAAGAGGAGATGGGGTCAATAGCTACGTTCACAGAACACGAATCCATTTGGCCGCCCGTTCCCGGTAAACATGCTGGGACCTGCAGTTCATCTCAGGATTGGGACACTGCTCATGCTGGCAATTGGCCATTAAGGAGGGCGGAGCGTTTCTGCAAGCATTTCAACAGCTGAACATTCAGGTCAATCAGTGGCATCCTCACCTTTCACCTGGGCGCTGAGGAGGCTACACGCAGCCGAAATGCATACTTCCGTCATGCTGCCTATTCAGAAATGAAGATGCTTTCTTGAATGATCCCCGTGATGGCCTCTGTCCTTTCGTTTGGAGGGTGTCTGGTTATATATATATATATATATATATATATATATATATATATATATATATATATATATATATATGTATATATATATATATATATATATATATATATATATATATATATATATATATATATATATATATATATATATATATATATATATATTACCTACTGGCAGTCGCCAGTAGGTAGTTATAGTTAGGACCTAGTTTCCATAGGAAATCCGCAACATTCTATTGAGAATAACTTTGGCGCCGGTGGACGAATCTTTGCGAATTTTTCATAGAAGATGGCCTGCTCTGCTCCGCTCCTTCCCTTAAAGTTTGGGGGGGATTCGTCAAGTGGGGGCTGAGATAAAAGGGGGGTCCCAAAACGTGTTTTCCCCATGTTATTTTCCATAGGACGTTTAGACACGGCTACAGCTCAAACGGCTGAATGGATTTATAAGAAATTTGGTAGAAAGGTAGAGTCCGGCTCGCAGATTACCCTTTTCTTTGAATGGTGTAAATCTGTTCAGTAGTTGCTGAGAAAATTAACTTTGAAAAAATATATATTGGGCTACATTGGGCTATATATATCTAGAGCCCAAATGTAGCCCAATGTAGCCCAATGTAGCCCAAAGATGGCCACCAGAGACAAAAAAAATACAAATGTAGCCCAAATATCAGCCAGATGTAGCCCAACTATAGCCCAATGACAGAATGTTCCAGAGTGTTCTAAAGAACAACTAGAGTGCTAACAGTCTTACTTATGGCAAAAGTATGGCACACCTGAAGTCATCTTGATTGGAGTAAAGTGTTAACACTTAAAACATTTAATTTGCAAAGGAACAAAATGAGGGGGTTCATTTTGCCATAAAAATTATGATTAGTACTGAAGAAAGAAAAATTAGGGCACATTTTGAGTGACTTCTCAAATCCTCTTATATTTCATAAAAACTATTCTGATATGCAGTCTCCCAAGATGGCCACCAGAGGCAAAAGAGCCCAAATGTAGCCCAAATATCAGCCAGATGTAGCCCAACTATAGCCCAATGACAGTAGTTAGGACCTAGTTTCCATAGGAAATCCGCAACATTCTATTGAGAATAACTTTGGCCCCAGGGGACGAATCTTTGCAAATTTCTCAAAGAAGATGGCCTGCTCCGCTCCGCCCCTTCCCTGAAAGTTTGGGGGGGATTCGTCAAGTGGGGGCTGAGATAAAAGGGGGGTCCCAAAACGTGTTTTCCCAATGTTATTTTCCATAGGACGTTTAGACACGGCTACAGCTCGAACGGCTGAATGGATTTATAAGAAATGTGGTAGAAATGTAGAGTCCGGCTCGCAGATTACGCTTTTCTTTGAATGGTGTAAATCTGTTCAGTACTTGCTGAGAAAATTAACTTTGAAAAAATATATATTGGGCTACATTGGGCTATATATATGTTAGAGCCCAAATGTAGCCCAATGTAGCCCAAAGATGGCCACCAGAGACAAAAGAGCCCAAATGTAGCCCAAATATCAGCCAGATGTAGCCCAACTATAGCCCAATGACAGTAGTTAGGACCTAGTTTCCATAGGAAATCCGCAACATTCTATTGAGAATAACTTTGGCCCCAGGGGACGAATCTTTGCAAATTTCTCAAAGAAGATGGCCTGCTCCGCTCCTTCCCTGAAAGTTTGGGGGGGATTCGTCAAGTGGGGGCTGAGATAAAAGGGGGGTCCCAAAACGTGTTTTCCCCATGTTATTTTCCATAGGACGTTTAGACATGGCTACAGCTCGAACGGCTGAATGGATTTATAAGAAATTTGGTAGAAAGGTAGAGTCTGGCTCGCAGATTACGATTTTCTTTGAATGGTGTAAATCTGTTCAGTAGTTGCTGAGAAAATTAACTTTGAAAAAATATATATTGGACTATATATATGTTAGAGCTCAAATGTAGCCCAATGTAGCCCAAAGATGGCCACCAGAGACAAAAAAAACAAATGTAGCCCAAATATCAGCCAGATGTAGCCCAATTATAGCCCAATGACAGAATGTCCCAGAGTGTTCTAAAGAACAACTAGACCGCTAACAGTCTTACTTATGACAAAAGTATGGCACACCTGAAGTCATCTTGATTGGAATAAAGTGTTAACACTTAAAACATTTAATTTGCAAAGGAACAAAATGAGGGGGTTCATTTTGCCATAGAAATTATGATTAGTGCTGAAGAAAGAAAAATTAGGGCACACTTTGAGTGACTTCTCAAATCCTCTTATATTTCATTAAAAAATTCTGATATGCAGTCTCCCAAGATGGCCACCAGAGACAAAAGAGCCCAAATGTAGACCAAATATCAGCCAGATGTAGCCCAACTATAGCCCAAAGACAGTAGTTTGGACCTAGTTTCCATAGGAAATCCGCAACATTCTATTGAGAATAACTTTGGCGCCGGTGGACGAATCTTTGCGATTTTCTCAAAGAAGATGGCCTGCTCCGCTCCGCTCCTTCCCTGAAAGTTTGGGGGGGATTAGTCAAGTGGGGGCTGAGATAAAAGGGGGGTCCCAAAACGTGTTTTCCCCATGTTATTTTCAATAGGACGTTTAGACACGGCTACAGCTCGAACGGCTGAATGGATTTATAGGAAATTTGGTAGAAAGGTAGAGTCCGGCTCGCAGATTACGCTTTTCTTTGAATGGTTTAAATCTGTTCAGTAGTTGCTGAGAAAATTAACTTTGAAAAAATATATATTGGGCTACATTGGGCTATATATATGTTAGAGCCCAAATGTAGCCCAATGTAGCCCAATGTAGCCAAAAGATGGCCACCAGAGACAAAAAAAACCAAATGTAGCCCAAATATCAGCCAGATGTAGCCCAACTATAGCCCATGACAGAATGTCCCAGAGTTTTCTAAAGAACAACTAGAGCGCTAACAGTCTTACTTATGACAAAAGTATGGCACACCTGAAGTCATCTTGATTGGAATAAAGTGTTAACACTTAAAACATTTAATTTGCAAAGGAACAAAATGAGGGGGTTCATTTTGCCATAGAAATTATGATTAGTGCTGAAGAAAGAAAAGAACAATTAGGGCACATTTTGAGTGACTTCTCAAATCCTCTTATATTTCATTAAAAAAATTCTGATATGCAGTCTCCCAAGATGGCCACCAGAGACAAAAGAGCCCAAATGTAGCCCAAATATCAGCCAGATGTAGCCCAACTATGGCCCAATGACAGAATGTCCTCGAGTGTTCTAAAGAACAACTAGAACGCTAACAGTCTTACTTATGACAAAAGTATGGCACACCTGAATGAAGTCATCTTGATTGGAATAAAGTGGTAACACTTAATACATTTAATTTGAAAAGGAACACAATGAGGGGTTTCATTTTGCCATAGAAATTTTATATATATATATATATATATATATATATATATATATATATTCACTGAAAAAACCATAGGTTTTAAACACGTTATAGTTAGGAAGTAGCATTTAAAAAACCTATGAAATTCACTGAAAAAACCATAGGTTTTAAACCTGTTATAGTTAGGAAGTAGCATTCAAAAAACCTATGAAATTCACTGAAAAAAACAAAAGTTTTACACACGTTATAGTTAGTAAGTAGCATTTACAAAACCTATGAAATTCACTGAAAAAACCATAGGTTTGACACATGTTATAGTTAACTGAACATTTTACTCATATAAAACCAATGAAATTCCCCCGTTATAGTTACTTCAGCTAACTATAACTCGCGCGCCCGCAATGCACTGCTGATGACGTCACATATTATATCACTCATGACATGGTCAGTGACATCACTCATGACATCACTGATGATATCTGAAATAACATCACTGATGAAATCCCTGATGACATCATCCTTGTAAAAGAGTGGTAGACCTCCTCTCAGCGTAATATAACCTTTGATACACACATTTAAAAATAGAAGCCAAAATCTTCAAAGCATGAATGATGTAATATGTGACGTCATCAGCAGTGCATTGCGGGCGCGCGAGTTATAGTTAGCTGAAGTAACTATAACGGGGGAATTTCATTGGTTTTATATGAGTAAAATGTCCAGTTAACTATAACATGTGTCAAACCTATGGTTTTTTCAGTAAATATATATATATATATATATATATATATATATATATATATATATATTTATATATATATATATATATAAATATATATATATATATATATATATATATATATATATATCCAAAGTTCCAAGATGACGGTGCTCTCAGACCACAAACAACGCGACTCCAACTGCAACTCCAAGGGTGTTTATTCACCTAACAACATGTTTCGGCTGCGGACAGCCTTGATCACGTTAGGTTGTGTGTCAGTTTCAAACATTAATAAAGGCTTCAAATGAAAAGAAACATAGAAATGGGACTTCCACATGAGGTAAAATCGCTAATCAAATCGGCTCTGAAACCAATGTAAAATTGAAATCAATTGCATAACAATGGTCCTGCAGGCTACCCAAAAGGTATTGTCAAATTATAAGGTGAACATTGCGTTAAACGCCAATTTGCGAGCATTTTTTAAATTGACAAAATTACGTGCCTGTACAGACAAACCACCGGGACGGCGATGGGTTCGTGCTTTGCTCCCAGTTTCGCGAATCTCTTTTTGGGGCACTGGGAGCAAGGCATTCGCTCTGACCCCAATCTCACGGCGTGCTCGGCCGGCATTGGTGCCACCTCCCTCGGGGCCGCAGGTAGCACGCCAGAGCGGACTTGGTAAACATATATATATATATGTATATATATTTATATATTTATATATATAAGGAAATTATGATAAAGATCAATTTGGCAAACTCCTGACAAATGGGTTTTGTGTTGAAAAAGTTGTTTTGAGAACAAGTACGGGCACCACTTACCACTTAAAAATTAACACAAGACAAACGGTTCATTAAGTCAACCCGGATAGGAAAACTCATGTAGATTCTTATTCCCAAATAAAGCTTAAATCTATGGTCTGGGAGGCACACTACTGTTGATTCTCCCTGATGGAGCATCATTGGCAGAACCTTCAGCCATAGGTCTTGCCCTGGTGTTCAAGAAAGTGGTATCACCATTGGTCACACACTTTCATCTACAGGAAGTTTCATTGTTTCTGTATCTGGACGATTGACTACTCCAATCCCCATCTGCTCAGGTATTGCAGCAACATCTGGAAATTACCTTAGGTACGCTAAAGAGCCATGGTTTTCTGATGAATGTTTATTAGTGCAATCTCCAGCCCTCAAGACAAAGGACATTGATTGGTGCAAATTTCGATTCAATCCTGTGCAAGGCTTTTCTTCCTCAGTCTAGCATCTTACATCTACAGACTCTGCTAACATCAACGAAGATAACCACATTGTTGCAATGGATGGAGGTGCAGGGGGACATGACAGCCTCATTTTTCAAAGTACCTTTGGTTAGTTTACAACTAAGGCTGTTGCTGTGGCACCTACATATTTTTGTGGCATTTCCTATTCATGTTATGGCCATGAAGATTCCTGTTTCTGTAGAGGTTGTTCACAGTCTACAATGGTGGTTGAACTCTGCAAATTTTACCAAGGGGATGAAATTGCACCCCTCTCCTCTGACGGTGGTTACAACAGACCCCAGTGCCATGGATTAGGGGGAAGCATCGTGTCAGGTGTCTGTTCAGGCTTGATTGGACAGATCGGCAATCATGAGTTCATTCAATTGGAAAGAACGATCAGCAGTGATCAGACAACACATTGACAGTGGCATATGTCAGCCTTCAGGATAGCACTCTCTGCCAGGCACTCAATCAAGTGCTGTGGCGAGCAGAGCAATAATTCATCTTCAGTCCATATCTGCTCAACACATCAGGGGCATAGGCAATGTGATGGTTGATGCCTTAAGCCACAGGTTCCCCTCCTCTGAGAATCTGCATCTTTCCACAAGAGTTTCTTGCATGATCTGCTGGATGTTTAGATGTCCGGCATTGCATTTGTTAACATCCAGAACAAATGCACTCCTGACGATCGTTTGCTCCAGGACTTCTGAAGTGTGGTCTTGATCTAATGGCCTACACTGTTGTGGATGCCTTACCTCCATTTCCTCATATTGTCTTTCGTGCTGAAGATCCAACTAGAGAGCACGCAGGTGGTGGCAATGAGTGACTGAGGAGGTCATGGTTCCCATTGTTGAAGGGCATGGCTGTCGTTCCTGTTTCGATCTTGCCTTGAGTTACATCTCCACTGCACTTTCTCAATTTACAACTGCCGGTCCCTCTAATGTTAGTGGTTTATATGTTGAGCAACAGACTTTAGAGAGGCAAGGTTTTCCCGCTCTCATTATTTCGCTGGCTCAGGTCTCTCTTAGGAATTCTACACTGTCTTCTTACTCTAAATACTGGGCAAATTATGACACGTGGGGCCTGATTACTATCTTGGCAAATGGGATACTCTCTCACAAATGTGACGGATATCCCGTCCACCGTATTACAAGTTCCATAGGATATAATGGAAGTGTAATAGGGCAGATTGGATATCCGTTAAGTTTGTGATGGAGTAACCCCATTGCCAAAATCATATTCAGGTCCTTGGTGTTCTCTTCATGATCTTTCTCCTACTTCTTTTCCAATTTCTTCTCTCCTTCAATTTTTTTGGGATGGGTTTGATAAAGGTTTTGCACTGTCTACCTTTGAAAGTCATGGGCAGCTGTCAAAGGATTTTTCCTAAAATGGTGGTCCTTTGGTTTGTAAGTTATTTCATAGTCTTTCATTATTTTGTCACACTGTCAGAGATTCTGTTCCTTCTTGGGATCTGTCTCTGGTTCATCACATTCTTCAAACTTCCACTTGTGTGCCTTTATTTGATGTGGATTTGAAATTTCTTTCCTTAAAAGTGGCTTTTCTGGTGGCTATCATGTCTAACAGATGCTTGGGGGAACTTACTGCCTTGAAGTGCTCACCTCAGTTTTTGAGATTTATGGAGGATGCAGTGGTGTTGAGACTTGATTCCAGGTTTTATTCCTAAAGTGCATTGTAAATTTCATGCCTCTCAAGAGCTGGTGTTAACCTGTCTCAGTCCTTCTCCTACTTCTCCTGAGGAATGTGTGTTGCACATTTTAAACATGAAACACCTATTGTCTGTCTATGTGGAAGCAGCTGTTGCATTTTGGACTGCTGACAGTCTTTTTGTGACTTTTGGTGTTGCAGGAAAGGGGAAGGCTGCGTCGAAGATGACTTTGGGTCTTTGTATTAAGGACACCATCTCCTTGGCATAACAGAGCTCTGAGTTGCCTGGTCCTTCTAACTTTCAATCAAGATCCGCTCATGGGGTGTTGGCTTCTTGAGCTGCCTTTTTTGGTGTAATGTTTGGCTGAGAAATGTTGAGCTGGATTTTTGGCTTTTGAGCTCACGTTCATTAGTTATGATCATCTTAATTGTGCACAAACAAATCGTTTGTATTTTGGGAGTGGTGTATCGCAGATGGTTGAGACACCTGCTGCTGTCTGAGTCTGTGGATATAACAGTAAATTTCCCATGGGTATGTGTATATACCATGTCATTCTTTATGTCAGGTTTCGGTATTGCAAAGACCTTTGGAGGTGTGCTTTGGTATACCTCATGTTAGGACTGGGTTGAGGACGAGGCACATTGAGGTAATGCCTTGATTACTTACCGGTAATCCTCATTACCATTACTCTTAGTCCTACTCGTTCACATCCCAATCACACTTTTCACCTACACTTCTGATATCAGGGCTTTGTGTTACCTGGTATTTCAGTAAGTTTAAAGGTGTGCCTTAAGTTATTATAGCCTTAGATGTAAGGTGAGTGGAGTCAATACATTTTCCTAATTTATTCCCTGCCTGAATGAATTCCACCTCATGTTATTTATGACTGGGTCGAGAATGAGTAGGACTAAGAATAATGAGGACTAGCTGTAAGTAATGAGGTCATTATCAGTACTTACTCACAGACAGACACAAACCAAGATTATACAGCAAATCTGGATATTAAAATCAATACATTAATCCTGAACACGCAATCTGCCTGTAGGCATAGATCTAATGAAAGTGTTTAAATAACAAATTGCAGCAGTAAACCTGTAGTAATATAGAGTTCAGCTGGTTCTCCCAGCTCAATAAACTGCAACATCAACTTCATGGACAGAACTAAAATGAGTTTCCTTTAGTCCAGCAAAAATGGATGAACAAATTCAGTACTTACTTTGTAAAAGACTACCTTCTGGAGCCAAATGTTGTGCTCCGAAACCGGCAGCCGTAACTACTGAAGAGCATGGTGCCAAATACCAAGGCTGCATATTCTGGATTCCACGTCATGCCTGTTTAATCCATCACCAGGCACTCTTTGAATCTATATCTCTCTCATCCTTGCTTATTCCACTTTCCCCCTTTTTTTTTGTTTTTCACTCTTACTTTAAATCAAAGTGTGTTGAGGAAGAAGAAGTACCTATACCCACAAATGAGTGCTGGTGGACCCCACCTGTACCCATCGGCCCCAATTGAGCACAGATGAACCTACAACTGAGCTAGAAGTTGGATGTCTGTCATATATAAGTTAACGTAGAATCAAACAATAGGAGTGACTCATGTGGTGGATGATATGACCAATGCTAAATCCATCTCTCCGACACAGAAACTACTTCCTATTTTTGGAAATGTAACAAATTTAAATTGAATTGGACCTCAGCAAACCACAGAATCGACCAGTTCAAAGGTTGATCTTATCTCGGGTACAATCGGAACACACCACCTTCTGCTCAAGACAAACTGTTGCTCTTCATCCTTTCTGGCGCCCTAGCCATGAAACAAATACTATTGGAAAATTATAAAAACTGTTTATAAAATCAATTTGCAGCATCATCTCCCTAAGAACCTCCACAACCTCTGCTGCCTTAGACTAGAACTGGGTATTCCTTCGCTGATTAAATAATATTAATTGTATTTTACTACATCTGTGACTGTTTTACTTCCAGTGAAGATACATTAAAAATCTTACTTAAAAAGAAATGAATGATCAACAATAAATCACAACCTTTAAACCTTCATAGTTAAACTCGCTGTTTAATCAGTATGAATTGCCATTGATGTCCATTCTATCAAATATGGCCAATTCCTGAAAAATAAAAAACGTTTAATCAGGAAACATTTTGTATGCACAGTTTACCCTAGATCTAACGAACTATGCTTGGTACACTAGCTCAAATGATCTACAATCGATCCACTCAGGTGAAAGACAATCTTATTTGAGCTATGTAATTAATCCACAATCAAAATCATGCGTTAAGCTTCAGGTATAGTCCTCTACTAGTTCAGGGAATGTGGTCGTAATCTCAGGCCAAAGACAAACTTTGCTGTTTACACCACTTCAAGTTTGAAGCTATTGAAAATGTCGGTCTGTGACAAAGTCAACTAGAGCAGTACAAGAAGTACCCACACCCCATTTTCGGCAGAAACACATCAGAACATTTGCCGAAGCTACACTGCAATGTTTCTAAAGAAAAATATGCGACATTTATTTGACTGTTTAATTACATTCTTTTCATTCGCTAATGTATTATACAAATGCCTCACTTAACATACAGCTCTTATTTTTAACCCTGAATGTGTTTTTCATTGGTTTTAATTAACTCATACAATAAAGTATCAATCAATCGGAATTGTATTTATCAATTGGTGAACCAGGACCCAAATTTGTGACCTAAGTAGAGGAGACCGAGCTTGTTTAAAAGTCCAGCAGTGTTTATTGTGGAAGCCCCCGAAATAACCACAGCGAAGCCTTATTAAGTATAACTTCTCTTTATTCACCGGAGCGCCGGGAACAGCTTCTGCCTCTTCCCGCGGTCGGCGCCAACTACCTAAAATGGCCGCCTTCCGCTTCCGGTCCCGCCCTTCCGATTCCTGCCTACGTGACCGTCACCACATATCTCCCCCTTTTAATGCAATGACACAACAAAATTCTAGTCCTTACTTGTAGTCCATCTCAAAGTCCTTGAACTTAGCTGGAACCTTTACTTCCCTTCCTGCTCTCGTCTTCTTCACTCCATCTCTCGTTTTGCCACTCTGCATCTCTCTGTCAATCCTTCCACTAGCTTCCTCTGTGGTTCTCTCCTTCACCTCCATGTCCGACCTTTCCTTGCTCCCGCCTTCTGTACCTTCTTCTCCTCCGTCTCCTTCATTCCCTTCCATGCTGCTCTCTCCTACTTGCTCTACGCCTTCTTCTACATTTCCCTTGTTCCTTCTGTTACTTTCTCGTTCTCCTTCTTCTACATTCTCAATGCCTCCCTCCATCTCTGCTCCCCACTTCAAGATCTGCTGCATTTCGCCATTCTGTCCGGCGACCACACCTTGCCATCACTAAGTAAGGCCGACCGGGCATATGACTCTATTACTCGCAGGGGCGGTGAGAACTTGCTCTCCCCTTTCCTTTTTAAGATGGCTGATTTCACTCTGACCCAGTCGCCTTTCTCCAACTCCACCTCTTGCACATTATGTCTCTTGTTGAAATGCTCAGTGTACACTTCTTGTGCTCTCTCTAGGTTCTTTCTGACCACTGCAGGTGACCACTTACTTTGTACCACCATTTTTCTCCACGCCATATTGTCCTTCGTGAAGGCATCCCTTCCTCTCAATACCTTGAAGGGACTGTACCCCGTGCTACCCGGGGTAATGCGGTAGGCCCATAACATCTTCAGTAATTCTCTCTCTCAGTCCAGTCCATCATCAATGGCCGCTTGGATGGTGCCCATTATCACTCGATTGAAGCGCTCAACTTGGCCGTTGCCCGCTGGATGATAGATGGGGGTATGATTTACCACAATGCCATTCCTGGACGTGAACTCTTCCCACTTCGCAAACACAAACTGCAGTCCGTTGTCGCAAGTGACGACTTTAGGGATTCCTTCCCTGATGAAAACATTGTGTAGAAAGTCTACCACTGCCTCAGTATCTACCTTCTCCTTTATAGCCACTTCGGGCCATTTAGAATACCTGTCAACCATGACGATGGCGTACTTCTGCACTCCTTCCTTGTTGAGGACAGGTCCCATGATATCGACAGACACCATTTCCCATGGACCTTCCGGTACTGGGAACTTTCCTAAAGCAGGTCTCATCATGCTCTGGGATTTGTCGGCCTTGGCACACGACTCACATGCTCTCACATGTCTTTCAACTTGTGCATCTATGGCCGGCCACCAGTACGCCTGCCTAGCCAGGGCCTTGGTTTTGGTGATGCCCTGATGCCCTTCGTGTAGAAGTACCATCAAATGTTCAATTATGCCCTGCGGTGGGACTACTTTGTCGCCTCTTAGAAGAAACACTGGGTTGTCTGACAGAGACAGTTCATCTCCTACTTCCCAGAACTGTCTTAGTGCTTCCTTTAGGTGCCTCTTTTCCGGCCATCCGTGGGTGACATATCCCTTGATCTCTTCTAGGTCTTCATCTGCCTTGTAGGCCTCTACCCAGTCTTGTGCGCTAATCATCCTTTCCAGGTCTTGAATGGTGGCCACTACGTATCCTTCCCACTTTGGGCGCCCTTGTTCATCTGCATCCTCCATGGCTGCCGCACGACTTAAAAAATAAGCTACTTTGTTCTGCGGTCCTGGTATAAGTTCAACTTCATACACAAAGTCTAACTGACGCAGTGTCATTTTGGCGATCCTCTGGGTGGCGTGCGCATGTCCACTGGACGTCAGTACCTTGACCAACGGTTTGTGATCTGTTCTCACTAGGAATTTCGCGCCCCACAGATACTGCCTAAACCTCTCCATCGCCCATACGACGGCCAGCATCTCTTTCTCAATGACGCTAAACTTCTCTTCGTTAGGCGCCAGAGACCTTGAGGCAAAACAAACCGTGGATATCTCCCCATTTTCCGACCGCTGCATTAGCACCGCTCCTAGGCCACGGTCACTCGTGTCTGTTGTCAGTATCGATTCCGCATCCGGGTCAAATCCCTTGAGGGGAATTGCGTCGCTCATCTCTTGTTTCAGAGTCTCAAATTCAGTCTGTTCCTCCTGGTTCCATTGGAATCCATTCCTTTCCTTCAACAGTTGCCTTAAGTGATGAGTCTTCGTGGCGAAGTGGGAAATGAATTTGCTGTAAAATTCAGCCATTCCCAAGAATGACCGGACGTCTTCCTTCTTGCTCGGGCCGGTGCATTCAGGATGGCTTGCATATTGGATCTTTTTGGTTCAATCCCCTTTCCACTCACTTCGTGTCCCAAATAAGTGACGGATTGCACCCCGAACTTGCATTTTGACCACTCCGCTGTCAGTCCATTTTCTTGCAGTGTGCGTAGTACCATGTGCAGCTTCTCATCGTGTTCCATTTTCATTTCTCCCATGACCAGAATGTCATCCTGAAAGAACTGGACCCCCTTTTCTTTCCGGAATAGTCTGTGCATAAGTTTTTGGAATACTGCCGCCGCTGAGGCCAAGCCAAACGGCATGCTTACAAACTCGTAGCAGCCAAAGGGAGTGATGAACGACGTGAGGTGACTGCATGAAGGTTGCAACTTGACTTGGTGATAGGCAGATGACAAGTCTATTGTGGAGAACCACCGTTTGCCTTTGGTCTTTGCCAACATCTCGCTGATGCGGGGTAAGGGAAACTTGTTGACCATGATATTTTTGTTGAGTTCTCTGAGGTCAACGCATAGCCTCACCCTTTCATTTGGCTTCTGCGCTACAACCAGAGGTGAAAGCCACTCCGCACTCTCAATGGCTCCTATGACCCCTTCTTTTTCCAACCTGTCAAGTTCTGCTTGTACTGCCTCTCTGCACCGGAACAGGATGTTCCTCACTTTGTGGACAACAGGAACCGCTCCTTCCTTCAGCTTTATGAGGTGTCTGTACTTAATCAATTCTCCTATTTGACCGTTGAAGACCTTGGGGTATGCCCTATGCCAGGACCCTCCTTTGCTTTCTCCTTCCATGTCCATTAATAAGATCATCTCTACTCCGCCTGGATTCAACAGTATGCCCAGTGCACCTTGGTCTTTCCAGCTGAGCACTGATGGACCCTTCTCGGCAACGTATAATTTGCAATTTGCTTGGCGTCCTCTGAATTCGAACAATAAGGGGCAATACCCTAACATGAGGATCCTTTGCCCAGTATACGTTACCGGCCTCAGATCCATTGGTTGCAATCCTTCTTACCTCTGGGCCCCAAACTTCTCTTCCCAAACCTTCCTCTGTATTATGGAGAAGGGTGCTCCACTGTCTGTGATCATTTCCATCGTCACCCCTCCAATGCTCATCGTCAGCTTAGGTTTGTCCGTTTCTTCACTATCCATTTCTAGTACTTGCACATCGATGTAGAGGATTTCTTCCAGGTCCCCTTCTTCTTCCTGGCTCTCTACTTCTTCTTGTTGTTCCTGGTCCACGTATTTTATCCTGGCTCCTCTGGGTTTTCGGCGGCACACCTTCTCGTAGTGCCCAAACACGCTGCAGAATGAGCATTTGGCCCTGAATGCCTGGCACGCTTTGTCATTTCCCAAATGCGACATGCTTCCACATCTATAGCAACTCGGTCGTCCACTCCTGCTGGTCTTCTGGTCAGCGTGGCTGGTTTGGGGTGTTCATTTTCCTTCTTGTCCCTTTTGTTGGTCTCTTGGCCTCGCTCTTTCATTCCTTCCTGGTGTATTTATCTTACATATGGTTTGCGTTCCTCCTGCCTCTTTCCGGGCTGCTTGCGTGCTTCTCTTAGACATTTCCGCCTTTTTCACCATGGTCCATACTTCCTTCAGGGGAGCATCACCATTGACCCACAACTTTTCCTGAATGTGAGTGCTGGACGTGTGCATAATGATCTGGTCTCTTATAAGGTCATCATGCAGCGTTCCGAATTTGCACGTCAAGGCTAACTTTTGTAGTGCCACCACGTATTCGTCCACCGACTCTCCCCCTTTTTGCTTCCTCTGGAAGAAGTTGTGTCTGTCTATTGCTACACAAACTACTAGCCTGTAGTGTGCGTCTAGGTCTGCGATGGCGTGACCGAACACATCTGTGTCTGCTGCGTTTCTTGTGCCCTTGTCTATGGTGTCGTACACCCTGATCCCTTCTGGACCCAAGTTGTGTAACAATATCTTCTTCCTCCTCAGACTCGAGAATGGTGCCCCTCCTTCTTCCTCCAGGGCTTCTAAATAGTTGAGGAAGTACCTTTTCCAGTCCTACCAATGCATTTCTGGTTCACCACTCTTTGCCATGAAAGGCACCATTTGCGTGAGGGAGGTGGACTGAGTAGCCATCTTGTTGCCACCCCTGGTATCTGCTTGCTCTGGTATGCGCTTGCTCGGTGGGCTGCCTGGTGGCTGATGCGCGTCAGCGTCCTCGTCGCTGTGCTCACTGTCTGCAGCACCGCTCTCTGCTTTGTTTCCGCCAGGTGTTGGCATTTGCTGACCGCTCTTATGGTCTGTTTCTCTTTCTGTTGACCCTTCCCCGCGTGGTTGGCGCACCGCCAGCGTGCTGGGCTAGGTCTCTGGCCAGAGGTGAGGTTCGCTGCAATGCTGTGGGGCTCCCTCGGGAATGCACCTTGTTAATTGTGGTGTGCAGCCCTTTTTACACTCCGTGTATCATTATGCGCTATTTCCCAGTGGGCGTACCTCTGCCTCTGCGTGTCCGCTGGTCTATTAGTGCCGGCTGGGCTTCGGTGAAGGCTGCCACGTGTCCTCTGCCACGCTCCGGTGTGTATCTGTCCGAGTGTTGTTTTTTTCCGTTACTTCGGTGGCTGGGGGGCGGGGTCTACATCCCAATCCTCGTCGCCATTGTGGAAGCCCCCGAAATAACCACAGCGAAGCCTTATTAATTATTCACCGGAGCGCCGGGAACAGCTTCTGCCTCTTCCCACGGTCGGCGCCAACTACCTAAAATGGCCGCCTTCCGCTTCCGGTTCTGCCCTTCCGTTTCCTGCCTATGTGACGCTAGACTGTCACCACATTTATCTGACTAATTTCCTCCGATCTACCATGTGTCTTGATCTCTGCTGTAGAGAGATTGTAGGGGCCTTACATAGCAATCACAAAAGGATTATTCAGAACGAGGTTTGTGAATCAGAGCTGGTTCATAGATCCTGCAATGGCTTCAATCGGCTCAACGGCTCATGAAATGAACTATCAGTTTGCTTCACAACTATCGTAATTCTAGGTTCATTTTAAGTATAAAGTGCATCTCCCAATACTGACATTCCCGGACTCAGTCAGGGGAACTCAACAGTGGGCTCCACACATAGACAGAAAAAATAACTACTATTTCAGGAGCTTATTTGTTTTTCTGAAACAAACCCCTGCTTTGGCTGCTTCTTTCTGAGAAACAAAAAAAAATGTAGAGCAAGAGACAACAACATATCCTTTCTTTCCCTTTCTTCCAGAAGCATATATTTTGCTGAAAGTGCTTCCATGGTCCTAGTCGAAGCACTCTCACCATAGTGATACCTGCTGACATAACGGAATGCTTAATACAGCGGGTGGTCCTTCATTGGAAATGCTGAACTGTCAGACCTATCAGGCCTCATTCAAAGCTCTAAATGAATCTTCATGATGCACAAAATGCTATCTTCTTGATTCACTTCAGTGTACTTCTGTTCTGCAAATTTCACTGCCCTCTTGGGCAAAAACGTTTCATGGGAAGGGCAATAAAAATGTAACTTTTGAGGCTGCTTTTAATTTCTACAGATCAATCAGTACTAAACTTTCCAGGATCAATCCTAAGCGCATGGATACTTGTTTGGATACTTGTTTGGAAGATTTTGTGCAGATTTGTTACCCAGATCCAACTTTAGTAAGCAAACAATGTTCTCTATACACTGTTCTCCGGTATTTGAACAAAATGTTGATTTAGAAATATCGAGCTGGAGAAAAATCAAAACTTTAAATATTGTGACACATAAATATCATGATGCAAAAACATTGGTGGAAGGAATATCTATATTTTAGGTAAGTAATATCGTTTTCAAGTATATCTGTGTTGTTAATATTGTTTTCAGTATTATAGTTGTAAAAAAGAGCCTTTTTTTAATTATCATTGTGTTTTAGGTCATATATTATTTTTATGTCATATTGTTTGTATAATTTTTGACAATATTTTTAAACATAGTTTGCAATTTTAAGGGATTTATAGCAATATATAGCGCTGTAGCAGGTTGTGAGGTTTGTATGGGTACAGGGTAGGAAACTAAATAAGTATAATTTATTATGATTACTTTTAATTTGTTATTAGGTATTTAATTGATAATTATGTAAATTGCATAATTTTTGTAGTCTTTAAGTTATATTTTAGCTGCTGGCTGCTGGGTTTGTAGGCATATAGGGTGGGAAGTTAAATACGTAATAACCGATGAATAATGAATAATTTAATTGATTGTTAGTTATGCAAATTGTGTAAATATTATATTTTTAATTAATAGTTTATGTGTGGGTTGTTGGGTTTGTAGGAGTATAGGGTGGAAATTTTATTAAGTAATAAGTGATTAATAATGTTTTATTAAATGATTAATAATAATTTATTTGATTGTTATGGATATTGTGTGATTATTATATGTGTTATGTTATGTTTTAGGTGTGGGTAATTAGGATTGTAGGGGTATAGGGTGGGACGTTAATGAAGTAATAATTTAATAATTACTATTACAATTCTTTAAGTTATTTAATTGATTATTAATTTTGTACATTGTTTAATATTTATATTTTTTACATTATGTATTAGATGTGGCTGTTCTGTTTGTAGGACTAACAAAAAAGAGCTAGCTCTAATCAGTAAGGCTGAGCCTATCAAACAACTTAACAAAGAAATATGCGAATACTGATAGGATCATTTAACACACCTAATGGCATCCAAAAAAGAAAAGAAATTCAGAAATGGGATTTGCTTTTTAATAGCTGTTTATTTTAATTGATTTTGAAAATACCAAACATGAAACTTAGTACATTATAGGTTGAGAAATTGCAGACGCAAAATTAAGAGATAGGGCACAATAAAATGGAATCTCAATCACCACTTCAAAAGTCACACATATCACAGTCATCCCACTAACATTCACATTCAAACATATAAACAGGAAGTGCAAAGATAATTCCCCCAATCCTGGTAGAGCTATAAACCAGTAGAGGAAATATAAACAGTCTGCTCTAATTACAACCGAAGTTACACAAGTATTTTCAGTCGGAAACCAACTGAAATGCTTTTGTCACGGTCAGTTCTATTCAAAACACAATTTTTCTGAAAATAATATACAAAATATCCAAGTGCGAGGCAAGTTAGCACAAGAACAACAAAAGCAGACTGCAGAAGACAGGCCTACGCGTTTCGAATCCCTATGACTCAAAGGGGGAATCTCCTCAGGGCCAGAAAGCGTTCTGAAAAGTAGAAAGAGACAGACACTCAGTGGAAATTCTTTATCTAGAGTACAAGAGCACTAGAGAGCACTACTACACCACCACATCACATTGCTTACCCTAATTAGTAGGTGCAAAGCTGAAGACTCCTGGAAAAATAGGAGAGAGAAGAGACAGAAATGACACATGCCTGGTGTCAATAAAGGGAGCAGTTTATAACCAATATAAAATAACATAAAATAACCTGTCCAAACGCGATCTTTTCCAATGGCTAGTGAACATTGTTTTACCTTAAGACCGATGCAGTGTCAACAGCTCCTGGAAGGATGAAATCTGCTCGTGCAAGCGAAATCTGGGGGCAAAAGAGAATTGGTTTGTATAACCAACTCCTGGTGTTGGTAGCAGAGCTGGGAGCACTTCAGATCAAAACACGCTCTTACCAGCTGTTCCTGTAATGGAAAACATGACCGCAGACGGGGGCTGGAGGTACGCTGTAGATAAAGCCGGCGTACACAGCTCAAACGTTGTCCTGTGCACACTCTAGAAATGCAAGGGAGAGTGGTGTTAACCCACGGTGGAGCTCGTAAGCAGTCGAGCCAAAACCCCAGGAGGACCAAGGTGACGGGGCTTACCAGGGCTGATCGAATCTTCCGATGAGTACGGGCGGCGTTCTAGGAGCACTAATCCCTAGCGCATGCGTGGTCGCAGTCAGTCCATCAAGCGAGCGAACTACTGTTTATGGGTCAAGGAACGCCCCACGGAGGAGTAGCCAAGCTGGGATCTAGTTCTATGTGGCAGGCAATATTAAGCACAATATTTGCTAAGGCATATCATCGGTTTGTGGACTAAACTTCAAATGAAAAATGAAAAATCGAAGGGGGCGCTGCATCTAAGGCTAGTCCGCAACACACCACCTATGGAGTAGTCTCAAAGTGAACACAACAAATGAATGATGAAGGGGGGGGAAATAGATGGTTCCGCGTGTATAAGAAAGGTTTTTTGGAAGAAACAGAATGACTTATAATTTATTAATTTCAGACAGTTCATTAAGACCTGTTGTGGCCGTATCAAATTTGACAATGAGGAGTGCCTCCCTTTTAGATAGTTTGGAGTCCCAATCCCAACCACTTGGTTCTTTTCCGACCTTGGAGATGATAGTCCATTTTAAATCTCTGATTTGATGGTTCAGTCTATTCCAGTGATTGACCAATGGCGCAGTTTCCACTTTATTTTTGATCCTTGATTTATGTTGGGAGATTCTCTGGCGAGCCTCTTGGTTGGTCTTACCAATATATAGGAGTCCACACGGGCATGTGATCCCATAAACTACAAACTTAGACTTACAGTTGCTGAACGTTATGTTTTTCCACGATATGCCATTGTGTTGGAATAGAGATCCTTCTGTGGTGGTGTCACAACATAGGCATGTGCCACATTTGTGGTGCCCTACGATAGGGGTTAAGCCCATCATTTGTCGTAACGTGGGTTGTTTTTCTTGCGTAATTGTCGCTCTCACCACATAATTGGCGATGCTGTTTTCCTTTTTGAATGCAAAAAGGGGTGGCTGGTTCAGGCTTTCATCCAGATTTTTTACCAGGTGCCAGTTTTGTCCAATGATCTTTTTAAGTTTATTTGCATTTGGACAGTAAGTTGTTACACATACTTGGCGCTTTAGCTGGGGTTTATTTTGTCGCTCAAGTAAGGTTTCCCTTGAGGTCCATGAATAGAACTGACCGTGACAAAACCATTTCAGTTAGTTTCCGACTGGAAATACTTGTGTAACTTTGGTTGTAATTAGAGCAGACTGTTTATATTTCCTCTACTGGTATATAGCTCTACCAGGATTGGGGGAATTATCTTTGCACTTCCTGTTTGAATGTTTGAATGTGAATGTTAGTGGGATGACTGTGAGATGTGTGACTTTTGAAGTGGTGATTGAGATTCCATTTTATTGTGTCCTATCTCTTAATTTTGCGTCTGCAATTTTTCAACTTATAATGTACTAAGTTTCATGTTTGCTATTTTCAAAATCGATTAAAATAAACAGCTATTGTATAGCAAATCCCATTTCTGAATTTCTTTTCTTTTTTGGATGTCATTAGGTGTGTTAAATGATCCCATCTGTATTGGTATATTTCTTTGTTAAGTTGTTCTGTTTGTAGGGGCATAGAGTGAGAAGTTATTTGAGTAATAATTAATTGGCAATGAATTATTCATTTATTAATGAATATTTAATTGATTATAACATAAGTTAATTCTATATTGTAAGTGTGGCTTGCTAGGTTTGTTGGAGTATAGTGTGGGAATGTAATAATCATGTAAATTGTTTATTTTTTATTTGTTTTACATATATAATTTCATATTAAAAGTTTTTGTTTTCTGGCCAACTAATAAGTTTATTGAAATATGTTATATGTTTGAAGTGAAGTACTTTCCTTAATGTTGCTCTGTCTGGCGTGGGGATCTTAAATGTATCCTCTCCAACTTCAATGCTTTACCTACTGTTGCACAGAATGGAATTTGAGTAGTACATTTTACCTCTTCAGCACCCAATGCTTTCCCTACTGTTGCACAGACTGGAATGGGAATAGTCAGTTTAACCCCTCTAAAGTCCAACGCTTTCCCTAATGTAGCACAGACTGTAGTTCAAATAGTAAATTTTACTTCTCCTTAGTCCAATGCTTTATTTACTGTTGAACAGACTGGAGTTCAAATAGTCAATATAACCCCTCTGAAAACCAGCCCTTTCTCTACTTTCGCACAGACTGGAGTTGGAATCAAGTCAAATAATGCTTTATTTGAGGTTTTACTCATAAAAGCGTTGTACAATAAGAAATATAAAATCAGACTAACGTCATTTCTGTTAAAAGGTGGAACTCCAATTAAAAAGTGAGACTTGATTACTGATGAGCAAATTAAGACCTGAATGATGATACAGAGTAACATTTTGTAAATAAAATAATTTTTAAAAACAACAGCAGCACATATAAAATGCAAACAGACTAACAATCTAAAACAATCAAGTGTCTAACAATCTCTGCCTAATGGACCACGCCCATCCAAGGTACTTAGCTGTAGCTATTGCTAGGGGCATTTAAGTGCTGGTGCATATAATACGTAGAGCTACGGTGCTACTAGTGGTACCCAAGTTCTTGCACGTTGATGTTACCCAAATGCGTCTTGGGTCAGCGTAGGCTGTGCAAGCAAATAGGAAATGTCCAATTGTTTCTTTGCAGCACCACAAGCAGGGCAGCTGTTGGTAAGTCCGCCTCTCCACCTTCCTGTCAGAGATCTAAGGGAAAGTGCGCCCGTTCTTAATTGGAAAAGGAGCTTTCTGTCGCCTGGTCTAGTTACAGCGTCCCAGTAAGGTTCGAGGCAGGGATACAACTTGGCTTCTAAGAATCCTCCAGCCATAGTCGCTGTACTAGAACTACTCCAGTTCCGAGCAGCCACCTTCTCCCAATAGATTTCTTTTATGATTTTTTTAGTAGGAAATATGATTGGAATTAGAATCGTAAATGTTCCCTCTCCGGAGTCCAAATTTTTTCCTATTGTTTCACAGACTGGAGTTTGAATAGTACATTTAACTACTCAATGTTCAACACTTTCCCTTCTGGTGCACAGACTGGAGTATGGATACAGATTTGAACCCCCTGAATTCCAACGCTTTCGCTACTATTGCAAAGACTGGAGTCAGAATAATATATTTTGTCTCTCTGAAGTCCAACGCTTACCCTACTGTTGCATAGACTAGAGTAGGGATAGTAAATTTTTCCCCATCCAATGTCCAGACATTGTAAATGTAACCCCTCTGAAGTCTAACACTTTTCCTACTGTTGCAGCGGGGCACTCATTTAGGTCCCGGGACCCTGCTCTTTAGAAATCCATCCCAATCTCAGCTCGCCGCACTCAAAATCACTGGGCTTTCAGGAAACAGATTAAAACCTGGCTATTCTCCACCATCTAGCCGGGGACGTCTGCCCTGTGCGCCTTTGCCCCCTGGCGCGCTACATTATAGGCATCTCTTGGCTGTCCTTCCATCTAGCCTCTCACCTCCCACCACTGCTGCCTGTCCGCTAGCGCTGGGGCGCCCAATTGCTGGGGTAGCTATGAGCTATTCAAAGTCTGCTAACATAACATAACATAACAAAGACTTGGGGGATATTAAATGTTACCCCATTGAATTCCAAAGCTTTCTTGTGCCTATGAAAATTGGTTCTCCAAGGATATCCAGACCAAGAAGCAAAATGTACTGTTATAGCCAGGTAGTAGATGGTTATGAGTGTAAGTATTCTGTGACCCAAGTATTGAGATTGTTTGACTATTATGCTCCTGGTCGCTTTAGGAAGTTGTGTCTTCCAGTGATTTGCACTTGCTAATTCAGGTTCACCCACATAGACTCATATTTAGTGTTTTTAGGATTCTCTCTCTTCCATTGAGTTGAAACTCCACTGCTCTGGGTGCAACCAATGGAACTGTGGGGGTTAATTTAGAGCTTGGCCCTGTGGGTGAAACATCATACTGATAAAATGATATTTAGGACTTGACATTCAGATACAATACCACCTTCACCAATCTTGGGTGGAACCTATGGACTACTATAGACTCTTAATATTTAGTGGTGTGTAAGATACCACATTTTCTAATGAATGCTCTTTCACTGCTCCCGGGTGGGCCCAATAGCCTTTTATTTTTTTAGGTTGGATGGATCATTTATCATCATCCTGCTGGTTTCAGGAAGATACATTTTCAAGTAAGGTTTACCTCAGTCATTCCTGCAAGACTCACATTTATTGCTTTTTTGGAAGCTGTATCTTCTAGACGGTCGCAGTGCTGTCATTTCACGGTAGTTCCCATGGATTTGTTGGGGCGGATTCATAAAAGCATGTATAAGCACGGAAAGTAGGACTATGGGAGTACACTTTTATGTACTCTTGCTGGCCACACTAAATGCAGGCTTTGAGGATTGGATGTGTGTGTATGGGCAGTGTACTGTAATATAGTATTCCCTGTGCCTTTCCACATCTAACACTTAAATCCAGCGTTAGATAGTTTCTGTAATCCTACCAAACTCTAAGACAGAAGTCTTGTAATATAGAAGTTGAGCTTTTAGCAACCACACAGTGTATACAAGCAAAGTGTTTTGACATTCTGTTTCCTTAATTTTAAGTGTGCCCCAAATGTTATATATAAAACCACAACAGACATGTCAAGCTGGATATGACATTCAAGCAGAATTTTGCAAATTATTATTGAAGAAGATTCTCACAGCCCCTCCACAGTGGTCATGTTTAATCGGTTCTGGGGCAGCTCTCCTACCCAGTGGGGTTAGTGACTGGCTGACTAGAAGGACAAAAGTTGAAGTAGGCCCAGGTGTGAGCTACATCTGACTGTGAGAGTGGAGGCTCCTTTGATGTGCACACACTGAAGGACCACTGTACATGCCTTGGAGCAGTTCTCTCACCAGAAGGGAGCCATCAAGCTGCCAGGTGACAGCTGAAGACTTGCAGTAAGGTCTCCCGAGGTGGTAGACAGACAAAAAAAAGTATCTAAAAAAGAATTCTGCAATAGACAAAATTTGACTGTACTATTGAATTAGATGCTTAAAAACTAATAAAAATAGTTGTTTAAGTATTTTTCTAGCTTGTTCTATTTCCGAGATACAGGATTGGAATTACATTTTTTTCCCACTGCTTCCCTATGAAACAGTCAAACCTGCTACACTGAAAATCGCTTTGAGCGCATTTTCACTGTAAGGGCATGTTCAACATTAAACCTTTAGTTGTCTTACTTTTAAATACAATGCATTGTGCATTTCTGTGCAATAAGGCTTATGTAGGGGTGAATTTTAAGCATTTAATAAAAAGGAGGTTAAAGCCTAACTAAAGGGAAACTTTGATAGTTAGAATTTGCATTGAAAACAAACCTGCACAGCCTGGCTACTTTTGACAGACCTGAAGTCCTATTTTTTTTATATAGTCACTGTAGTGGGTAGCACAATGGGTGCTGCAGTCCATTACAGTGACATTTAGCTTACAGGGCTGGGTACACCTTGGAACTATGGGTTCGATTATGATTGTGGTGATTCCGCATCCTCCGGGCCGGTGGAATCCACCGCTGGCCCGGAGGATGCGGAATCACGCTGCAGACCTTCAAAACACCGACCGCCAGATTATGATGGCGGTGGGATCAGCAGCATACGGCAGGTTCATCCGCCGCTGATCCTTGGGGTGTTGGCTGCAATTTGGTGGCATGATCTGCAAGACACCGCCAGCCAAATTACAATGGGATTGAAAACATGCTTTTTCGCGGCAGATTCACCGCCGTGGAAAAGCATGTGGACAATAGCTTCTGGGGGGCCCTTGCGGTCAACCAGGGTGTCGGGGGGTGGGGGGTGCACATGGGGGGTACCTATGGTACCCCCCAGCATTTGCATGTACAAAGCGGCAGGCACCGCGCTGTGCCTGCCGTTTTGTGCATGCAAATGGAAAGCATGCATATTTAACATTGCGGCGGGTGCTGCTTAAACAGCACCCACTGCAATGTTAAATATACAGGATGTGACTGCCAGGGTGGCGGTCATATCCTAATTCGCACGGAGGGACCGCCACCTCGGGGGTGGGGGACGGACGCTGGTCCGTCCACCATCCTAATAGGCCCCTAAATACTTAGACCGTATAAGTAAGTTCGGTATTCCAGTCAGATATTTACTGTGCTGAAAGGAGAAAGACAAGCACTTTTTGACTGATTAGCAGGGGTAAAGTGCTCACAGTTGACAGAAAGCAAAAATAGGTATCAGCAAATAGGTTGAAAAAAAATAAGGGTGACCCTTCAGAAAGGGCACATTTCCAACACTTTTAATGACAATAATCATAATATTCTGAATATAGCCTTCTCTGTCCTACCTCCATTTTATCCAGTGCTACTTCTTTTCGTTCTTCTCATGTCGCTTTCTCTGACTAGGGCATCTTACTTTGAGACAATGTGGTAGACAAATGTTATTGAACGTTGGTTCTCCAACGAGAAGAAAGAAGTAATATCTATAAAAATATATGTTTTTATACCTTGCCTTTGATCTTGCTTTTACTGTTTGTTATCTCTTTTTCAGTTCAATCATTCTGTGATTACCACACTAACTGTTATGCATTATCCTTTACACTGGAAACCTGATCTTAGTTTATGTATGTATTAGAGGGAGAATACAATGCTTGTGATACTAATCAATGCCCAACACATAGGGCCTCATTATGAGTTTGTCGGTACGAGAGCAGAACCAACCCAATCCCACATCGCCAAACTCATGTAAAAACCACCCAACAGATCAGGAGTTTTCTCATGTCTGGGGGCAGTTCTTTGGCGTTCCCAGGATGGTGCCTATGAAATAGGCACCGCAATGGGAAAATCAAAGGCAGTACTTGCACGGCAAGGATTATCGCGGGTACTGGTGTGCACCCCTATGTACATCCACATGGCTTGAGGTACAAGGGGGCCCTATAGGTTGCACCACCATGAATAGTATGGCGGTGAGGAAACTCATAATATGCTTGTCAGTGCCGCAGCAGCCCAGCCAAGCATACGGCGGCCTCATTCCCAGGGTGGCCCGACCGCCCTAGTCATAATGCAGCAGTTGGAAGACATCCACCATGCAAGGACCGCCAGACTCCTAAATGAAGGCCTTATTTTGTGTCAAACATTTTACATGTGCTAATGATGGATTCCGTCATCTAGCCCAAATTTGATAGATTAATCGTGTTAGTATATTATATTCTACTACTCCCCTCCAACTATATTTGGCTGCCTATACTTTAAAGTATGCTATTCTTTAAAGTATTCAAATGTGTGACTTCTATTTCTGGCCCGGTTTATATAAAATGCAAGAAAAAGGGCTAATGATGTAAAACGGGCACCAGTCATCTGCCTCTCTTCTTTTACTTCCCCTAGTATCCATTCCCTCAATATATTATTGAGATTCTCAATTGCACACCGCTACTTAATTTGCCTTTTTAACAAACGGGTGAACATAAAGCGAGGGAGACAGGAAATCGAGAAGAACATGAGCTGTGCTTCTGCACAATAAACTGTCTTCTTGGTTTACACAGAGTTTTACTATGTGACGCATTCAATCTTATCAGATTTCTACAAGTGAGCATACTTTTAAACCAAAACAATATTGTATTTATACAAATTATCTTTTTCAAACGTTGGATTGTGTCATAGAGAGCAGACGGTAGAACTTAAGTGAACCGTTTTCAAGCAGCAATGTTTTTGCTACTGACGTTTTAGGAGTAGTATCAATTACATATCTACCTAAGGATTTGACAGAATAATTCAGCGCGTGCAGATGACATTTGCCATGGCAATAATGAAAGCACTTTATGGTTCACATTGCTTCTGCCTTGCAACATAATCTGCTCGCCTTCCTAGCAGTAAAATGAATGTGCGTGCTTTGTCTTGAGAGCTGATCACATGTAACAAATTGAATTAATTTTCGTTTTCACTATGTATATTTACTCAAAATGAGTGTTCACATCAATCAGGGAGAAAAAGTAATGAGTTGCTCTCAACCTGCACTGAGCCTGGCAGTAAATGAATCGATTTATATAGTAGTTTAATACCACCTTCAAATGACCCGTCTCAATTTTCTAAAAATAAAATATATTTCTTTGATTAAGATGAATTAAGGATGCAAGTACTGGAGACGACAACTTTATTTGTCAGCACCTAACTCAGTTATTTATAACGAACCAGCAAAATGAAAATGCAGTGAGCAATAAAGTATGTTGGGTAGCTTGTTAGAGGTTTCTAGAAAGACATAGATTAGGTGTTTGGTTTTTATAACCGCAAATCTGAACATGCAAAAGTATTTTGAAGGAATTCTTGCTTTTTCGTGCGTCAGCTTAATCGAACAAAATGTAATGAAGCCGTAAACTGATAGAAATGGGCATGCTAAATGAGTCCTAAACATTTGCGTAACAGTTCGGGGAATCGACCGAATTTATAATGCAGTCAGGAAAACATTTTCCTCTATTGTCGACCAAAATGCCTCATAATTCAGTCGCGATGATGCAAGGCAATCCTTTGGATAGGGAAAAGCTAACAACGATGGCAAAGTCAACAGATGTCAACATCATAACACTTTATTTAGATTCATCAAAAATAATCATAAAAGAATACACATTGTTTTTAAAAACACAATTTTACAAATGGTTTATCGGATCTACTGGTTCAGGTTACGTCCAAAGAATAAATTTTCTCGACCACATTTTCAACACATTACCCAAAGAAAGTTGCAATACATCGAAAAAGGAA
Source organism: Lissotriton vulgaris (assembly GCF_964263255.1). Classification (NCBI taxonomy): domain Eukaryota; kingdom Metazoa; phylum Chordata; class Amphibia; order Caudata; family Salamandridae; genus Lissotriton; species Lissotriton vulgaris. The sequence continues at coordinate 1,502,156,843 of NC_141685.1, read as the reverse complement.
ATAAAAAGAACCAAACATATAACAATAAAGTGCATTGTGCTATTTAAATCCTGAGTATCAGATGTAGACCAATTCAACCCTGAATGCATACAAGCTTACATTGCCCTGAGATTTTCGTCAAGTAATTACAATGTACTCCCGCTAAAGCAACTAACATTTCCAATATTGTTTTCTGATGGTAAGTGCCAATCTGATAAAACTAAGCATGGCGCTACAAGTAGCAGCGGTAGGCAACAATTTTAGGTACTCATATCCTTCTTTGTAGTTGCAGGGTTGAATATCCAATAAAATAGGTTTAATAAACCGATTTCTTGGAACTTTATACAAGGTGCAAAAAAGAACAAAATGTAAAGTGCATTGTTGAGCTTTGTTATCACATGGACAAGGTGGTAGCCTCTCACACCAACCCCCTTGTTTCGGAAAAGCAAAATGAAAGTGCAATATATTTAGTCGGTATCTCGTCAAATAGAAATGCCATTGAGTATGTACAGTAAATGATAAATAAAATTGGTGCTACAATTTACCCATTTGATATGGAACTTGTTCATTATTTTTTAACAGACCCAAAGTATTACGGTAAGCATTTTTAATTATAATCTTTTTTATCCTGCTGAATAGATTTAGGATTTTCATCAATATGACCCTGATATTTTTAGAAAGTTATCTTCACGTATGATAACCATGGGATCTGCATGGCATAATCTAGTTTTATGCAATCCCTCAGAATTTCTTTTGAGAGCTGCAAATCTTCAGATAACCAGATTTTCCCCCATAGAAGTAATGGAAAGACATGAATAATATCACTCACAAATTCTATGGCCATCTCTGTATGACAAAAAATGTTTGAAGAACAAGTTGGAATTGATAAAAAGACGCTTTAAGAACTTGTTTTCCATAACTTGTATCTGGGTACATTTATGTGTCCCCCACACCCCCGCCCCATAGGTAGTGACAGGCAAACATTTAGCTTTGTACAGGGTCTTCAATTCGGCAATTGGTTTTTGACCCAATTTGCTTTAAAAATGAAAAAGGGCCTCTATGGATCGTGTGGTCTTTTGTACACGAGACGTTATTAATGGATCCCAGCTCAAGTTTTTGTTAAATAGGATTCCCAAATAGTTAACATTTTCAATGTTTTCAATAATCCGGTTATCTACTTCGAACCTACGGGTTTTTGTCCCTCTGGGGCCACATACCATAACAAAAGCCTTTGTAAAATTGACATTAAGATCTAGGTCCTGCATAAAGTTATTGAATGCGTTCAGGCAGGTTTGCATACTGTTAGCAGTTAGGGTCATTAATACAGTGTCATCAGCATAGGATAACAAAGGAATCTGTTTACCATTTACTTTAGGAAAATCTGAGCAGTTCTCCAACAGAAACCTGTCTAAACCATTTGTATAAACTAAAAACAAAAAAGGAGCCAAGATGCTGACCTGGCGTACACCTTCTGTTGATGGGATGGGTTTTGTCTTCTCTCCCCCCGGGCCATATCTAATGGTCACAGTGGTAGCAACGTGTAATCTACGGAGTAAGGTAACCAAAGGTTCCTCAAACCCCATCGCCTCCATTATCCGCCTTAGCTTATCCCTAAATACCGTGTAAAAGGCACTGGATAAGTCCATGAAGGCCAGGTGAATAGAAACACCCCTGGCCTTCATGTACTTACCCATAATTAGGGCAAGGTTAAGACACTGCTCTGTCATCCCCTTGCCTCTCTTGAACCCATACTGTGAGTCCACAATAATACCAGAAGAATCTGCCCATGTCTCAAATGAGCTAGTATGACCCTACCCATCAGCTTACAAGAAGCATCTATTAATGAAATTGGCCTGTAACAGCACGGGTCACATTTATCACCCTTTTTAAAAATTGGTACAACTACCGCCTCTTTCCATGATAAGGGGATGCGCCCAACCACAATAGCCCTAAAAACATTAAGTAATAATGGTGCCTACACATCGATATTATATTTAAAAAGATCCAATGGCACTGCATCTGGACCTGGGGCTTTTAGCGAAGTGTTAGAGCTGTTTCCGGGTAAGAATCAATATGCCCCTCACTATTAGTTGCAAGACAAACGTTTTTTGGATTAAAAATGTTAGCATAATGGACTTCCCAGGTTTCCTCCGTTATATGAGTAACCGTGTTACCTTTTTCCTGACTATTTAGGAAGGGACGATTTATTACCTCCCAGAACAGCCTACTATCTCTCAAATCGGAGGCTTTTTCAAGGTCATACCATGCTTTCTTTTTTAATTCTAGTTTCCGCTTGTCAATAGTATCCTTGTATGTCTTCCTTACGCTTTTGACCAGCTCCTTATCCCAGGGGACTTGGTGCAATGCCTTTTTTAATGATGTTTGTGCTTCAGAACATTCAGCATCAAACCATTTGTGCTCCCTTGATTCTCCCTTGCCTACCGGTCTAAGAAGGTGCATTGCCACACTTCCACAAAGAGCTTCAAAGTTCTGAATTATCATTTCAGACTCGGAGGTGGGCGTTAAACAAATATCTATCTCTAGACTATTTGCTTCAAAAAACATTTCCTCCAACCTCCTCGCATCAACTCTATCCCATTTTAAAATTACACCCTGATTTGGGCTATATTTCATTGGTTGTTCAGAGGACTGATTACTCTCAATCACAGGGCACCACTTCAAAACAAGGGGATTATGGTCACTTGCAGGGTTTACTTCTATCTTAAATTTATCAACAAAATGAGTATACCTGCTAGAGACTATTGCAAAATTGATTACACTCATTTGACCCCCCGTCCCTTGATAAGTTGGTATTGGCAAGGAAAAAGAGGATGGCATGTCCAAAATACAAAGGTCATTTATCATAATGATATTGTTCAGTGCTTCTCCTTGTAATGAGTGCTTAAAATGCGCCAGTGGTTGCTCATTAATATCAACCAAACCACAGGCCCTAGACCCACTAAGTTTGCATAAGGAACAGTTGAAATCCCCTACCCACATAATAAACAAGGAGGGTGAGCTATTAGTCACTTTGGTTATCTCCTCCTGTAATTTGTCAATAACAGATGTGGTATGGGGATCAAAGATGTTATAATACCAGTTGATCAGAAGCAAAGGAACTGGGAACAAATCTACAATCAGAAGCAGTTGGTACCAAGGAGAGTCCACTAATTTAAGTGTTTTCACTGTATTGTATTTTACAGAAATAGCGGTCATTAATCCACCCTTTGCCCTTCCTGCCTGTGAAGGTTCAGCATGCACATTAAAAGATTGATATCCATTCAAGTCTTCTTGATCATTTCTGCTCCAGGTTTCTTGGAGACAGATTATGTCAAAACTTTCTATATATTTTGTCCATGCCTCATCCTGTTTCCTACATGAAAGAGCTGCTATATTCCATGAAATTAAGCGGAAAGCACACCCATCAGATTGGATACTTAATGGTACTGGGTGTATGTTTTCTACACATTGTGTAGTCCTTACTTCCAATTGGATATCATTTTCCCAGCCCTGACCATCATAAAGGTAATCCATCAAAGCAGTGACACTTGGATTCATATCACTACCAGCCTCCATTCCAGCCACTGCTGATCCTTCTGCTGTGTGCTCCCTCGCCAACCTAGTTGAGCTACCAGAGGATGCCCTACCAATTTCCTTAGACATAATATTCCCACTAGAACCATTCGGGAGTCAATCCACCCCCTCCAGCCCTATGAGTGACTCCAACCGATTTCTCAATGGGAGATACTGCGCTGCCCAAACAGGTTGATTCTCCCCATAAGGTCTCCCCCTACATTGGCTGTCTAAGGGGCGAGGTAGACCACTGCTCACATGGGGATAAAAGTAGTCTAGGCCTATTGATTGAATATCTCCCATTCTGGCAAACCTTGGTTCTCAGCGAATATAATCGACTACCCATGGGTCTCTAAAGTTTTCGATGACACAGTCACCCTCAAGATCCTTGGTACTACGGCCCACCCAAGTCACCCTTCTAACGTTTAAAATCTCTATATTAGAAGAGGGGGGAGTGTTCTATTTTTATTAAGCCAAAAAATGACTTTATTTTTCAGGTCCCTGTGTGATTCTAATTGCTCAAACCTAGTCCCCGGAACGCCTGTTAGTATGATCGTATACGGTACGGATTCGGGGGGAAGGTTTACGCAAGGCAGCCGTTTTGTAGAATCCTCATTGCCCAATGATGCATGCCCCTTTGGCTGTCTTCCTACTGGTTTTACATGCGGTGTAGACTGCGAGCTAGCCACCAATACAACGCCCCTGCACGCCTGTCTCCAGTGCTTACTTCGGGGTTTTCCCCTACACATGATCGAGGTGTTGGGTTTGCAGAACTTACAGCGTTGGCTGGTTGAACGGCCTTAGTAGAATCTCTAGGCCCTGGGGCTGCGAAGGCAGGAGCTTTAACACTTTGGCTCTCTGTACCTTTTGCCAGCACATCCAGCATACGTGTGTTCGCAGTTACTAACTTTTCTAGGTGGTCAGTTTTAAATTAATTACTTTTGTTCTTTCCAGTAGGGGTAACATCAATGATTTGACAAGTTTTTCCATTTTTCTTAAAAATACCTCATTTGGACTACATTGAGCAGGTGATTGGATGGCATCAGGGGATACCCTGGTCAGACTAGGAGGCTAGGCTACAATGAGTGGATCCTGGTTCAAATTTTGTGTTTTTGATATTTTTGCTCAACCACCCTTCCACACACAAGGACCCGTCTCCTTCCTTTTAATTGTTTTCGATGTAACTATTGGATTTTCACTTGCTCCTAACACCTGGCTTTGAACTTTCGGAGAGGGTATTTTTGGCGATGGAGATTTAGAAGCTCTACAACTTGAGCCACTCGAAACAATGCTGATTGAGGTTGGACTTAAGGTGGAACAAGCCAACAAATCATCAGGCCCCACCAGCAATGAACAAGAGCTTGGACTCTGGACGACCAAGTTATGTGTTACTCTACAATGTTCTGGAGTCGCCGCTGACCCAATCATGCCTAAAGATGAACGTTTCCCAGTTCAAAGGTCTATAGAGAGGCGTTTCTCCGTAACGGCTATTTCTTTTTCCAAGATCCCAGTTGCCCGTTTAATAAAATGGTCAAGAGTACCAGTGACCACCCCAGCATTAGTAGTAAGAGTAACTTTTTTGGCCCTCCCAGAGCGTAGTATCATTTTGATATATTAACAAATAGCACATACACCAACAGGAAAAATAAACACAAATTAATTTCCAACAAAGAAGAGAGAATCTAACCCTTCAATGTCGGATGGTAAAACACTACACAATACCACATATCAAAAATCAAAGGGGGTGGCCCAGCCCGGCCTCGAACGACCTCGGACGGCCTCAGACTGCCCGCCCTTTGCCCCAGCTTCGTCCGGCGCCCGCCCGCGCGTGTCCTGCGTGCTGCAGATATGGGCGTGTCTAAATAGATGGAAGGAGGGTGCGGGAAGAGTCCCCAGCTGCATCCGATGATGAGGCACAAGGCCAGCTGGTCCTCGCAGTCCCACGCCTGGTGCTGGTTGGCCAATACACTGCTCAAAAGTCGGCAAAGGTTCCGGTTCTGCGCTAAAAGATCCCTGGTACTTAGGCTAGATAAAACACACTCAGAGTCTACGCCTGCAAACGGCACCAGCGAAGCTGGGGCCGTGAGGCGTTATATGCTGAAGGGAGGAGGGTGCGGGAAGAGTCCCCAGCTGCGTCCAATGATGAGGCGCAAGGCCAGCTGGTCCTCGTAGTCCCGCGCCTGGTTTTGGTCGGCAAATACACTGCCCAAAAGTCAGCAAAAGGTTCTGGTTCTGCGTTAAAAGATCCATGGTACTTAGGCAAGAAAAAACACACCCAGAGTCTACGCCTGTGAGCGGCACCCAATGTTACTATTTTAGGAATGGTCCCAACATATATGCACAATTACTAGCATTATGCATCTAGAGGCATCACCTTAATAGACCTCAGGGACAAGGCCAGCAGCTCCACCACTCCGCCGCCAAGTTTGAGCCCATCCCCCTGCAGTGTTCAATCCTGCTACCCGGCACAGAGCGCCAGTGCCCGCCCGGCTGCCTCTGCCTCCCGCTAACCCCCGGTGCTCCCCCTTCTATTGGTGACTGTTTGGCTTACTTCTGTTTCTGGTTCCGTTTTCTCGTGTACTTCTGCATTCCTGTGATTATTTTGCTGCATTCTTTGATTTTTTTTGTTCATTTTGTTCCCCATATTCTGTTGCCTTATACCATGATTTGTGTCTTTTTCCGTCCGTTCTCCCATTGCTGATGACCCTGCAGCCCGCCCCCCATCCCAGATGCTCCTGCCTCCCTGCCTCCGCTCCCCCCCCTCCCCTGCCGCGACCAGCTGCGTGGTCGCGCGCAGTGGGAGCGCCGCTGGCGTGCCAAAGGTGCACCTAAGGCTAGCCCGCTTGCGCCCGTCCGCGCCTGGACCACGCCCAGTGGTGGAACCCCTGGCCCCCACAAACGCCACGATGCCCGACACCGCTACGATGCCAGTACGCTCCATGCACTCAGCACCGGACAATCACACGCCTGCTTCCTGGCTGCCCCAAAACGCAGACAAGGACCCGTCTCCTGCCGGAACTGCAGCTTCACCAGCAGCCAATCCACACAACCACCCACTGGGAAAGAGCACAACAACCCCAGATGCATTCTTCTCAACACCCGCACCGCCCGCAAACATGCCATTACACTCTGGGACCTACTCGACTCCACCTCACCAGACGTCACCTTCCTAACAGAGACCTGGCTGAACCCCTCCTCGGCACCCGACATGCCATAGCCATCCAGGACGGCAACAAGATCACCCGCAGGGACAACACCAACGGAATAGGAGGAGGTATCGCCATCGTCCACAGGAACACCCTCAGAGTCTCAACCAACACCGACGACACCCTCAGCACCGCCGAACACCTGCACTTCAAGATCCACACCGATCCCCACACCACCCTCAGAGGAACCCTCATCTACAGACCGCCCGGACCCCAACCACAGTTCAGTAACTCCATCGCCGACCTCGTCAGTACACACGACCTCGCCTCCATGGACTACAACCTCCTCGGGGACCTGAACTACCACCTCAACAACAATAACAACACCAACTCCACCACCTTGATTGACAACCACGCCAACCTTGAACTCAGACAACTCGTCACAACATCCAACCACTCTGCCAGCCACACGCTTGATCCCATCTTCTCCGCAAGCTCCCACATCACCTTCAACACACCACCGACCTCCACTGGACCAACCATCGCTGCATCCACTTCACTTTCTGGAAACCCTCCACACACCACCTCACCCAACAGATCCCCCGCCACTGCTGGAGTAAAGCCACCGGAGACCAGTTAACAACCGCCCTCGCCCAGAGCCCACCCATGGACCCCACCGACCCCAACACTGCTGCCCGCAACCTCAGACAGTGGATCGACGACTGCATGAACACCCTCGCCCGATCAAGAAACCCTCCAACAGACACACCAGCAAGAAAGCCAGCTCATTCACCGAGGACCTCCAGGCCTCCAAGCAAACCTGGCGAAAGCTAGAGAATAACTGGCTCCTTGAACGAACACCAGACAGCTACGCATCCCACAAGAACGCCACCCGCAGACACCATCACCTCATCAGATCTGCAAAAATGACCTCCTACAAAGACCACCTTGACAACAATGCACACAACATCAAAGAGCTCTTCAACATTGTGAAGGAACTCTCCAACCCCAGCTCCAACGCCAACGACATCCCACCTTCACAAGACCTGTGCGACTCCATCATCACCTTTTACCATCACAAGATCGCAGACATCCACAACAGCTTCAACATCACAACCACCCGACCACCACTGAGACCTCCGTCCCCATGACCACCATCCGCACCAACCCCTTGCTCTCCTGGGCCAACATAAATTGCGACAACACGATCAAAATCATGAACACCATCCACTCCGGATCTCTGTCAGACCCATCAACATCTCCTTCAAGACAGCGTCCATCCCGGAGAGTTTGAAGCACGCCGAGATCAACACCCTACTCAAAACCCTAGACTGACCCCAAAGACCTCAAGAAATTCTGGCTCATCTTCCTGCTCCCATTCCTGGTGAAGCTCATCGAGAAGACCGTTAACAGACGACTGACCTGCTACCTCGAGGAGAACAGCATCCTGGACAAGTCCAAGTCCGGGTTCCGAAGTAACCACAGGACCGAAACCTCCCTCATCAGCGTCACCGCACATCAGGGCCCTACTAGACAACGGAAAACCGCGCCCCTCATCCTCCTCGACACGGTAAATAAATTGATACTTATATAGCGCACTACTCACCCGCAAGGGTCTCAAGGCGCTTGTACTAATACCACTGTGGAACCCATCCTGGCTTTCCCTGTGAGGCGTCCACTCCTGGGCACCCCCAAGGTGGAGGACAGGCATCCTTAGCATTGTGGGGGCCGTTGTGGAGATTAAGCAAGCTATTGCCCAGAGTTGCAGAGTGGGACTCCATGATTGGAATAGGCACCGAGGCGAGAATTATCAGGTCCGTGGAATTTTGAGCCCAAGACCCGCCGAGGCGGGGAATTGAGCCCTGGTCCCGGGCTAGACCTCTGCATCAGGGTCTTCAGCTCTAATCATTGAGCCACACTTCTCCACACAGTCTTCCCCTGCACACTACGCACCGGCCTCCATGACGCCAGGATCCAAGAGAGGCCCTGGACTGGACTACCTCATTTCTCTCCTGCAGAACACAGAGCGTCCGCCTTCCCCCCTTCCGGTCCAATGCCACCAAGATCATCTGCGGCGTACCCCAGGGCTCATCCCTTAGCCCCACACTGTTCAACATCTACATGGCAGCGCTCGCCCACATCGCCTGACTGCACAACCTCAACATCATCTCCTACTCCGACGACAACCAGCTGATCCACTACCTCACCAAGGACCCCCTCACCGCCAAAACCAACCTCCACAAGGGGATGAAAGCCGTCGCCGATTGGATGAAGAATAGCCGACTGAAGCTAAACTCGGACACGACGGAGGTCTTCATCCTCGGCTCCACCCCCTCAGTCTAGGTCGACTTCTGGTGGCCGACGGCACTGGGATCAGCTCCAACACCCACCAACCACACATACAACCTACAGTTCATCCTCGACTCTACTCTCTCCATGACAAAGCAGGTTAATGCCGTCTCATCCTCCTGTTTCAACACCTTCCGCAAGATATACAGGTGGATCGCCACCGAAACAAGAAGAACAGTCACCCAGACCCTTGTCAGCATAAGGTTGGACTACGGAAATGACCTCTATGTCGGAACCTCTGCCAAACTCCTGAAACGACTTCAACGCATCCAAAACGCCTCTGCACGCCTGGTCCCCGACATCCCTCGCTGCAGCCACATCACACCGCACCTGGGAGACCTGCACTGGCTCTCTGTCAACAAGAGGATCACCTTCAAACTCCTCACACACACACACAAGGCACTCCACATCACCGGACCAGCATACTTCAACAGACGACTCAGCTTCTACACCCCCAACCGCCAGCTCTGCCAACCTCGCCACGTCCCCGCATCCGAAGGGCGACCACTGGCGGCAGATCCTGCTCACTCCTCAGCGCCAAGACCTGGAACACCCTCCCCATACCCTACGTCAGACCCAGGACCTACTGACCTTCAGAAGACTCCTCTAGCCCTGGCTGTCCAAGCAGTAGCTGCATCCCCCAGCGCCTTGAGACTCTCACAACTGAGTAGTGCGCTTTACAAATGTTCTGATTGATTGATTGAATAGCGCATGTCAATAGTATTCCAATGGATGCTGGAGTACTTGTCTTTAATTACAATTTGTTTTTGTTATTATATAAATATGTACAGTGATGCAGTACGTCGACCAAAATATAAAAGTGTTTCCAGTAGTAGATGAATACTAGTGAGTGAAGAGTTTAAGGGTGCTTTTTTAGGTCTTGGCTCTAGCCCGCATCTCAAATTGAGACATCCTATATCTACTGCTGTGGGCTTTAGTCCGCCCATATACTTGATATTTGCTGGCTCCCACATTGCTGCATTATTCCTTCTCCCCAATAATGTACTGTAGTGGGCTTCAGTCCCACTAACATTTTATCCCATTCCTTCAGAACTACTTTTTTATTCCTGTCCGAAACCCGCAGACTTGCTCAGCACTGGTATGCAGCTTTGTTTCTTTCGCAACTTCTTCCCATCCTTGGATGTGGCAATTGCAGGAGATGGGCCATATGGCCATCACCTGCCATCAGCATTTCCAACCCTCACCTTTCCTTTCTTCCCCCGAAATCTGTGTCCCACCTGTGCCTAACCTGTAACCCTCTGCCTGACTTTTGCCTGCCTGTCACTTTACAAGATCGCCCGGTAGCTTGTTTCCTTCCCAGTATAAGAATTGGCTTGGTAGTTTGGTCTGCCCTGTTCCCATGATGCACTGGGCCAGGGTCAGACTAATTTGCATATAGCCAAGTTCTGAGCTGGGATGGTGCAGTGAGCTAAAAAACGGTGATGGATCAAGCCCTGATCTTTGGACTGGGTAAGAGTGGTCTGCTTAATTCAGACACTCTGTTCATCACCACCCCCTTTTCTGAATCATTTTTGTCCATCATAAGCGTGGAAGGGTATACTCAGATGTGAGTCCCTAGCTCATTGCACCATCAGGATTCAAGCAAGCCGGGCCGAAGACGGCTGAAATGCACCCGGTAGCTTGTTTCCTTCCCAATATAAGAATTGGCTTGGTAGTTTGGTCTGCCCTGTTCCCATGATGCACTGGGCCAGGGTCAGACTAATTTGCATATAGCCAAGTTCTGAGCTGGGATGGTGCAGTGAGCTAAAAAACGGTGATGGATCAAGCCCTGATCTTTGGACTGGGTAAGAGTGGTCTGCTTAATTCAGACACTCTGTTCATCACCACCTCCTTTTCTGAATCATTTTTGTCCACCATAAGCGTGGAAGGGTATACTCAGATGTGAGTCCCTAGCTCATTGCACCATCAGGATTCAAGCAAGCCGGGCCGAAGACGGCTGAAATGCACCCGGTAGCTTGTTTCCTTCCCAGTATAAGAATTGGCTTGGTAGTTTGGTCTGCCCTGTTCCCATGATGCACTGGGCCAGGGTCAGACTAATTTGCATATAGCCAAGTTCTGAGCTGGGATGGTGCAGTGAGCTAAAAAATGGTGATGGATCAAGCCCTGATCTTTGGACTGGGTAAGAGTGGTCTGCTTAATTCAGACACTCTGTTCATCACCACCCCCTTTTCTGTGTCACTTTACAAGGGACACAGGGGAATATTCTCAAGCCCCTATCGCCACAGTAACGTCACTTTTTCTGACATTCCTGTGGAAATAGGGTCAGCACCTTATTCTCAAGGCAGCCTTACCCCACTTAACGTGGCTTTAAGCGACGTTAAGTGGCTTAACGCGGCCTTGAGAATAAGGCCCCTTTCATGCTAAATTTTGCGTGAAAGGGGCATGCAGTGGGTGTTGCGGTGGGCGTTCCACTGCAACACCTATTGTGATCCGCGCTGCCACCTATTATCAAGGGTCGCAATATTAGGTAGCAGCATCAAATTAAGACCAGAAAAATCCTGTTCGTAAGTTGGGTAAACGAGGAGAAATGTTTCATTTCTCCTCGTTTTTTTATTTTTCCATTTGTGCTGCCTTGTGCAGCACACTTCAAAAAAGTCAAATGGTATTTCAGGAATGTTCATGTGCAGTAAGGGGCACCTTCCTGTACATGAACAACCCTCCCCAATCTGTTTCAAGGGTGCCTTCTTTGGAGCTAAGTCATAAAACATAGCGCAATCGCTGGGGGTAATGCCAGGCTGCACCACATTCTTGAGAATAGGGTGCAGACCCACATTAATAAAGTGGCAGTGAGAGGCGTTAAACCAATGAGGCTAACGCCTCATGCCGCCACTTCATTGAGAATATCCCCCACAAAGTCGAAACTCATTGTGCATGCTGTCCACGATGCCCACGCTGTTAGAGGGCCAGTGACAAGTAAGCAGCATGCCTTCTGCCTGGCTTAAATGACAACACAACTCATTTTCAGCCACAAAACGGACTCCGCCTCCAATCAGTCAAGGTCCATTCCATCCCGCAGGATCTTAATATCCGGGGGCCCACGGAAAGTCCAAAAACTGTTCAATGACGTCCTGCGAAAGAAAATCTCAGAGTCATTTTTTAACTCTGCAGTGTACATTTCCTTATCATTTTGTGATGCTAATTTTATTGAGTCTTGAAGCAACAAAAAACTTTATTCATGAATTCCTTTTTAAAGTCAACTTGGTTGCATTTTCCCTTTTATGATTATTTTTTATGTGGGCGACTCGCCTTTTAATTATGCAGACTACTGGCGAAAGCTAGCTTCATTTTACCGAGCCCTAAATGAAAATAAACAGGACCAGAGGATGGCAATTTGCATTTGATCTCTAAATTAAATATCATGGGGTATATTCACAAGAACGTGTGATAACTACCGCAAGAGTAGCGTAAGGCAACTTTCAACATCGCAGTCTATCGCAGGAAAATAACCCTGTGTCAACGTGAATTCTTAACAAGGCAGAAGCATGCGATAGTCACCAGATAACGTGTCAAATGAAAATCAATACCACGCTACAAAAATGCAAAACGTGAACACAAAAAAACAGGCGAGGAGGCCAAATGCGGTATAAAAATCTGAGAAAACCAGCCACAGGCCTGCCTATCCCACGCACCTGGTGGGAAACAGCACTATAAAAGTAAAAAAAAGAAAAAGAAAGAGCAATTCAAATTGCTCTGCAACATGGATGCACCGGGACTGAGTGCAGAGGACAAGCCCAACCCCACAAGCCCCACAGAGGTACTGCCAAGAACCCCGTGTTCGGGGAAGGGCAAGGACAAGAGGAAGAGGAAGATGGGGGTTAGTTCGCAGGAAGACTGGAATATCATCACGGAGGTGATAGAACCCCATCAACAACTGTTCGGCACCTCCACTGCGGCACTGGCAACCCAAACGGAAATATGGCAGACCATCATCAACAACGTCAATGCAGTTGGAGTGTCGAGGAGGTCACTGGCATGAAGTGCACAGCCAAACCAAGGAGAAGCTTTCCGCCAACAGGAAGGCAGCAAGACTGACTGGAGGTGGGATTGCTGAGACGCAGGAGGAGATTGATGAGCTGGAGGAAATGGTGGCCACAGTCAGCAGTGTGGAGACGGTGGCAGGAATTGGGGGCTTGGACACAGCATGATACGACCGTACCCAACAGCAACAGGGGGGTGAGTAACGACCAGACACAATGGCACACATGCACAAATATGTGTAGCACACTGCACACCTAAAATGAATGTGGAACATGTCACTGGTTGCCTTGTCACACTGCAGCCCACATAGAAATGACAAGTAGGCCCCCGTCTGGAAAGGTGTGCTCAGCGCATGCCGTTTCACCAATCCGCAACACAGCCCAATAGGGGAGCGCCTCGATGGGGTCACTGCACATGAGGAATTGTGCAATCCCCCCTGCACAACTGCCAATACATATGCAGTATGTCAAGGCATCCAATGCACGGATGTCTTGGTTAAACTCCTGTTTGTGATCCAACAGGTGGCGCAGACACAAGTCATAGTCCAATTCATCTACAGTTGTGTTGGATAGGCAGACTTCGTGGCACACCCGAATGTGCATGTTTGGCAGTGGAACCAGGGCTGGACGCAGGTGAGGTAGGCAATGCAGAAGCTGAACCGGTAACTGATCCGCAGCACTGCCAGTGGCACTGTGCCCAGTAAATGAAGAATACGTGCATGGTAGTGTTTCACGTAATAGGTGTTGTGCATTTGTCCAATACGGCCTGCCATTGTCTTGGTGTGTCTCATGGAACAGGCACTCTTCTGAACTGCTGCAGTTGCGTAGAGGATATGCCACAGCTCTGGGCAGTGATTTGAATGTGTGTGCAACGTTGGGCTGAATGGGTTTCTGTTTCCATGTTTGTCAAGGGCATCCCTTGCGGGGGTCCCTCAGGCAGGGGCTTCTGTGTGTGGGGTGTGGGTGAGTCGGAAAGTTCATTTGCGCAATGCGTGGTGTGGGAGTCATCCACATATGCCATGGCTTCTCTCTCAGGGTGTTCCCGTCGCGTTCTGGTCGAAGGTCAGAGGTGCAGGTCTCCTTCCGCCTTCTGCTTTGGGACAATGGAGCTTTCATCCCTGTTTTTTGTCTGACTGCTACTTGCGTTTTTGGAATGTGATGGGGCTTTGGCGCTGAGATTGGGACACGGCCTTGGGCTCATGGGGTATGGATGGCGATTGACATAATTGTTGGCATGTGGAGCCAGATGCCCTGCAAGGCCTTGCGATGCTGGTGCATTCTCACTCTCTCCCTTGCTCTCTCCCTCTTTTTCCTTTATTGGGCACATGGCACACCTTTTTCTCCTGGATTTAGTCTTCCAGGCAGTGTCCTACGGATTGTCCAGTGAGGACCCGCTAGGACTCATCCGAATGGTTATTTTGGCTTTTGTATGTATGGTGTTTTGTGTTAGTGATTGCATTGCTCTATGACTGAATCTCCATTTTCTGATTTTCCTGCTTGTGCGATGTCAGGCAAAATATTTGTTTTGGTATTCGTGGTGCTGGTGTGCAGTTTCATGGTCCGGGGTTGTGGGTGGGCCCAGGGGGGGAGGGGTTGCGAGACTGGGTGTGGTGTCAGTGGTTGTTTTGGCCCTCTTGGGTGTCCGTGCTGCATGTTCAGTTGCTCCATAGCATCTGTCGCCCTTCAGGTGTGGCTGTGGGCTGGGCTCGAAGTTGTCGCGCAGGCTGTGGTTCAACTTTACACCAGGTCAGAGCAGGTGTTAATTTCCTGCTGCTAACGCGCCTTATTATGTGCTTTAGGTTCTTATCGTCGATCTGGTTGGTCGTTGTGATTGTTGAGGTGTGGTGTTGTTGCTGCTTTTTGCACAGGAACGCCTACTCATTAGCGATAGTTGCGGGGGTCCTCGGTGGCAATGTTTTTTGCGACTGCTATCGCGGAAAAAATGGTGCTGTGGGCAGTTTGCACAAGCTTGTGAATGGGGTGGTAAATGTATCATGACATAGGCTGCGATAAAGTGCTATTGATTCAGCGATAGCTCCTTGTGAATATGCCCCCAAGTCTTTGGTTTTGGCACTATGAGGCGAAACAAGGCATATGTTTTCTCTTCATATAACCTCCAAATGCACAAGCTAAATGTGTTGTTGTCTGACAAATGTTCAAGGAAACACAACACAAATGGCACTGAGCCGTAGACTCAGACTGTTGCAATTCAATCTGTCTATCATTGCCGCAGCCCAATAGTCAAACTCTACAATGAAATATATTTTTTAACATTGTAACTGTAATTTACCATAACTTCTAATCTCTATCCCCAAACTATACAACGTTGTTAACAAAAATCCATACACTGCTATACCAACCATAACACATGTTAATATATATTTAATTCAAGTAATGACATCTCCATTAACTTAGATTAAAAAGGAACCTCGATTATCAACGTTAATCCCGACCAAGTTAATTACAGATTTATATTTTTCTAAATGTAATTAACTTCAATTGCATTAATAACGTGCTCCCCATGCAGCTTATATATCAGCTTTGATCTTTTAATTTTAATGTAAGTAAATTAAATTAAGGAAATAAATTAATTTAAATTTAAAACATGGATCATGTAGTACTTGCCCTACCTATAGCACGTTTTAATTACTCAATACCTTTGATAGTATTTAAGTAAAATATATTAAATTAATTAAATTAAATTAAAATGTTATAGGGAAGCGAGAACCTAACTCTGACACAACAGTAATTTAATTATGACCATTTAAACCCCAACTATAATGTTGACATGAAAAATAATTAAATACATACAAATCAATTAAAAATAAATCTCTAACCCAAAAAATATGAACGTATTTTTTTAATTGGTAATCTATTTGTAAAATTGAGGTCAATATGCAATGGTCGAAGCAATGTAATGTCTCGGTATTGGCAGTTGAAGCAATGGAGTTATAATAATGGTAGAAGAGATTTATATTTTGCTTCAGAGACCTGATTCAACAGAGGGTTTTTCAAAAGTTTTATCTCTAAATTGAGTATTTGAAAAGCTCATCATTTTGGAAATTTTCAAAATTGACAATAAATGAAAGGTCAGTTTTGTGGTTTATGTACAGTCTTAAACTAAAACGGAGTTGAAACTTGGTTCTGCTCGGGTTTACTTCCTGATATACTTTATGAGGCTGAGATGTACATACATACAGCTGTTACTTCATTGAGATTCAAGTTTTACTTGCATACCTGCAATAAGTCTTTTGCTGTTAATAATCCCATACTACTATGTATATAGTTTTACTGTATTACATGACCTCCATATTTTAAACTGCACTGATGGTAAAATGTGTACAATATGAAGTTCTGCATGTTTGCAAAAACCATCTCAATTTTTTGACTGCCTGAATGGCAGTTGTATTAAAGACCTCATTGATATTCATTACATTTGTTAATGCTGCAAGCGTCTAACTATGATGAGGTGAAAAAAGAGTTTGTTTCCATGTCGTGCATCCAAGATTCTGAATAATATGGAAATGTGTACAAATACATCTAAGGCCTTATTATGAGCTTTGTGGAGGATAATTATCACACCCAATAAAATTCGATACCCGTGGGATTAGAATTTATCAGCTAAAGTAATTATCATCTATGACACGTTTAGCTCGAAAAAATAGGATATAAAATACACGTGTTCATGCTTTTTCTACCAATTTCAGCATGCCTTTATTTTTACCAGGAGTTTCCCCACTGTGTATAGCTGCAGGTTTGTCCTGCTGATAAGTACCTGGGGAAAATTACTCATGTCCAAAATTGATCTTTAGAAAAATACTATGCCCATCTCATACTTCTGACCTATGAGCTAACAATTTTGCACAGAGGGTGGAACTATTCAGCTCCCTTCTAATCCGAGCTTTACTGAGGTGGATGTTCTTTGTTTTAATGCACTGCATTCGTAGACATTTGATACAAGTATAGCTAACTGCCAAAGATGGTCATAATGTGCTTCAGTCTTTGGCGCAAGTAGCGGTTGGAACCCTGCTACTTGCGTTTTCGCAAGCAGCTCAAAACTCTGCTTTTCCCTAAATACGTTTTTTCTCCCCTCTTAGCCATTTTCTAGGTCTCACAGTGCGGGGATGCCTTCGGGTCACCAGGGGCTTTACAAATCTTTAAATAATAATAATAATAATACCTTCACTTTGGAAATTTTCTTCTCTTGCTCAGAAAATACCAAGTTTTTAGTATCATGAGGCAAACTTTTTTATCCCGTGTTTTAATCTATTTCTACTTTTTGTACAGTTGTTCTAACGTTGTACGTCACTTTGGGACAAGTGATTGATAAATTACCATATTCGATTGAGGAATAAATAATAAGAATGTGATAAAGTGTTTTTTTTGTGTGGTCACCATCATGCTGCTGTTTTTTATAACTCTCCTTACTGCTAGCAGTTATTTTCTGTTGTCCAGTCACAAGAGTGGATGCGCACACTCCTAAAACATGGTTCCATTTCTAACTCCTAATTGGTATATTTGGTATATTTAGCATCCCAGTAATACTACAGTACATGCTGCAGGAAACACAGCAAACACATGAAAATGGAAATGTCACTTGTGGACTGCAGCACATCGTGTGTCACTATGAGCAAGGAAACATGGCTTCAGGACTACCTGTGAGCTCTTTATTTGCAGCTTTTTAAACCTGCAAGCAAACCTGTAAAAATAACTATTTTTGACTGTAAAGAACCCTACTTTGAATGTTAAATAAGTCACCCCTAAGTAGGTCTTGTAGCCTACAAGGTAAGGCGCCTAGTGTTTAAAAGTGGTATATGGAAGAACTTAGGGCCTGATTACGATGGCAGACGAACATCAGTCTGTCCACCATCGTTTCTTATTTTGGACTTCCCGCCTACAAGGCCGTGGTCCCTCAGGGTAAATTACGATGCAACCACCACCTTTGTGGTCAAATTGCCCATGTTTTGTATTGTGGTGGGAGCTGGGCTCTGCAGCACCCGCCACAGTACAAAACAAACACCCCACAAACACCCCCCACACATATCCCTGCACTATGTGGCAGGCACCATGTGGTGCCTGCCACATGGTTTAGGGATATGTCGGGGGACCATAGGTGCCCCATGGGTCCCATGTCTGTGTGCCAGGGGGTTAACTGGGCCTGCTAGGGGCTCTCAATGTTCCTTTATACCAGCCTTTTCATGGTGGGTTCAACGAGTCTTGGAATCGCTGAAATGTGAATAAATTAAATCCCGCTTGTGAAAGCTGACAAGCTACAGTGTGTTCTGATTTGATTAACGGTACACCACTGGTAAATCCTGGGGGATAGAGTCCGTTGACATCCTCAGACCAGCTGAAACACATTTTTGAGATTAACATTGCTGAGGGGCGGAGCTGTTATTATGCACCTATCAGAGTGCGGTGTGGTGCATTTTACCTGCAGAAGGTTGGGACTTCCTTTTTATGTACTGCAGGCGCTGACGAAGGCCAAACCGGCCGAAATGCATTCGCCTTGTTACTGCATTAAAAGTTGCTGTCTTCTCACCCCCAGAGTGGCTTCTGCTTCTTTCTGCGAGAGGAGGCGCTTGTATCATACATTTCACGCGCATGCCAGAGGCGCGTTCAGAAGCTCGCTCGTCGCAAGTGGCCTGGAGAATCTAGTCCCTGCTACGGCATTGCTCGTTTCTTCACGTTTGTGGAAATCTCCAGACCCGCTGGCAGTCAGAGCAATTTGAATTGGCTTACTGAGACATTGCCTCTGCCAGGACGGGATGCACTGTCCTCCTGCCCACTTTGATTTGTAACTCTAACTTTCGGTGGACGAGACGGGGGACCCGAGGCAGGACAAGCAGTTACATTTGCGGGTTTCTATGCTTTGCAGTGCACCCTACCCCCGCTATTCTCTTATATTTCATCAAGAACGCCCATCAGCAAAACCTACCTGGGAGCCAGTGTGTTCTGATTTGATTAACGGTACACCACTGGTGCATCCTGGGGGATAGAGTCCGTTGACTTCCTCAGATCAGCTAAAACACATTTTTGAGATTGACATTGCTGAGGGGCGGAGCTGTTATAATGCACCTATCAGAGTGCGGTGTGGTGCATTTTACCTGCAGAACGTTGGGACTTCCTTTTTATTAACCGCAGGCGCTGACGAAGGCCAAACCGGCCGAAATGCATTCGCCTTGTTACTGCATTAAAAGTTGCTGTCTTCTCACCCCCACAGTGGCTTCTGCTTCTTTCTGCGACAGGAGGCGCTTGTATCATATATATATATATATATATATATATATAACCATTTGGCGCTGATGAAGGCTCATTCCATGCCGAAATGCATTCACCCTTACTATGGTTTTGTTTGGCATTAAAGATCCCTCCACAGACTCCCCTGTGTGGCCTCTACTTCTTGCTGACGGAGAAGATTGTGTTTATATATATATATATATATCAACGAAACGGCACCTCCTCACTCCAGAGAGACCGAAGGAACACAACAGGGGACCAGGAAGAAACCCTTTTATTCACGGACAGTTGGCATGACGCGTATCGACATCTTGTCTTTTTCAAATGCCTTTACACTGTGTGCTGTCACCGCTGCTTTTCAAACGATCAATTCTGCTTCCATTGGTGGAAGCCCAGCGAAGGTGATTGGTTACCAGAACGTCTTCCTGTAGCAGGCATCGGCATACCACAGTTCCCAGAGTGCACCATTTCAGCAATCAGGTAAGCATTTCTGTTTCCCTCTGTTAACTCATAGTGAGTGCTGGAATCGGAGAACAAGCGTGTATGGTGCAGTTTAAAGTATTTTCCCAGTGTCTGTGCGGAAACAAGGTCATCTTCCTGGGCCCAATCGACGTCCCACCGCATGACTCCAAGATGTTGTGGGATCGAGGACTGGCTACCTGAGCTTCGTCCATCCGTGTAGCCACAGACTGCTACCTGCAGCGAAACTCCACTGTTCCTGGATGCGGGGGCCGGAGCAAACCAATACCTTGGTTGAAAAGAAGACGCTTTGCAGCCTGTGCCCTTGTTGCTCCAGTCAAAAACGAGACGGGTCCCTCCTGCACGCCCAGGGCTGGTGCGCTGAATATCAACGAAACGGCACCTCCTCACTCCAGAGAGACCAAAGGGACACAACAGGGGACCAGGAAGAAAACCTTTTATTCACGGACAGATAGCATGATGCGTTTCGACATCTTGTCTTTTTCAAATGCCTTTACACTGTGTGCTGTCACCGCTGCTTTTCAAATGATCAATTCTGCTTCCATTGGTGGAAGCCCAGCGAAGGTGATTGGTTACCAGAACGTCTTCCTGTAGCACGCATCGGCATACCACAGTTCCCAGAGTGCACCATTTCAGCAATCAGGTAAGTGTTTCTGTTTCCCTCTGTTAACTCATAGTGAGTGCTGGAATCGGAGAACAAGCGTGTATGGTGCAGTTTAAAGTATTCTCCCAGTGTCTGTGCGGAAACAAGTTCATCTTCCTGGGCCCCATCGACGTCCCACAGCATGACTCCAAGATGTTGTGGGATCGAGGACTGGCTACCTGAGCTTCGTCCATTCGTGTATCACAGACTGCTACCTGCAGCGAAACTCCACTGTTCCTGGATGCGGGGCCGGAGCAAACCAATACCTTGGTTGAAAAGAAGACGCTTTGCAGCCTATGCCCTTGTTGCTCCAGTCAAAAACGAGACGGGTCCCTCCTGCACGCCCAGGGCTGGCGCGCTGAATATCAACGAAACTGCACCTCCTCACTCCAGAGAGACTGAAGGGACACAACAGGGGATTAGGAAGAAAACCTTTTATTCACGGACAGATGGCATGACGCGATTCGACATCTTGTCTTTTTCAAATGCCTTTACACTGTGTGCTGTCACCGCTGCTTTTCAAATGATCAATTATGCTTCCATTGGTGGAAGCCCAGCGAAGGTGATAGGTTACCAGAACGTCTTCCTGTAGCACGCATCGGCATACCACAGTTCCCAGAGTGCACCATTTCAGCAATCAGGTAAGCGTTTCTGTTTCCCTCTGTTAACTCATAGTGAGTGCTGGAATCGGAGAACAAGCGTGTATGGTGCAGTTTAAAGTATTCTCCCAGTGTCTGTGCGGAAACAAGTTCATCTTCCTGGGCCCCATCGACGTCCCACCGCATGACTCCAAGATGTTGTCGGATCAAGGACTGGCTACCTGAGCTTCGTCCATCCGTGTAGTCACAGACTGCTACCTGCAGCAAAACTCCACTGTTCCTGGATGCGGGGGCCGGAGCAAACCAATACCTTGGTTGAAAAGAAAACGCTTTGCAGCTTGTGCCCTTGTTGCTCCAGTCAAAAACGAGACGGGTCCCTCCTGCACGCCCAGGGCTGCCGCGCTGAATATCAACGAAACGGCACCTCCTCACTCCAGAGAGACCGAAGCGACACAGCAGGGGACCAGGAAGAAAACCTTTTATTCACAGACAGATGGCATGAAGCATTTCGACATCTTGTCTTTTTCAAATGCCTTTACACTGTGTGCTGTCACCGCTGCTTTTCAAATGATCAATTCTGCTTCCATTGGTGGAAGCCCAGCGAAGGTGATTGGTTACCAGAACTTCTTCCTGTAGCACGCATCGGCATACCACAGTTCCCAGAGTGCACCATTTCAGCAATCAGGTAAGCGTTTCTGTTTCCCTCTGTTAACTCATAGTGAGTGCTGGAATTGGAGAACAAGCGTATATGGTGCAGTTTAAAGTATTCTCCCAGTGTCTGTGCGGAAACAAGGTCATCTTCCTGGGCTCCATCGACGTCCCACCGCATGACTCCAAGATGTTGTGGGATCGAGGACTGGCTACCTGAGCTTTGTCCATCCGTGTAGCCACAGACTGCTACCTGCAGCGAAACTCCACTGTTTCTGGATGCGGGGGCCGGAGCAAACCAATACCTTGGTTGAAAAGAAGACGCTTTGCAGCCTGTGCCCTTGTTGCTCCAGTCAAAAACGAGACGGGTCCCTCCTGCACGCCCAGGGCTGGCGCGCTGAATATCAACGAAACGGCACCTTCTCACTCCAGAGAGACCAAAGGGACACAACAGGGGACCAGGAAGAAAACCTTTTATTCACGGACAGATGGCATGACGCGTTTCGACATTTTGTCTTTTTCAAATGCCTTTACACTGTGTGCTGTCACCGCTGCTTTTCAAATGATCAATTCTGCTTCCATTGGTGGAAGCCCAGCGAAGGTGATTGGTTACCAGAACGTCTTCCTATAGCACGCATCGGCATACCACAGTTCCCAGAGTGCACAATTTCAGCAATCAGGTAAGCGTTTCTGTTTCCCTCTGTTAACTCATAGTGAGTGCTGGAATCGGAGAACAAGCGTGTATGGTGCAGTTTAAAGTATTCTCCCAGTGTCTGTGCGGAAACAAGTTCATCTTCCTGGGCCCCATCGACGTCCCACCGCATGACTCCAAGATGTTGTGGGATCGAGGACTGGCTACCTGAGCTTCGTCCATCCGTGTAGTCACAGACTGCTACCTGCAGCGAAACTCCACTGTTCCTGGATGCGGGGGCCTGAGCAAACCAATACCTTGGTTCAAAAGAAGATGCTTTGCAGCCTGTGCCCTTGTTGCTCCAGTCAAAAACGAGACGGGTCCCTCCTGCACGCCCAGGGCTGGCGCGATGAATATCAACGAAACGGCACCTCCTCACTCCAGAGAGACCAAAGGGACACAACAGGGGACCAGGAAGAAAACCTTTTATTCACGGACAGATGGCATGACGCGTTTCGACATCTTGTCTTTTTCAAATGCCTTTACACTGTGTGCTGTCACCGCTGCTTTTCAAATGATCAATTCTGCTTCCATTGGTGGAAGCCCAGCGAAGGTGATTGATTACCAGAACGTCTTCCTGTAGCACGCATCGGCATACCACAGTTCCCAGAGTGCACCATTTCAGCAATCAGGTAAGCGTTTCTGTTTCCCTCTGTTAACTCATAGTGAGTGCTGGAATCGGAGAACAAGCGTGTATGGTGCAGTTTAAAGTATTCTCCCAGTGTCTGTGCGGAAACAAGTTCATCTTCCTGGGCCCCATCGACGTCCCACCGCATGACTCCAAGATGTTGTGGGATCGAGGACTGGCTACCTGAGCTTCGTCCATCTGTGTAGTCACAGACTGCTACCTGCAGCGAAACTCCACTGTTCCTGGATGCAGGGGCCGGAGCAAACCAATACCTTGGTTGAAAAGAAGACGCTTTGCAGCCTGTGCCCTTGTTGCTCCAGTCAAAAACGAGACGGTTCCCTCCTGCACGCCCAGGGCGGGCGCGCTGAATATCAACGAAACGGCACCTCCTCACTCCAGAGAGACCGAATGGACACAACAGGGGACCAGGAAGAAAACCTTTTATTCACGGACAGATGGCATGACGCGTTTCGACATCTTGTCTTTTTCAAATGCCTTTACACTGTGTGCTGTCACCGCTGCTTTTCAAATGATCAATTCTGCTTCCATTGGTGGAAGCCCAGCGAACGTGATAGGTTACCAGAACGTCTTCCTGTAGCACGCATCCGCATACCACAGTTCCCAGAGTGCACCATTTCAGCAATCAGGTAAGCGTTTCTGTTTCCCTCTGTTAACTCATAGTGAGTGCTGGAATCGGAGAACAAGCGTGTATGGTGAAGTTTAAAGTATTCTCCCAGTGTCTGTGTGGAAACAAGTTCATCTTCCTGGGCCCCATCGATGTCCCACCGCATGACTCCAAGATGTTGTGGGATCGAGGACTGGCTACCTGAGCTTCGTCCATCCGTGTAGTCACAGACTGCTACCTGCAGCGAAACTCCACTGTTCCTGGATGCGGGGGCCGGAGCAAACCAATACCTTGGTTGAAAAGAAGACGCTTTGCAGCTTGTGCCCTTGTTGCTCCAGTCAAAAACGAGACGGGTCCCTCCTGCAGGCCCAGGGCTGGCGCGCTGAATATCAACGAAACGGCACCTCCTCACTCCAGAGAGACCGAAGCGACACAACAGGGGACCAGGAAGAAAACCTTTTACTCACGGACAGATGGCATGACGCGTTTCGACATTTTGTCTTTTTCAAATGCCTTTACACTGTGTGCTGTTACCGCTGCTTTTCAAATGATCAATTCTGCTTCCATTGGTGGAAGCCCAGCAAAGGTGATTGGTTACCAGAACGTCTTCCTGTAGCACGCATCGGCATACCACAGTTCCCAGAGTGCACCATTTCAGCAATCAGGTAAACGTTTCTGTTTCCCTCTGTTAACTAATAGTGAGTGCTGGAATCAGAGAACAGGCGTGTATGGTGCAGTTTAAAGTATTCTCCCAGTGTCTGTACGGAAACAAGTTCATCTTCCTGGGCCCCATCGACGTCCCACCGCATGACTCCAAGATGTTGTGGGATCGAGGACTGGCTACCTGAGCTTCGTCCATCCGTGTAGTCACAGACTGCTACCTGTGTGCTGTCACCGCTGCTTTTCAAATGATCAATTCTGCTTCCATTGGTGGAAGCCCAGCAGCGGAAGTGACATGGGAATTGTAGTTCTAATTACAATTTGGACTACTGTCCAAATTGGGGGGGGGACAGAGAAAAAACTCTAAGATGCTGAGAATCACGACAAATACTAAACTTTAGGACGATGACCCCGACAGGTCTTAACCAAAGTGAAGAACTTTATGTACACCTTTGATGTTGATCTCTGCTTTTAATTTGTGGTCCTTTTTCATAGTGTAGACAGAGTGGACAATGGGAATCAGTAACATGATGAAATGGTTTGTGAAATACTATAAGGTTCAAGGACAATATGAGTGATTATGCTTTTATGAATATGTACTCTTACGGTCATCAAGAAAATGCTTATATAAGATGGTTATTAAAACCTAGCATGTCGATGATGTATAGCCCACTGGAGGGCAAATAATGTATAACAAGAAGACACCAGCTCACTGGAGGGCACAAATTATTTTCTTCTTCTGTATATAAAAAAGTGCGGGAATCGTAATATCGAGTTGATATAAATAAGGAATTAATCAGGCATAAGATATACATTGTATAAAATTGATCGACTGTATGACCTGAATCACAATAGAATACCAATACTTTTGCATCACTCGTGAAACAGTAGTCCAAATTGTAATTAGAACTACAATTCCCATGTCACTTCTGCTGCAAGGTACACAGGAAGTGACGTTTTGTCAAAGCAAAGTTTTGGCGGTACCCTATAGAAATAGGAGGGGCTCAGTAATATCTGTGTATTGACCGTGAGAAAGCTGTGTGTACACAGCGAAACGCATCGGTGCTTTGTGCTGGAAAACAGAGTGCC
Organism: Lissotriton vulgaris; assembly: GCF_964263255.1. Taxonomy (NCBI): domain Eukaryota; kingdom Metazoa; phylum Chordata; class Amphibia; order Caudata; family Salamandridae; genus Lissotriton; species Lissotriton vulgaris. Next base: position 1,502,131,495 of record NC_141685.1, on the reverse strand, counting down.
AAACGAAAATAAATCGAGGGAAACCAGAATGACTCTGTGAGTGCGTATTCAATTCTTCTTCTTGAGGAGAGATGTGTGCAATTAATTAAGGCTGGGCTCGGCCAAGGAATACTGCACCAGAGTAAGCAGTGCCAGGGGTTTGCCAAACTGGAGCCAAACTGGATAAATATATATACACAAAACTACCAGGCAGGTAGCAAAGAGGAAAAACCACGCGAGTCCCAATCTTCTTTCGGCAAGTTTTATTAGTAAGGAAAGTTCACCAAATCTGACGCGTTTCGGGCGTCCGCCCTTGGTCACAGATCGTCAGGTAAATGAAAGAACATCCCTTTTAAAGGGTACATTGCACGAATTCAATTGGTGATTTTTTCATTTGCAACACCATGTAATTAAAAAATAAAAACTGAGGACACACTACATCTGGCTGACATAGATAGTCTGTTTTCCAAACTACAATTTGATATATACATAGATCGAGTGAAGGGAGGTATTATTACAATATTTACACTTAGTTGTCCAAATTTATTTAGACATTTCATTTTAAGTTGCAATGTATCACATTATGTAAACTTCATATCAACAAATGCTGTCGGTGTCCATTTGAAGTGATACATGATATCCGCATAAATGCTCTTGTACAATAGATTGCAATATAAAAAAGACACAATATAACTACTGGTCATATGTCATCGAAAAGTGCAATGCGCGCAGATAAAGTGCAAATGCAATTGTGCAAATAACGCAAAGTATTCTGTGCAAACATGGCATATAAATAAATATAAATATAAATATTTATAAATAATTTCATGTTAAAATCATCTAGGATCATTAATTAATAGAACCTGATGATAGGCATATGACCATACAAAAATATCTTCACTATTTAATTTTTCGCAATCTGTTAAATTCCTTATACACATATATATATATATATATATATATATATATATATATATATATATATATATATATATATATATATATATATATATATATATTTTCCCAAACGGTTCCAATCGCTGTTACCGTAGCGCTCAATCCAGGTGCGGTCTCCTGCAGCCGAACCACGCTGCTACCAATTTCCACACAACCCCTCTAGCCAGAGGGACAAACGTGTCGCACTCCCGAGGTCGTTTTGCACTTTTTCTTTTTCTTTTCTTTACTTTTTTCTCAAATGTGGCAAAGGGCAAATTCCAGATCTAGGCGTTTTGGTATATACAGATACCTTGCTCATGATCAACTGACCGTTTGACCCCAACAACAACATATAGTCAGTTACTTGTGACATCACTTCCTGTTTGGTGTTACAAGCGCCTCAATGCATTTTCGGAAATGTCATTTTTACTCTCTTTTTTTTTTTACTTTTTCAATTAAAACTTTATTGCCCACCCTATTGTGTTATTTCCATTGCTATTAATTTCAACTCTAATGCTGAAGCGTTCGCATTGCTCCATATGTTCTGACAAAAAAAAATATATATACACATGTTCCAATCCCTCCAATGGGACTTCACTGCCAATTAACCCATTATTTTGATTCTTTTTCGGCAGGGAGCGCTACAATTTTGTCTTTCTTAACCTCTAGTGGGTAAAGAAACTTCGTATTTTACAGATATATGTTCTCCTTTGTAATTTCCATATCTGCATTAGAGTGAAACTAATTATTTTGGGCAATTTAACTTTATTTCACAGAGACACTTTTACGAATGAATATATAATTCATCCGATTGATTTAACCCATACGGGGTCAATGTTCTTAGGTTCAGAATGTGGCGGGATTCTTTCTGTCTTAAGAGTTTTTCTCTGTCTCCACCTCGTTCTTGTTTGGTGACAGTCTCAATTCCCAAAAATTTAAGCTGCTTCCAATCATTTTGAAGGTGTTGTTACAAGTGCTTGGCCACCGTGTTTGTTCTGTCCTGATGTACGGTGGCTCGAATGTGCTCCATCATTCGCTTTTTAAGTTCACATACAGTACTGCCCACATATCTTAACGGGCATGGGCATTCCACAACATATATCACATACTGTGTTTTGCAAGTGATTAGTTCTCGAACTTCCCATATTTCTTTGCTTGCCATCTCCACTTCCTTTGTGGGCTTTGCAATTTGGCACGCTTTGTTTGCATAACATTTCACGAATCCAGGCGTCTTTAACCATGTATCCTGTCTTTTTTGTTTTTTTGGAGTGGCTATGAATTAAGTGATCTTTTACATTTTTAGTCCTTCTGTACGTAATTGTTGGATGTTGTCCCATGATTCACTTTACAGTATCATCCAACTGTAGGATCTTCCAGTTTTGCTTCAATACTTTCATTGGAGTAATCCGTTATTAATCTCACAGGTTCTGATTCTTTTGGGGATTCCTTCCGGTTTTTTTGTCTGGCACTCCTCTCTTGTTTTTACATTTGTTTGATCACAACATTTCTTAATTACACCATTGTTGTATTTCCTCCGCTTGAACCTTTCTGAAGTTGCAGCACTATGTTTTAACCATTCATCTTCTTCGCTGTAAATTCGTCGGATTCTTCGGAATTCCCCATATGGGATGCTGGAGATTAAGGATTGTTGATGGAAGCTTGTTGCTTCTAGAGTGGCATTTGTGGCAGTGCATTTTTGATGCAAGGTGGTCTGAATTTAATTTTCCTTTATATAGATTTCAGTTTCTAGAAATACTATTCGTTCATTATTAATTTCATAGCTGAACTTTAAATTTGGAATGCTATTAATAATGATTTCAAAGTATTCCAGAAATTCATCTCTGCTGCCATCCCAGATGATAAGCAAATCATTGATTTACCTTATCCAACTGATGGCTTTATTCAAAGCTTGTTCATTACTGTTATTCCATGCCACTTCTTTCTCCCACCATCCCATCACTAAGCAGGCGTAACTGGGACTGAAGGAAAATCCCATGCCAGTCCCATTGTTTTGACGATACACTTCGTCCCCAAATACGAAGATATTTCTAGTCAAACATATTGAGATCATGTCGAGAAGCATTCGATTGTGGTCTCCAAATTGTATTTTTCTCTCTTGTAATAACAATTTGCATGCATTGAGTCCTATGTCATTCCCTATGTTGGTATAGAGGGACATGACATCTATTGTCACCAGTTGATATGATTCCTGACATTTCTCTTTGCTTCTTTTTTCTCAATTTTTTTGCCCCTTTTAGTTTCAGTTTTATGCCGCTTTTTTTCTTCTCTTTAGATTGATTCCGACCTCGCTTAAAGTTCCCAAAAACTTAATTAATTGCGTTTTTTGGAACTTTAACTGAGAGGCAGAAAAATGGAGATAAGAGAAGCGAAGAGAAATTAATTGCTTGCGCCTCATTGGACAGGGTACACAGAAATCACCACAAAATTTTACTTCTGAGACCCTCATTCATTTAATTAAGACCCCGTTTCTCTGTTCGGACCTACTGTACCACGGTGTAGTCCAGCAACTGCAGTCAACCAAGCCTAATAATCATATGCAACTGAATCACAGAGTCTGATGCACCTCAACGGAGGGAGCTCTGTGAAAAGCAACCACCAGGTAATATCGGACATCGTCCATTGTGGGATCAAGACACCATTCCACTGTTGGGACGTAGAGGTGGTTGCACTAGTGAAAGGGAGTACCTTTATCCCCACTCTCAGACACAGTTTTAGCATCGCCCACTTTGGTCTCAAAAATACCGTTCCACTCTCGGTACCTGTCTGATTACTGTGCACTCCCTGCTCCTGGGCCTCAGGCTGGGCGTCGTATGCCTGTGTCGTGGTAGCCAGCATTAATCTCAAGAGCCTTCCTAGCTCACAGACCTCAGCCCTGGACCTTCCGCCAGCACGTGGTGGGCCTTCTTTCACATAGGGCAGTTTCTAAAGGTGAACTGTGGAGCATATATGCATTGCAGCAGCCATTATGCTTTCTAGATAGCAGCACGCTGAAAGCATCATTCACGCAGCCACCTTTGCTCACGGTGTCAGCCTTGTGGCGATGTAAGCTGCGCAGACCTGGCAGACATGTTCGCCAATCTGGAAGAGAACCACACCCAGAGAAACATGCCTCTTCTCTAAACCTCTATGCTAGCCTTGCGTGCGCCGAGCCAGCCCACTACCCTAAACATTTAGCATGGGGAGGAGGCACATACGCGCTACCTTTCTGTAATCTTCCCTACTGACTGTACTATCATGTAAGCCTTCAATATCCACTTCACTTAATAGATCATCAGTGTATGTTGACATGTACATCTATGTCCTCTGCATACTCAACTGTGTCCGGCACATCCCCTCAAGACTTTACATTATATACTTTTATAATCGATAATTATTTACCACCTTCGCACATACTTAGCTCCCTTCTCTCCCCGCATTCTGCATTGTGAGGCAGTGGTGCCATGCCACGTTTAGTTTGTGTACATGGCTAGCCAGGTTTCCCACAGTATGAAGTGTTGTTGTGTATGCTAGGTGCACATGTTGTTTTCAATGTTGTATGTGATTATATAAGGTAGCGCGTTTATTCACAAGCAGTGGTTTCTCCCATTTACATATTGCTGCCTTAAAGAGCATACATAACTTTTTCTCACAGGTGAAAATTGCGACCACAATGACAGTCATTCATTACTATCCAAGAATGTCCAACTACACAGAGCTTCTAAGCTTACAGCCCCCAACCTATAGTCCTTTCTTAAAAGCACGCCAACTCCCACAATCCGACTAACATTCACACAGCTTTCTAACAGCAGTTATCTGCTTCTCAATAACAAGAACTCCTACGGAATGTGAGCTGGCACACCGCATATCCTTACTGTTTCAAATGGAGTAACTTTCTGTGGAAATGTCTATTCCCACCCAGACAGCGTAACTCCCAAACTTCAACTTGGCCTTCAATTCTTAGTTTGAAAACAAATTTCAAGAAACAAACCAAACTTAAAGCGCTTTTGTTCAGAACAGTAGTCTCCCTCACTTCTGCAAAAGAAATTTATCGACTACAGATACCACAAACTTCAAGTAAAATACACTCCCTTTTAAATAGGAACCACCATTACACGTTGTGAATTGTTACACAATTTACAACACATGTAACACTTAAGGTCTGGCACACTTTTTTGACACGCTCTCCTACAGCCTTCTAACACACTTTCAAACTGTCCTTCCTTTATTAGCAGACTACATTCATTCGATCATCTCTGGAATAACAGGAATAGTGCCCACACTTCTCGCTCTCTTTGCGGCCTTCTTAATACTAATTATACTTCTAGAGATGGCTACACTCTCTGTGGTAACAACTATGTCTGACAGAATACGCCTCTACCCCAAGCTACATTAATACTGTAAAAAAAAGCAGAAAAACCTTTCGGCTACCTGCCTCTATCTATTATCGGAGCTAGCTACAACATAACATTTATCTACACTTATGCAATATGCGTACAACCATCGATTAATTGCAAAGCGTGCCCATGTGACTGGCGAATGGATGTATGCCTTGCCAACATTTCAACAATCGCTTCCGATATCCAGCAGGTAATGCATTATCTTGAAAACCATGAACGGGATTGTTCTGGCAGTGGAGCAATGTCAAACGCAATGCAAAATGGAATCGCAGCGGAATGGGATTTCTGCGCAGATCTCCTGCGACGTGCGACCTTTCACAACATCGCAGATTGCCTGCCAATTCAAATTTCCGCTCCAACATTTGGGGAACATTACTGTCTCTTCGAAGATATGAATTGAATTGCTTCGCTTTTCTCAGACAATGGCAACAATTGCCTATTAGAACATTACGCACCTCAAGCCACTTAAGAACTTCTGGAATGGAATCTCCAAGACTTGTAAGAAACTCATGTTATTCTTGAATGCATTTTTTTCCATCTTTTTTTACTTTTTCCTTTACATTTTTTATAATACACTATAATCCTACTACTTTCATATAACAACTTTCTAAATATACTCAGACATTTGAACTCTATCTTCATTATTGCCCCTTACGTCTCCACTTTAAACAGGGATCGGTGATGTATGGCTTATGCAAATACGCTATTTACTTCCTAAATTACCCTAAATCGAACACCCATTTTGAAACCACGTCTATTCTTTGTGCACATGCCTCTCTGCCTACCTCTTATTCAAAATGCCCTTTCACAGAAATGTACTCAAAGTCAACTTCTGCTCAGAACCTCACAATGAAAATAAAAAAAGACGACTTTGTTTAGCAACTGGTTGTCTACAGAGTAGTAATCGTAAACTACCTTTATTTTCATTATACAATTTATTCATCCATGTCTAATAGCTATTGTGTAGGTCACATAGAACTCTAACATATATTGTGCAATTCACTGATGCAGGAGCTTCGATTTAACTACAGCAGAAGCGTTTGGAGTTTGTCTCAGCTCTCTACACAAGATTGTTTTTGTGAAACAGCTGAAGACAATAATGTATAGTTTCACTACAAAGGTACCGAATGTGCATCTCTGAAGCGCAATGTTTGTATTCATCCTCAAAGTTTCAATGTGGGTAGAACTAGTACCAATTCTGACACACACCACATTGAATCTATTGCACAACAGATTGCTGACTAATCTACTGTTGTTAATTTTCTGTTAGAAAAAAGCACTGCCAAGGTACCTAAAAAGTTTGTTGATTACTTTTTGGAATTTCTTTTGTATTTCTTTTTTTCTTAACGAATACATGTGGTAATCGTATCCTACCTTTATTTTCCTTATAGAATGTAGTCATACAAGTGTGATAGCTATTGTTTATGTCACATGCAACTGTAACATGTAATATACAATTCACTGATGCAGCAGCTTATGTTTGAATACAATAGAAGTGCTTCAACTTTGCATCACCTGGACGCCCTAGCTCTTGCATCAGTGGGTCCCATTATGGCACTTAAATAAAGACACTTTCTATATAATTTCCAAACTCAATGCCTTTATTAGACACACCTAATTTCACAATTTTTCTTCTGTGGCATTGCAACATTCTACATTACATTCTTCACGATTATTTCTTTATTCCTGCTTCCTATAACACTTCATTCGAGTCTACATACCGGTAGGGGTGACTAATTGGCTTCCCACTCCCTGTATAGCATAAACGCACACTTACACTCCTTACACAGGTATGCTACAGCTGCCAGTATCCTACAGCACCCACAGCACATCATTTTACAACAATAAACTCACGACTTACACTCACAGTTTCATCCCCCACTCTTGAGACCAGTACCAGTGAGTACTTTGCTTTGCACTCCCGCTATACCCTAAACGCATACTAAGACCACTGCAGACATATGCTACAACAGCCAGTATGCTACACCGCCCAGACCACATCAGTTTACAGCACTCAGCTCACAGTTTAGGCGCACAGTTTCATCCCTGAGTTTAACAGTACATCACCTCTGCACCATCTCACTCTAGACAAAACAGCACTTTCACACCGGTAACGGTAAATACTTCGGTTTGGCCAGTATGCTACAGACCTCTCAGCTCATAGTTTAGGCATACACTTTCATCCCCAAGTGTACCGGCACCTCACCTCACCACCATCTCACAGTAGGCAGAACAGCACTTTCACACCGGTAGGAGTAACTACTTCATTTCGGCCAGTATGCTACAGCGCCCACAGCACATAAGTTTACAGCACTCAGCTCACAGTTTAAGCACATCCCCAACTTTACCGACACCTCACCTGAAAACCATCTCACTCTAGGCAAAACAGCACTTTCACACCAGTAAGAGTAAATACTTTGCTTCTGCCAGTATGCTACAAAGCACTCAGCTCACAGTTTAGGCACACACTTTCATCGCTGAGTTCACCAGCCCCTCACCTCGGCACCATCTCATAGTGGGAAAAATAGCACTTTCACACAGGTAGGGGTAAATACTTTGCTTCGACCAGTATGCTACAGCCCCCAGAGCACATCGGTTTACAGCACTCAGCTCACGGTTTACACGCAAGCTTTCATACCGGAGTGTACCGGCACCTCACCTCAGCACCATCTCACAGAGGGCAAAACAGCACTTTCACACTGGTAGGGGTAAATACTTTGCTTCACACTCCCTCTACAGCACACCCTAACCACACTATAGATCTCACAGTGCTCCTACCCTCCTCTTTCCCATTTTGTTGTGCCTTTTTTCCCCTTACTCGCTTCAACGACATCACAAAATGGCAGGCAACACTTCCTAGTTGCAACCGCATGCACCGCTCGCAGCCAATCAGCAGCAAGCTCATGCTCGTAAAGCCTTAGCCAATCAGATGGCCGAATTCCCAAATATCGATATCTGTAGATATTTCTCAAAAACTACTGAACGGATTTCCAACAAATAAACAAAAGAATGCTTTCTAGACGAGGACCCTTCTCCATGCCGAATTGGGGGTAATTCTGTTTACCTGTTCAACCTGTGGCCTTGTCCAAAGTTTCCTATAGAAATTAACATTGAAAAAACATGCTTTTGGGACCCCCCTTTTTTCTCTGTGCCCCCTCGACGAATCACCCCCAAACTTTCAAGATAGGAGCATAGGAGCTGATCTCAACAAACAATTAGTTGTGAATATTTCGCGAAGATTCGTCAATCAGCACCAAAGTTATTGGGAATAGAATGTTGCCATTTTCCCATGGTAACTAGGTCCTAACTAAAAATACCTAGGTAATAAACATATATATATTCACTGAAAAAACCATAGGTTTCACACCAGTTATAGTTAGGAATTAGCATTTAAAAAACCTATTAAATTCACAGAAAAAAACATAGGTTTCACACCAGTTATAGTTAGCTGGAAATTTTACTGACATAAAACCATTGAAATTCCCACGTTTTAGTTAGTTAGACTCACTATAATTTGCGCATGTAATGCACTGCTGATGACATCACATATCACATCACTCATGACATGGTCAGTGACATCACTCATGACATCACTGATGACACCATCCTTGTGACAGAGTGACTGACCTCCTTTCACTGTAAAGTAACCCTTGAAACACATATTCAAAAATAGAAACTAACATTTACAAAAAAGTGGAGATACCTATACCAGTTACAACAACCAATTCAGTAATTCCACCATCTATATACACATCCACTCATTCACCAACAGTTCTATATAGTCATTCATACATATACTCACTTATCATATGTAGTGAGACACCTTTACATCCGTTAACACACCGACAGTCTTCCAAAACTTGCTCACACACATACTCACACATGCAAATAAACTATTGAACATCCATTTTTTTGCATATACAGCTATACACACACTACCACCTTACTTCTAAGGAAACTTACACATACTTACTCTCTTAAACAATCACTTATAGAAACACATACTTATAAAAACAAGAACTCTTTCAATCTCTCACTCTCACATATACTCACTTATATACATCAATGCTGACATATACTAGATTAAAACATATGTAATTACTGATAAAGACACTAGTGAGACATTCATTTACTTACTAACACATACATATACACACTCATTCACCCATACAGTCCGACACATATGCTGTCTTCAAAACACATACAAACAGTGAATCAGTCATTGATGCATCTATGTGCTAAGTAACACCCCCACCAAATCAAACAATTATAAAGATACTAAAAAAACATCTAATAACCCATATAAACACACATGTAGCTACTCACCAACCCATGCAGCCACTTATACACAAAGTGAAACACTGATACATATATTTAAATATTTAAACATTACTCGCTAATATATGTATTTACTAAGATACACTTAATAAGCTAGTTAACCAATCATTGTTTTTAAAAAAACATCCATTTAGACACTTACTTAAACATTTATTCTTCCATTGACCTTTACATATACATATATAAAACATGTATATTTTTCAGAAAGACACACATTCACTGGATGGTGTCATCAGTGATGTCATGAGTGATGTCACTGACCATGTCATGAGTGAGGTAATATGTGATGTCATCAGCAGTGCATTACACGCGCAAGTTATAGTGAGTTCAACTAACTATAACGTGGGAATTTCAATGGTTTTATGTCAGTAAAATTTCCAGCTAACTATAACTGGTGTGAAACCTATGTTTTTTTCTGTGAATTTAATAGGTTTTTTAAATGCTAATTACTAACTATAACTGGTGTGAAACCTATGGTTTTTTCAGTGAATTTCAAAGGTTTTTTAAATGCTAATTCCTAACTATAAGTCTCAGTTTATATGTAAGACTGTTAGCGCTCTAGTTGTTCTTTAGAACACTTTGGGACATTCTGTCATTGGGCTATATTTGGGCTACATCTGGCTGATATTTGGGCTACATTTGGTTTTTTTTTGTCTCTGGAGGCCATCTTTGGGCTACATTGGGTTACATTTGTAAAAACCACTTGTGCCTATATCTTGAGACATAGCAAAGGCAGATCAAGCTACCAGTCCCTACAATTTTGCACAAATTTTTTTTTCCATTTTTTTTTGCCTTGGAGCGCTCCCGGTGCGCGTCCCGGTGAGCGCCCCGGAAAGCGAAATTCTATGAAGCGCCCCGGGGCGCGCACCAGAGAGCTTCCCGTTAGCGCCAATCTCAGGATCGTGACGTATCGCATAGCCGCGTCCGCGTGATACACACGGCGTAAGCGCCCCCAGAAGCACTTGAGCGAATACGATCGCACAACGCGCTTACGCAATGCGCCCACTTTTCATTGGTTAATAACAGTTTTTTTCACAAGTAGGGAAACACCCCACCCATTTCCCTCACAACCTGTTTGCTTTTGCTGAGACAACACCTCTTGTCTGTTCCTTCCAAAAAAACAAATTTAACCATGTTTGGTTCCCAGAACCCTTCCCAGGACCAGTCCTCAGACTCTTCAGATGGATTCCTGCCTGAGGTCCCCCCACAGAAAAAAGTGAAGGACCACTTCATTTGGAAGTTTTTCTCTTTTCCGGAGGGGGAGAAAAAATGCAATGCAGCAAAAGTCATGTGTAAAATTTGTGACACTGTTCTCTCACGTGGAAATCCCACCCGGAAATATAGTTTTGGCAATGCAACATTACTCAGGCATGTTGAGAGGAAGCTCCCGATTAATTTTGCACTGGAGAGCACCAGGGCCCTGGTTCGCAATCCACCACCCGATTGCCCCTCCACTTCCACCGGAACATCAATATCATCGGTGAGAGGAAGACCAGCAGCGATGACCCAAAATATTCAGCCTGTTTTTGCTGATATTACATTTCGTTGTAAGCAGTGTGACCAACTGCTATGTTATGGAGAGCAGAGCGTTGACCTAATTGTTCGAAAGAGGGAGGAACACCGCTGCGCCCCTCAGCCCTAATTTTTCCCCTTTTTTTTTTGCTCCTGTTGAGCAGTTTTGCATTCCCTAGTTTTTTTTTTGTGAAAAAAATACCCAAACATTTTTAAAACGTTCGGAAAAAGTAAAAAAAATGTAAAAACTAAAATAGAAGCAAAAAACAGTTCTCTTTAGAACTACCTCCAATTTATAAAAAAATGCTAAATTTTTTGAAAACTCTGTCATTCTCTTTTTTCCATGGTATGCTCCCCGGTCCGCTCACCGGTGTGCGTACCGGGCGCTCCTCCCGCGCAAATCGAAAAAAAAATGTATTGCCCCGGAAAGCCCTTTTATGGCCCCCACATCAAACCTAGGCAGCCAGGGGGGGTCTACCCTGCCCCCTTATGGTCGATTCCCCCCTTTATTTTTGCCACCTCTTGTGTCTCGATTTTACCGAGAGACAAAATGGCGGCCGCTCCGGACTGTTTAGAATGTTTACAGACACCCGAGAGCCAATCAGATTTCCGCGCGCAAGTCGCGTGTCGCGCCCGGTACGCGCCCCGGTGCCATCGTACTGCACCACTGTTTTGCTGATTACGCAGAGCTCCAGACCGAGAGGGCGTGCCCCTTGCCGGTATCAGTAGAAAACCAGCTACAAACTCCACCAAAGCTGACCTCATTAAAAAATCAGCGGGACACATGCTCGGGGCACGAACAAAGGATTTATTTGGTTCATCACAAACGCCATCCTGTAGTCCATGAAACGCTATGGCAGATGCGTTTCTAGCCGAACGGCCGTCATCATTGGCGGTCCCACAGGCTATGATATTTCGTGGGCCCCAGAGACCACTCTCTTAATAGCAGTCTCTCGACTCCACCTCCCACAGGCAGGTTTGTTAATTGCGCTGTGCCTCCCAGGAGCACTGCATGATGGAAGTTGCAGTCCACGAGTTCCCGCATACAAATGTATGGGACACAGGCCCAAATTAATGTCCCCAATTTCTTGGCGGTTTACTAGATACACCCAATGTGGAGAACACCTCTGGTTTGGGAGGGTGCCGCGTTGTACTCCTCGTACTGCAAAACTGTTTTGTTGATTACGCGGAGCTCCAGACTGAGAGGGCGTGCACCTTGCCCGTATCAGCAGAAAACCAGCTACAAACTCCACCAAAGCTGACCTCATTAAAAAATCAACGGGACACATGCTCCAGGCACAAACAAAGGATTTACTTGGTTCATCACAAACACACTCCTGTAGTCCGTGAAACGCTATGGCAGACGCGTTTCTGGCTGAACTGGCCGCCATCAGTGCCGGTCCCACAGGCTATGATATTTCGTGGGCTATAGAGACCACTCCTTAATAGCAGTCTCTCGACTCCTCCTCCCACAGGCAGGTGTGTTAATTGCACTGCACCTCCCAGGAGCACTGCATGATAGAAGTTGCAGTCCATATATATATATTACCTATTGGCGGTCGACCAGTAGGTAGTTATAGTTAGGACCTAGTTTCCATAGGAATTCCACAATATTCTATTTGGAATAACTTTGGCGCCGGTGGACAAATCTTTGTGAATTTCCCCAAGAGAATGGCCTGCTTGGTTGCGCTCCTTCCCTGAAAGTTTGGGGGTGAATAGTCAAGCTGGGGCCAAGAAAAAAGGGGGGTCTCAAAAAGTGTTTTCCCAATGCAATTTTCCATAGGGACCTTTTGCCAGGGCTACAGCCCGAACGGCTGAACGGAATTACACGAAATTTGGCAGAGAGGTACAGTTCGGTTTGCAGATTGTGCTTTTTGTTAAATGGTGTAAATCCGTTCAGTAGTTTCTGAGAAAATTGCAAGTGAAATCATAGCGATATCTAGAGACGGAGTTCAGCACATGTACGGAAATCCGTTCAATTACGACCGCGAGCTGCATGCTGATTGGCAGTCAACTGTCTGTCAACACTCGAAACCAGGAAGTGCTGGCGGCCATCTTGTGCCTCGGTAGAACTGAGTCACAAGAAAACAGTAAAACAAAGTTGAGAAGTAAGGGAAGGGGCAGGCTGGAAACATTCTGACCCTCTAGGCTTGCTCAGGGGGTCGTACATGGATGTTTAGGCTCTATTTTTATTGCGGCGTACACGTACGGAAATCTGTCCAATTACGAGCACGAGTTGCATGCTGATTGGCTGTCAACTGTCTGTCCGCACTCCAAACCAGGAGGTGTTGGTAGCCATCTTGCTCGTCGCCAGAACCGAGTCACAAGAAAACAGTTAACCAAAGTTGAGAAATAAGGAAAGGGAGCAGGGTATAAACATTCTGACCTTATAGGCTTGCTCAGGGGGTTGTATATGGATGTTTAGGGTATATATATATATATATATATATATATATATATATATATATATATATATATATATACATTTTTTTAAAGAAAAATCGTGGCGTACGCATACGGAAATCCGTACAATTATGAGCACGAGCTGCATGCTGATTGGTTGTCAACTGTCTGTCAGCACTCCAAACCAGGAAGTGTTGGCAGCCATTGTTTATTTTGAAGTATGCGGGGGGTCACAGGTCTCCTACATTCTTCGGGGACTGCCACCTTCCTGCGGCAGTGATATTTGAAATAGGGGGGTCTTTTAATGTTGGGAGGGGGTCGCGCAGCCTCTTTATTGGAACCCTTGATGGTCTGGGGACCATCATTTCCCAGGGCCGGCTATTGCAGTGTCTCAGGGTGCCCATCCCCGGGACACCGCTGCTTGCTATGGAAGGGCGAGAGCTCCGCAGCTCCCACTTTAGCACAGCAAACCGGTTTACTATTTGAAAGAGAGAGCAAGTTAATCTGCTGTGCCTTTCAAGTAGGAAAGCAGATTGCTTTTCATTAGAGGAATCAGCACGTAAGCTCTTCTCTCTGAGAAAGCAATGCCGGCTCTCGAAGGATGCGGGCAGATGGCTGGGACCATGGGGGCATTGGCGTTCTCTTCACGGTCCCCAATGTTATTTTTTGGGTCCCGGGGGATGGGGTCCCTTTGCAGCTCCTTAACCACTTCGATGCTCATGACGAGCTCAGCTCGTCATGAGGCAGGGTTGAGCTGTGCTCATGACGAGCTCAGCTCGTCATGAACAATGGAATAAATCGGGACCCAGCACAGGAGGGGAATACCATCAGCAGCTATGGTGTTAAACATTTGTTTATATAACCTTTGTAAAATCTTTTTTTGTGTTGGGGAACAGAGTATTACTCCAGTGACTTTGTCATCCATGTATCTTTTTTACTTTTTCTTTATTTGAATTCCGCTTTATTTACAGTATGGGTCTACCTTTCTTCACAATGGGTTCCACAGCGTAGCGTCCGTTGCAGTGTTCTTAGCCTTTTTGTTCTTTTGGTGACTTACCAGTTTGTGTTCAAGATTCGGTGACCTATTTGTGTTGCTTTCCTTTGTGTATCTTTTATGCAGCCTTTTTTGTGTATGTTCTTTTGTATATAACTTTATTTATTCAGTGCTTCATCCAGTGTTCTAAATATAGGAGTACATCTGTAGACATGTAGTTTACTCCTTTCCTTTGCCTCCCTCAACCCTAATTGAGAACATAATGGGGTGAGTAAAACTAAGGCAGTGCTGTCGTCATTGTTTTAAGTTTGCAAAACAGTAGGTAGTATAAATAAATAAATAAATAAAGCACTTGACACAATGCAGAGTGACACTGTATTTATTGTATTTAATTTTAGAATATTTTGAAAATAATATACACTCATGTACAAAATATTGTTGTTTAATTGTAATATATTTCATATGAATCACCACATATGCTGATATTACAGTGTAGATAAAATGAAGTGTTTATGTTTTTGTACAAGGACCTACAACATAAGAAATTCAGTATGGAAAATCAACAAAATTTGAAAGACGGTTTCGACATTAGTAACAGTGTCATTTAGGAGCTAAACATCATTTTTATAAGTAGGGAGAATGAAGAGGAAGATATAAATGTTGTAGATATCAGATGTGATTTTCTAAACGAAACTTTTTATGCTGATTTTGTGGAAGCATTGGATGACATGGAGTATGATCATATGAATTTGTGTAATCAAGAAATTGAAGTAAATCATTTCAAGCATAGTCAGCGGAGCTTAGCGTAAGGAAGTATGTAGGAGTTTCTAAGTACCTTAGCATACATTTTACTTCTCCATGACGACGGTACCAATACTCATTACTACAACGCTGACATGCCATGAGATAAATGAGGTGAGATTCCAAAATATTATCTTTTCGCTGTACTTTATGCATACATTTGTTTGCTGAAACATTTTGCAGATGTACACCTGTTTTCAATATATTGTTTTCTGCATAAGAAGTCCAGACAAATCACTCTCAAACAAAAGATGGAACAAATATGGAATACATTGTTGAAATCTTGGATTTTCTGCATATAATATTGATGTCCGGTATTCAGATGCAGGAATCTGCACAGGTCGGTTATCATATCGTCCTTTTTTTCGTGTGGGATAGAACTGAGGGAAAGAACGATCTTCCA
Source organism: Lissotriton vulgaris (assembly GCF_964263255.1). Taxonomy (NCBI): domain Eukaryota; kingdom Metazoa; phylum Chordata; class Amphibia; order Caudata; family Salamandridae; genus Lissotriton; species Lissotriton vulgaris. The sequence goes on along the minus strand of NC_141685.1, from coordinate 1,502,115,732 downwards.
AGCTTTTTTCGCATACAGTAATGGGACTTCCCTTTGCTTCTTTCATTTGTAATAACTCTATAGTATTCCCCATCACTTCTTTAGAATGGAGTGGATGAATACTGAAATGTTCGTAGATTTCTTCAGTTATGGAAACATCCAGTTTTTCAATTTGTCCAGATGGCAAGTCAGTATCTTCTTCAGTTATTTATTCTTTTTCCACATACACATTTTTGTAATATTATTTTTTATAGCAGATAGAAGAGAACGTTGCTTTTTTCACTTTCCTAATATCTACTAATTCTTGCCATATTTTCTTACTCTTAGTAGGAACGCCATTGACAAGAATAACTAAATGTTCATCCTGTACATTTTCTACACCAATTGTCTGTGTTTTAAGTAAATCAAGATTGTATTGAATGTTTTCTGTAGTGCTAACACTCTTGGTATCTAGTTGTGAACTGTACTGAGCGGAGAATTAATTGAAGGCACTTCTAAGCACACATAGTGAAGAGAAATTTACATTGAAAGCAGAATTAAAGTTGTGAACCCCAGTGTCTGTAATGTAGATCGAAGGTACTAATTGAAACAAATATTGATGAATGCTATTTTGTACAATTAACAGAATCTGAGGACAGAGTACAATTGTCTCTACGTTAAGGAAAGCAAGGGTAGATCCAATGGTGTCCTTAATGTAGAAGGAAAGCTGAATTGAAGTTGTGAATCCGGCTGTCCGCAGTGTACATTTAATGGTGGACTGTATCATCTGTAATCATGATTGAAATGAAAGATAGAACATGTATGGAATGCATTGTCAAAATATGTATTTTTCAGGGACATAATAGTTCAAATTGTGACCTGTGTTGTCTGTAGTGTAGACTGTCATTCAGTGATCTTTTGGACTTGCCAGACAAATTTGTTATTGCACTAAACCTATAACTGATATAAAAGAAGTTCATGAAATTCAAGAATAATTGATAACCCTAGCCAAGTATGGTAGCAAGTGTGCAAATTTTTAACTGCGTTTGGGTGGGGTAGTAGCTACATCAAAAGGCTTGATAAAGGGCCTTGAGTGAGCGGAGAATTGATTGAAAGCACTTCTCAGGACACGTAGTGAAGATACATTTACATTGAAAGCTGAATTGAAGTTGTGAACCCCGCTGTCTGTAATGTAGATCGAAGGTACAATTGATACAAATATTGATGAATGCTATTTTGCACAGTTAACAGAATCTGAGAAGAAAGGCTGCAAATGTGGAAACTTCTACAACAAAAAGGCTTAATAAACGGCCTTGACAGAATATGAAATTGAACAATAATTGATAATCCCAGTCAAGAATGGCAGTAAGTGTTCACTTTTAGTACAATAAATACATAAATAGATAGTGCTCAAAGCTTTATTATTTTTCAAAAATAAATGTATTCTATTAATATCTCATAATTTAACAGACATTCCCATACAACTTCATCAGATATGATGATGATGATGTGTTGATTGAGTGGTAGATGAATAATGTAAAAAATATGAAAGTGTCCAAATTACCTACTGCCATTCACAGGTAGTAGTTAGCAAGAAGGCTCAATAAAGGGCCTGTACTTTGAATTACAATAACAAACAGAAGATTTGATAACCAAAGACTATACTGGCTCTATTTTAATATTGTTAGACTTTTAAGCTTTTGTTTATGCATGAACGGTAGGAAGTGCGCAAATTACCCACTGCGATTCACGAGTAGTAGTTACCAAGAAGGCTCAATAAAGGGCCTGTAGTTTGAATTTGAATAACAAACAGAATATTTGATAACCATAGACTATACTGGCTCTTTTTTTAATATTGTTAGACTTTTAAGCTTTTGTTTATACATGAACGGCAGGAAGTGCGAAAAATACCCACTGCAATTCACGAGTAATAGTTACCAAGAAGGCTCAATAAAGAGCCTGCACTTTGAATTTGTATTATAAGAAGGGAAATTTAACCCGTTATTTTAATGCTGCGGTGGAAGACAATTTACCACTGACATGGGGCCAATCAATCATTATACCCCTCTACAAAAAAGGATCTAGGTCGGAGGCCCAGAATTATCGTCCAATCTCACTTTTGCACTCGACAGTTAAAATCCTTAGTCGAGCCCTATTAGTGAGATTGGAAGTCTGGGCTGAGGAGAAAAACATCTTGTCCCCGGTGCAGTATGGGTTCCGTAGGGGAATAGGTACAATGGAGCAGTGCGTGAACCTGGAACTCATAGTCGGCAAGTATACTAAAGCTAAATCTGGTAATCTCTACCTATGCTTTGCCGACTTGAGTTCCGCATTCAATCTGGTGGAACACGCACTGTTCTGGCCCACATTATTGGCAATGGGTGCCCCCACTGAAATGATCCATCTGCTTGCCCATTTGTATAATAATCTATCAAGCAAAGTTAGGTTTGGAACAGACGGCGAGTGCACCCCTTTTTTTAAAGTTAAGAGAGGCATCCGTCAAGGATGCGTACTCGCCCCCCTACTATTCTCTCTTTTTATTAACCATGTTGACACAAATTTAAGAAAGACTAATGCAGATGCACCCATCAGAAATGGTAACCCTATCCCAGTCCTCTTATACGCGGACCACGCGGTCCTTCTCTCTAGGACTCACAATGGACTGCAACATTTAATCAATCAATTCCACATATTTATTGAAAATAGGAAATTGAAAATTAATAAAGGGAAGACAGTTACTATGGTGTGTGGTAAGAAACCAAGAAAACACAAGCCCTTTTTTTTAGAAGGGGGGAGATTGGAATCTGTTAACAGTTTCTGTTATTTAGGCATCACCTTTTCAGGAGATGGGAGATGGATAAATGAACAAAAAAGTGTTCTTTTTAAAATGGTCAGGAATACAAACTGTATTTTTAGATTTGCTGCTGAATTAGGGGATCGCAGAATTCATGAAATGCTAACCCTTTTTAACGCTAGATGCATTTCTTCAGCTATATATGGGGCCGGAGTTTGAGGGTATGATGCACAGAGTGCCAAATCTGTTCAAGGGAAGGAGAATGTGTTTCTAAAAAGATTAATCAGTGCCCCAGCTACGGCTTCAACTGAGTTAATACATAAGGAACTAGATTTGTATTATGTTAATGATCTAATTGCCCTCCGTCCTCTGTCCTTATGGCGTTCAATTTGGGCAAAGGGGGAGACAAAGTTTACGCAGGACGTAATAACTGATTGTATTAAACTTGACCGCCGATTGAATATCCCTTGGCTGAATCACATACATCATTGGTATAAAACATTGTATGGTCTGGATATTTTTAATGATTTAATAATGGATCCGATATTATCAAAGCGGGAGTTGAAGGCCTCGTTTTTGAAATATACAGCCGAGACTAGAATGGAAAAATATGATAAACAGAGTACATTCAATTTTTGTCAGCAATATAACATCAATGCAGGTTTTCAATCTTACCTTGTAACAGTTCGTATCCCTTCCCATCGATTTGTATTAACCCGTCTCCGCCTAGGAATTGTGCATCACCTTGTGGCCTTTCCTGTGCCTAAAAAACCTGGAACTTGTTTGTGCCCATGTGATGGCAAATCAAACCAGAGCACGTGTCACTTTATGTTATCTTGTACTTTTTATATCTCTTTTAGGAAATATTATTTGAAACCCATCTTTTTAAAATATAATACGCATCATTTACAAACAGCAATGAAACTAGTGTTTAATCTAGAGACCCCAGATGTATGCTTTTATGTGGCCACTTATATTTTAAAATGTATTTTTTCAAGAAAATCAATTATTATATGAATTTTCTCAGCTGCTAAATGTACTGTGCACTTTAAAATAAGATGTTGTTGACATCATGTACTTTATCATGCTAATTTGCACATACATGTATGTTGGATTAATTGCTGCTATTGTATAATATGCACTGTTGGAATGACATAGCACTTGCACTTTGTTCTATCCATCTTTATTTTTATTGTGTATAACTAGATTAAGTGCTGCTAATTGCATATTGCACTTTAGAAAGGATGCTGCCGAACCTTCCTCTTGAACTGCCAATTTGCACATATATTAATATAGCGACGATACTTAGCACTTCAACTGCATATTTGCTCATAACTAAAGGTCGTATAATTGTCAATATTACAGTTAAATGCATTTTTAGAATGGCTTAATGTTTATGTTCTATAAATGCTGCTAAATGTATACTAGATACAGAATTAACTGTATAGGGTTTTTCGTTTTGAGCTCTATCTTGATACATTGTGTTTTTATTTTCTTGGTAGCTTGCTCTAGTATTGTGTACATTTTTATGTCTGTTGCTATATGGTTGTATTTTCTTTACAAACCGAATAAAGCATCTTTGACTTTGACTTTGACAACCCCAGCCAAGAAAGGCATCACTTGTGCAAATTTTCCACTGCTTTCGGCCGGGGTAGTACGTACAACAAAAAGGCTTGATAAAGGGCCTTGACGTTCAATCAGAATATGAAATTGAGGAATAATTGATAATCCCAGCCAAGAAAGGAAGCAAGTGTGCATCTAAAGCAACAAAGGGGCATATTATCAAGGGGGTTTACCTCTGTTTTTTTGGCTTTAAAAACCAAGAAAGTGGAAATAAAATGATCTCCCTATTACCTAGCTGTCGCTAACACCAGTTAGCGACAGCTAGTAGGAGATAGTGACCATCTTGGGCCCCGCTTTGCATGTCAGTGAAATTTATCACTAATGACATGCAGAGTGGGCGTGCCAAGATGTTACCGACTGGAAACAGTCGCTAACATCGCTATCTTCTATTACCAACTTTTGGAGATATTCGCGCTAAGCGCGATTATCTCCAAAAGCTAACACCTGCCCCTGAGCAGTTCTTAGCCATGTTATCCAATGGTAGGTGGATAACATGGCTAAGAGCATTAGCTCGGTAATGCATGAATATCGCTGACTTTTCAGCGATATTCATGCATTTCGGCCGATTTTTATCGCTTAGGAGATAAACCTTGATATTAGCAAGGTTCCTAAGCAATAAAAAATCGCGCAGCTCTGCGATAAAAATATTGCCGCTAAGCCAACATAGCGATAATTATCGCTAATTGTTGGTAATATGCCCCAAAGTCCTGTGGAGTGTGTGATGATGTGTAGTGCAAGCAGCACGGTTTGGTAGGAAAATCTTTAAAATCAAGTTTTCCAATAAAGATTGGTTGTCCATTCACAGAATTAAGTTGAAGAATATTTTCAAAAAGTATGATGTCTTTTTTTCTAAATAAGTCATCTCATTCAATACGGTGACATGGTGATGATTTGTGGTGCACTGAGTTAGTAATACCTTTGGCGCTGAGCTTGAATCTACCCTGTGATGATGTGCGGCCGGGGAGAGGTACAGTAATTGAAGTAATGTCTTTTGTTGTTTGAATTCTGCATCAATTCCATTTAAAAGGGACAGTATGTCTCACTGTGACATAAAAGTGTTCACTCTTGTTTGTAATTATTTATGGTGCGCTGAGTAAGTAGTATCTTTGGCGGTGAGCCTTTATGTTCCCTGTGCAGTGTGGATTGAAGGCAGTTGTTAACAGACATAGATGAATGTTTTTTGTCACTTATTTAAACAAAATGTGAAACACATATAGTAGAATTTTGTCTGCATTAAATCAATGAAGGCTGAATTTCCTAGTGTTCAAAGTTTAAGAAAATGTGAGGATATTGTGCAATTGTCTGTGTTTTAAGTAAATGAAGATTGTATTGAATGTTTTCTGTAGTGCTGGCGCTCTTGGTATCTAGTTGTGAACTCTACTGAGCGCAGAATTGATTGAAGGCAGTTCTCAGCACACATAGTGAAGAGAAATGTACATGGAAAAGTGAATTGAAGCTGTGAACCGTGCTGTCTGTAATGCAGATCGAAGGTACTAATCGATAGAAACATTGATGAATGGTATTTTGTACAGTTAACAGAATCTTAGGACAGGGTAGAATTGTATCTGCGTTAAGGAAAACAATGTTGAATGTAATGCTGTCCTTAATGTTGAAGGAAAGCTACATTAAAGGCCTGAACGCAGCTGTCCGCAGTGTAGATTGAAGGCAGTTGTTGACACAAAGAATGCTATTTTGTGCAGTTAACAGAATGTGAGGACACAGTACACTTGTGTCTGCCTTAAGGAAAGGAAGGCTGAATGCAATGCTGTCCTTTATGTAGAAAGAAAGCTGAATTCAAGTTGTGAACTCAGCTGTCCGTATTGTAGATTGAAGTCACTTGTTCACACAAAGATTGAAGAATGGTATTTAGTTACAGATAACAGAATCTGAGGAGGCAGTATAATTTTCTCTGCCTTAAGGAAAAAAAGGCTGAATGCAATGCGGTCCTTAATGTAGAAGGAAAGCTGAATTGAAGTTGTGAATACAGGTGTCCCCAGTGTAGATTGAAGGCAGTTGTTGACACAAAGATCAATTAATGCTATTTTATCTTAGTTAACAGAGTTTGTCGTGAGGACACAGTATAATTGTCCCAGCGTTAAGGAAAGGAAGGCTGAATATAATGTTGTTCTTAATGTAGAAGGAAAGCTGATTTGAAGTTGTGAACCCAGCTGTCTGGAGTGTAGATTGAAGGTAGTTGTTGACAGAAAGATCTGTCAAGGCAAGTTGTACAAGTTAACAGTATCTGTGGACACAGTATTATTGTTTCTGTCTTAAGGAAAGTAAAGCTCAATACAATGATGTCCTTAATGTAGAAGGAAAGCTGAATTGAAGTTCTGAACTGAGCTGTCAGTAGTGTAGATTGAAAGCTCTTGTGAGCAGTTATAGATGAATACTATTTGTGACATTCTTTTACAAAATCGGAAGACATAAAATCCATTAGTGTCTACCTTAAATAAAGTGAGGCTGAATTCAATGTTTTCTGTAGTAGTGGAGCTCTTGCTATCAAGTTTTTAATTTTTACTGACTGCAGAACATATTGAAGGTTGTTGTAAAGACAGATATTGAAGATAATTTTAGTTCTAAAGCTGAGTTGAAGTTGTGAACCCTTCTGTCCGCAGTGTAGATTGAAGGCAGTTGTTGAGACAAAGATCGAAGAATGCTATTTAGTCACAGATAATAGAACCTAAGGACACAGTATAATTGTCTCTGCCTTAAGGAAGCAAGCAAGAATACAATGCTGTCCTCAATGTAGAAGGAAAGCTGAATTGAAGTTGTTAACCTAACTGTCCGCAGTGTAGATTGAAGGTAGTTGTTGACAGAAAGATCTGTCAAGGCAAGTTGTGAAAGTTAACAGTATCAGTGGACACAGTATAATTGTGCCTGTCTTAAGGAAAGTAAAGCTCAATCAATGGTGTCTTTAATGTAGAAGGAAAGCTGAATTGAAGTTGTGAACTGAGCTGTCCGTAGTGTAGATTGAAAGCTCTTGTGAGCAGTTATAGATGAATACTATTTGTGACATTCTTTTACAAAATCGGTAGACATAAAATCCATTAGTGTCTACCTTAAATAAAGCTAGGCTGAATTCAATGTTTTCTGTAGTAGTGGAGCTCTTGCTATGAAGTTTTAATTTTTACTGACCGCAGAATATATTGAAGGTTGTTGTAAGGACAAATATTGAAGATAATTTTAGTTCTAAAGCTGAGTTGAAGTTGTGAACCCTTCTGTCAGCACTGTAGATTGAAGGCAGTTGTTGACACAAAGGTCGATGAATGCCATTTAATCACAGATAATAGAATCTCAGGATACAGTATAATTGTCTCTGCCTTAAGGAAAGCAAGCAAGAATACAATGCTGTCCTCAATGTAGAAGGAAAGCTGAATTGAAGTTGTGAACCCAGCTGTCCGCAGTGTAGATTGAAGGTAGTTGCTGACAGAAAGATCGGTCAATGCAAGTAGTGAACGCAGATGTCCGCAGTGTATATGGCCGGGATGCCCGTCACCCCCTCCCAACACAATCCCCAAGGATGGGAAGTCGGACGCAGGCTTGAACTTTTGGAAGGCGGGAGGGAGTCACCCTCCCGGCCGCATTTATTAAAATATGAAACAAAATTTAAAACATTAAATAAAAAGTTTCATAATCATGTACAATTTTACATTTATTACATTTCGATGAAGACATGTTCTTTGGCTAACCTTAACAGATCTCTAATACAAAGGTTTTCTAGCCGAGTCTAACATCCTGCAAATGCATACATTCTAAATTAAAATTGTACATCCTAGCATTAAGGGCAAACGGCAAGGTCTTAACCGGTGTCAGATCCCTACTACCAAAACTCTCGCCCTCACGGTGTGAGTGGCGCATGCGCAGAGGACTGTACCCTCATTGCCAACTGTAATTTCCCTTGTCGTGGTGGGGGCCCCCTTTCCACTCGACGCCATCTTAAAGGTCGTCCGAGTTCCCGTGTGAGGTATCTGTAGGAAGGACAGCGTGGACTCCCCCCCATCCCCACACTCTCTATCCGCCGTCGTGGATATCCATCCCCCGGGAAATTAGTAGGAGGGGCATATAGCCGACTCCTCCCCTGGGAGGGGCCTATGGCCGTCTCCCCTTAGGCGACCCATCCTTAGTGGGTGCCGCCTCCCCGTGGGAGGGGCCAATGGCTGCCTCCCCCCGGGCGCTCCCATCCATTCTGGGTGGCGCCCCCCTCTAGGGACCTTGAAATTACTGCTCACCGATCATGACCTTACCGCCCGACCAAAAAATAAATACGACAGTTGTTCACCTACTAAGGAAGGAAAAATTCAGCATGCCTAATTGTATCAAGACTGTTTACTCCTAAAAAGAAAAAACAGTATCCTACAGACAGAAGTCACATCTTCAACCTAAACATTCCTTTACTTTTCTACAAAGGAAAAAAGGGGGCCTAACTCAGCAAAACTTTATTACAAAACAAACATTGCCATAAGGGGCTGGTGGGTGGGTCAAAATTGCTGCTTGTTCCGTCGAGGGCTCACAAGCAACGAGTGGGTGCAGCCTTCAGAGCACAGGAACAAGAGGACGCTTCTTCGGATTCCCGCTCTATTTATTCTTCTGCAGGAGGGCGTGTACCCTCCTCCGGTACACCTACTGGGCGTGGTCATCGGCGTAGGTGTCTAGGACAACCCCTCTTGGGCGGGAAAAGGCATGCCCCGGCTACGCCGCTTCGGGCATACTGTAGTAAATAGCTGGAGACCACAGATGTACCACAATAGGTTTATTGCAGGAAGACAGCATAGAGCAACCTCAACATAAGCTGGCCAGGCACAAACTGTCACCACCTAGAACACTAGGAGGAGGCAGAGCCATCTACATTCTGGAATGAGTGACAGAGGTAAGAACCATGATAGAGCATGGAGGAGGCAGAGCCATCTACATTCTGGAATGAGTGACAGAGGTAAGAACCATGATAGAGCATGGAAATAGAGGGAAGATAGATATACAACACATACCAGCCGAGACACGCCCCCCGCCCAAAATGGTTTCCCGGGAGGATCGGGGCACCCAACCATACGTTCGGGGGGACCGAGTGGTCGCCCCTTTCAATCCCCAAGGATGGGAAGTCGGACGCAGGCTTGAACTTTTGGAAGGCGGGAGGGAGTCATTCTCCCAGCTGTATTTATTAAAATATGAAACAAAATTTAAAACATTAAATAAAAAGTTTCATAATCATGTACAATTTTACATTTATTACATTTCGATGAAGACATGTTCTTTGGCTAACCTTAACAGATCTCTAATACAAAGGTTTCCTAGCCGAGTCTAACATCCTGCAAATGCATACATTCTAAATTAAAATTGTACATCCTAGCATTAAGGGCCAACGGCAAGGTCTTAACCGGTGTCAGATCCCTACTACCAAAACTCTCGCCCTCACGGTGTGAGTGACGCATGCGCAGAGGACTGTATCCTCATTGCCAAATGTAATTTCCCTTGTCGTGGTGGGGGCCCCCTTTCCACCCCCTTTCCACTCGACGCCATCTTAAAGGTCCTCCGAGTTCCCGTGTGAGGTATCTGTAGGAAGGACAGCGTGGACTCCCCCCCCATCCCCACACTCTCTATCCGCCGTCGCGGATATCCGGCCCCCGGGAAATTAGTAGGAGGGGCATATAGCCGCCTCCTCCCCTGGGAGGGGCCTATGGCCGTCTGCCCTTAGGCGACCCATTTTTAGTGGGTGCCGCCTCCCCGTGGGAGGGGCCAATGGCCGCCTCCCCCCAGGCGCTCCCATCCATTCTGGGTGGCGCCCCCCTCTAGGGACCTTGAAATTACTGCTCACCAATCATGACCTTACCGCCACAGGCCGGATAGTTGACCGACTATCCGGCCCCCCCAACTCCTCCTAAAGGTCATGCTTCCTCAAACCCCTTAGCCATGCTATGAAGTCTCCTATGAGTAAATCATTCCCTTCCCGGGACAGGTGAACCCCATCATTAAGATACATGTGATCACCCCGAATACACCCATGAGGAATGCTATGCAACTGCGCAGAGCGAAACAATCTACCAATTTTATTGTTTACCCTCTTCACCGAATGGTTCAGTGCTGACACCGAAAGGCCCCCCCGCCATACTTTCCTGGGAATCATGTGGGACCAGGCAATCGTACACCCCGGGATTCTTTTCGCCAACCAGCTAACAGCAGACAAAACTTGTTCAAACAAAACTCGTCTACCCAGTGTCACCAAGTCATTGCCCCCCAGGTGTACTATGACTACAGATGGCAGTGACCTTTGCCGCCCTAAGAGACCCTCAACAAATGACTCGAATTGGTCAAAACAGAGCTCGCACTTCCCATGGAAGGCCACTCTGTACCCGTATTCCCCAGCTGCGTGAGTCGCGTCACCTGCTTTGAATACGTCCCCGGCGCGCCTCACGTATGAGTGGCCCACGACCCATACCACTCTCTCTCTAGACGGTGATCCATGACCGCTGGTCTCCTGGTACTGGGTCGACTGCAAATTCCGCCCCGCGTGACAGGCTCGTGAAACTGTAATTAAAACAAAAGACAAGAAGCGTGAGTGCATGTCAATTGATCTTTACAACATGTGCAATCGCACATACCTTTTGAAGCAATTCGAGGACCATCGCCCCAACTGTTTCACTTCGTCCGCACTCTGACCCCTGGCTGTAGCCTCCATAGCAGCCCCTATCCTAAAGGAGTGGGTCCCATAATCGCACGGGTCCATGCCCGCCGCAGCGATTGTCAGTGCTAGCACCCTCTGGAACTGAAACCTCGTCAGTGGGGTGCCATCCTTGTGCCTCAGCAAACTCCCCCCCATGTAGCCGCCCTTAGTGCCAAGTATTCCTCTATACACATTATCGGGCACATGGGGGACCCTCGCGTGCGCTGCACAACATCACTATTTCCCATAGCCCCTGGATCAGGTCTTGGACCTGGCTATCGTGACCACCATCGAATCACCCCTAATTTGGACGTGATCCCTGCACAAGCCTCCCTCAACGTCTTTCATATTCCTTGCGACCAGTTCGCTCACCCGCATAGCCCCATGGAACGCTAATGCGAAAGCTGCCCGGAACAGAACTGCTTCGAATTGGGAGGAGCATGTCTCGTCTAATTTCGCTATGAGTAGGGACAACCTATCTAAGCCTATCGGGCGCCTTTCATCTTGCTTGCGACCCTCGAGGCGCTGCCAGCCGCGAAGGGCTTTTTTCACCAAAAAGGAGCCAAAGTGCTTCGGGAATGGTGCCGCCACTAGGTCCGCTGTAGGTAGATAACCCCTGAATGCCTGCATATGTGAACGAGAGAGTGCATCAGCCGCATGATTCAGTACACCCGGCACATGTTTCGCCCTGAGCTGTACATTCAGTCTCATGCAAAGTAGCACAACTTCTTTCACCAATCTCAAGATCCATTTGCAGCGTGCTGCCTGCTGGTTAATGCATTCGACAACAGTCATATTATCAGACCAAAACACCACTGAGATCGTCTGGCCATGCCATCAGAGCAACCAAAATGGGGAATAGCTCCAGGAACCCAATGTTACTTGTGAGACCACTGGAGTGCCACCACGCCGGCCATGTTTGCGCCGACCATCGATTACCAAAAATGGCGCCAAATCCCACGCTCCCCGCCGAGTCAGTCCACAGACCTAGCTCATCTGAAGACGCTGGCGGCTTGTTCCACACTACTCGACCGTTGAAGTCCGCCAGAAATGCCAACCAAATGCGCATATCCTGGCGAACCTCTGCAGACAGTCTCGTACGGTGGTGTCCTTCTTTGAGACCAACCATAGCTTATGCGATAGAGCGTGAGAAGGGGCGGGCCATAGGTATCACTCTCAAGGCAAAGTTAAGCTGACCCACTGTTTACTGCAACTGGTGCAGGGTCACTTTCTCCTTACCAAGGCAGAGCTTCAGGGAAGCCCTAAATTTGGCCACCTTACCCATCGGCAAACGGAAACATCCCTCCACGGAATCGAGCTCAATTCCCAGAAACTCCAGTGAAGTAGATGGTCCAACCGTCTTACCTGGTGCCAATGGGATTCCAAACTCCCTCATGAGGATGCAGAAATCGTGCAGCGCCTGCGCACATTTCGAATCGCCGGCTGCCCCCAAAAACAGGAAGTCATCGAGATAATGCATAACATGCCTATGCCCTGTGGCCTCGGTGAATGCCCACTCTAAAAAACAACTGAACATTTCAAAATAGGCACAAGAAATGGAGCAACCCATAGGCATGCATTTATCCATGTAATAACTCCCTTGGAATGCAAAACCTAGCAAACGCTGATCCTGCGGGTGTACCGGGAGCAACCGGAACGCCGACTCGATATCTGATTTCGCCATCAGCGCCCCGGGCCCAGGCGATTAAGCATGGCCACGGCCTCATCGAATGATGCGTACCGCACCGAACAGACTTCTGGGTCAATGGCCTCGTTCACCGAGGAACCCCTTGGAGCAGACAGGTTATGAATAAGCCTAAACTCCCCTGGGTCTTTCTTCGGGACAACCCCTAACGGGGAACAGATGAAATCCGCCACCGGTGGGCGATGAAAAGGCCCTGCCACTCGCCCTAAGCTGACTTCTTTTGCAATTTTTCTCTCTACCACACTTGGATTATGTTGCGCCGATAACTGTTTTTTACAAAAGGAGTCCCCTCGAAAATCCCCCGCCGGGATGTGGAAGCCGTGTAAGAATCCCTTCCTCAACACCCCAGCGGAGACATGATCGGGGTATTTGTTTAACCAAGGAGTCATAGCCATGAGATCAACGGGTGTAGGCAATTGGTCACAACATTCTACCTTACTCCTGCTTGGACCCTCCCTTTCCACCCGCCCCGTTATTTTTCGATCTACATGAACTCTCCGGGTGTGAGGAATTCCCACAGCCCGCACACACATGCTTGAACCTACATGTTCCTTGCGGTCTGTTACAGTTGCCTCGATTGAAGCCCCAACAGACCCCCCGCTTGCGGCCATTCCCGCCAGTTTTTGGCTGGTGATCGACACCGGCGCCTGCTCGAAAGGGCACTGCAGGCTTTTGGCGGAAGACCCCCGACCCACTCCCGCCCGGCGAGGATGTACCTGCCGCCCCGGCAGGAGCTGCTTATGCCAAGAGACCGAGTCGAGGCAGTCCCATGTCAGAGAGGCATCATAATATTTCGCTTTTTGGAATTTCATGTCATAACCTTTCCATTCCTCTCCCTCATACATTGCATAAAAATCCATAATACGAGTTTGATAGCAAGACACTTCAGTTAACACCTCGCGTTTACGTTCCCCCATAACTGCAGTAAATATTGCAAAGGCCTTCGCCCAATTCGTTATCGTTTCATCCACCCTGAATTCGGCCATCTTGGCGCGCCATATGCTCGGGTGCCACTAATCTTTCTGGGTTTTAGCATATTCCATCTCGCGATGGTCAGTTAATAAGGAAAACATATTGACATATTTGTCTCCCCATATTAACTCTTTTGTGGCCATAGGGATGTGCTGTGCAACCCTCTCCCGCCTTGAGGGTAATGAGCCCCCCCCCGCCATTGGCAAAGCGAGCTTACCCGGTTCGGTCGTTGTTCCCGCCATTTTCTCGAGACCAACTGCAGGTCCTACCGGTGTCACCTGTGGGGAAACAAGAGGAAGATTCGCCTTTGCGGCATCTCTCGACTGCCGCAATTGCTGGATTAATAGCTTGGCCTCCTCGGCCGTGTCTCCGGGCGCCTTGGCACCCCCTGCCTTTTTATTGAGCCATGAGGCCAACTGGGTGGCCAATTCAGGAGGCATATCTTCATCGTCAGCGGGGGTAATCACTACCGGGATCGGTTGACCCGCGTCTGGGATTGGTACCGGGTCGCCAGCTGGTGTGACACGGGTGGCCGGGGGGTACCCCAGGGACCGGAACCTCCCCTGAAACCGCCCTCTTCTTGACCCGCTTCCCTCGGGCACGATTCCCGGCAAGGCCGGGCCTATTACCTTCTTAGGGTTACCAGGATTGCTCAGTGCAGCCAGTTGTTTTTTGACCTCCGCCAAACCTCGACCGATCGATGGGACTTGTCCGAGTTTCCGCTCCATGCAAGCCATCCGATTTGCCAACAGGCGTAGCACCTTATCCGTCTCGGAACCCTTTCCTGCTTTCTTGCCAGCCATGGTTTCGAGTATTCTGTTCCTAGTCGATCCACGAGGTCCTGGACTCTCCGACTCCAAATAACTGAAAGAGAAACAACAAGATTACAAGTTCTCAAAATTGCTGCTTGTTCCGTCGAGGGCTCACGAGCAACGAGTGGGTGCAGCCTTCAGAGCACAGGAACAAGAGGACGCTTCTTCGGATTCCCGCTCTATTTATTCTTCTGCTGGAGGGCGTGTACCCTCCTCCGGTACGCCTACTGGGCTTGGTCATCGGCGTAGGTGTCTAGGACAACCCCTCTTGGGCGGGAAAAGGCGCGCCCCGGCTACGCCGCTTCGGGCATACCAGCGGAGACACGCCCCCCGCCCAAAATGGTTTCCCGGGAGGATCGGGGCACCCAACCATACGTTCGGGGGGACCAAGTGATCGCCCCTTTCCAGATTGAAGGTAGTTGTTGACAGAAAGATTGGTCAATGCAAGTTGTGAACGTAGCTGTCTGCAGTGTAGATTAAAGGTAGTTGTTGACAGAAAGATTGATGAATGCTATTTTGTCGCAAATAACTGAATGTGAGGATACAGTACAATTGTCTCTGCCTTAAGTAAAGCAAGGCTGAATACAATGCTGTCCTTAATGTAAAAGGAAAGCTGACTTCAAGTTTTTAACCCAGCTGTCTGCAGTGTAGATTGAAGGCAGTTGTTAAAACAAAGATCGAAGAATGCTATTTAGTCACAGATAACAGAATCTGAGGACACAGTATAATAGTCTCTGCCTTAAGGAAAGCAAGGAAGAATACAATACTGTCCTTAATGTAGAAGTAAAGCTGAATTGAAGTTGTGAACGCAGCTGTCCGAAGTGTAGATTGACGGCAGTTGTTGACACAAAGATCGATGAATGCTATTTAGTAACAGATAACAGAATCTGAGGACACAGTATAATTGTCTCTGCCCTAAGTAAGGCAAGGCATTAATGTAGAAGGAAAGCTTAAGTGAAGTTGTGAACCCTGATGTCTTCAATGTATATTGAAGGTGCTACTTGACACAAACATTGATGAATGTTATTTTGTACAGTTAACAGAATCTGAGGACATAGTACAATTGTCTGTGCCTTAATTTGAGACTAATATGTCATACTCTGTTTTAAGAGTTTGCAGCATTCTTAAATGCACAAAGGCAAGCGTTAGGTTTTATACCATGGATATGTCATCAATAATGAGAAGTTTCATTTTCTTCAAGAGTCTTCACAACAAGCTTCTCTAGATATCTTGTGGTATTGTAATTTGGTGTTTTGCTCCAGATGGTAGTATAAGTAAACGATGTAATGTAGCATTGGTAATGTTAACATTTGGTTATATTTTTATTATAAGGAAGTTATTACAAATATGCAATAAGGAAATGATGCTGAATATGGAACTATTCTGCAAGAAATAAGAATTGGAGAAATTACTGAACATGTCAAAGAAGTTTTACAGAGACGATTAGTTTGAAACTTGTTTCCAAAAGAAAATATTGTTGCTAAGCTTGTAGGTACTTTTAAAATAATTGACAACCCCAGTGAAGAAAAGCAGCAAGTGTGAAAATATCCTACTTTGTTCGGCCGGGGTATTAGCTACAATAAAAAGGTTCGATAATTGTCCTTGACTTTGAATCAGAAAATGAAATTGAACAATAATTGATAACCCCTAACCAAGAAAGGCAGTTAGTGTGTAAATTTTCACTGCCTTCGGCCGGAGTCGTAGGTACAACAAAAAGCCTCAATAAAGGCCATGAGTTTGTATCAGAATATGAAATTCACAAACACTTGGTAATCCCTAGCCAAAAAAGGCAGTCAGTGTGTAAATTTTTTACTGACTTTGGCTGGGGTACTTGTTACAACAAAAAGGCTTGATAAAGTGCCTGTAGTTTGAATACGAATATGAAATAGAATAGTTGATAACCATAGGCAAGAAAGGCAGCAGGTAGGTGTGTGTATGTGTAGATAATGTGTTGATTGAGTGGAACATGAATAATGTAAACACTAAGAAAGGCTGTAAGTGTGCAAATTAGCCACTGCTATTCACGGGTAGTAGTTTGCAAGAAGGCTCAGTAATGGGCCTGCACTTTGAACTAGAATAACAAAGAGAAGATTTGATATCCATAGACTATAGTGGCTCTTGTTTAATATTGGTAGACTTTTGTTAAGCTTTTTTTCATACATGAACGGTAGGAAGTGTGCAAATTACCCAATGCCATTCACGAGTAATAGTTACCAAGATCAATAAAGGGTCTGCACTTTGAATTTGTATTGCAAGAAGGATAATTGATAACCCCAGCCAAGAAAAGAAGCAAGAGTTCAAATTTCCCACTGCCTTCGGCCAGTGTAGTTGATAGAATAAAAAGGGCTTGATAAAGGGACTGCAGTTTGAATAGGAATATGAAATTGAACAATAGTTCATAACCCCTGCGAAGAAATGCAGCAAGTGTACAAATTGCCCACTTCCTTCTGCCAGTGCAGTATCTAAATGAAAAAGGCTTGATAAAGGTCCTTGACTTTGAATCAGAATACAAAATTGAATAATAATTGATGATCCCAGTCTAGAAAGGCAGTAAGTGTCCAAATATGCCACTGCCTTCGACTGGGGTAACAAAAAGGCTCAATATAGGGCATGAGTTTGAATCAGAATATGAAATTGAAAAATAATTGATAACTGCAGCCAAAAAAGGTAGCAAGTTGGTGTGTGTTATGTGTAGATGATGTGTTGATTGAGTGGAAGATAAAAAAGGTGAAAAATTAGAAAGGCTACAGACGCGCAAACTATCCACTACGTTGTCAGGGAAGGGGATCTTTGGATTTCCAAGTCATTATATGGATAGGGTATCGAATTTTGCAGTGGGAGCATAAGAAATGGCTACGACATCGAAGGAAGCAATGTAAGTGCATTAAGTTACCATTGTGGGAGGTAGGGCTGAAAAATTACAACACTGGGCCCATTTTAGGGACTCTACTTTGAATTTGAATAATACTTGGCAAAGGCCGCAAGAAAGTTATTAGGTATGTGTGTTTTAGGTAGTGGATGCACAATAAGGTAAAAAGGAAGAGGGTAGTAGATGTGGAAACAACCCACTGCCTTGTAAAGGAAATGGGTGTTTGGTTTTTCAGTCCATTACAGACTATAAGTCGGATTCCGCAGTGGGAGCCTGAGAATGGGTATCTCATCTAAGGAGTTAAGCAAGTGCACAAAGTACACACACTGTGCGTTAGAAAGGATGCAAGAAAGGACGCAAGTGTGCAAATTACCTACTGCCTGCACTTTTAATTTGTATTAGAAGAAGGATAACTGATAACCCCAGCCAAGAAAGGCAGCAAGTAGGTGTGTGTATGTGTAGATGATGTGTTGATTGAGTGGTACATGAATAATGTGAAAAATAAGAAAGGCTGCAAGTGTGCAAATTACCTAGTGCCATTCACGGGTAGTAGTTACCAAGAAGGCTCAATAAAGGGCCTGTACTTCGAATTACAATAACAAACAAAAGATTTGATAACCAAAGACTATACTGGTTCTTTTTTTAAATTGTTAGACTTTTGTTAAGCTTTTTTTTTAGTCAGGAACGGCAGAAGTGCGCTAAGTACCCACTGCCATTCACGAGTAATAGTTACCAAGAAGGCTCAATAAAGGGCCTGCACTTTGAATTTGTATTAGAAGAAGGATAATTGATAACCCCGGCCAAGGAAGGCAGCATGTGTTCAAATTTCCCACTGCCTTTGGCCGTGGTAGTTGATTGAAGAAAAAGGGCTCAATAAGGGGCCTGCACTTTGAATAGGAATATGAAATTGAACAATAGTTCATAACCCCTGTGAAGAAATGCAGTAAGTGCGCAAATCTCCCAGTTCCTTCTGGTAGTGCAGTATCTACATGAAAAAGGCTTGATAAAGGGCCAGCACTTTGAATACAGATATGAAATAGAAGAATAGTTGATAACCATAGCCAAGAAAGGCAGCAAGTAGGTGTGTGTATGTGTAGATGATGTGTTGATTGAGTGGTAGATGAATAATGTAAAAAATCTGAAAGGCTGAAAGTGTCTAAATTACCCACTGCCATTCACGGGTAGTAGTTAGCAAGAAGGCTCAATAAAGGGCCTGTACTTTGAATTACAATAACAAACAGAGTATTTGATAACCATAGACTATACTGGCTCTTTTTTAATATTGTTAGACTGATAAATGTCTAGTAACTAATGTTGAGGACAGCGCTGCTCCTGTTTCTTGTTTTTGATGAGGTTGATATAGTGTTTGCATAACACAAAAGGTCATCACAAAAAATGCATAGAAATTTAAGTTTACGAAACTCAAGATCAATATGCGAGTATGGACTGTTTGCTAAAGATGGTGTTGCAGCTGTTGATGTGCTTAATGCAGCAGCAAGTGGTTGTCCTGCAATCTCTGTGTTACAGCTCAAGCAAAGTTGTTGGAGTGCAAGTAGTTTATGTGTTTTGTACTATATTTGATGAGTTTCAGTTAGTATGTGTTTGGACTTTGCTTGAATGTTTAATGGACGCATTAGGGATTCCATAATACAGAAATACTTTGTACTTAGTGACATTCAATTCTATTTTATGAAGAATGGTTGAATACTACATCCACCTCTAGGACTAGTGGGGTGTAGTATTTCAAAGTGTTTGACAGGTTACACTACATGTTTCTATGTAGCTAAAGAAAAGTTAGCTTGGTTATGTATGGGCATGCTCTCACACAGGACTCAACAGTCAGCAATCAGGATTGTAAAGGCTTACCATAGGAGTGACTGATGAGTTTACATATCTCAGTTTACAAAAGAGAAAACAAGTACGATTGTTTTACATTAGAGTTATACAGACCTAAAAAGTAGGGGTAATTCTACTATCACCATGGTGGATATCTGACAATAGAATGAATTATATTTTTATACCATTATTCCATAGTCCTAATTCAAAAGGTGTGTTTAGACTAAACAAAATAATACATTTTTTACATATACCCGCAGTAAAAGGCAAGTATGATTTACATTTGCTTTTGTGAATTGAAGGTTCAGTCATCTGCTGCATTCGAAACATTGGGCCTGATGAGAGGAAAGTGAAAAGTATGTTGTAATTAATATTGCATTGTTTAAAGGTGAATAGCTTTTTGAAATAAAAACGTTATAAGTATTTACATGGTAAATATAGTTCCAGGGTCAGAATGGCCTTTTGAGTCTGTGCAAACCCACTAACTTCCATGTTTTATGTGTTTTTAAGAACTCTTCTCTAATCTTTTGTTATAGTGAAGAATGTTGGAAATTATTTCCCGACAATGGCAGATATCAACCTTCTTCTTGAGTTGGGAAAACAGGTGTTGAAGGAAAAGTGAATTTGTAAACATTCAGATTTTCGCATGAGAAAATCTACACATGCAAATTTGCTCATGTTAAAATGTACTTGTAGTTTACAAACATTTTCTAGGAGTACTATTTCTTGTCCTAATTGTGTACATTTTTGGGAATTCACAAAACCTGTATAGCTGCAATTAGTGCTAGGACATATTCCATGGGTGCACTTTTGAGACTTTCTTGAATAATTGGGCCCCTAATTTGGTCTGGCATTAACCGTGACCTATTGCGTTTATTACATCTCTCTCTCTCTCTCTCTCTCTCTCACTCTCTCTGTTCCCACCACTCTCATCCACTCTGCTCTCTCTCCTGTCTCTCTCTCTCTGTCTCTGTCTCTCTCTCTCTCTCTCTCTCTCTGTCTTTGTATCGGATGACTTCACTGTGAGTCACAGCATTATGCT
Source organism: Lissotriton vulgaris (assembly GCF_964263255.1). Classification (NCBI taxonomy): domain Eukaryota; kingdom Metazoa; phylum Chordata; class Amphibia; order Caudata; family Salamandridae; genus Lissotriton; species Lissotriton vulgaris. The sequence goes on along the minus strand of NC_141685.1, from coordinate 1,502,095,463 downwards.
GTTTCACAAGGAGCATATCAGCACAAAGTAGTTTTGTTTAGTGCCAGTAACTACTGTGAAAGTTTGTGCTTTTTAAATCCAAAAATATTTTTTGCTTTTGCCAAAGTTTGTTATAATAGTGAGGGCGCAGCCGCTTACATGCCAATAACGTTTTACAAACACGATGCCAAAACGAGTCACACAATGACAAAAGTAAAAAGGTGACAATCAAATTCAGACCTCCGGTGTTTGTTGAATTTTGTTTCCCATAATCTTATTGAAAGTAGTTAGAGAGATTTTCCATAATAAATATTTTTGGGAAATACTAGTATGGATTAACACGTTTTTTAATGATGCTGCTAAAATATGGTAACATAAATTTTATAGTAGTTTAGCAAATTTTTTTCCTGCTTTCTCTTTTTTATGAACATTTTATTTTGAAAGCAAAGTATTATCAAACTTGCTTTTAAGCTTCTGCAATTATTTGCCTTAAATTGCAGAGTATTCTGGGAGCAGTATACATAGTCTCATAGTGCTAAACTTTGGAAGTGTGTGTACACTTTTTTTTACTACAGAAACAGTAGTGCAGTCTAAGTTTACAACATTTATTTGGAAGAATCACTCTAACTAATAATAATGACTGCATCAATGTTGTACAAGTTTGAAGGTCTTTAACATATGGACACAAATATTAACTCAGCAGCAGACATTTCTGATAAGCATACGTGGGTCAGGCGTGTTTCAGAGCTGCACACTTTTGTATACTGGAGCCACTGACAGTTGTGCACTCAGAGGTTACAACATTTACTTAGTGAGCGCGCCCGAGTCATAAATGTGTTTAATTAATGAACCATAAATACAGGTTTGAACAGCATTACCATATGGGCAAACATATTACGTTAACTATAGACAGTGCCCTTCTCTGACCCCTTATGTGGTACTGCTAACTGTCACCCGTAGGGTTTGTGCTGGTGGAAGTTGGGCCTACTTGTGCCAAGGACACAATACACATGAAAACTTGTTGCCCTTGACCTCAAACAATATGTGCTGTGCGTCGGGCTATAGGAACTACACATCCTTGACGGTGCATAGTCAGCTTTCAAATATAGTGCACGCAACTCAGAAAAGATTCTTACCATAAAGTTTTCTGTATAAGTTGCTGAAGCTTTTTGGTTGCAGACACCACAATACTTTTCAGTAGACTGTAAATGTAAAAAAGATGTATATTAGGGAATCATAATAGCAATGCTAACCATTTAAAGGAAGTTTGCAGAATACATTTTATCCTTAAAAACCCTCTTTGGTATTTACAAGTATTTTAAAGAAGTTGGATCAAGCAAAAAAATGGTTGCAAACGGGCAGATTCTCAAAATCTTTCCATTTGTGACCGGTATTTTTGCATTTGGGATGCATCATCGCAAATGCAAAAATCGCATTTAAGGAATCTCTAAATTGCGATTCCCTGCACGATCCATGACTGCTGACGTCACCACCCGGCGAAACGTCCTGCACGAGCCTTGGCTACCAATTACATTTGTTTAGACTTACAAGTATTTGAAAACGAATACAGGCTTAGGAGTGTCACGTGATGCAGTAATAAATATGAAAACTAATGGGAGAATTAGGAGGGAGCAAATACGATGAACCAGAAAGCATATATTCCAGAAAAATAAAGCAAAGCAAAGCTGGGAGGGCCTCGTGATGGATTAAAAAAAATATTAGTGTTATGAACGCACACTGTATAAGAATACAGGCTAAAGCACATGACAGTTAAAAAATATGAAACCGAAATTTATGTACGCAGAATTTATAAAAATACAGGTCTGGAGAACTTCGTGACACAGAAAGAAACATTTATACTATGTACTTTCAAAATCATTGGGGGGTAGGAGGGGCACGTGATGCAAAAAAGAATACCATCATGAACATACAATAAAAAGAACACATTGTAAAGCATGTTACACACTTCAAAAATAGGATACAGAAATTCATAGACGCTCAATTTATAAAAAAAGGCATGGGAGTGCTCAGTAAGACAGAAGGAAATATTAGGATCAACAAAGGAAGATCAATAGGAATGGAGGCCTAGTACCAGGGCCAGACTGGGAACCAAGACCGGCCCTGGCAAAGTGCCCGGCTGCCCCCCACCCCCTCCCACTGGAGGGGTTAGTTGGGGGTGCGACCGAGCTCTTTGCCGGGACCGGTTTTCGGCCAATTTTGTTACAGGGCCGATTTTGCAGCTAAACTGCCCTGTAACAAAATCGGCCCCACCCTTGCGGCGCACCGGGGGATTTCCTGTGCCTGCAAGGGCCAGTCCGGGCCTGCATGGGAGTGCCTTGTGACGCAGAAAAAAAAATATCATCATGGACGCACAATTAATAACAATAGAGGCCTAAGCACGTGGCGTAGTACAGAAATACGACACAGAAATTTATGGCCGCATAATTTATAAAATTAAATGTGCATAGGACCTTGTGACGCAGATAGAAACTTTTATACTATGTGCATACAATTTAAAACAATTAATTGGTAGGAGAGCCATATGATGGAGAAAAAAATAGAATCATGCATATACAATTTACAGTGGAGTCTGATGTTGTGACGGTTTCTCTTACCTTTGCTTCTGTCATCTTTTGTCGTGTCTTCAAAGGCTGCAGTTTTGCTGGGTCTGGGGTGTTTTGGGTGTGGGAGCCGCCGCCTCCGCGCCTATGGTATTGTGGCTGGACGGCAGCAGTAGTGATACCACGTCGAGTGTCAGGAGTCCTCCTCCGCTTGAGCTGTGAGTTTGTAGTAAAATCGATGACAACACTCTGTCTGTCACCGCAGCGCACGCAGGCAAATGAGAGCGTGCTCAAGTCAGTGTTCGGATTATATGGGAACCGCGGGGCTGAGCAAACCAAGCCCAGGAGCATCATTGGTAGCATTTTCGCGGTCTATAAAAAGGATGGCCTTGGGGCACATCACATTGGCTAATGTATTGGTTTCCAGGCTTAGTGATAGCATGCATGCTAGGTGGTGGCATGTGGGGAGTGTGGGCGGGCGTGCACCGCGCATGTGCAAGTGTGAGTGTGTGCACCAACAATTAACAACAGAGAGACGGGGCGGTGCTATCATGTGCGCAGAGGCAGGCCCAGAATCGGATCTCCAATGAGTGACCACTTCTAATCATTCTCGTTAGCGCCCCCTGTGCTCTGATTTGTCACTGAGACAGTGATCGCACCATACATGTACTGCTAATCATACACAGCGTGTATCCGCGCATACAGTACGAATATGGTTTGCCGTTACGCGTCGTATCAAAGGTTACGTGTGACGTCACGAATGGCGCCCTGTACGCGAAAGGGGCCAATGTTTCTACATGGTTAAAACATATCTTTATGTATTTAATGTACATACTAAGGGAAGATAATATTTGGGATAACTATGAACTTTTTTTGACAGTTTTAACAATCATATATTGCTTTTAAAAACAATTACACAAATCGCGGCAGAACATCATGCGTACTGGTATCCAAACAGCTGCATTAGCGCATCATAAGCGTACGTAAAGTCATGTGACTTTAAAAGGAGAGATCTGATTGGTTCATAACTTTTCCTATTGTAACTGTTGAAAGTTCTGTCCCATTATAATCATTCAACTTTGACTTTCTAAGAAGCATTTCTTCTGAGAATTTTTTCAAATAGAAGGAAGATCTTTATAAGAGCAATGGACTCATCTTCCAGCAGTTCTTTAGAGGAAGGTTTCATTCCTGAAGAACCTCCAAAGAAGAGGAAAAAAGCTCTAATTTTGCAATTTTTTACTTTTCCAGAAGGGCAAAAAAAGGTAATGCTCCAAAAGTAATCTGTAAAATTTGCCAAACAACTCTTTCAAGGGGTGATCCATCTAAAAAAAATACTCCTTTGGCACAGCAAATATGGTGCGACATGTGAAGAACTTGCACCCCAATAACTTTGCCTGAGCTGCAAGACGGAGGTTGCAGGAGAACCCACCTGCTTCTCCACCAATCACATCAACTACTGCAGCAGAATTTCCAGCAAGCAGTCCACATCCACAAACTGATCCTGATTTTGCTGAATTTTAAATTGTTTGCATTCATTGCGATAGACTTTTGTGTTATAGGGAACAGTCTATTGATCTGATGAAATGTAGGATGCAGGATGCAGGATCATCGCTGTCCTCGAAATTCGTTTTTTTGTTGGTTTTTTCATTCTTTTGTGCCTGTTTGATACTTGTTGAGTTCCAGTTCAAGTTTTTTGTTTTAAAAAAAAACTTGTTGACAAAACACAAAAAAATTGAAAAGTAAAAACAGAAAATTAAACCAGTTCTTGTTAGAACTACCTTCACTGGTCAAAGAAAGAACTATATTTCTTTAATAGTGTGTATAAGTTTGTCAGAATGAATGTGTAGTTTATAAACGAATGAATGAATATATTACTAGTGTATGGAGAATGTAAAAGTGCGGAACTATAAGGAAGTGCTACAGCATAAATCTATAAGGTGTTTACCTATAGTATACTGTAGTATGTCAGAAGCACTTGAATGTAACATATCTACATAAATATGTTACAAGTCTGTGCTTCAATTTGCGCTGCTGGTGAAATTGTCTGGGTGAATTTGTATGTGTGAGGGGGAGATTTACAATCCCCTTGTGCCTCTTTTGCACAGCAGTTGCATCACTTTTGTGACACAATGATGGTGCAAAAGATGTGCTAGAAGGAGGCTTTCCTGTGCAGGAGGGGGTGCAGCAACGCCTCCTAAAAGTGACTGAGTGAAATGTATAACATTTCATTCATTCACTTTCGGGCTTATGCTGCGTCAAAACCTTGCATATGCTTGAAACAGGTGTAAGGATTGATACAGCATTGTGAGCATACGGCCCAAGAGCATTGCTGAAGTTGTGCTATGCTTGCAACCGTAGTCAAGCAATAATTAATCCCAAAAATATTTTGCAATTTAGTTTTATTAATATTTTATAATAAGAATATGAAATACAATCTAAAAAATAAAATAAATATAAATATTTATATTAAAAATATTAGAAATTAGTATAAAAAGAAAGACATAATAATTAATACATTTATAAATTATTATTTACAAAACCTTTGAAATTCACTGAAAAAACCATAGGTTTCAGCCACGTTATAGTTAAGAATTATCATTTAAAAAACCTTAAAAATTCACTGAAAAAACCATAGGTTTTAGTCATGTTATAGTTAACTAATTAATTAATTGTGGGTTTGTAATGCGCTAGAATTGACTCCCGAAGGAGTATCTCTGCGCAGTAGACCGATGGGGAACCCCTCCTGGCTTTCCCTGTGAGATGGTCCCTACTGGGTATCTCCAAGGTGAAACCAGGCATGCCCAGCGTATGTGGGGGGCCGTTGTAGAGATGAGGCAAGCCAATGCCCAGAATTGCCGAGTGTGATCCCTGGTTAGAGTAGGCACCGAGGTGAGAATTATTGAGTCCGCTGACCCCGGTCCATGATCCTGCCGCGTCAGGAATTGAACCCTGGTCCCGGGCCGTCCTCTGATGCCCGGGTCTGCCGCCTCTAACCAGTGAGCCACACCACTCCACGTTAGGAATTAGCATTTAAAAAATCTTAGAAATTCACTGAAAAACCATAGGTATCATCCATGTTATAGTTAGCTGGACATATCTCTCATACAAAAGCATTAGAATTCCTCCGTTATAGTTAGTTCAGCTAACTATAACTTGCGCGTCCGCAATCCACTGCTGATGACGTCACATATTACATCACTCATGACATGGTCAGTGGCATCACTCATGACATCACTCATGACATCTCAAATGACACAAAACATTTGCTTAGGTAAAGCCATATAGGGACATTAATTGGCGATGGCCGAAGAAACATCCACTGACTTTCATTAGCAGTACTGACAAGAGGGGGAGGATGTGGCCTTGCGGTGAGAGTTGTTGATTTTGGAACTGGGGAACTAGGGGCCATATTATCAAGAACAGGTGATAAAATTATCGCCGCTTTATCAGCAGGCGACTGCCGCTAAAGCGGCGATAATGGGCTTGATAATATGCCCTAGTGAATTCCCATAGTAGCCCAGGTTCTGGTGCTAACCTGGGTTGCTGTGGGAATTCACTAGGGCATATTATCAAGCCCATTATCGCTGCTTTAGCGGCAGTTTCCTGCCATAAAGCGGCGATAATTGTATCGCCAGTTCCTGATAATATGCCTCCAGGTTCCGGTTTTGATGTGGACTCAACTTCCTGTGATAACGGGGAAATCACTTAGGGCCTGATTTAGACTTTGGTGGATGGGATAATCCATCACAAGCGTGAGGGATCTCTCATCCCGCATATTACAATTACATTATATATACCCTCTATGGTATTTGAAATAGTGAGAACGGGATATCCCTTACGTTTGGGTAGAGTATCCCATCCGACCAGGTTTAAATCCGGCCCTAAATATATCCCCAGCCCTAAAAATGAATCCTATCTTGTGCATTGTAACTGGTGCTCCTGTAAACCGCTCTATTACCTCCAGGTCGAGTTGGCTCTATATGAATCTCCAAAAATAATTTTTGAATGGTAATGGATTTATGAGAATACATTATAGGCCATGGACTTGCAACAGAATGGTGCAAAATACAGCCTGATACTACGGACTTCATATTACTAATGTTTCGTATTATTTAAAAAAAATTATCACTTGCGCATAACATTTCATATTAAGCTCTGCAGCAGGTTATCAATGCGCTGCAATTATATATGCATTCAAAGACACTTTTGCTTCAAAATATGTTTAGCTTGGACAAATATTATTTAAGATTTGTCATTGGTATTCCCAGCAGGAAGGCATTTGTACAAAGTACATTACTAATGATTTGTTATCCGAGATCATGCACTGAACTCTGTAGAGTCTATGACTCATTAACAATATTTTGTTTGCTATTTTTTAGAAGCAAAACAAATACACAAGCGCTTCCAATTCAATAAAAAAACGTTTATAGGAAACTCTTTAAAATCAAAATAAATATGCACATTACAATGCAAAAAGAGCAAGTCTTAAAATTGGATTTATTCGGCTCAATCTGATATTGCATCCGTGCCCTTTACAGCAACCGCACTCCAAGCACCCGTGGCAGTGGTTCGATGGTCTTCTGTGTGGTAGAAGTTACATATTTATTACTAAATTGCACTGGGAGTTAACTGCAGACCTTTAGCAGTCACTTTAAAGGGCATTCGTGTACTATCTGATTAAAATGAATCCATTAAACACAAAGATTTAGATTTTTGTTGTTAGTGTGTCCTTTTGCGAATGGTTTATGTTTATAGATCCCAACCCAGCTGCTCAGACATCAATTGCAGTGCTGTGCAGGGCATACAATATGTACCGACAGATTAGAGCGTAGGATATATCCAGGCAACAGTCTACTATGCAATTATTGCCATAGTTGCATGTAGAAGGGCCCATGTCTAGGCCTGGGCAAAATGTTAACTACGTCAGGGTAGTTGGAGTAGTTTCAGTAATTTCGTATTACTCCTGTGATGCAAAAATACAGACAAATATGCGATTACACCCATTCGCACAATTCTGAGCAATTTGGGATAAAACTGTCTACCGCAAGAGCACAGAAACAGAGGGACATATTAACAAGGGCCTTATCGCCACTTTTTGCGCTAAAGCGGCGATAATTGTATCGCCCTATTAGCAAGCCGTCGCTAACAGCAGTTAGCGACAGTTTGTAGGCTATAGCGAGCGGTAGGGGCCCGCTTTGCATGTCAGTGATATTTATCGCTAATGACATGCAAAGTGGGCGTACCCAACCTGTTAGCGACTGAAAGCAGTTGCTAACATCGCTATCGCCTATTATCAACGCAGGCGTAGCGATAAAAAAATTTGCTCTAAGCGCGAATATTGCTGAAAACTAACGCCTGCTCAGACCACTTTTTAACCTGTATATCCAATGGGAGTTGGATATTCGGGTTAAGACCTTATTGGCGTTAATGCCTGAATATCTCTCGATTTCCAGCGATATTCACGCATTAAGCCAATATTGCCGGATATTTTATTGTATTTGAGATCAACATTGCTAATAGCACGTTATCTCTGCGATAAAATTCGGCGATGCATGGCAATAGAAAAAATGTAGCTAAGCTTTTTTAGCAATACATATCGCTAGTTGTTGATAATATGCCCCAGAGTGAGAGCAGCTGCTGGCTACTGCTGTTCTTGTTGTGTTCCATTTTGAGCTATTTTCTTATTGTAAAATGCATCATTGGGTCTATTTGTGCACTAACAAAATTGTGCTGAGGCCTGGCTATGGAGAGCACCTTGTAGACGTGTCTTCGCTGAGTTCTATGTGCCAGGTGGCCTTTTGAAGTCCCTGATATAGTAAAATGCAACAGGGTACCCCTAACCCTCTCATGGAGGTTCAGGAAGCAATAGTGCACCTGGAAATTCAGGATATTCAGGTTAAGACCCAATTGGCGTTAATGCCTGACTATCTCTGGATTTCCAGCGATATTCACGCATTAAGCCGCTATTGCCGGATATTTTATTGCATTTGAGATAAACGTTGCTAATAGCACGTTATCTCTGCAATAAAATCTGGCGATGCATGGCGATAGAAAAAGTTTTGCTGAGTTTATTTAGCGATAATATTGCTAGTTGTTGATAATATGCCCCAGAGTGAGATCTATTTGTGCACTAAGCAAATTGTGCTGAGGCCTGGCTATGGCGAGCACCTTGTAGACGTGTCTTCGCTGAATTCTATGTGCCAGGTGGCCTTTTGAAGTCCCTGATAGAGTAAAACACAACAGCACACCTCTAACCCTTTCATGGAGGTTCAGGAAGCAATAGTGCACCTGGGAATACCACTCGTCTGAAGTTTTGCAGATCTGTTTTGGGCTTCTTGAAGATGCAAAGGTGCTCCCACAGGTCTGGGGCTCATAGACCAAGATGGCTGCCACCAGGGACAAGTGAAAAGGCCCCGATGTAGTAATAGTGAGGTTGCCTTGACTCCGGCGACAGGAAGAGTAGATGGACTCCCCCGAGGTCCCTTGAGGTGAGTGGATAGGGTAAGATCACTTTCTCTATCAGCAGTGATCTGGTAGATGGTTAGCTGTGAGCTGGCTGGACTTGAAGGGCCTACTAGAGGAGCTGATTAGGCAGAGACACTGGAGCCTGTGAATTCCTACAGTGTCTGGTGCCCCAGGGGGGCCCATTGTCAGATTTGGAACGGAGGAGTGGCCCATCCTGGGACCTGCACTAGCCTGGAGTGCAGCTGAGAGGGCTCATTGGTGAAGCTACTCTAGAGGGGTCTGGATTCCTCAAGTGTTTGTGGATTGGGGCAAACAGTAGCTCAGAAGTGATAGCAGCACACTTGGTGTGACTATGCCTTACTCCTGTCCCTTGGTTGGTAACTATTTGACTCTTCCTGTTTGATTAATGGGGATGTCCACACCTCATGACTCAACATACGACAAATCTGGTGTATTCCCCGATGGCTGTGTGAAGAGCTCTAGGGGTAAGGTTTATTACGGACTAATAACGGGCACCCAATCTGGAGCAATCAATTAAGACCCCAGCTTTCGGGGGAGGAAGTAGGATCCCTGACCACCAAAAAGAACATTCAATCAATGATTTGTGAATTTCCAACAGGAAATGAGCCTGCTGTGACAAGACTTTGTAAATTAACTATCAGAACTTGATCGTACAGTCAAGATAATTGAACAAAGACTTGATCACCTAAAGGAGGCAACAGCTGAAGGAGCGCATGATAAGGATGTATTATGTCGCACGTCGCAGAACTTGAGCAACTTGAGCAACAGGCCAATTATTGGCTGGAAAGGTTGAAAGCAGTGAAAATGATTTGTGATTCAACGTGCAAATGAAGGGCATCCTGAAGTTAGTGACTAAGGAAGACCTACAGCAATACGAACTGGACGTATTTAGATTCCTCATGAAGGGGCCGAGGGGCTTTCACCTCTGTATAGTGTTCAGCTTATATCAAACCCGGAAAAAATTGACTCTGGATGTCTTGACCAGAGTTTTTTTTTTTAAACAGAAAAAGAAATAATGGGAGTGGCATGGCAAATAGATCTCTTAGTGTTTTGAGGTTTAACTCTCTTGTTTTTCAAGATGCCTTCTCTCCTACCTTGGCCAAGAGGAAGTCATTGACAAAAGCAAACGATTAACTAAAGGCTCACAACAACCCAAAATTACTGTTAAGCTTTTACTCTGGTTCAAAGACAAGCAGGCCTCCATCTTGTTGCACCAAGACACAATATACCTGTTCCAACTGAAACAGGAGGGAATCAAGGGGTGATCTCTACCGAGGCCCAATGACCTCCATGGAGACAAAATCAGGAGAAAAGGGCAAGACGACAAGAATCTTGCAAACTTCACCAAGGCACTCATCCTGCCTCTAATGATGACCCTCACTTACAGGTCCCTTAAATGTGGGGAGTGAGTTATAGGGTTGTTCCCTCTGGTTGGGGTCATCTCCATGAAATACAGCCCTTTCTTTCTGTCATGTGGTTCTGGCACTGTCTTTTATGGGATGGCCTGGTTTCCAAGGTCTATGGCAGGGGGACCCGAATTAACCTTCTTCAGTGACTCTCCTGTGATTTTGGTTTGCAACTGTATTCTTATACGATATATTCTTGTTTGCTTAGCCTTTTTCACAATGGGTGGTGGGCACCCTTGCTTAATTTTCTTCTCTCTACTCCACCTTGTTGGGGCATACAGGTAGTGGGGACCCACTATGGACTCAGCACATTTGGAGCTAGCCCTACTGGGAGATTAGCTACATGGGCACAGTTGATAGTTGGCGGGAATCTAGCCGGCCTCCAGTTTTCCCTCGACAACTGTTGGTAGGGCTGGAAGTCGATTGTGGGGAATTTCTTTGATTTGAAATTATTCTCCTGTTTTTGTTTATTTGTTAATTTTCTATGTTTGCCACGGTATGGTTGGCTTACGGATGGGGAGGGATGACCATGGAGGTTTATGGCCTTTGTTTCATGGGGGATGTCCATCATGGCATGGGGTCGCCGCAAACTCTACACAAACTCCACACTTACAGGAGTAGTAGTTGGCATACAGATAGTTTAGGAAGACACATTTTACTAGATCCATGAACCCGGATAGTGATCAGACTTCTAATGTCTTGACTGTGAATGGGCAGCATCTCTATTCCATGGTCAAGATAAAGTCACTCCTTAATTAGCTCCATGCTAAGAGAGCCAATATTGTCTTGTTCCAGGAAACTCACCTCCTCTAGAAAGTTGCTAAGTGATGAAAGTCCTGATACTGACCACAACAATTTCATTCAATTGCATGGCTAAAAGTAAAGAAGTGGTGATTTTGGGGGGTATCACCCTCCTATTCAGGTCTTCAAACCTTACAGAAACTCGAAAGGTGGACTGATTCTCCTCCAAGTTATAATTATGGTATGAGAGATAAGTCTAGCCTCTTTTTATAGCCCAATGAGGGAAAGGAAGAGCTTTTTCTCAAATTTTACCTAGTATAGGTCAGCAGTCAGCTGCCAATCTGGTAATGACGTGAGAATTCACTGCTCTCCTGGGCCCTGAACAAAGATCCATCACATTGAACATGGCAAGCAACGTGTGGCCTATATAACATTTGGCCACCTCCAACAACCACGTTAAAATATGCCCCCCTTTGTCACCTTTTGCTCATAATGCCATCTCTACCAATGATATAGCAACATGACTTGCACCTTCATGGGGCGCGGATGCCAATCTTGCCCCCCCCCCGGTTTGTCCATTAACACTGCTAAGTGGATCTGAGTGCATCCACACATGCGATATCTTAGCTCTGTATGGGTTTCACTGCCCTAGCTCCACATTCCTAGATGGCTACCATTTTGGGATCGGTAATGAATTGCTACACACTGGCCCGTTTGTGTTATCATGGTATGCATTACCCCCCATAACCCCTCTCCCTTCATGGTTTTATCACCAGCTGCTCGTAAGCAACTCTTGGCATCCCCTTGGCAAGTCTATTTACCGTGCTGAGTCAATCTACCTGCCTCAATATATGCAATAACATAACCTGCTATATGGCTCATAGTCTGAGCCATACAGTCTAAGATGACCACCATTCTGCGATCAGGACTGGAAGGCACCCACACATGCCCTCTTACCTGATGACTGCACACATTGTCCAATCATGCCACAACCTTGGGGCTGCATACTGGGCACGTGACGCCTGCACCTAATGCCAGCACCTGAAACCGATTTCCGCAAATTACACAGCACAACTGCAGTCAATCTCCACTTGACAGCATTTAAAAACGGACTACATCCTCCGTCTCCACATGAGGCACAGGGTCAAGGCTGATTTGCATGTAGCCATTGTCGGACCTAGGGTGGTCTGGAGTGCAAAAAAACGATGGATTTAGGCCCAGATCTTTGTACTGGGGTGAATGTAAGACATTGTTCTGCATTCTGTACATCAACTGTGTTTTTTGCAATTTCCACATCAGGGTAGGCACTTTGCATTCCACACACATGAATGAGGGCTGTTCCCACTTCTTGTCATGCGTAGTTCCCCCGCTGTCACTCCAGGGTTTTTTCTAGAATCGATATGTTTTTTAAACCACCATGGATGTTTTGAAAACAATCACCAATGTAAGTATGATCATGCACAGCTTGCTGTTGGCCAAGGATGATAAAAAGTGGTGACCCTTATACAGAATAAATCTGCCGGGCCTCTTGACATGTTTTGGTACGTCAGGTACAGGGATTCTGATAGAATACTAAAAGCCTGGTGTTAAAGAGACAAGAGCAAGCTATTAGGTAAAAGGTCACCTGTTTAGAACTGTTATAGTCATGTGGATGAGATGTTGTATGTAAGATGGTGTATACATGACCGAGCTATCCTAAAGGACATGACAGGGTAGATTCCCAACCTGCCTTGTATTGTTCCTGAAGAAAAGCTGTGGATCGGCTCTGGACTTTTAGGTATGAAACATGTTGACCTGATTACACTACACTGATAAACTCTCAGCGACTTGGGCACATTATGCCACTAAAGTATCCCCAACCATTTTTGGTCTTTTAGCCCTGTCAGGAGAACCATCACATTGAAATATCGATTTGGAAACTCCTAGACAGCACGACATCTGAGATGCATCCAGAGACACAAGGGGTGCAAAGAAGCAACAGAAAATAAAGTAAGAGAAAACTTAAGAATAAAGTTTAAAAAACTGAAAATAAATGTAAAGGATAAATGGGATGGACAGATGCTTGATGTTCACTAATGAGTCTACGTATTGTGTGCAGACTGAATGATCAGGGTAAAAGACAACGGGTTTCAGCAATCTTGAGAACAATGTGCTTGGACCTCTAATACATGCAAGAGACACATAGGTAGCTTAATGAAATAGCTAGGTTTCCACCTGATGTTTAATACTAAACAAGGGACTAAAACCAGATGGGTTGCCATACTCTCCTGGCGGGGCGATATAACAGTCAAAATTAAGCTGGAAGATCAGTGGGCTAGATGGGTCTTAGTGGAGTGCATAGTAAGGGGTGAGACGTTTACTATCTGCTCAGTGTGTGGCTCGACTGAGGACGATCCAGATATCTTTGAATTTTTAGATTTGGAATTAGCCTCCTGGCCTACACCAATCATTATGTGTGGAGATTTTAAAATGAATGGGATGGGTGGGCTCAGAACAATTCGATGGCGGATGTGTGGGCACGGCTGAAGCCCGATGATCCAGGCAGCACATACTTTTCGGCTACTCACAGGGTGGTTGCTACACTCGATTATTTTTTTTATATCTAATTCATTAGTATCTAGGTGTCGGATAGAGAAGCTTCCCCGCATTATGTTTGACCAGAATCCTATAGTGTTAATAGTCGATAATGCAAGGGGAGGAAGCCTGAGTGGGTATGGACTTTTGAGAGAGGCTTGCTGAAGGATTCGGGATACGTACAACATATGAAGGAATGGATAGGAGGTTTCTGGGAATTTAATAGAGGAAGCACCAGCTCAGGGGTAGTCTGGGATGCATTTAAATCCGGGATACGAGGGGAGAAGCTGAGCTATAGTCTGCATAAACAGAAACAAGAGGCACTTGCAGCGAAAAAGCTATGTCAGGTAGTAATTGACACAGAGGAGAAGCTGAATACTGCAATCGGGCATATCATTGGATGATATTTTGCTTAGAGTGGCATTGGCTAAATATGAAGCGCAGGAGGCTATAGCCACTAAGGCAGCGGCGACTTTCCTGGCAAGAAAGGAGCAATGTTATGATCTTAGCGAGCGGGTCGGGCATACACTAGCCGTGCACCGGAGACAGAAACCAGTCAACTGGTGAGATTAAGGAGATAGCGGATGGAAATGGAAACATAGTTAATGAACCAGAAGGGATAAGGGGAGATATTTAGAAAATTCGATGGCAAATTATATAATGAAGAACAGGCGAAAGATCCTTTGGAAATCAAAAGGTATCTTAGCTAAACTCTTGTACAGTCAATTACAGATGAAGATAGGCAGGCACTGGAAACCCCACTGACTGCTGAAGAGATTTATTCCGCCTTGGGTAGCCTCCCATTGGGCAATGTAGTTGGACCTGGTCAGATCCCTCAAGAATTTTATAAAGTTTTCTGGAGGTAATCGGATCTGACCTAGCCAAAATAATATGTCAGGCCCCGTCAGGTAGCTCTGTTCCAAGTTCTTGGGCAGGGGCGGATATAGTAATTTTCTTGCAAAAAGGGAAACCACCTAGGGAACCAGGGTAATATAGGCCAATAACTTTAATGAACTGTGACGCAATTTTTTTTCTGAAACTATGGCAACCAGGCTCAGCAAAGTCATAGGTAAGATGGTTAACTCCAGCCAGCATGGCTTCATCCTAGGGAGAGGAACAATGCAGCATGTTCACATTGTTGTAACTCTTTTAGATGCTGCTGAAGTTTCAGGAGAACCTATGGCGGTCATGCTAATGGATGCTGAAAAAAGCATTTGACCGGGTCTCCTGGGACTATCTATTGGCAGCTATGAAGTGGTTTGGCATTGGGGGAAGTGGGATTTGTTAAAGCAGTTCAGGCTTTGCATAAAGATCCTACAGCCCGACTCAGAGTTAATGGAGGTTATACAGCGCATTTTATAATGAAGCGTGGTACACGCCAGGGGTGCCCATGCTTGCCATTTCTTTTTGCGATATATATTGATCCCCTAATTCGGAAGCTGGAGGCAAATGGCGGCATTGTTCCTACAAAATTTCATGGCTTAGAATATAAAACCTTGGCATATGCAGACAACATCGCACTGGTAATTTCATACCCAGAAAACGCTCTCGCTGCAATTGAGTTGGAAGCTCAAACATTTGGCCTTGTATCAGGGTATGCCTTAAATAGGTCTAAGACTCAGATAGTCCAGAACGTGAGGGCAGTGTGTGATGATATACGTGTCACTGACTCAGCTGTTAATTTAAGGTTCAATATATCCACAGATCTGGGAAAGACTTTAGACTGAAATATTGAGTCAATAATGTCTAAAGCTAAAAAGGACTTTGATAGAATGCACAATCTACACCTTTCACTAGTTGGGCAGTGTAATGTGGTGAAAATGTTTTTTCTACCAAAAATGTTGTATCTTTTCAGGGCTATTCCACTCAAATTTGAGAGAAAATGGTTTTTAGCATTGGAGCACATAGTCAATAGGTTTATTGGGCACATGGGAAAACTAGGAGAGCGTAACGTTTTATGTCTTTGCCAAGGGCAAGGGGTGGGTGGGCTGTTCTCTATTTCAGAATATATTATTGGGCGGCAGCCTTTCAGTATAGGAGCAGGCTAATTGAGGGAGATGCGTCTGATCAATCGTTCAAGTCTGGATCAATTGATATGTATTCAATATTGGTCGGAGAGGAAGCGGAGAACTGCTTCTTGAAGTTTACTGAGCCTAGTTATTTTCAAAGAACTGGGTTTAAAGCCCTGATGGGTGCATAAAAGATCTGGACAGCATTTAGCGAAATAAACAGGTCTAGGCATATTAAATGGCTATACCAAGCGATTTAGGAACCCCCCTTTTCACAGGGAAATCTTTTCAGACGGTACAATGGCGGAATGGGGAATGTGTGAGATCCGGAGCCTGGGTGATCTAATGGGGTCACATAGATTTCAGCAAATTATAGACATACCGAATAGCTATGGTATTAACAAATTAGTTTTTTAGTTGGGGAAAAGGGAGGCCTGTGTATTTGACAAAAACAGAATTATGGATGTTATTAGAGATGGGGTCGACTGCACTATTCAGAGGATATATGCCGAGCTCTCTCTTCTTAAAAATGATGATCTTAAAAAATACGAGAAGAAATGAGTAGATAAACTGGGCATGGATCATGATGACTTTAGAGCCTCATTCGACTTGGGCCAAACCGTTTTGTGTTCTGAAGGGCTTCTAGCTCAAAAGTATAAAACAATCTTTTCCCTTTATTAGACTCCTGCAAGGATTGCGCAATGGGGGAAGGGAGGCAGACGGGAACTAGATGCCCCCGATGTGACAGTGGGGACACTGAAATAAAACATATGTTTGCATCATGTCCTTTGCTGCAAGATCTGAAGAAAGCGATTCAATTATTCCTGGTCAGAACTTTAGAAATGAAAGTCTGTCTTACTCCTTCTATAATTTTGCTGGGGATAAATAGTGAGGACAGGCAAGACCTATTGCAATGCTTTCTTTTAATGGCTATGTCTGTACTGTGCATTTATATTGTTACAGCGTGGCTAGATAAGCAGCTCAAACGTTCCAACAATGGTTTGCCAGGTAGATATCTACCTACAATCTTGAAAGAAAGGGGAAAGGGGAGGCTGCTTGGCAAACGTATATGGGGACCCATATATTGATGGAAGGAAAATCAGCAGTAATGAGTGTCTTAGTGGCCAACTGGGCCGGCCCTTCGTTTCCTCTCCTTATGTGCTCTTTCGATGGCGCAGATGAATAAGGAGGATAGATTTTCTATTATCAATGTTTAGTGCTTTAAATCCTTTTTGGGATTATCGCTGTTGTTTTTTAATCTTTCTCTTGCTTTTATGATCTGTGTCTCTTTTTACTGTCTTTCTGTATTGCGAAGTATGTATATATCTCAGATGATTTCTGTATGTTTTTCTGTTAAACTGTTGTGCTAAAAAAGAGAAAAGACTAAAAAAAAAATAAAGGAAACTTATTGAAGGTTTTACTTTACTTTTTTCTCAATCCTTTACATACTACCACCTCACACTTTTAAGACACCCTCACATCGTCACCCTTCATCATGTGGCATAAACAACTAAAGATCTCCCCTAAAGCGACCCATTTAGGGGCCCATAGGGCAGTGCAGCACCTGCCGATGAGTAGCATTCCCCAATGATGAAGCATGACATCCAAAGGGGTGTGTGAGGGCAAAAAGAAACAATCCATTAAATTTCCTTTTGTTTTCCCTCTTTTAAGATTTTTCCTCTCCCTTTTTCTGTTCCCTCTTCAATCTTGGCAGGAACAGTACCTCCTTGGTTGATTTAAAGCAACAAAGCTTCCCATCTCATTTCTCACTTGGATAAAAGATTTGAAGCATACTGACACTTGGCAGTACATTCTACTTTCATGTGCATAAATTATACTTTTGTATTGACTACATTTATACTTCCCTATCTCAAATCAAATTGGGATCCAAATACTCTTGTATCGTACTCCTGTCACTGTAAATATAGATTTTATAGAGATAGAACACTCCCCCCAAGATCTGGAAAGTGTCTGAAATAACATTTCATGATCCATTTCTGAGGGTCAATATAAAAAAAAGTAGCGGAGAACTACTTCAAGGAAAACACTTCAGAGGGAATGTCCAGAGTGACAGTTTGGGGAGTTGGGAAGAAAATAAGCTGCTGCATACAAAATCTCGTGCAGATTAGGTAACTATATACATTTGGTAAGAGGTGCTGATGATTTACTCCAGATGACTAACCAAGGAGTAAGGGAGGCATTCTCCCAATTTTATACGTCTCTCTGTGGAGTGGAACACTGCGACCCACAAAAACAGCATGACTACCTGACTGTAGTAGGTTTCCCCAGGTTAGATCCTGAACTAAGAGAGGAACTGACCCCCAGATTCATCATGGTCATGTTTTGCGAGTCCTTAATAGTGAATTTTAAGGATTCGCTATTAAAGACTCGCAAAATGGGATGCATGCAGAAATCGCAATATTTTCTACTGCTTCCTTATTTGCGATTCGCTAATTGAAAATCGCAAATAGGGAATGGCTTTAACATTCATTCCTATGGGCCCAAATAAGGAAGCAATTTCAAGGGTGCCAAGGTGTCCAAAGGACACCCTGTAGCACCCCTGAAATGGTAATGTACACTGGTGCTGCGCACACACATGTCCAAAGGACATGTGTGTGTAACATACAACTTAGAAAAATACACTAAAGTGCATTTTTCTAAGTTTTTGCTATTTACTACGTAGTTCGACTTCGCGGTAAATAGCGGCCCCAGATTGCGAATTCACAATTTTAAATTGGTTCATGAATTGCATTTAAGGAATCTCAAATTGAGATTCCTTAAATGCAATTAATCGGAATTTAGCGATTTCTAGAATTGCGATTTTTGCATTCGGGATGATGAATTACAAATGCAAAAATAACGCTCGCAAAGGGCCAGATTCTCAGAATCTGGCCCTTTGCGAGCCGATTTCGGCTTGATGAATCTACCTGTGATTCCTCGGATTTCTGTACAAGAGGTTTTTCTGGTATCAAATCACTTCCTAACAACAAAAACTCAGGCCCAGGTGGGTTCTCAGACTCCTATTTTAAGGCTTTTGTCACTCTTCTCTTACCTCATATACATACAATTTATAACTCCTCTGCTGACACACGTGTAGTTACACCATCAATGCTTCAATCTCTCCTCGCTCGAATTCTCAAACCAGTAAAAGATCCTCAGGCTTGTACCTCATATCGCCCAATAGCTCCTACCAATGTGGATTTTGAGATTTTTGCCTTTACCCTCCTGTTTTCTGAACCCAGTTTTGTTGGCTTTTAGGACTCTGTGTACTTTACAATTGCAAACGAGGACTAGAGTGCTTGTGCTCTCTCTCATGGTAGAATTGGATCATACGCAATTGGTCTATTTAATTTACTTGTAAGTTCCTAGTAAAGTGGCACTTCATGTGCCCAGGTTCTCTAAATCAAATGCTACTAGTGGACTTGCCGCACTGATTGTGCCACCCACTTAAGTATCTGTTTAAACATGTCTTAGGTCTGCCATGGCAACCTATGTGTGCAATTGTAAACCTCTTGCCAGGGTCAAACTATCCTTTTTTAATACATGTAAGTAACCAGTAGGTTAGGCCCTGGATAGCCAAGAGGGCAGGGTGCACTTTATTTAGAAAGTTAGACATGTACCTTTAAGTTTTACATATCCTGGTAATGAAAGACTCTTAAATACGTTTTTTACTGCTGTAAAGCTTACCTCTCCCATAGGATAAGCTTGGAGTCAGGGCCTGACTGGGAACCAAAACCGGCTTCGGCAAAGAGCTCAGCTGGCCCCTAGGGGAGAGCAGGAGAGGGTGCTATCGAAAGGTTTTGTGGTGGTTCACCTAGGAAGTGCCCGGATCCCAGTGCCTGCTATGGCCAGTCCTGCCCTGATTGAAGTTACCTCATTACATATAATAAGCTGTAACTTTGAAATGGGATCAGGTAACCAGTTAATGTAAGGTGTCTACGTATTTGTAATGAAAATTCATCTCTTATTGTATACATTTTAGATTACAATTTTGAAAATAACACTTTTAGAAAGTTGCCATTTTCCTGCCTTAGTGGTTTAGGGCCCGATGTAGGTAGCCCTTTACCGATCCGAATCGGCCGAAAATTCCGATTTTCGGCTGTTTCGGATCGGTAAAGGGCTACCGAGATGTAGGGGCACATTTTCGGTAATTTTACCGAATCGGTATCATTACCGAATCGGTATATTTACCGATTCGGTAATATGTACCGAATCGGTAAAATAATTACCGATTCGGTAATATTTACCGATTCGGTAAAATTACCGAAAATGCAATGTAGGTAGGCAATGTACCTTCTGCACATGGCTTACAGAATCGGTATTTTACCATGGAATACAAATCCATGGTAAAATACCGATTCCGGTGTGCATGCACATGTGTGCATGCACACCTATGTCATGTGACAGGCAGACCTGCCCTTAGGGCAGGTCTGCCTGCCACATGGCACCTGTGCCTGTTTTGGGGGTGCCAGAGGGTGTCTAAGTGACACCCCCTGCACCCTTGTGAATTCTTTAATTACCGATTCGGTAAATACCGAATCGGTAATGCCTAATCATTCCTATGGGCTTCACAGCCCATAGGAATGCATGGGCATTACCGATTCGGTATTTACCGAATCGGTAATTAAAGAATTGCTAAGGATTCGGTATCGAATCCAGATGTTGGGACCTACATACCATTTACCGATTTTGAAATACCGAATCGGTAGGATTCGGTATTTCAAAATCGGTAAATGGGATTTACCTACATCGGGCCCTTAGTGTCTACATCCTTTCAACCCCTGTTAAACCTTCTCTTAGTCACATGACTCCATGTAGTTTGCAGTTGGGCTTTGGGTATTCCTCCTAGGCATCCACACACAATAGAGACCTTTGGTGTGCCTGGATGGGCCATCACTGGTCGGATGTTTGAGCAGAGCTGTGCATAGACCCTTTTACTTACCTTCACACAAAGCTTACTCCATGTAGTTTGATTGGAGCATGGGCAGGGAAGGCAGGACACATGTGGACCTCAAAGGGAAACTTCTAGAAGCTTCTCCCACTTTGAAAGGAGGCACCTGGTATAAATATGTTAACTTATGGACCTGTGGAGACTCTTCTGGGAAGAAGTACTGCTGTTCTGCTGAAAGGGCTGCCATTCTGCTGGATTAATGCCTTGCTGGAATGTTGCCCTGCTGCTGCCACGCCAGAGTCAAGGAGATTGGACCTGCTTCTGAAACCAGGACTTCCAGAGTGACTCCAAGGGCCAGTGTGTTTGCCACAGGGACATAACAGACTCCCAAACCCCTGAACCAGCACCCAGATCCAAATGGATTAAGCCCCTGTCAGCCAAGTGGTGCCCCTCAGGTCCTGGACTCTTGGTGTGGCCTCAGTGGAACTGAATTGAAATGTTTGAGTTCTGAGCAACTGCCAACGGGCCTGTTAGTACCACGACTATGGATCTGCTCTTTTATCTCAGATCTGATTGTCTTGACTTGGGGTACGAAGCATAAATGCTGTTTTTCAACAGCAGGATTTGTCCTGGCAATGGATATCCATGGATGGGGGAGTATCAACTGAAAAAAATTAATTTTATGCCATGTCTGCTGTATATATATCAATTGCTCCCAATACAGACATCTCCAGAGGACTTAAAGGTTATACAGAAGAGGGCCTGGTGATTCATTTGGCACACTGTGTATTGCAAAATCATTGTTAATAGAAAGCCCTCTGGTAGGTGGTATGGGAGTCCCACATATCAAAAGGTACATACTAGCTGCCTAATTAACTCATGGCCTGATTTAGAACTTGGTGGTAGGGTTACTCTGTCACAACGGTGATGGATATCTTGCCACCAAAATATAAATCCCATTACATTCTTTGGGATTTATATTTTGGCTGATGGGATATCCGTCACCAATGTGATGGAGTAACCCATCCGCTTACTTCAAAATGAGACCCTCAGTTTTTAGAATGGTGTTCCCCTGAAGCTAATATCCCATGGTGACTGATGGAATAGGAAATGAGTAGGATTCCCCTACACCACCCAATATTGTGGCTCTCCACCAGAGCCCGTAAGATTCATGGCCACTGGATGTGAACCACAGCCATAGCTCTCACACAATGGACTCAGGCAGTTTGTCCAGATGATTTGTCACTTTTTACTTCCTTTTTGACCCTGGGAATTAGAAATTCTGACCTTCTAGTTTATCTGGTAGATGGAGGTCAATTAGTGAGGGAGAGGGCTGAACATGTGTGCTTGAGCAAATGAGACGCAAATTGAGTCTCTAAGAGTAGGAATCAATGTCCTATGATTTCCAGCTGAGGCTCAGAGACCTCTGTCACCTAACTCATTTACTATAAAGGGCAAGGCAACCTTCAGTTAGATTAAATGGGGCCAGGAACATTACGGGGATTGATGAATTTTTACAGATGGGGAGACATACAGGACATCATCATGGCTCTGACAAGCATTAGATTAAACTATTTCCCTCTAACCATGTGTTGAACACTTTGTTTTTGGCCTGTAGAGTGCTTCACACCATGCTACGGGAGTGTATGAGGGACGCTATGCCCTGGGTAGAGTGCATGTGGTGGCGGGCACCTCTGACCCCATCAGGGGAAGCTGTTGTGCATGCCAAGGAAGACCGTGACTCCCCACATCTGGTTGAAATGTGCCATCCAGGGGCACCATCTCCTGTTCCTGGCAGCTGGGAATCCCCTTCAGTGTGGCCACTCACAATGACAATACTGCTGAGGGAATCCAGCATGCACCAGAGAGAAAGAGACAACCTCAACCCCAAAGCAGCCCCCCTTTGGAGGTCACATTGCCTGAGTTATATCGAAGCGAAGGTCCCGCCACACAGAGTGCCTAGCCTTGGGAAGAGGCGGTCCATTCTCCAGGTTCTGACCACCCCTCGGTAGAAGGTAAACACCTACGTAGAGAAGCACTGATCGGGCTCACGTGATAGTGAGTAAGCAGTAGGGATTTGTCCAGGTCCCCTGCAGGACTATAATTTCGCCAAAGGAAGGGGTCTATTTAGCCTATAAAGGGCGAGCTCCTTTTAGGAGGGCTGTGCTGGTTTAGCCGCTGTGCCATGCAGTCACGGCAGCTGCCTTTCTAATACTTGGGGCATTGGTTTGATTGTTGTAATACAGGGTGCAATCTCAACAGAGGCTACAGATTCAATTGTGAAGATTAGAGAAAGTACCATGTTGTCACTGTCGGCACGCAGATGTCCCTGGGGCCTCCAGTTCATGACGGTACTTGTCCCCAGAAGCGCTCACTTTACACCACAAGTACAGCATATTTTATGATAGAAGCGCAGGAGCACTGTCCGTATGTGTTCTCTGACATTGTGGGGAATTTACCCTATATGTTACTTGGTCATTTGTCTTAAATGATGCTTTGGGACATACATGTGTTTATCTTCCTAACCTAACTGCTGCATTCTAGGCCCTGATGTGTTGATATGTGTCGTTCTATGCCATACAGTAATAGGGTAACACGTATTATTTCTGGATATGCATATAATGTAAAGTGGTGATGTCCTGATGATATGTGCAACATATAAGTCTTTACTGTGATGTTATGACAATTGCCTTGTTGGCCAAGTGCTATTGTGATATATGTATGTTGGATTTTTGTGGTTTTGCTCTTGTTTGTTTTAGCTAAAGATACTTTATTTTTCTAAACTGGGGTGGCGTCCATTTGTAGAGTTTTCACTGTGCTACTGTGTGGTTATGTACCAATGCTTTACACATTGCCTCTGAGCCTGTCTGCTTGGGCCAAGCTACTAAGGGGAATAAGCAGAGGTCATCTAGGTGTGTAACTCCCTTATACTGAATAGAAGGAAGGGTCCCTACTTGGACAAGGCGCACACCTCTGCCAACCAGAGACCAACATTTCTAACAAGGAGTATTAACCCCTTTCCGCTGCTTTTGGAAAACTCTGGAACCAATTACTGTTTATGGCTCGGCTGATGGTGGCACACCATGGAATGCCTTACCATGCTCCACAGATGCAAAATGCTTCAATATGAGAAAATATGGACTCCCTTTCATACATTTGTGAAAAGAGACACACAAGTACCTAAACTTCCTCCTCTTGTGAACCTCACCGAAGAACATGTGTCAGTGGTGGAATACCCGGCCTAATTATAGTAGAATATAACTACAGAAGACTTGCTGCAGCACAGGTGATCCACATATGTGCCTTCCCAGAGATGATTTGTGATGATGTTGTGTTTCTTGGGGTATCCCATCCTGTATCTCACTCTATTGGCCCCAAGAAGGGCTGCCTGTAACCTCCTCCATGTTTATATTGTTTATAACACTCACCTTTCAGTGATTTGTGATTTTATACAAGCCAACCCTGTCAACCAAAATGTTAAATAAAGTTGTTTCAGAAAAAAGAAAATGGTGCTAAATGCTGTATTACACTCCATGTATATTTCCACGTAATCTCACACAGTTTTGCTATAATTTAGCGTTATTACACTTCAGCAAATTATGGAAGTTACGCCCACCTATAGCCATGAGTCAGGAGAGGCAAAGCCTCGCGTAGGTCATGATGCCCCTCTCCTACTTCAAAATTGTAATACATAGCATATTCTCATGTATGCGCCTGTTTTTGTGGTTTATGCCATGGCATTTTCTCATGTGCATTCATTTTTGAACAGCAATGGGTTTCCTTTAAGCAGTATTGTAATATCACATTGCAGAGGCCTCCAGACTATTAGGGGAGTTGTTTTTCTCTTCAAACTAATTATAATATGAAATCTGAGAGACTGTAAACAGTGTTTTTCTCATATCAATAATAATAGTATTATAAATTAATTTAGTGCTAAATTTGAATGTAACCGTTGCACCTTCTATTAAATGTGCAGATGCACATTTATTAGGACAGCTGTGTTAAATAACATGTTGTTTGGCTACATTGATTTTGACTCCAATGGCTTAAATCAAATATTTTATTGGATTCCTTGCTGAGCAAAGCTGACACGCAACATTATGATAAACTGATGCCTTTCGCCTGTATTTAAGATATTGTAAGGTTTGATGGAGTCATTCATCTTAAAGAACTCCACTAGAAAACACCTGCTCAGGACCAGACTGGGACAGAAATTATGCCCCGGCAATAAAATAAAAGTGGCCCTGTTTAATGAATTAGATAATCAAAAATGCACATTAGGGCAGTTTTGAACTTGTAAAGACCCGCTGTATCAGGGCCATTATGACTTTGGGGTGTGGAAGTGGGGCCGCCACGCTGCCGCCCCACTCACACATTGCCAAAGCCAAAACAGACCGCCCGCCAGATTATGACTTTTTAAATCTCTGGTGCAGTGGTGATTCCTCCATGGGGGCGTTTGGGCACCGCCCCCCCTGCTTTTTCGCCGTGCGAGAAGGCAGAAACAAATGGTAGTTATATAACTACCATTTGTGATTTGTTTCTGCCTTCTCGCACGACGAGAAAGCAGAACACTTCCTGGTTTAGAGTGAGTGGGTGCTTACTCGAGGGCAGGGGGGAGTGGCTTGGGGGAGTGGCTTGCCCACTATTGTTAATACTGACTGTTTGGACAGCCTGAGGCCGCCCAAACAGACAGTATTAACTACAGTGGGAAAGCCACTCCCCCAAGCCACTCCCCCCTGGCCTCAACTCTCCCTGTTCTCTGTATGCTGCTGCAGCAGCATACAACAGAAAATTACGTCACCTGGGGCAGCCGGCCGCACCAATCAATCTGCGGCAGTGGAGAGGGAGGCTGCCTGCCGCGCCGCCTTCCTGTGATGACGTGCTGCAGGACTTGAATACAAGGAAGGCGGGAGTCAGGACGGGGTCTCCGGTCCGTAAGTTAATCTTTTTTTATTTGATAGCTAAGCTTCGTGTTTGAAACCTCAGATGACTCTTCCCTCTGCTAGATTGTGGGAATCACAGAGCTCAAAAACCCACAAATGTGTTTTTTGCTGGATGCCAGGCCAAGTGAAATCCGTGAAAACAATAGACACCGTTTATTAGGTTAAACCATGTTTGTGATCACTGAATACGGCATGTGATCCTCATATCTGCACGTTCTGGGACGTCCTGTATACAATGATGTCACAGACAGGAAGCAATAACAATCTGTGGATTCACTGTGTCAGACCTGCACATCCAGAGTACATCCGTATGACACATGCCTTCACATAGGCACAATTTACATAACGTTATGCATGCCTTTGTGCGCTATTACCTAACACCGGTGGCATAAACACTTGCCGTTGCGCCTCGCGGAGCTGCATGAGAAACCTTCCTGCTATGCAACCCTTAACTTAGTCCCTGCGGAGTCAGGTGACCCACGCGCCGCATTCCTTCTGTGGAGGAAGAGCCGAAGATTGAGGAGGATCACAGGGCTATGTCGCAAACATCCATTTTCATTGATATTTCTCGTGATATTTCTGAAGCCCCTTAAAGACACATCCTATCCGCCTTTTAATTTAATGAATAACAGTACAAGTTCTGGTTGTCTTCCCTTGGTGGCCGTAGCTAGTGTTGTAACCCTCTCGGTCCGGTGAAAGGAAATACTAAACTGTCTCAAAGTGCAAATTGTTAAAAAGTCGCATATGTGCACGCTGGTTCAGGGAGGGTTGTGGGAAAAAAGAGACCATAAATGCACTGATTGGCATCTATATTTTCTAGAATTTCTTCGAGGAGTGGAATGCCACCTCTCAGACTTTGGGCTTCCTCTGGATCATTATGTGCAGGCCTTTACGCCCCGCCTATCAGAAAGTTCACCAGCCGCCACTGCTCTGGCGGACAGTTCTTTGACATTCCGCAATGGGAACAGCAAAGCACGTTCCAGCACGCACAGAAAATATATGTTGTGCATTTCATTCTGTGCAGGAACATGGGGCTGCATGCAGGCAGAGGGGAACTCTTTGTGCTCCCCATGACATAGGACCCCCTTTGTTTCCTCACCGCAATCGCCATGAAAAGTGCAGTGGTAAGTATATTCCTCATAGGCCTGGCAGGGCCACAGTGACACCGCCAGCATATTAGGGGCCTTAGATCGCTGCGTCACCACCAGGGATCGTGGATCCGTGGCGGCACAGGCAGTCCTGTGTTGGTCTAACTGCCACTGTCCTAATGTGGCATGCGGACCCGCCAGTCTGGCAGTCCGCAGACCGCCACCGTTCGGTGGTCCATTGGACTGCCAAACTCGAAATAAGGCCCTAAGTGTTTTTCAAGGTATGGTTGACTGCATGTAGTTGAGCTTGCTGAAGCCAATGTGTATTTAAATATCACAGAAATCAACAGTAAAAACTGGCCAAGCATACCATAAAAAAAGGCCTGTCAGACCAGTCTGTATAGGCCAGTCGGACCTTCTCCAAATGTCCAATAGGATCATTCATTAGCAGGGGACAGGTCTGCAGAGGAACGAGAAAGGAATATACCACAAAGACTCTAAATGCTATTCAAAGTTATGAGGAGAATAACTTCTCTTCAACTGTGGTGCTTCTTTCCAGACAGCGTTACAGATTTACTTGTCAATAAATCTGGCCTCGAATATAAATTATCCTTTATCTAGACACTGCAGCTCCGGCGGGGCAGAACCAAGAAGCTTACGTCCAGGTTTTTGACTCCCCAGTCTCTGATCATTCATAAATATAGTACCAGCTCTATCAGGTCCATGCCAATGAATCATGGTATTATATGACTGTCTGATGCCGTTGAGACGGGGAAGCGCCAGCGTCCCATGCCGACGGCAGCACTTTACATATTCAAGCCTTGGGCGCCATGAATCCGGGAGCTTCGACAGAGCAGCACTCAATGGTAAGGAATCCCTTGGCGGCACTTGTAAAGATTAGGCACAGGTGATGCACTTCAAATGTATTCATCCTTACAGCGTGCTTTAGGAATGCATTCTTGTTATTATCCTTAAACAACTTCTTCTCGGTAAAAATATTTTAATTTTCCTGTGTGCTGATTCATTAGTTTAAGGCACAGTGCACTGCAATGAGGCGTTTCGTTTATATGTACTTTTTTAGCTTAAGACAGCACATGGATCGCAGACCTGATCACTGAACGATAGCTGCGTTCGTTATTTTATTCGTTTCATCTATATCTTTCAGTCATTTTAGGACCTAACTGCGTCACAGCTATGGGAAAGCAGAGACAGATGCCAGAGGAATTAATGTGCGTAAAGTGAGGCCCTCTGAACGAAACATTTATTTATTAAAAAACGCGCAGCTCAAAACTCCTTACATTTGATTGCATGTTGTTGCTACCATCTTAAAACGTTAACCAAACAAGTTACCTTAATCGTTAACGAAATGAGACAGTGAAACATAAAGAATTTCTTATAATTTGGACTTCTGCATTTCTATACTCTCAAGGCAGCATTCCTATTGTTTTTTTGTTATAACTGTCTGTACACAGAGCTCGTTTCAAATACATAACAATATATATCGAGTGTGCTTTGGGTTTGTGTGAGTATAGTGGTGCTCATGTCCCCACAGATGTGTGTATAGCTATTGGGATGTTCAAGTGCCCAGGTAGATGATGTGCACAGATACTCTTAAATCCCCAATGAAATAGCGTGAAATGTTAATGCTCAAATCTCCACACAGTGTGTGAATATAATGATAGTTATGTCCCCACAAGGGTATAGTGATGCTCTTGTCTATACAGAGTAAGGGGCCCATTAAGATGTCGGGCAAATTGCCCCTGCCAGGCTGGGGGAGGCTACCGCCAGCCTGGCGGGGGCAATCCGCCCGATATCCGCATTCGAATTCCCCCCGCCATATTAGTATGGCGGGGGGACCTCGGCGGACGGAAAGTCTGTCCGTCACTTTTCCGACCCCGTCGCCTTGCGGCCAGGGCAGAAAAGGATTAATATGGAGTTGGTGTCTATTAGACACCGCCGGCCATATTACAATGGGCTTAGGGAGATGCCTTTCCGTGGCGGCATCCGGAAAGGCATGCAGTCCTAGAGTGAAGGAGAGGTGGGGGGTGCACACAGGTGTTACCTGTGGTACCCCCCTGCATTTACATAAACAAAGCCGCTTTTTGTTCATGCAAATGTAAAAGTGCATTTTTAACATTGTGGCAGGCGGTGCTAAGAGCACCGCCCGCCACAATGCTAAAAATACAGGAGGCGCCTGCCACAGTGGTGGACGCATCCTAATACCCCCCGCAGGACCCCCGCCCTTATGGCGACGGTCCCGATTACCGATGGGATGGCGCGCGAACTAAGTCCGCCGCCATCCTAATGGACCCCTAAGTGTTCAAGCCTCCACAAAGATACTTTAGGAATACAAAAATGTTCAAGTGCCTACAGAGATGGTGTGAAGGTGATAAACTTCATTTCCCCATGAAGGTAGTGTGTGGTTATAGGGGGGGTTTGGTCACAACAAAGATTATGTGTAGTAAAGGAGATTTTGACATCCACACTGAGAAAGTTTGTAAAAATAATGTTGTTCACACCCTAATGTAATCGTGTTTCAAGACAATGTTCAAGCCTCTACACAGAAACAGTGTGAAGATAGGAAAGCTTCAGAGATAGTTTGAGATTATAGCATAAAATGTGTATTTGTAAAGCACACGTTCACCCAGAAAGGCATCTTGGCGCTGAATACCAGATGTGCATTGTTTCCCAACTCAATCGTAATCATTTTATCGACCTCAGAAGGATGAAAGGCTGAGTTGAACCACCAGGATTTTAACCTGTGACCACGAGATCAAACACAGGCGACCTCAGTGGACACATTAGTCCACTAAGCCACCAGACCTGGCTACAATATAGGAATGTGTAAGTGCCTTTTGAGATGGTGGATGAAGAACATTTTCAAGTCTCACAATGATAGTGTGTGACTAATGTGATTTTAAAGTCCTCAAAGAGATCGTGGGTGGTTATAGGGATGTTCAAGTTCCCACAGTGATAGTGTGTGACTAATGTGAGGTTAAATTCCTCACACAAATAGTGGGTGGTTATAGAGATGGTTGTGTGCCCGCAAAGATAAAATGTGGTTATAGAGCTGTTCAAGTCCTGACAGAGATAGTGTGTGAAGATAATTTTGTTTAAGCACTACTGAAATAGTGTTTAAAGACCATGTTCGTATATACCCACACTGATAGTGTGTGAAGATAATATGTTGAAGTCCCCACAGTTTATGGGTGGAGGTATAGGGATATTCAACTCCGAAGAGTTTGAGGGGCTAATTACAATGTTGGGTGCACTTAAGTCCCCTCACAACGTCTCAGTCCTTGGACTGACGGCCTCTGGTCTGCAGTTCCAACCTCTTAATTAGGATGTGACTGAACACTGTTCGGTCACATTCCTACATTTTCCGATGGGAGAATACATTACGGCCTTAAACAGGCCGTAGTTCATGCTCCCACGGAGAAATGGGAGGTGCTGTTGATCGCTGTACTCCGTTGCAGGCACCTTAAGGCGCCTGCCACGGGGTGCGGGGATCGACAGGGGGCACCATAGGTGCCCCCTCAGCCCCCAAGTGGAGGCTGCGCACCCAAGAGGGCCCTCCTGGGGGCCCCCCAAAAACATTTTATAACATGGTTTCCATGTCGGACATACTGTGCATTGTAATCCAAAGGATGGAAAGACCTGACCTTTGGGATTACAAGCCTGTTCAAACTGGCCGATGGGCTCCATGAGCTCGTCAGAAGCCAGCCAGAATGACCGTCTGGTTTAGTTTTCGACTGCCAGCATTGTAATGCAGCGGTCAGAATGTAAACCGGAGGGCCTATTACGATGCAGTACGGAAGGCTACGACCGTCGGACTGAGCATTTATGGGCTAGATTGTCATTGACCCCGTAGTGTGTGGTCATGGGGATGTTGAGGTTTTCAGTGTGTCTTTATAGGGATATTCAAGTCTTCACAAAGATAGTGTGTGAAGATACTGTTTAGATTCCCAGACAGATAGTGTGAAAAGATAATGATGTTCATTTCCAGAGATAATGTGTGATTATAGTCATATTCACATAGATAGTGTGTGATAGTATGTGATCATAATGGTGTTATTCAATTTACCATAGAGGTACAGTGCAAATATAGGACTGTCCCACAAAACTCTGTGTGAGGTGTACAGCCTTTAGCCTTTACGCCACAGAATGTTACCATGCATGCCTTTCACACGCAGGTCAGTATTTACTAGGGACTATCTTTTCCCAATGTTTTTTAAAAAATGTTAAGAAAAAAATAATGATTCAAGATCCTGCTTCAAATTTGCAAATATATTGGTATTTAATTGTGTGCAAAGGATTATGTTTATTGGTGTTACCAACCTTGTGTTGACTTACTTTATGATTATGATTTATGAATGAATCTACTCACTGTCACATGGTTTAATTTTTCATTTAAAGATGCCATATGCATATTACATGACTTTCTATTGATAAATGAGTTGCTACACATGTATTAGAGATACACCCACAGTGGGTTTTGCTAATAATCTATTTCAAACTAGGAGTGGCCATTTAATTCCATTGGTGTCAGTAACGGCATTTACCAGCCCCATCAGAATTATGAGAGAGGAGAGAGAAGCAGGGAGGGAGGAACACAATCAGTTCCCTTGGCTGCTCATAATAATGGTCAGTGTGCTCAAAATGTTAGGTGATAAAGGAACTGGTGCGTAAGACAACCTTAATGTGCTAAAGATCACGCAGTACTATCAACAACATGGAAATATAAATTGTTTTGTTTTTTCCTATAAACATAATCACCAGACTACAACTTCTCTGAAAGAATGGTATGTAATCTTAATGAATTCAATGAGATGGGGTGCAACAATAATAATAAAAACATGTGTGGTTTTGCAATAAGTGATGACTTACTCCATAGTTATCATTTGACATTCAATAAAGGTAAGGGTAAGTTGCAGTTATAATTATTATATGTTGCTGTACAAAAATCACAGAATAGTTTTACACAGATAAGTAACTTCATCTGTCTATGTGGTCCACTTCAAATGAATTTTAATTTTAATTGCATTTGTTTATAGCACTTACTACCGTTGGCGAAGTGTACTGCTGTTGTACAAAGGTAATTTGGAAACATAAAGACTCTTTATCTCAGCATTCATCCAAATTCTGTGTGCTCACGTTAGTAAAAAAGAAGCCTGAGGTGTCTCTGGGGGAGACAAATTCATAAGCCCAGAATTAAACAATGCATTTAATTGAGGTTTCATGGCCATTGAACTATGCTGCTAGAGCATATCTCTGCCTTCGGACTGTTTTGTGATTGTTGTAATTTTAATGTCTATATTGGAATGCTGTGCCACAATGGCAATGCTAAATTATCTGTAGTGCAGAAATGGTGAATAATGATGTTGGTGTTAAGATGAAGGTCCCTACAGACTGGTGTGAAACAAAAGGTGTTAAGTTTCACACACAGATGGCATGCAATTACACTGGTGTTAAGTTTCCTGCAGAGATGGTATGTGATGACACCTACGTTGAAGTCCCCACAGAAAAGGTGTATACTGATACTGGTGTGAAGGCCCTGCAGACATGGTGTTTAATGTACATTGGTGGTAATATCACTGCAATGATTGTAGTGTTATTGATGTTAAGGTCTCCACAGAGATGAGGTCTAATGACAATATATTTAAGGACCATCAGAGATGGTGTGTATTGACACTGAAATTGAGGTGTCACCAGAGATGGTGTGAAATGACACTGGTGTAAAGGTCCCACACAGATGATCCCTGCAAAAATGGTGTGTGGTGTTAAGTACGCCTGGGTGGAGTTCGAGGATTTCCACTATGTGGAACTCCGCTAAGTGCTAAAAAAACTCCACTGCACTAGGCGAAGCTCCGCGAGCTGTAGAGTTTCTTTAGACGAATGCAGTACACTGTGATTTTCTGTGCCAGGGGCTTGGCCGCAGTGTGCAATCATCGCGAATGCCATCATGCACAGTGCAAGCAGGTGCTGCTTCCTTCCTGCTGCTAGATTTTTACTTGAGTGGCAGCTTTGTCAATGCGAGGGATTGGTTTCTCAATGCTAGTGTTCGTGAGCATACATGACCACTAGCAATGAGAAATCTGACCGCCCACATTGAGAAATCTCACCAGTAGGTTGATTTTCCACGCTCGCGGTCGCCAACGTGATGGTGACAATCGCAAACAAGAAAATATATCACCGGGAGGTGGATTTTCCTTGCTTGCCCTCCTTCAACTTGACGTTGATGAAGCAAACAAGGGAAAAAACTCTGCTCCGCTATGCAGAGCAGAGTTATTCGGAACTCCTTCCTAAAAAAAATAACAGCCTAAAAACAGTGTTTCCCTACTCCTAATCGAGCTCATTAGCGTGCCATTTAGTGTGCCATGTAATTATTCCAATTACACCGCGGTCTCCATTAATCATATCACCATTGCCAGGATTGCTAGGGAGGGTTAAATAGTTAAGCAACGGCAGCAGCAGTAGTAGCCGACCTGGCGAGGCAGCCAGGAGAAGGCAGTCGGGTGTTTCTAACCCGCTCTCTCCCCGCAAGCCCCATCGTGTCAAATAACAGGAAGGGCTTCTCGTAGTAGAGTCTCAATAAACCAACACGCCACTTTATGCCATCCTAAACGCTGCGACCCTATCGTAGGAAGCCCTAGGTCCAGGAATCAGCTTGTGCTCGTAAATCCAGCAAACAGGTCCAACTGGACTAATTGCAAGCATTCAACCAATCAAAAAAAAAAAGGGGGGGGTTAAAGTCTGACATCTAAGGCCTACCCAAGTCTCACTAATTTCAATCTCAACCACCCTGCCTCTACACCAACCCTTCTACCTGTGAATCCAGCGCATCCTTAACCATGAGGACTAGAAATTCAAACTTGATTCAACACCAAGAGAAGCCCCGCCCTCACAAATCAGCAAAGAGACAAAAGGCAAAGTTATTTTACCCCCTTGGAAGAGGGAGCTCTAATCTAGGGCCAGGGCCTAAGGAGGGTGAACAAACGGGAGCCATTGCAAATATACCGGTATCACCGGTATCATCGGCATCGACATCAGCACTTCCACCAGGAAAGACTCCCAGCCCTGACAGCGCTATGGCCCACAGGCCTAGTCTCAGTGCCACAAAAATAACAATTGGGCCAGATGGGAACAGAGATATAAGAGAATGTATGTGCTTCACAGCACCCACACCAATTGAACCTAGTGGGACCTTGAGCCCCCTATCCACTCCACGCTCGGGAAAATCCCCTGGATCCACCGACACGTTAATAGAGGTTGGGAAAATAACAAGCCCCACACTACCTTGGTGGCCAGTTATACCACATTTCCCTAAAATAATCACCCTTCAAGGGGGTAGATCACCCGAATCACTGATATCAAACATGGACCCAATAAGATATATTTACACAAGTTCAACCAATTCGACCCCTCAAAAGCTGGAGGACTCTAAATTGAGCCTTGCAACATTTGGAACGATTGGGGCCTACGAATCCAATTGGGCCCATGAAGCCAATGGAGCTAAAACACCTATAATCAGCGATACACCACAAACCCAGCCCATGAATCCATCAAAATCCTGCGACCCGAAACAAGACAAAGAGGCGCATCTTTCAAGCCCCGGGAGTGGAGGAGCGAACAAGGACGAGAAGCCTCCATTAATTGCAAACCATTTAACACTGATTAATGAGGCCCTTATCTCAATGGGAAATGCGGCAATAATGCATTAAGATAAACCTGATGCTCAAATTACTATTTTACAAGCAGTTGTGGGGCTGATCTCTGTGATAAATTCGAAACTGGACAACCTGAACTCACTAATACATAGAGCCCAGGCTAACACAACCTTAATAGCCAAACCAGAGACCTGCGGTTGCAGCCCCATATTGCTTAACTTAGAAAAATTACCAGGCATAATGAACACGCTAATTGACAATCTTAAGACCGAAGTCAGTAGGTATCAGAACAACTTACCTGCACAGAAAAACACCAACATGCCCTGTAACACGAAAGACATAAAAGAGTCACAAATCAGTGACACAGATTCTCCCCAAGAAGAGAAGAGTTTGGACATTGAGTCCACAGCGATGGTTGACGAGACTGGAACAAAACCCAGCTCCATTTGTGACAATAGTCTCGAACTCCATCACACCCTAAAGCCGGTAAGCCCAGAAACTTATCATCTTTCTAGAAACAATAAGAAAAAACTAAAAAAGTTTAACATGCAGAGAAAATACAAATCTTTCACCAACGGTTCGATCCGGCAATGGTTGTTGCCCGAAAACCAGATGACTACCGCTCACATCGACACTCAAAACGCGACCTGTCTTTTGAACACAGGAAAAAATCTGGTATACCCAGAAGTCTCAAACGCAACCAACCCTGACATTAACCTGAGCATAGCGGACCACCTGGCAGTCCGCCAGCTAGCCTCCTCGACGTCGAGCGAACAAAAACACCCACTGGATCCACATGGACAACAAGCCGGGGATGTAACTCTGGTCCCACCAAGAGACAGCGAAGTCCATCTAAAAAACCATCAGCTTTGTGAACAATTGAAGATAAGAAAGAGCGGAATGACCCAAGCGCCTCAAGATATCCAAAAAACAATCACTCCGTTTATAATGTCGGAACGAGCCCGTAGGGTACCTCAAGGCAACTTCGAGCCTAACTTTGAGCCTATCGGGAACCGGGCCTCGATCCCCAGGCCATCCAGACCACACCCTGAGACGACAGCACAGCAGACACCAGCCTTACTAAATCAGGGACAAGTCTGCCCGGTCACCACGGCGCAGGCAACTTCTATCCCCTTGCAGGCCAACGACTTGAAGGATGTATATTCCGTTCACAATTCAACCCTTACAAACCATCAGGATCGGAAAATACTGCTGTACCCTGAATATGTCTCACATGGCAAGTGGGACATTCTCAACCGCAGTAATCTTTTAAAACTCTGTGCAAATATCCCTGGTCTAGAAAGGATAAAAACAATGGACATTGAGAGCGTTTCCTTTCTCACTCCAGACCTCAATGAGATAAATGAGACCACAGAGCTAACCTTTACTAGTCTATCCATGGGAGAGGCCGTGAAGAGAAACCATACGTTACTGGAAAGCTGGGGCATAAAAATAAAGATTCAGCCCGTACTAAAATATCCATCAATTTTAAAATTCCGCTATCCGAAGAATTGCGCTGACATCCAGGAACAGACCACTGGGAGGAACTCAGGTGTGAACGTTCCTCTCGACCGAGCACTAAATGTGGGGTCCATCCTCCAGGGGACCAAAGGCGGTATGAGCATAGGTCTCACTAATCAAACCCCTATTTAAATATCAACACACTTGGGTCAGGGCAACGCTTCTGCGCAATTAGGGGGAGCACCAGCAAAGACTGGTACTGGCTGCCGGAAGCTTTAAATCCCGGCCCCTAACATCCATTCTCCCAAAAACAAGGACCGCAACCAGCAACAGTCGACAAATGGCCAAGAAAATCACACAAATCGAACATCGACCACCAGCAGATTGAACATCATGACCTGGAACGTTGCAGGGATTATAAAGCTCGTTCAAAACCAAGCTGCAGTGGCATTCTTGGAAGAGGCGGATATAATTTGCACCCAAGAAACCTGTACAATAAAACCTATATCCATAAGAGGGTATGCAGAATACTGCAAACCAGCCACCAAGAATAACATATTTGGAAGACCGTCTGGTGGGATATCCATCTACATCAAGCACTCGCTGAACCTCAAATCCATGGAAATAAAAAGCCTATCAAATATGTTCTTGGTGGGCATTTTGAAAGGCCTCCACTCGACCAATGTGCAACTTTCAATATTGTTAATCAACGTTTATCATAATCTTCATGGGTCTGGGCGAAGGATAATTTGATCCTGCTAACAAGCCAGCTAGAAGCTTTACTACTACAAAATCCTTTATTGGATTTTGTCATCCTTGGCGACCTCAATATACACAACATAGGGGTCATGGCCATACAAAGCCGTCACCCTGGGGCCAGCAACGCATTGAACACTCTAATAAAATCCTACAACCTGGCAACAGCCCACTCTGTCCTCTTAAAGAACAACGCTGGAGCTTTTGTTGCCCCCACTTATAACAATCAAACAACGATAGATTATATCATATTAAGCGAAAAATTACAACTTTTGATGTCAAATTACACAGTGCATCAGCGAAATGAAAGCGATCATGCCGCCTTAACTCTCACACTGAACCTGGCAGCAGAAACTTGTCACAGGACACACTGTATCGGGGCTCCAAATGGTGAAGAATTGTACAAGCTACCTAGAAGAATCAAATGGGGGCCGGTACCAATCATCAAGTTCAACAAATGGATAAACACATAGGCAGGCTGGCCATCGAGCGCCCATAACACTGGCGCAGTGGAAGAATGGGACAGATTTGCCTGGAACTTAGCGTCCTTGCTTCGAGGAGATACAGCAAGCACAAACCGATGGCATCCACCATATACACTTGGATTTATTCCGAAAATCAAAGAAAGCGCCAGACAACTAAAAGGTAAACGAAAAGCATATTGGAAAAACGGCACAGCATCGGTCAAAAAGCTACTAAAAGAAGCACCAAAAAGTCATTCAAAGAAGGTGTGGGCCGTGAAATGTGAATATTCTGAGGGACAATGGCTGAAAATCTTTGATTTGCTGAGACCTTGCAAATCCCAAGAGTTTTGGACCTATTTAAACACCTTAACTCAAGGAAAAAATCACAGAGATAATTCCCTCGATGCACATACCTGAGTTGCCCACGTTAAAACTTTATACAAAGACAATCGAAGCAGACCTTACTTAAATAAAGCCCTCGCAGGAAGTGAAGAAATAGACACCATTGCCCACACAATGGCTGCTCCAGAAAAAGCTTTAGTTTCTAAGATTAAAAAAAAAATCAGACAAATCGGGGCACCGGGCCCCAACTGCCTTCCTGGCTCCCTGTTCAAGGCGAACATAGAATTCTGGTCTGAGAACTTGACCCAACAGTACACAGTGTGCTGGTTCCTGGGGGACGTTCCAGACTCCTGGAGAGGGTTGCTTCTGCACCCACTACACAAGAAAGGGCCGAAATCCGACCGACCAACTACCGCCTGATCGCCCTGTTGGATATCGAGGGCAAGGCCTACGCGAGTACCATTCTGGCGGAACTAGCAAGCTGGGCAAGTACAGAAGGTCTCCTGCCCCTCTTTCAAACAGGGTTCAGACCCGGGGCATCAACCGTGAATAATATAACAGCTCTTTCATACCTAGTCCATCAAGCACTGTCGCGCAAAAGCCTTCCTCTCTTCGCTTCCTTCATAGATTACTCTGCAGCTTTCGACGGGGTAGACCGCGCAATTCTTTGCAAGAATCTGGCACTTTGGAACATCAACCCAGCCCTCTTGAAAGCAATTCAGTATCTGTACCAAAGAACGTGGGTCAGAATTAAACTTTCGAGCGACTCCGCTTCAGAGAAAATTGAAACGGACCGAGGCCTAAAGCAAGGGTGCGTTCTAGCACTGCTGCTGTTTAATCTATGCACAGCAGACATGGACCGAGCCCTGATTGGAGCCGCTCTAGATACACCAAGGATCGGGGGCACTAAAATACAGTTCATGCAGTATGCCGACAACTTGGTGCATTTGGATCATACCAAAATAGGCCTACAAAAGGCACTGTCGGCCCTGGCAATTTATAATGATAAAAACAGGTTGGTGGACAATCCATCTAAATAAAAAAATGTAATCTTTGGGCACTATCATAAAAAAAAATAGCAAAATGGAGTCTTGGTCATTTGACTCTGGAATGCACGCAGAAATATAATTACTTGGGCGTCTGGTTCCATGAATCGGGGCGCCCTGGAGCTCATTTAAGGAAAATTCAAAGCAAAGGGAAAGCCATTATCTACGCCCTATGCAAACTACAAGACACCCTAGACAGCCCTATAAAGATTTTCATCCAAAGAGTTTCAAGGTCAAAACTAATGCCAGCCCTTAACTACGCCCAACAAGCGATTCCGGGAAAATTAATCAAGGACCTGGAAAAACCCAATTGTAGCGCATATAAGAGATTATCCCACTTACCCGCATGCACCAGAAATACTCTTGTGCGACTAGAATTTTCTTTGAATCAACAAAATCTGGAAGATAAGGCTGCCCTGAGCAAATACTTTTACCTTACTACAGCGTCACATGAGAAAACAATGAAGGCAGTTCTAAAACACATCTTTCTGGAACCAGGGTACCCTTGGTCGGCGACCCTTGCCGCGGCCTCTGATCTCCTTAATTTAGCCACAGAGAACTGGGACCCTGAGCTAATTAA
This sequence comes from Lissotriton vulgaris, assembly GCF_964263255.1. Lineage (NCBI taxonomy): Eukaryota > Metazoa > Chordata > Amphibia > Caudata > Salamandridae > Lissotriton > Lissotriton vulgaris. The sequence continues at coordinate 1,502,056,469 of NC_141685.1, read as the reverse complement.
TTACTCTGGCATCAAAAGCACAATCAAAAAACAAGTCTGCATTTGCTCTTGTGCCTAGGATTTGGAATCATTGGCAAAAAGAGGCCTCCACGAGTCCCAAAGTCTCCCACAGACAGCGTACAACTCTAAACACCACCTCACGCAGGCAGTGGGCCGCACAGCCTTATATAGGATCTTAGCATACAGATTACATCCCCTGCCACTCAAAGAATTATACATCACCAAGCCGATAGGATCAGCGATCAAGGAATGAAGGCTCTGTGAATACAAACGCGAGTCTTTGGCTCAGCTCCTATTTTGCTGCCCTGCCCTGCGCGCAGCTCACAGCCTTTATCTTAGGCCCATCATTCTACAACTGGGGACGCGCACTGCAAAGGAGGCAGTTCATCAACTATACACACTGAATACAGTAAAACAGATGGCCACGTTTGGTAAATTCATCCAACAGACTCGTATGAAGCTGATGGCCATCTTGGGCTAAATGACCAGAGACTTAGATAACGGACGTTGGGCCGTAAGGCTATGGACATTACTCCTCTCAGCCCCCAAGTATTCAGATCTTAATCACACAGACTTTGTTATAATATGACAATTTTTTCTTTTAACTTTTGTACCTTGTTTTCAATGTAATGGTTTTGAGTAACCAAACAATAAATTCATTCATTCATTCCTCGTAACAAGGAGTGTAGAAAACTCCGCAAGAGGAGCAGAGTTCACAACCCCCATTTAGTGTTTATTTCCCCACAGAGATAGTGTTCTTTGACATTTGTGTTAAGGTTACGGCAGAGATGGTGTGTAATGGCATTAGTCTTAAAGTCCCCACAGAGATTATATAGAATGGCACTGGTATTAAGGACCCCGCAAAGATGGTATATTATGACACCGGTGTTATGGCCCAAACTGACATGGTGTGTATTGACAATGGTTTTGAGGTCCCTGTGAGATGGTGTTTACCGATACTGGTGCTAAGGTCACCATACAAATGGAATATAATGATTTTGCTGTTAAGGTTCTCCCTAATATGGTGCATAAGGATTTTGGTGTTAAGGGTCTTGAAGAAATGATGTATAATGATGAAGGTATTAAGGTCCCTAAAAGTATATACATTTTTTGTATTTATTTTTAATTCCAACAATCCACCAAATGATGCTTCCAAGTGCTGTAGGTTGAGATGGAATGACTAGGAAGCAAGTCGACAAATGTCGCAATAACTTTAAACCAAATATGAAGATACCAAATCATAATTGTTCAATCCCCAGAAAGAAATAATAGAGAGTTCACCCTATGAGGCTGGCAGGGGCTAATTTTAGGTATTAATTAGTTGATATGCAATGACATTGCTGATGAGGTCCCCACAGAAATGGAGTGTAATGATAAAGACATCCTTTGATACAAAGACTCTATGAAGGCGGCATAGAGAGACTGCTCTAGACTGGATCACATCCAACCTGCACAACAGAACTTATGTCATCCATACCCCCACTTTTTCATCCAAACTGTACTTCACAAAAGCATGTGTCGCTCAAGGCTATATCATCTCACCTATGCTTTTCAACATCTACATGAAGTAATTGCCGACATTCATCAATCAATTTCACCTCACGTGCCAAAACTATGCTGATGTCAAACAAAATACTCCTTCAACTGATCTCTGTGATAAATTCCAAACTGGACAACCTGAACTCACTAATACATAGAGCCCAGGCTAACACAACCTTAATAGCCAAACCAGAGACCTGCGGTTGCAGCCCCATATTGCTTAACTTAGAAAAATTACCAGGCATAATGAACACGCTAATTGACAATCTTAAGACCGAAGTCAGTAGGTATCAGAACAACTTACCTGCACAGAAAAACACCAACATGCCCTGTAACACGAAAGACATAAAAGAGTCACAAATCAGTGACACAGATTCTCCCCAAGAAGAGAAGAGTTTGGACATTGAGTCTACAGCGATGGTTGACGAGACTGGAACAAAACCCAGCTCCATTTGTGACAATAGTCTCGAACTCCATCACACCCTAAAGCCGGTAAGCCCAGAAACTTATCATCTTTCTAGAAACAATAAGAAAAAACTAAAAAAGTTTAACATGCAGAGAAAATACAAATCTTTCACCAACGGTTCGATCCGGCAATGGTTGTTGCCCGAAAACCAGATGACTACCGCTCACATCGACACTCAAAACGCGACCTGTCTTTTAAACACAGGAAAAAATCTGGTATACCCAGAAGTCTCAAACGCAACCAACCCTGACATTAACCTGAGCATAGCGGACCACCTGGCAGTCCGCCAGCTAGCCTCCTCGACGTCGAGCGAACAAAAACACCCACTGGATCCACATGGACAACAAGCCGGGGATGTAACTCAGGTCCCACCAAGAGACAGCGAAGTCCATCTAAAAAACCATCAGCTTTGTGAACAATTGAAGATAAGAAAGAGAGGAATGACCCAAGCGCCTCAAGATATCCAAAAAACAATCACTCCGTTTATAATGTCGGAACGAGCCCGTAGGGTACCTCAAGGCAACTTCGAGCCTAACTTTGAGCCTATCGGGAACCGGGCCTCGATCCCCAGGCCATCCAGACCACACCCTGAGACGACAGCACAGCAGACAACAGCCTTACTAAATCAGGGACAAGTCTGCCCGGTCACCACGGCGCAGGCAACTTCTATCCCCTTGCAGGCCAACGACTTGAAGGATGTATATTCCGTTCACAATTCAACCCTTACAAACCATCAGGATCGGAAAATACTGCTGTACCCTGAATATGTCTCACATGGCAAGTGGGACATTCTCAACCGCAGTAATCTTTTAAAACTCTGTGCAAATATCCCTGGTCTAGAAAGGATAAAAACAATGGACATTGAGAGCGTTTCCTTTCTCACTCCAGACCTCAATGAGATAAATGAGACCACAGAGCTAACCTTTACTAGTCTATCCATGGGAGAGGCCGTGAAGAGAAACCATACGTTACTGGAAAGCTGGGGCATAAAAATAAAGATTCAGCCCGTACTAAAATATCCATCAATTTTAAAATTCCGCTATCCGAAGAATTGCGCTGACATCCAGGAACAGACCACTGGGAGGAACTCAGGTGTGAACGTTCCTCTCGACCGAGCACTAAATGTGGGGTCCATCCTCCAGGGGACCAAAGGCGGTATGAGCATAGGTCTCACTAATCAAACCCCTATTTAAATATCAACACACTTGGGTCAGGGCAACGCTTCTGCGCAATTAGGGGGAGCACCAGCAAAGACTGGTACTGGCTGCCGGAAGCTTTAAATCCCGGCCCCTAACATCCATTCTCCCAAAAACAAGGACCGCAACCAGCAACAGTCGACAAATGGCCAAGAAAATCACACAAATCGAACATCGACCACCAGCAGATTGAACATCATGACCTGGAACGTTGCAGGGATTATAAAGCTCGTTCAAAACCAAGCTGCAGTGGCATTCTTGGAAGAGGCGGATATAATTTGCACCCAAGAAACCTGTACAATAAAACCTATATCCATAAGAGGGTATGCAGAATACTGCAAACCAGCCACCAAGAATAACATATTTGGAAGACCGTCTGGTGGGATATCCATCTACATCAAGCACTCGCTGAACCTCAAATCCATGGAAATAAAAAGCCTATCAAATATGTTCTTGGTGGGCATTTTGAAAGGCCTCCACTCGACCAATGTGCAACTTTCAATATTGTTAATCAACGTTTATCATAATCTTCATGGGTCGGGGCGAAGGATAATTTGATCCTGCTAACAAGCCAGCTAGAAGCTTTACTACTACAAAATCCTTTATTGGATTTTGTCATCCTTGGCGACCTCAATATACACAACATAGGGGTCATGGCCATACAAAGCCGTCACCCTGGGGCCAGCAACGCATTGAACACTCTAATAAAATCCTACAACCTGGCAACAGCCCACTCTGTCCTCTTAAAGAACAACGCTGGAGCTTTTGTTGCCCCCACTTATAACAATCAAACAACGATAGATTATATCATATTAAGCGAAAAATTACAACTTTTGATGTCAAATTACACAGTGCATCAGCGAAATGAAAGCGATCATGCCGCCTTAACTCTCACACTGAACCTGGCAGCAGAAACTTGTCACAGGACACACTGTATCGGGGCTCCAAATGGTGAAGAATTGTACAAGCTACCTAGAAGAATCAAATGGGGGCCGGTACCAATCATCAAGTTCAACAAATGGATAAACACATAGGCAGGCTGGCCATCGAGCGCCCATAACACTGGCGCAGTGGAAGAATGGGACAGATTTGCCTGGAACTTAGCGTCCTTGCTTCGAGGAGATACAGCAAGCACAAACCGATGGCATCCACCATATACACTTGGATTTATTCCGAAAATCAAAGAAAGCGCCAGACAACTAAAAGGTAAACGAAAAGCATATTGGAAAAACGGCACAGCATCGGTCAAATGCTACTAAAAGAAGCACCAAAAAGTCATTCAAAGAAGGTGTGGGCCGGGAAATGTGAATATTCTGAGGGACAATGGCTGAAAATCTTTGATTTGCTGAGACCTTGCAAATCCCAAGAGTTTTGGACCTATTTAAACACCTTAACTCAAGGAAAAAATCACAGAGATAATTCCCTCGATGCACATACCTGAGTTGCCCACGTTAAAACTTTATACAAAGACAATCGAAGCAGACCTTACTTAAATAAAGCCCTCGCAGGAAGTGAAGAAATAGACACCATTGCCCACACAATGGCTGCTCCAGAAAAAGCTTTAGTTTCTAAGATTAAAAAAAAAATCAGACAAATCGGGGCACCGGGCCCCAACTGCCTTCCTGGCTCCCTGTTCAAGGCGAACATAGAATTCTGGTCTGAGAACTTGACCCAACAGTACACAGTGTGCTGGTTCCTGGGGGACGTTCCAGACTCCTGGAGAGGGTTGCTTCTGCACCCAATACACAAGAAAGGGCCGAAATCCGACCGACCAACTACCGCATGATCGCCCTGTTGGATATCGAGGGCAAGGCCTACGCGAGTACCATTCTGGCGGAACTAGCAAGCTGGGCAAGTACAGAAGGTCTCCTGCCCCTCTTTCAAACAGGGTTCAGACCCGGGGCATCAACCGTGAATAATATAACAGCTCTTTCATACCTAGTCCATCAAGCACTGTCGCGCAAAAGCCTTCCTCTCTTCGCTTCCTTCATAGATTACTCTGCAGCTTTCGACGGGGTAGACCGCGCAATTCTTTGCAAGAATCTGGCACTTTGGAACATCAACCCAGCCCTATTGAAAGCAATTCAGTATCTGTACCAAAGAACGTGGGTCAGAATTAAACTTTCGAGCGACTCCGCTTCAGAGAAAATTGAAACGGACCGAGGCCTAAAGCAAGTGTGCGTTCTAGCACTGCTGCTGTTTAATCTATGCACAGCAGACATGGACCGAGCCCTGATTGGAGCCGCTCTAGATACACCAAGGATCGGGGGCACTAAAATACAGTTCATGCAGTATGCCGACAACTTGGTGCATTTGGATCATACCAAAATAGGCCTACAAAAGGCACTGTCGGCCCTGGCAATTTATAATGATAAAAACAGGTTGGTGGACAATCCATCTAAATAAAAAATTGTAATCTTTGGGCACTATCATAAAAAAAACTAGCAAAATGGAGTCTTGGTCATTTGACTCTGGAATGCACGCAGAAATATAATTACTTGGGCGTCTGGTTCCATGAATCGGGGCGCCCTGGAGCTTATTTAAGGAAAATTCAAAGCAAAGGGAAAGCCATTATCTACGCCCTATGCAAACTACAAGACACCCTAGACAGCCCTATAACGATGGTCATCCAAAGAGTTTCAAGGTCAAAACTAATGCCAGCCCTTAACTACGCCCAACAAGCGATTCCGGGAAAATTAATCAAGGACCTGGAAAAACCCAATTGTAGCGCATATAAGAGATTATCCCACTTACCCGCATGCACCAGAAATACTCTTGTGCGACTAGAATTTTCTTTGAATCAACAAAATCTGGAAGATAAGGCTGCCCTGAGCAAATACTTTTACCTTACTACAGCGTCACATGAGAAAACAAGGAAGGCAGTTCTAAAACACATCTTTCTGGAACCAGGGTACCCTTGGTCGGCGACCCTTGCCGCGGCCTCTGATCTCCTTAATTTAGCCACAGAGAACTGGGACCCTGAGCTAATTAATTACTCTGGCATCAAAAGCACAATCAAAAAACAAGTCTGCATTTGCTCTTGTGCCTAGGATTTGGAATCATTGGCAAAAAGAGGCCTCCACGAGTCCCAAAGTCTCCCACAGACAGCGTACAACTCTAAACACCACCTCACGCAGGCAGTGGGCCGCACAGCCTTATATAGGATCTTAGCATACAGATTACATCCCCTGCCACTCAAAGAATTATACATCACCAAGCCGATAGGATCAGCGATCAAGGAATGAAGGCTCTGTGAATACAAACGCGAGTCTTTGGCTCAGCTCCTATTTTGCTGCCCTGCCCTGCGCGCAGCTCACAGCCTTTATCTTAGGCCCATCATTCTACAACTGGGGACGCGCACTGCAAAGGAGGCAGTTCATCAACTATACACACTGAATACAGTAAAACAGATGGCCACATTTGGTAAATTCATCCAACAGACTCGTATGAAGCTGATGGCCATCTTGGGCTAAATGACCAGAGACTTAGATAACGGATGTTGGGCCGTAAGGCTATGGACATTACTCCTCTCAGCCCCCAAGTATTCAGATCTTAATCACACAGACTTTGTTTTAATATGACAATTTTTTCTTTTAACTTTTGTACCTTGTTTTTAATGTAATGGTTTTGAGTAACCAAACAATAAATTCATTCATTCATTCCTCGTAACAAGGAGTGCAGAAAACTCCGCAAGAGGAGCAGAGTTCACAACCCACATTTAGTGTTTATTTCCCCACAGAGATAGTGTTCTTTGACATTTGTGTTAAGGTTACGGCAGAGATGGTGTGTAATGGCATTAGTCTTAAAGTCCCCACAGAGATTATATAGAATGGCACTGGTATTAAGGACCCCGCAAAGATGGTATATTATGACACCGGTGTTATGGCCCAAACTGACATGGTGTGTATTGACAATGGTTTTGAGGTCCCTGTGAGATGGTGTTTACCGATACTGGTGCTAAGGTCACCATACAAATGGAATATAATGATTTTGCTGTTAAGGTTCTCCCTAATATGGTGCATAAGGATTTTGGTGTTAAGGGTCTTGAAGAAATGATGTATAATGATGAAGGTATTAAGGTCCCTAAAAGTATATACATTTTTTGTATTTATTTTTAATTCCAACAATCCACCAAATGATGCTTCCAAGTGCTGTAGGTTGAGATGGAATGACTAGGAAGCAAGTCGACAAATGTCGCAATAACTTTAAACCAAATATGAAGATACCAAATCATAATTGTTCAATCCCCAGAAAGAAATAATAGAGAGTTCACCCTATGAGGCTGGCAGGGGCTAATTTTAGGTATTAATTAGTTGATATGCAATGACATTGCTGATGAGGTCCCCACAGAAATGGAGTGTAATGATAAAGACATCCTTTGATACAAAGACTCTATGAAGGCGGCATAGAGAGACTGCTCTAGACTGGATCACATCCAACCTGCACAACAGAACTTATGTCATCCATACCCCCACTTTTTCATCCAAACTGTACTTCACAAAAGCATGTGTCGCTCAAGGCTATATCATCTCACCTATGCTTTTCAACATCTACATGAAGTAATTGCCGACATTCATCAATCAATTTCACCTCACGTGCCAAAACTATGCTGATGTCAAACAAAATACTCCTTCAACTGGATTGCCCCAAAGCGATTGGAAAGTCACCAATGTTCAGTTGTCTCAGAGGTGTGGATCAATAGATGACATGGAGCTATCTCAAATTGAATGCTTCCAAAACAGAAATACTCATGTGTGGCAACTGAAACAATTATGACCCCCCCTCACCACCTAGCCTGATTATCTGGGAACACCAACAAAAGTATCAAAGGAAGTAAGAAACCTCAGTATGACTATGGACTCATTGCTATCAATGAATGCCCAGTTTGACAAACTAGCAAGATCAAGTTTTATTACTATAAAAACTCTGCGACAAATCTTCTCCATCTGGGATTTCCACACAAGGTCTAGACTATCATCTCTCTTGTTGTGTCCAAACTCCATTACGCCAATTGCCTCTACCATGGATCACCCTTAACAACTATTAAAAGACTACAATGGATTCAGAACTCAGCTGCCAGACTACTCTTACATATAAAGCCACATAACCACATCTCCCTTGCCTTGAAAGCCCTGCATTTGTTACCGGTTGCCGGAAGATCAAGGTCCAAGTTGCTTTGTATCACCCACAAAGCGATACATGGAACAAGACTGCTCTTCATCAGGAATAAAATCACCAAACACATTCAACAAAGGAACCTCCTCCCTAAAGTGGCACATGGTGCAGGGAAATGTAGGGGTGCACCATAGGTGCCTCCCAAACCCGAAACCACAGTGCCCAGGAGAAAGGAGGCCCGCTACGTGCCCTCCAAAATCCATCCCCGCCGTCCTTTCCTTGGCGGGTGAACTGCTATGGAAAGGCTGGCAGAGATGGACCATTGTAATCCCTAAGGCGGCACCTGGTAGGCACCATCGCCATTTCAGGGATAGGGAGGCCCTGAGTCACGCCGGCAGGCTCAAGGAGGCCATCAGATGCATGCTGGTCAGAGTTTCTGACCACTATAGTACTGCCCGCCATATTGATATGGCGGGTGGAAAACAGCCTGTCATAATAACAACGGTGAATCGGTCGGTGCCTAGATAATACATTTTATTTCGTCAACCAATAAAAGAACAGTTCTTGAATAGCCACTGACTGCTTCTTGATCAATTATCACAATTGTTATGTTATGTAATATCATTCTATTGCAGGAGATATGAGCTAAATGTAGTGCTTTTCCTCTATAAATGTTTGTATTTGTTTTATCCTTGTTTGTGTACCTTGCTTTTAGCATGTGGTTGAATTGAGTGTGACGTAGACATGATTGGAGTATGTGTGTGAATTGATATATAATATTTTTTGTATTTTATGGATTTTAATATTATATTTGAATAAATACTTTTGTACCCTGTATTCACATATGTGTTGCCCCTCTCTATTTGTGTATATTTTACTATGTTGAAAATTAATAAATGTGAGTTGCCCTAGGTTCTGTACATTTACAATTATTCCCTGACTAGAGGAACTCCCCACTAGTTGCAGAGGGCCCCCATCTTTACTCTGGGTTTATTGTGGGCAGAGTGACTGCCTCAAATTCATTTTTAGTTTTAGCTGTGGAAGGACACTAGTATTACAATAATAAACTCCCTCTGTACACCTCCAGCCCTCAGAGCCCATGTTTTTTGTAGCTGAATACGTTTGCCACCATGGAAATGCACAAAGTGGGTAGGTTTGACAGTAGATATACCCACTAGCTCATGCCAAGCAAAAATTTGTCATCTGTAGCAACTCACTTCAGGAACATTTCTGGACCTGTGGGGGGTCAGCAGAGCATTGAGCCTGCTTTCTGAGACCTGAGAAGAGCTTAAAGGGCTTGACATGTTCTCGCTCTTGCGCCCAGGACACCAAGGGTCATAAGACTGTCCTCCTGTCAAAACCTACTGGGACACAACAAGCTATAAGATGCCTTTTTCTGCAACTGCCCAGCTGACCAGTGGCAACTTGACCTGGACTGGACCATCCTGTTTGACCTCTGCCGCCACCCTGCTAGTCTGCCTACCACCCTGTGAGTCTCTAAGTGCCTCACCTGTGGCCCTGGGGGTCTTCAGAAGTGCACTGCTGTGGTGGATTTGACTTAAAGGACTAAAGTCAGAAGTAAAACCTTCAACCAGATTGAACCTAGTTGGTGTATCTGACCCACTCTCCATCACGGTCAGCCTTAAATTGTACCCATGTCCTGGTCTATGCAGCCATTCACTATCATTGACACTGTATGCTTCTTGGCACTATTCATACTTTAAAAAAATATATATCTTTGTAACCAGCTCACTGTACAGTGCACAGTTACATGACATAAGACAATATCTGACATTGCTTGGTATATATAATAGCAGTGTTGACAAAGAGGTGCATTACAAACAAGGACGCTTCTCTGGCTACAGTTCCATCCAAAGTACATAGGGCAAACAGCCGATAACAACTCTGCATCAGACTAATAGCTGGGGTCCCAATAAATTAAGTCGGCACCTTTCTCAAAGCAGATTGGATGGTGAGCTGCAATTGGAAGTTATAATTGAAGCGTCATCTTGCGTGAGCAAAGTGTGTTTAGGGTCCACCTCTGGGGTCACATCTCTACTAAGGAGAAAGGAGGTAAAGTGTTCCCATAAGTCTCGGGGACGGGCTCTATGGATGTCAACTCCCAGTAAGCTGAGAGTTGCTCATGGCAGTATTTGACGTCTGTAATTCAGTCTTTTTTCTTAGGAGCCCTTGATCCACCCCAATGGAGTGCAATCCCGCGCTTCACAAGAAGGAGCATCAAGGCAGTCACTTTAAGGTATTCCTGGGGCTCATCTTTCACATATCCAAGCAGACCAATGAGTGGAGAGAGGGAATTGACGTGTTGATAATCTCCGCAATCGTACTGAAGACCGCGGACCAGAAAGTGGCAACCACTGGGCAATACCAGGCTAAATGCTGGAAATCCGAGCAGGGCGCATGACAACATTGGCCATGAGAGTCAGGGGAAAGACCCATCTGAAATAGTTGTGTTGTTGTGCGATACAGTTGATGCAAGAATTTTAAATGTATGAGACAAAGCCTGCAGTTAGGGGACGACATTTCGAGCTGAGCACAGCAGTAGGCCCACTGAGCATCAGTTAGAGAACAAGGGAGATCTGTGTCCAACTCCAGTCACGCTCTTGGGGTGAGCACAGTGGCAGTTTGCTGCATGACGCAATAGAGGGGAAGTCAGAACAGTGTCCTGAAGGGCACGGCACATGGCCTGCAGCTGAAAGTACAAGAAGGTATTCAGTAGCGTGACAGCAGCTGTGGCATTAGGCACAGGCGCAAGGGAAAGCGATCTGAGGAATAGAGATCAGCAAAGGCATGAATGCCTAACCTCTAAGTGCATCCCGCTGCGCCTCTTTCCTGGGGTGGTGGCAGTAGTGGGTGATTGGCTACAGGGACCGAAGGAACACGCAGCTGCACGTAACCAGCAAGTTTCATTAGTCCGGTCCACACCCACCTCAGACACTACATTGTATCAATTTCTGCCAGAGGTAGCTTGTAATGGAGAAACAAGGCCGTAGTGAGTGGCAAGGGAGTGGCCATGTCTTAATCAATAGCAACATGGGCTTGAAAAGGCATAGGGTGTATCCAATAATGGAGGAACTGGGCCTGGGTGCAGAGTGCATATAGATGTAAATCTGGAGAGCCCATTCCGCCCTGGGATTGAGGTAGCGTAAGCAACTCATATGTAACTCAGGGCTGCTGACCCACCCACATCAATGATATCAAACAGGATCATAGGCGTCTAAAGAAACTGACCATGGGTGGAATTGGGATGTTCATGAGTAAATGGAGGAATTTGGGCAGCACAATCATTTTTGCAACTGCGATGCATCCTGACAGTTTCAGGGGCAGTTTGGGCCATATTGGGATTCAAATTTCTGACCACACTACAGCACTGACGTAGTTGACACGCTAATGTTCCTTGATGTCTCTGCAAATGCAGACACCCAAGCATTTTATTGGAGTACAAGCCCACTGCAGCGAGTACTCTGAGGGAGGAGGGGAAGTCTTCTCAGTGAGGGGGAAGAGAACGGACTGCGTCCTAGTATCTGTATCCCTGAGTGAGCGCAGAATCCTACCACTTCACAGATTAGAGGTATCAGGTTAATCTCCATGTCTCTCATGTAAAGGATGATATTGTCTGCATATAAGAACACTACTAGGTCCGCAACATAAACCCCAAGCCCCTCTCTATTTATGTGAGAAACCGGGCACCCAAGCCCATTCTCCCCAACAGAGGAAAGAGATATTCCCGTTCTGGTGTATCAAATGCTTTTGTAGCGTCCAAGAGAGTGGCTGCAGACAGGAATTTTGGGTGCAGGTAATGCAATATCGCAAAGAGGGTTCGCAGGCTGTGGGACTTTGACCTGCCCGGTATAAAAGCAGATTGGTCGGGTCACACCATGACCTGTAGGAGCAATTGCAGTTGGTTGGCTAATATTTTTGCGTACATTTTAGTGCCTGTATTTATGAAAGATAAGGGACTGTAAGAGTCACATTGATTCTGTGACTTATCAGGTTTGAGGGTAGTGACTATCACGGCTTCCTGCAGGGACAGGAGAAGATGCCCATTTCAGTGTATCCTTATACTTATCTAGGAGTTTAGGGGCAAGGACCTGGGAATATTCTTTGTAGCCCATCTACTCCCGAGGCTTTTTTAGGAGGGAGGCTGGAGATTGCCTGGTGTACCTCATTGGGCATTAGATAACTAGACAAGCTGTACGTTGTCCAGGTACGTTTGTAGGGCCACAGCATCTGCTATGGGGGTGGTGGAGTAAAGGTGGGCAAAACATGCCGCCATTGTTTGCAGGAAATCAGTGGGGGAGGTGAATGTATGACCTTCCTCATCCAGTAAATCAGCTGCATGTGACATGGCATGCAGCTTTTGAAGTAGGCAAGCTAGGGCGATCACCCTCGCCATATCTCCTGGCCTGAGACTCATGGCCCAGGTATAGTGTTTCACGCAACGCCTCACCTTGGTATTCCAAGATCTTACCTTGAATACCTGCCAATGTGGCGGGGTCCTTTGACTGGGAGAAGTCTAATCCAATGCTGCAATATTTGCTACCAGTCTCATGAGCATGGCCGGGATAACCTTGAGAATGCAGTTTTGCTTGGAGATACACACGCCATGTATAACGACTTTAAAGGCTTCCCATAGAGTAGCGGGTGAGCTGACTGTTTAGCTCAAAATATTTTCCTGTGGCCTCCTGAACCTCCTCATGAAAAACTGCATCGCTCAGGGAGCCCCAAGGGAGTTGCGAGGAGACTGCTTGCGCCAAAGAATGAGGCAATTCAATAGACAGTTGGACGGGGTGTGATCAGAAAGAGTATCGGGGAGATGTGTGCCAGACATCGTCCATTACTGTGCATCCCTAGTGGTAATAAAGCACTCAATTCTGGACCAAGCCCTGTGCTGCATCGGTAAGCAAGTGCCTGGGTGAGCCGAGCGACTCCGTGCGTGCATCCCCAAAGGTAAACAAAGGGATTGTCAGTAATTAGTGTATGAAGGATTTGAGCCACGTGGGGGTGGGGATGCCAGGAGCTGCCTGCTCTATCAAGAATGTCATCTAGAGAAACATTAAAGTCACCCCCTAAAGCTTTGTCTGGGGACCGTTGTCAGTGATCATCTGCAAAATCTGAATAAAGAAGCCAGGGTCTTCAATGTTAGGACCTTATATGGCAGCCAAAGTGATTGGAGTGTTGAGTAGGGTACCCATCAGGATGATGTAGTGACTCTCCCTATCACTAATACTGTTAGTAGTGTGCCATGCTGGACCACTGCCTATGAGGATACTGACCCCCCTGGAATAATTTGAGTAAGTCGAGGGGAAGGTCGCCCCTTACCCCTGGTAAGTAGATTGGGAAATGAGGCCTTGGCAAAGTGAGTTTCCTGCAGGAAGCAAATGTTAGTCTTATGTCTGATTAAATAAGTGTGTATCAGCTGCACCTTATGGCCACTATTTAGGCTGTGCACATTCCACATGATATAGGTAACAGTGGACATCTTATTCTGAGCTGTAATTTCGGTAGACATGCATGACTAGGTTGACAGGTAATGCACCAAAGGTTTACAGTATAACAGTGTCAATCATCTGCGAATATTGCGGACAGTTTTCTCATGCACCATTAAGATTTAGCAACGTTTTAAACTTTTCAAACCCCTCCCATCCTAGACCCAGACAGGAACTGTGCTTACCGCCCCCTACTCACACCAACCCTCCAATTAGGTTATCTTAACCCACCCATTAACATTTGGAACTGGGAATTATCCCTTAGGGCAATAGATACGCCAAGCTGACAACCCGCCAGAGAGGCTGGGTGGCCGAGTACAACAAGGTATCTGGGTAGCCCATCTAGGCAGATTACTAAATAAAGGAGAAATCTCAAACATCAACAATTTAAAGACTGTGTAATAGGCAGGCATCTGAAATAAGTTGACGTGTCTAGAGACTGCCCAATGAGAAAGAGGAAAAGAGGGAAAACCTCAAGCAATATACAGTAATCCCCCAGAGAAAAAATGAGACAGTGGAGTTTCAGTCATTGTCTATTAGCTGTGCCCCAGCAGAGGAACGTGGAGAGCCCGTTGAGGATCTAGCAGATCTGGCCTGTTGCCTGGCAAATTTATGAGCCAGCTTGGCATCCGTGAAATACTGTGATTTGCCCTCTCGCATGACCTTGAGTTGTGCCGGGTATAAGAGGTCATATGGCATGTCCAGTTGCTGCAGCAGGCATTTGACTGGTAGAAATTCATGACAGGCAGCATGTACAGCCACCATGAAATTAGGATAAAAGGTCACAGTATTTCCTTTCTGTTGCAACCTCTGTTTTTCACGGGCCAGCCTGAGGACCACATCCTGGTCCCAGTAATTCAGCAATCAGGCAATGATGGAGTGGGGACTAGCTCCCACTGGTGGTTCAGGGCCAAATGATCTGTGATCTTTTTCAACCAGGAACACTGGAGACAGGTCAGATCCGAAGAGTTCTTTAAGTAAAGTTTCCACAAAGTCCTCCATTTTAGACTTTGCTGTGGTCTCGTGCACCCCTACGATGCAAATGTTATTGCACCTCGAACGTGCATCGAGGTCTTTATTGCCCTTTATTAGCTTCAAGACTCTGTTGATGGGTAGCATTTGCTGCTCGGCTGCAGTCTTGCCATCATCAACGTCCGAGACCCGGGTCTCTAGCTTCTCAATTCTCACATCATATGTGTCAACTTGCTTTTTAACATAGTCAAGTCACACTGCGAACATATCTAATTTGGAATCCATGGTCTTCGAGGTGGATTTTACCTCCATTAGTATCTATCGGAGATCCAACAACCGTTCGACAGGCTCTCCAGGGTCCAGCGCTCCACAAACCACGCTCTCCATGTACTTGACTTGTCGAGAGGCACAGTGCTTCTTGAAAGTGAGCTTGGTCTGCTTCCCCTTGTGTTTGCCCATGATGCACCAATAGCTCCTAACAGCTTCCCGCAGACACCCTGTTGCGGCATCAGCCTGCACCATGCGCTCCAGGTCACTGATGGCCCCTTGGAGGGAATGTATGGAAGGGAAGCACTGCAGCAGGCAGGAAAAAACAAGGCTTCAGACTGGCTCTGCCACCTCCTCTAGCAAGTCCCAGTGACTGACAGACACAGGCCGTGTCCAGCAGCCACAGAGGAAGAGAGGCAGCTACGTCCACTTCAAATCAGGAAGAGGAAGTTCAGCAGCAGATCACTCTCTCATGCCCAAAGCATGCCCCCCTTTGCATGTTCGGTGGAGATGTGGGCTAGGTACAAGCCGCAGGGTAGGGGAGGGAGAATGCAGTCCCAGCAGTGGAACCACTAACAGATTATGATAGCGAGGGGGGCATGGGACACCACAGCTCTCCCAGCATATGGATTTACTTCTGAACAGACCGCAGGCCCAGCCAAGGGCCTCCTCATAGGAAGAGCAGGTGGATGTGTCCCAGCCACCTCACCGAAGGCCTCCCGCACTGCAGTCACAGAACACACACTGCAGGAACAAGACCTGCAGAGGTTTACTTCAGCACATGCTGCAGAAGTAGTTGCGCACAATTTTTATACCACTCCGCCCCCCTGAAGCCTCAGCTGCAGCATCTCATCAGTACTGCAGCTGCATTCCTGGCCTGGCAAGGATCAATACATGGGCCTCCACTAGGAGCCATCGCCTAGGAGGGACGGAAGGCCGCGCCCCAATCTCCGCAGCTCAGGCCTCCTGCAACACAGACACTGTCCTCATGTCCCAGGAGGGTAAGTCCCGCAGAGAGCTCTCACTCCGCTCTGCACCCCTTAGCTGCCCCCTCTCACTGGCTCCGCAGCTTCAATCAGGAGATGAAAGGGGCTGATCACACAACCGTCCCAAGCAGCCGGAGCTAGAGCCTCTTGTCAAGATCGCAAACATGCCTGACAAGTTGCACATAGCAGGGTCTAGGCCACGCCACAGGTAGGCCGCCCTTGCTACTAGCCTCAGTCCACCTCTACGGGGCCCAGCCAGACTCGGGTGTCTCAGACGCAATGCATTTATCATTGCCGCTCCGCTGTTATCATTGCTGCTGTCAGGGCACCCCATAGTGACCGGATTCTATAGGATTAAGGACTCTGCTGGCAGCGCTCGCCTAAGGTGCAGCCATCTTGCTGCTCAATGAGACTATACCCCTGGCTTTATTCATGCTTAAAAAAAATTACATTTTTACCTCCGGTTACCGCTTACTGAATTTTCGTCATTTTGGTGTAATTTTGTTTCATAAATGTGACTCTATTTTTCAATTTTTTATTCTGATTTTTATTCTTTTCATTTTATTACACGTTTGGTATTGCATAAATCATTTACACATTGCCCAAAGCTGAGTCTGTCTGCTCTGCTCCATGGTTACCATGTGGTTGAGCTCAGCCTAATTTAGTGAAAAGGGCCCATTATGATGGCAGGCAGACAAAGTCACCGAAACAGTAAACAGGACCGACTACCAGAAGCGCGCCTGACTTGCCATGCCCATTATTCAACATTGAGGCGGGCGGTGCTCTAAGCAGCACCCGTCCCAATGTTGAAAAAGCATGCACAACGTGACAGGCACCGCCACCATAAGTGGCGGACAGTCTTTCCATCTGTCCGACCGGTCGGGCAGTGGCGATCAGCCTGCCAAGATAATAGGCTCCTTAGTGTTCTCCCTGACAAGGGTTGTGCATACT
Source organism: Lissotriton vulgaris (assembly GCF_964263255.1). NCBI lineage: Eukaryota > Metazoa > Chordata > Amphibia > Caudata > Salamandridae > Lissotriton > Lissotriton vulgaris. Next base: position 1,502,039,470 of record NC_141685.1, on the reverse strand, counting down.
CCTTGATGTAGGTAGTCATCGCCCCCCAAATAATAATCCAATTTACTACACCTTTGAAAAGTTGTAGCTCTATGTAATATATCAAGAAGTAGGAACAGGAGGCTAATGTGAGGGTCAGTTCTGGATTGTGCCTTTTTGCATAACACTGCTTCAGCATTTGAAGTATTATGAAAAGGCAAGTATTCTTATCTTCAATGAGATAAAAAAAAATGCAGATGATCCAGGACTCTTTACGAATAGATTAGTTCACAATGCTGAATCACATCTGAGTATAAATGAGGACACTTCTGCTCCGCCCCCTGCCCTGATCAATCTGCATACATTAATGGGGCAGTGCAGTGATTGGGAATTACTTTTCTGCCTTTTGGTAAAAGGGTGGTAATAGAGGGCCACCTTCCTTCTGAAAGGTCACTAAGACCTCACTAGGCCAATGACTGCATGTGACCAGCACAGACACAGCCCAAATCGGCCACCACAGTGGTCAAATGAGCAGCCCACAGCTGCAATTCAGATACTGGCCCAGTGCCCGAGTGCCCCACCATACCAATCCAATCATGCCTAGACAAGAAAGACAGTGTGGAATTTTGCACTACAAAAATTAGTTCTTTCCATTCCAGGAGAATTAACATGTATTTACACTGCGTGGGATTAACTCATATTAACTCGTATGTGATCCTTGACAGGTGTTTGCACCACTCCTCTACCTTGCAACTCATAATCAGGTACTATGTGGAGTTCACCCAAAAGCAATGGAAACACATACTTCTGAAGGCACTGTAAAGACTCAAATAATGTATTAAGTAAATATCAAAGTGTAATCCTAGTATGCATTTATTGCGTATATGCTACCAGTGTGAGTGCCTATAGGAGGAAGCTGTTAGTTTAATAGAAATGATTGCGAAAGAGCAAAAGATGGGCACACTGATCTTGGTCCTAGGGTGGAGTTTCTACAACATGCCAACAAAGAGAAAACCTTACCATCTGCCCTCTACCTCAACACCTGGTCTGGTTGGCCTGCAAAACAAGCTTAGCAGTTTTAAATTTAGCAACATTTATAATACTTGTAATACTTTTAAAATATAAATATTTTTCATAACATTTAATTAAATATGAAATCATTATAAAAATAGTATACCTTGGAAACAACACCTTGATCCTTGCTTGAATGACAAGAGTAGTGTATTGTTTTACCCAGAATGTCTCTGTACAGATTTATTCCTAACTGTATGAACATGTTAACATTTGTGACATAGAATATAAAATCAAGAAATGCACGTTGGTTACTACTTAAAGCATTAGAGGGTGTTTACAAAGTAATCACTAGCATTAATTCTTAATTACAAAAAAGAACATTCAATTGCAAAGCTATTGGCATTACCACCACAAGCAACCATAGACTACGAGGAATTCTGTGGAGTTGCAAAAAACTCAGTGAAATTCAGCTCTGCTCCGCCCCACCACCATTTGGAGACTGAGAGACTTTCAGTTTCCCACCTTCCTTATGTGACTGTGCGGGTGAGCTAGCACGTCCTTTGACTCAGTGAGTTGGCGCAAGTGCAGTAACAATTTTTTTAAGCATGACATTAAAAACAACATAATAACGTAAAGAACAACACTGCACCATACCTTACAGAAGCCTCCAGCTATCCTCGTGTCAGTCCGCCCCACCTCACTGATCTCAAAGAAATGGTTCTCCTGGCCGGCCTGCTGTTGTGTTTGCTATGGCAAACGACTCCGCTCCATCAAATTTTGTATCAGGGCTAGACCCAGCCCATGTGATGGACATCTGGGGGGGGGGAGCCACCGCCATGTCTGTCAGTGTGGGGGTCAGGTGGCGGGGTCCTGCAACAATTGGGTGCTGTGCTGTGGTTATCTCCTGCTCTCATAGGGATAATTTCAAGATCCAAGGTGTGACAGCAAGGAATTCTGACTCTTGATCTTGAAGATGACGAGTTCCTTTCTTGTAGGAGGGATGGGCCACTTCCAGCCCCCCCCCACCCAGCTGCAAGTGTACAGTGCTCTCCTGAGCCAGCCATAACCACACAAGACCTCTCAATTGGCTCGCTGGACTGAGTGCCACCCGGCCACAGAGTATACTCCAAGTGATGTCACTGACCATGTCATGAGTGATGTAATATGTGACGTCATCAGCAGTGCATTGCAGGCGCGCAAGTTATAGTGAGTCCAACTAACTATAACGTGGGAATTTCAATGGTTTTATGTCAGTAAAATTTCCAGCTAACTATAACTGGTGTCAAACCTATGGTTTTTTCAGTGAATTTAATAGGTTTTTTAAATGCTAATTCCTAACTATAACTGGTGTGAAACCTATGGTTTTTTCTGTGAATTTCATAGGTTTTGTAAATGCTAATTCCTAACTATATATAGTGCCTCAAACCTATGTTTTTTTCAGTGAATTTCACAGGTTTTTTAATAGCAAATTTCTATTGCTATCAAATATAATATTTTTTATAATGAATCCTATATTGTATATTTATGTAATACTATTTTTTTATGTATATTCTTAATTTTTTTTTTTTTTTTGCCCTGGAGCGCTCCCGTGCACACCGGAAAGCGCAGTCTTGTGGCGTGCCCCGTTGTGCGTACCGGTGAGCGTCCCGTTTGCGCTATTGCCGCGAACGAAAACATCATCGTGACGTATCGCGTAGCCGCGTCCGCGTGATAAGCACGGCGTAAGCGCACCCGAAAGCACCCGAGCGCATACAATATAAGCGCGAAATATAGTTAGTAAAACGAACTATATAGGTGCAATTCCAATGGTTTGTATGAGTGAAATGTCCAGCTAACTATAACACCCCTAAAACGTATAGTTTTTTGAGTGAATTTTAAAGGTTTTTAAAATGCTAATTCCTAACTATATAAGGCCTGAAACCTATGGTTTTTTCAGTGAATTTCAAAGGTTTTTTAAATGCTAATTCCTAACTATATAAGGCCTGAAACCTATGGTTTTTTCAGTGAATATGCAAGGTTTTTTAAATGGCAATTCCTAACTTTATGAGGCCTGAAACCTATGTTTTTTTCAGTGAATTTCAAAGTTTTTTTTAATGCTAATTCCTAACTATATAAGACCTGAAAGCCCACCAGGAATCTCCAGTATGCGCCAGGGGACTGCATTGCAGAGAGGTGTTATGAAGCCACGCCCCTTTTAACACCTCTCTGCAACGCAGCCCCCGTGCATGTTTGAAGAGGGGGAACTAATTCCCCTTGCATACTGGGGGCCCCTGGGGGCCAACTAGCCCACCTGGAACCTCCAGTATGCACCAGGGGGCTGCATTGCAGCGGTGTAATGAGGCTATGCCCCTTGTTACACCTCTCTGCAATGCAGCCCCCTGCCGCGTTTGCAGAGGGGGAACTAATTCCCCTTGCATACTGGGGATCCCTGAGGGCCAACTAGCCCACCAGGAGCCTCCAGTATGCGCCAGGGGGCTGCATCGCAGAGAGGTGTAATGAGGCCACACCCTTTTTTACACCTCTCTGCAATGCAGCCCCCGTGCATGTTTGAAGAGGGGGAACTAATTCCCCTTGCATACTAGGGGTCCCTGGGGGCCAACTAGCCCACCTGGAACCTCCAGTATGCACCAGGGGGCTGCATTGTACAGAGGTGTAATGAGGCTATGCCCCTTTTTACACCTCTCTGCAACGCAGGCCACTGGCGCGTTTGCAGAGGGGGGACTAATTCCCCTTGCATACTGGGGGTCCCTGGGTCATATCTGCCCAAACACCGATATTCCGAACGATTGAAAATGACTTTTCTTGAGAAACATTTGGATTTGGATTATCATGTCCTATACTTTGGAATTTTTGAAAGACTGACTTTGAGGATGCTATAAATTACTCAAGTCTGCCCGAATTGTGTGGGTAAAATTGATACCTAGTCACTTTGAATAAGAATGTACTTACGCCTCGTCTAACATTTGGAAGAAATATCTAGTTATATGACAACAGGATACCGACATAACTTGAAGGAAATAAGAACGCCCTGAAGAAGTTCTGTTGTACAGAACGAAACGTTTCGGCTGACTGTGGTACATAAACTTAAGGAAAATAAAAGCATTTGAATATACACCAAGATTCAGCGCTTCAATAAGGACTCTAAGTGATATAATTTGATTGGACTTATTGTGCAAGTGGTGCTGTGCCAAATTTAGGAATATTCTCCACTACTCTCTACTACTTACTCTCTCCTACTCCACTACTCTCAAATACTCACTCTCTACTACTCATTCTCTACTACTCTACTACTCTCTACTACTCTCTCTCTACCACTCACTCCCTACTACTCACTATCTACTACACTCTACTACTCCCTCTCTACTACTCTCTCTCTGCTACTCACTCTTTACTACTCACTCTTTACTACTCACTCTCTACTACTCTCTACTACTACTCTCTACTTCTCACTCTCTACTACTCTCTCTCTACTACTCACTCTCTACTACTCACTCTACTACTCACTCTCCACTACTCTCAACTACTCACTCTCTACTACTCTCTCTCTACTAGTCTCTACTACTCACTCTACTACTCACTCTCTTCTACTCTCTCTCTGCTACTCACTCTCTACTACTCTCTACTACTCACTCTCTACTACTCACTCTCTACTACTCTCTACTACTCACTCTTTACTACTCTCTACTACACACTCTCTACTGCGCTCTGCTACTCACTCTACTACTTACTCTCTACTACTCTCTACTACTCACTCTCTACTACTCACTCTCTACTACTCTCTACTACTCACTCTACTATTCACTCTACTACTCTCTACTACTCACTCTCTGCTACTCTCTCTACTGCTCTCTACTACTCTCTACTACTCACTCTCTACTCTGTATTACTCACTCTCTACTCTCTACCTCTCTACCTCTCTCTACTTCTCTCTCTACTAGTCTCTACCTCTCTACCGCTACCTCTCTACCTCTACCTCTCTACCTCTACACCTCTACCTCTCTACCTCTCTCTACACGCACACATATACACATATATATATGTATATATATGCATATGCATTTATATATATGTATGTGTATGTATATATATATACATACATATATAAACATATATAATCTGTATATCTATATAAATACAAATATAAATGCATTAATACATATACATATATGGATACAGATGCATGTTATTTACATGAAAGTTTAAAAAACACTAATAAAAGCAAAGCTAAAAAGCCACCTCATTACAAACAGAATGGCTTTAACTTAAACGAGGGCGGGATCTATTGCATTTTAATGCTTGTTTACTTTGGTTCCATCAAGAAGGCATTCAGATGTGTCACACATTTGCCATAAATTCTGAATGTTAGCACTATAGTTGCTCAATAGATCACTGTAGTAAAGCTACTGCTCACCAGGGAAGTCTGCTGCTGGTATTCAAAGTGCATGTTTCAGTCTGCATGTCAGATTTTTTTTAATGAAATAGAAGAGGATTTGAGAAGTCACTCAAAATGATCCCTAATTTTTCTTTCTGAAGCACTAGTCATACTTTCTATGGCAAAATGAACACCCTCATTTTGCTCCTTTTTAAATTAAATGTTTTCAGACTTACCACTTCATTCCAATGAAGATGGCTTCTGGTGTGCCATACGTTTGTCATAAGTAAGACTGTTAGCGCTCTAGTTGTTCTTTAGAACACTCTGGGATATTCTGTCATTGGGCTATACTTGGGCTACATCTTGGTGATATTTGGGCTACATTTAGGCTCTTTTGTCTCTGGTGGCCAAATTGGGAGACTGCATATCAGAATTTTTAATGAAATTGAAGAGGATTTGAGAAGTCACTCAAAATGTGAACACTAACAGTAAATATGTTCCCCCTTGACCTCTAAAACTGTAACGGTATATATCCAACACTTTAATTCTGCTATTTTAATACATAAGGGCAAACAACAAGAAAAGTTTTTTTATAACTTTATCATTTTATTATTTTTTTCTTTTTTGGTTGTATTTCTTAGTACAAAAATAATTTTTCCATTTATCGATTTATCACATCAATTCATATATTTTATCAAAAACCACATAGTATAAAACACATCATTTTGTAATATCATCAGTAAAACATTATTATATGCAGGGAAAACAATATACAATACAATCTACACTCTCACAGGTACACACATCCCTTATTCATCATACATACTACATTCATTCTTAGATTCTGCGTCTGAGGGATCGCAGATGGACGTGCAATTAATACGCAAGGTCGACGCGTTTCGGCAGTGTGGACCGCCTTCCTCAGGACCTGTCTTGCAGAATACTCAGACACAAACAATATTTTATGGACCCTGCATAGTTGAATATCTGTAACGATAAATGACATACATTGTTTCATTTATTCTATAACTTTTTTCATTATTCTAAATTACATAGCCCTATGTATACCCAAGGAGACATAGTTCATTTGCACATAGTATATCATAATTACTCTAATACTCTTGTGATTGGTCTAGAACCGAGCAGTAAGATAACATCTACGTGACTCTCATAGTCGACACAGAACTCTAACCTTATGAGTTTTCCTAAGGTTATGAATAACTGAAGGCATTTAATGAGAACTCTGGTACTGTTGTTTAAAAAAGACTTTTGAGAAAAGGGGTGCCTATTATGACCATAGTTTATGATTAAAGGACAGGTGGAAGATATTTCTCAATTGGAACCTAAGGTGATATCTAAATATAAGTATATATTTATCTACATGTATTACCATTATGAAACTTATTCGCATGTAGAATACTTTTAGTAACATGACAGGATGAAACTGTTGTGAATTCAATCACCAACTATATACCTTTTGTTTTGGGAAAGGATTCCTGTCAAGTTTACAGCACTGGCTTCAGGGTTTATATTTGTAGTACTTCCTGTATGAGAATAGGAACAGATACTGTCACTGTTCTATGATGTTATCTATATAAAGGAGAGGTTTATCAAGAAAATGTGAGCCAATCGCTTACCTATTTTATCAAGAATTATCTTTTTTTCTTTTTTCAAATTGGTAGTGCAAAGGCTTGTTTTTTATGGATTCGGCGTCGAACTAAAAGGGCCACAAAAAAGAGAAATAAACACTGACTATCTAATGCTAAATATAGTTGATATAATGGTTTATTCTCTAAGTTACTGACCTTATTGTCACAAGGTCTGGGACTTGGAGCATAAGGTTACTCTCTTCGTGAATAAAAACGCAAATGACAGCTGTGTTGATGTAATGGATCCGATGTGATTCTGCAGAGGTGGTTAGAGAAAATACATAGATCTAATCTTGCTCGTTATTAACATTACAAGGTTTTTAAGAGTATAGTAGGGTGTATCCGGTTTTACCTTATCTCTCAGACTGACACGTTTCTCCTGAAAAACGGTCTCTAGCGATATAAAGTACAGGCGATGTGAGGCAGAGCTCCTCCTTTCATGGTTTCAAGGAAACATTAATTTGAAAGCTCTAAAGGTGGAAAGAGAAGAACACCCTCGTCAGGACTAATTGCTGGCGCTCGCTCATTATTTATCAAATACTGTCGCGTATGTTGCTAGCTACGCTATGCGCTGCACTTACTTCGGTTCCTCTTTTGTCCGGTCCAAAACCTTCTCACACGCACTGATCAGGAAGCCTAGACTGTAGTTGTGTTACTGGCTTCTTATATACGTTGTTTTCGCGCCTCTCGCAAACAATACCTAATGCGGTAGAAAGGGGATATTTGACAACAAACCAGCAATCGAGTTGTCATACTTGCGGTCACGTGATTAGAATACCGCGGCGGCCATTTCTAAATGGTGATATAATTATCTATTTGCATAATGTATGCAGGATCTTATATCATTATTTCCTGAGTAGACTTAAATTATGGCATCTCTACGTTCGATTCCCTAACAGAGTTGATGCCAATACCGAGATGGTATTAAAAAAAGGTATTAACCCCACTTTGCATTCGGGTATGTTTCGAATGGACACATGGATACAATAACACGGCGGCCATTACTGAATGGTACTATAGTAGCATAATTGCGCGATGTATGGTAGATCTAATCTTTTCAGTGGGATTTGAATTTTGGTATGTATATATATGGTTTATTCTCAGAATTTATTGTGTCACATACCACGAAATATTCTCATTCAGGCCTCTTTTGACACTGTCGAAATAGAAAATCCAGAAACATTCACGTTTTTTCCTAGTTATCTCTGGTGATTCTCCTTTCCTGCATTGGATTTTTTCCAATATACACCACTTCAATTCTAGCTCATTGTGGTTATGATCCATACAGTGTTGGGTTAGCGGTGATGTCAGTTTATTGGTTCGCACTGAAGATTTGTGTTCGCTAAATCTTAGCCTAAATTCGCGTCCAGTCTCTCCTATGTATGGCAATCCACAAGGACATACAATATAGTAGACGATGTTTTTACTGCGACAGTTTGTGAATGTATAAGTAATAATTTTGTCATTGTGAGATAGATTATTGCCTGTGATTGCAGCCTCACACGCATGGCAGTGGGAGTTTCTTCGCATTCGGCGAAATTGCACCTCCCTCTCAGACTATGATCATCATAGCAAACATCTAAGTAAAAGATTAACAGAAAGAGGATATCCCCATCGCTTAGTCCGCCAAGCTTTCAAAAGGGCGAGATTTTATGATAGGGACGCCCTACTAAAAAACAAGAGAAACAAGAGCCAAGACAAAATTGTGTGTGTTGTAAATCACTCCACACTCAATTACAAAATTAAAAACATAATTAATAAAAATTGGAAGATACTGGAAGTTGAAGGTGAAACAAACCTAGAAAAACCATTGGTGACATATCGACGCAACCAAAATCTGAGAGATCGTTTGGTCCATACCAGGAGTAAAACGGTCACAACAGAAAAACAAACGACACTGACAAGTGGAGACACGATTCGAGGTAATCACAAGTGTGGTAACTGCCATGCGTGTGAGGCTGCAATCACAGGCAATAATCTATCTCACAATGACAAAATTATTACTCTTAGGTCATTCACAAACTGTCGCAGTAAAAACATCGTCTACTATATTGTATGTCCTTGTGGATTGCCATACATAGGAGAGACTGGACGCGAATTTAGGCTAAGATTTAGCGAACACAAATCTTCAGTGCGAACCAATAAACTGACATCACCGCTAACCCAACACTGTATGGATCATAACCACAATGAGCTAGAATTGAAGTGGTGTATATTGGAAAAAATCCAATGCAGGAAAGGAGAATCACCAGAGATAACTAGGAAAAAACGTGAATGTTTCTGGATTTTCTATTTCGACAGTGTCAAAAGAGGCCTGAATGAGAATATTTCGTGGTATGTGACACAATAAATTCTGAGAATAAACCATATATATACATACCAAAATTCAAATCCCACTGAAAAGATTAGATCTACCATACATCGCGCAATTATGCTACTATAGTACCATTCAGTAATGGCCGCCGTGTTATTGTATCCATGTGTCCATTCGAAACATACCCGAATGCAAAGTGGGGTTAATACCTTTTTTTAATACCATCTCGGTATTGGCATCAACTCTGTTAGGGAATCGAACGTAGAGATGCCATAATTTAAGTCTACTCAGGAAATAATGATATAAGATCCTGCATACATTATGCAAATAGATAATTATATCACCATTTAGAAATGGCCGCCGCGGTATTCTAATCACGTGACCGCAAGTAGGACAACTCGATTGCTGGTTTGTTGTCAAATATCCCCTTTCTACCGCATTAGGTATTGTTTGCGAGAGGCGCGAAAACAACGTATATAAGAAGCCAGTAACACAACTACAGTCTAGGCTTCCTGATCAGTGCGTGTGAGAAGGTTTTGGACCGGACAAAAGAGGAACCGAAGTAAGTGCAGCGCATAGCGTAGCTAGCAACATACGCGACAGTATTTGATAAATAATGAGCGAGCGCCAGCAATTAGTCCTGACGAGGGTGTTCTTCTCTTTCCACCTTTAGAGCTTTCAAATTAATGTTTCCTTGAAACCATGAAAGGAGGAGCTCTGCCTCACATCGCCTGTACTTTATATCGCTAGAGACCGTTTTTCAGGAGAAACGTGTCAGTCTGAGAGATAAGGTAAAACCGGACACACCCTACTATACTCTTAAAAACCTTGTAATGTTAATAACGAGCAAGATTAGATCTATGTATTTTCTCTAACCACCTCTGCAGAATCACATCGGATCCATTACATCAACACAGCTGTCATTTGCGTTTTTATTCATGAAGAGAGTAACCTTATGCTCCAAGTCCCAGACCTTGTGACAATAAGGTCAGTAACTTAGAGAATAAACCATTATATCAACTATATTTAGCATTAGATAGTCAGTGTTTATTTCTCTTTTTTGTGGCCCTTTTAGTTCGACGCCGAATCCATAAAAAACAAGCCTTTGCACTACCAATTTGAAAAAAGAAAAAAAGATAATTCTTGATAAAATAGGTAAGCGATTGGCTCACATTTTCTTGATAAACCTCTCCTTTATATAGATAACATCATAGAACAGTGACAGTATCTGTTCCTATTCTCATACAGGAAGTACTACAAATATAAACCCTGAAGCCAGTGCTGTAAACTTGACAGGAATCCTTTCCCAAAACAAAAGGTATATAGTTGGTGATTGAATTCACAACAGTTTCATCCTGTCATGTTACTAAAAGTATTCTACATGCGAATAAGTTTCATAATGGTAATACATGTAGATAAATATATACTTATATTTAGATATCACCTTAGGTTCCAATTGAGAAATATCTTCCACCTGTCCTTTAATCATAAACTATGGTCATAATAGGCACCCCTTTTCTCAAAAGTCTTTTTTAAACAACAGTACCAGAGTTCTCATTAAATGCCTTCAGTTATTCATAACCTTAGGAAAACTCATAAGGTTAGAGTTCTGTGTCGACTATGAGAGTCACGTAGATGTTATCTTACTGCTCGGTTCTAGACCAATCACAAGAGTATTAGAGTAATTATGATATACTATGTGCAAATGAACTATGTCTCCTTGGGTATACATAGGGCTATGTAATTTAGAATAATGAAAAAAGTTATAGAATAAATGAAACAATGTATGTCATTTATCGTTACAGATATTCAACTATGCAGGGTCCATAAAATATTGTTTGTGTCTGAGTATTCTGCAAGACAGGTCCTGAGGAAGGCGGTCCACACTGCCGAAACGCGTCGACCTTGCGTATTAATTGCACGTCCATCTGCGATCCCTCAGACGCAGAATCTAAGAATGAATGTAGTATGTATGATGAATAAGGGATGTGTGTACCTGTGAGAGTGTAGATTGTATTGTATATTGTTTTCCCTGCATATAATAATGTTTTACTGATGATATTACAAAATGATGTGTTTTATACTATGTGGTTTTTGATAAAATATATGAATTGATGTGATAAATCGATAAATGGAAAAATTATTTTTGTACTAAGAAATACAACCAAAAAAGAAAAAAATAATAAAATGATAAAGTTATAAAAAAACTTTTCTTGTTGTTTGCCCTTATGTATTAAAATAGCAGAATTAAAGTGTTGGATATATACCGTTACAGTTTTAGAGGTCAAGGGGGAACATATTTACTGTTAGTGTTTTGCTTTTCCCCTCTTTCCCTGACCATTGAAGTAATACTAGAGGGGGTCCCATTCTTATGCTAAAGTCACTCAAAATGTGCCCTAATTTTTCTTTCTGCAGCACTAATCATACTTTCTATAACAAAATATACCCCCTCATTTTGTTCCTTTTTAAATTAAATGTTTTAAGAGTTACCACTTTATTCCCATCACAATGGCTTCAGGTGTGCTATACCTTTGTAATAAGTAGGACTGTTAGCGCTCTAGTTGTTCTTTAGAACCCTCTAGGAGGCTGCTGTAGAAACCAAAAGGAATCAACTGACAGTGTCAGACTTCATTCTCACATGACTCAGAAGGATAATGTGAATTTACAGAAAATATGCTTTCAGTTTAGCTTATAGACCCCCTTCCAAACCACTGTGGGAAAATCATGAGATATTAGTTTTCTTTCAAACATGATTTATGATATCACAGCAGAAGGCTTTTTCACATGGTAAAATCACCTTAGAACACACTACAATTCCTAAAATGAGTATGGTACCATCAACAAATGATTTATAATGTAACTAAAGTCCTAAAACCCTCTATTAACTACAATGCTTTTTAATGAGGTGCTATCATGTATATTGGTCCCAAGATGGCTGACAACACTTATTGGATGAAGTGCTGACAGCCAATCAGATCAGATGTGTGGTTAGGCTCCGCCCAGATATATATTTTTTTTAACCTAAATTTATCAAAATCCACTGGAGCATATATCTTGAGACATAGCAAAGGCACATCGGGCTACCAGTCCCTACAATTTTGCCAAGTTTTGTGGAAATCCATTCAGCCGTTCGGGCTAAAAGTGAGTCCAACCGCCCTATGGAAATTAACATGGGGAAAACACGTTTTGGGACCCCCCCTTTTACCTCGGCCCCTTCTTGACGAATCCCCCCCAATCTTTCAGGGAAGGAGCGCAGCGCAGCGAGGCAAATTTAAGGAAAATTACAAGCAGATTCCTCAACCGGCGCTAAACTTATTTCCAATAGAATGTTGCGGATTTCCTATAGAAAACAATCCTAACTATAACTACCTACTGGCGACCGCCAGTAGGTAATATATATATAAATATATGGACTACTGCGGGTTAAGGGCACGAGGCACACTTGACAGTGACCTGATCTTCTATCACAAGTACTGTTATCTTTCATTTTTCCATTAGCCTGTGTCATCGTTTCTAACAGGTTTTCACACTTTCACCGTGAACCTTTACTTTTGGTTCCGAGTGTTACTGTTGTGCTGTCCCCTTTAATGGCAGAGACAGCACAAGTAGATTTTACCGGGTCCGATGTTGCTTGATTTCATTTGCATCTGCAACGCTCTGAACATGATTTTATACATGCTCCTATGTGTATAATGTGTTTTCTATGTTTTTCAACATTTATTTAGTGGCCCTATCTTTATGCATTATTGTGAGTGTGTTTCCGCTCTGATTTTCAATTTTGTAAATCTTTGCATTGTGTCCTTGACATTTATTGTTATCGGACATGGACTAACATTTATCTGAATGGCATGATTTTCTTGTGTGTTCGCTTGATTTTGGTCAGTACCCTTATGTATTTACATAACATGTCTGCCACTATCTTCACCCGCAGTCCGCTTTCTATTTTGTTTGTTACGCAATTTAAACTCTGTGCACACGATCTTTCACTTGCGTGATCAAGGCTTGTGAGAAGCCGAAACATGTAGCTTGTGGAATAAACACCCTTGGATTGTACCTGGTCTGGTGTTTTGTGGCAGCTGCTGAGAGCGTGCATCTTGCTGTTTGTAGTTTATCCTTTTTCCCGGCTGGCTCGACCAGAACGCACGCCACCTCCCTCGGGGCCTCCAGCACTCTGACTAGAGCGTTTTGTTGGATGAATTACGAGAGTTTGCACCTGGCCCGGCTTTACTACATACTGGACTGTTCAGAATTCACGGAGAGGAGAAGGCGAGTGTACACGGTGAGTGCTGGGTGGTGGGCTGTGGGCCTTGCGTCCGTCCTCAGGGAGCGGGGTGTTGGCTGGCTCACGCTTTCAGGCACCGCGTCTCTAGGGGTTAACGGCGCGGCACCCTTTTCCCTCCTCCAGTGCTCCCGTTACTACGCACGGGCGTCTTGTGTATTGGAACATTCACACGCCGTGCAGTGATATTTTCACTTTGCCACTACAAGTGTCTCCTACCCTCAGACTGTTTCCAGCAAGTATATTAGCAGGAGGAACTTAGTATTCACTAAGGGCGGCTGACACTACACCCCACAGGTTATCATCTTCTCCAAGGGAGTTCACACATGGAGGAGGAAGATGAAAGAAGGGCAGCAGCACAATTGCTGTTTGCCAGGACCAAGAAAGGAGCCCCTACGGGAAGCACTGTTAAGAAAGATCCCTCACAAACCATTAAGGACAAGATTAACAAGCTTGAGAAATTGAAGAAAGGAGAAATATCCAAATGGTGGGAGGCTACCTCCCTACAGAACTATATAGATCAAGAAATGGTGCCTAGAGGACTCCGTATCTTTACCACTCCAACCTATGAAGCACCCAACCCTGATATGTTGGCTGAATGGTCCATCAATTCTGCCAATAGCTCCAGAAAAATGTTGGAAATTCTAGTCAAATATGCGTGGCTAGACCTTGAGTGTCTATTGAAAGAAATCGCTGAACTCATGGATGACATTAGCAAACATGCAGATGAAGAAAATGTCAAACAACTGGTTGCAGATATGAAGGAACGCATCAAGCACCATGAAGAGGATATCAAGGCACGCAAAGAAAGAAAACTTGAGAGAGACTATAAAGATTACGACACGGCAAGGATTCTAACCTTCAGCCGTAAATACGATCATCTTTATACCGACAATGCACAAACTGCACAGGTAGATGGTGCAGCAAGGGGGGAAGATGAGTCTATTACAGTAAGTGAGACTGAATCAGAAGTCTCAAATGCATCGATTGAAGACAACACTCAAGTTAAAACCCCAGCTCGTAAACCGAATTTTTTAGACGAGTATCGTCATCTGCGCCGGAGCAGACGGACGAATCAGGCAACTCCGGCACCATCACCTCCACCACCGAATCCATCACGAGGCCGAGGACGACCCAGGGGACGTGGAAACGCAGGAACCGGGGCAAGAGGCTTCGCCAGCACTGGGAGAAGAGGCAATGCAAGGGGCGACGTGGGAAGAATCAATACACGCTCCAGAAAAGGCCAATAATGGATGACGACATGGTAAATGAAACAGTCATTAATCTTTCCAAACGTACCCTTACTAAAACTGAATTGACTACTCTCAGTTTGGGTCTGTCTTTTTGCCCTGCCATCTACTTTAATTATAGTGAATCTAGAATTGATGTCTTCAAGTATGTTCGTAAATTAAAACTTAAGAAATGGCATAAACTGAGAGGCCGACAAAGTAAACAACAGACACTGGAACCACTGTCCTACACAGAAGATACCTTCAGTATAGGCGATGTAGATGCTCTTATCGATATCATACAACTTGACAATGAATGTAACAATGACCCTATGATATCGAGTACTTCTGATCAAGAAACACTTGCAGATACCCCCAGTACCACCCAACTATTGAGCGAATCTAATTTCTCTACAGACTACAGTGCCGCATCTGGCTTTAAACCCAGATCCACGTTTATTCCTCTCATGCCACATGATGCGATAGACACATTCCATGAATGTGTCAACAAAGATCTTAACAGCTTCAGACATCACAAGAACAGACACTATAAATCTACAAATGATAACCTTTCTCTCAAACAGAGGAGAGCTTTGAAATCTCTGACGGAGGACAATACCATTGTCATCTGCCCCGCTGACAAAGGTGGCAATATTGTCATCATGGACAGGGAACTATATGTTGTTGAAGCCCATAGACAACTTTCGGAAGGGAATTTTTACACTGCAACTACTTTTGAAATGTACAACAAAAGTATCATTGAACTATGGGACAAATTAACTGTTTGGAAAGACAGGGGTATTCTTGAGTGGGAAGAGTATAGATTTCTCAAAAACGATAATCCTACTCTTCCTGTACTGTATTTACTCCCCAAGATCCACAAAAGTATGGACCAACCTCCGGGAAGGCCCATTGTCTCTTCACGTGGCAGCCTTGTTGAACATGTCTCTAAATATGTGGACCATTACTTGAGAGATTGGGTTGAGGGACTCAATAGTTATGTCAAAGACACTAAAGACTTTCTTTCTAAATTGAACAATCTTACATGGGATGATGATTATTTTCTCATCACCATGGATGCCCAATCCCTGTACACGATCATTGATCACAAACAAGGTTTGGAAGCGTGTCTTCACTTTCTTAAGGGACGTGCCCTTTGTTTCAGGGAACATAGCAAAATGCTCCTCGAGATGATTGAGTACTGTCTCCAAAACAACTATTTTCTCTTTGACGGGGCTATCTTTAAACAGGAGATTGGTACTGCGATGGGTTGGTGTTTTGCCCCAAGTTTCGCAAACCTGTTCATGGGACATTGGGAGCAAACTATTTTCACGGACCCATCGCTCACCGAATCTATCAAATCGGTGGTTACTTGGTGGAGGTACATCGACGACCTCTTTATGGTGTGGAAAGGCACCAAAGACGAGGCGTTGCATTTCATTGAGGCTCTGAACAATAACAATCTGAACATCAGACGCACATATAACATCAACAAGGAGACAGCGGAATTTCTTGATGTCAGAATTGAAATCAAGGATAACAAAATCACTACCTCCTTGTTTAGAAAACCTACCGCCGGTAACAGCATTCTTCATGCCCTCAGCAGCCATCCTGAACCTCTCAAATGGAGCATTCCATACGGCGAACTGCTGAGGGCAAAAAGAAACTGCAGCACGGAAAGTAACTACCAACTGGCAGCATCCGAAATGATGGAAAGGTTCAAGCTCAGGAACTATCCCACATGGGTTCTCAAGAAAGCCAAAAACAGAGCAGACTCCATCTCACGCATTGACACCTTGCGTGAAAAAATTCCCGAAGAAACCAACAGTGAGGATGATAACACCAGACTCATCCTCACATTTAACAGAGAGTCACAACAAATACGCAAGATTGTCTCTAAGAACTGGAATATTCTCAAAAGTGATGCTACCATTGGGCATCTCATTGCCAACAAACCCAACATCACTTATAGAAAAGGGAGGAATATCAGAGACATCTGTGTCCGCAGTGACATTACTATTTATCCCAACAACCGTGACTTAGGTTTGACAGGTTTTTATCCATGCAGTCACTGCAAGGCTTGTAAAACTAGTACCTCTGTTAAACAAGTTACCTACATTGGAGTCAACAAGACCCTGAATCAATTCTTGACATGTACTACCATTTTTGTGGTTTAGGTTATCATTTGCCCTTGTGAACTATGGTATATTGGCAGTACTACTGCACATGCCAAGAAAAGGATACTTGAACATTACCGTGCCATTGTTAATAAAGATGCCAAATATCCTGTGGCAAGACACTTCAGTGAACACCACTTCTCCAACCCTGCCCTTATGAAATTTTTCATTTTAGAGCAGATAATTAAAAATCCTAGGGGTGGTAACAGACTGCTTAAACTGAGACAGACAGAGTCGAAGTATATCATCTCCTTCCAGACTAAGGCCCCTGGAGGCCTTAACCAGGATGAAGAACTTGCGGTCCATCTTAAAGATGATTATACATAGTCTGGTTTTCTTGGTCATTAATTGTACTTTTATCTGCTCATCTCCATGCTGTTTGAACTTGTTTACTTTATGTGCACATGAATGGACATGTACTCATTTTTATTCTTTTCCTTTCTTTCCAGGATCTGTCCCACCATTTCTCTTCTGCTCCGGTTACTATCTAAGAGCACGCCCACTTGGGCATCACTGACACTTTATGGACTACTGCGGGTTAAGGGCACGAGGCACACTTGACAGTGACCTGATCTTCTATCACAAGTACTGTTATCTTTCATTTTTCCATTAGCCTGTGTCATCGTTTCTAACAGGTTTTCACACTTTCACCGTGAACCTTTACATTTGGTTCCGAGTGTTACTGTTGTGCTGTCCCCTTTAATGGCAGAGACAGCACAAGTAGATTTTACCGGGTCCGATGTTGCTTGATTTCATTTGCATCTGCAACGCTCTGAACATGATTTTATACATGCTCCTATGTGTATAATGTGTTTTCTATGTTTTTCAACATTTATTTAGTGGCCCTATCTTTATGCATTATTGTGAGTGTGTTTCCGCTCTGATTTTCAATTTTGTAAATCTTTGCATTGTGTCCTTGACATTTATTGTTATCGGACATGGACTAATATTTATCTGAATGCCATGATTTTCTTGTGTGTTCGCTTGATTTTAGTCACTACACTTATGTATTTACATAACATGTCTGCCACTATCTTCACCCGCAGTCCGCTTTCTATTTTGTTTGTTACACAATTTAAACTCTGTGCACACGATCTTTCACTTGCGTGATCAAGGCTTGTGAGAAGCCGAAACATGTAGCTTGTGGAATAAACACCCTTGGATTGTACCTGGTCTGGTGTTTTGTGGCAGCTGCTGAGAGCGTGCATCTTGCTGTTTGTAGTTTATATATATATATATATATATATATATATATATATATATATATATATATATATATACTCACTGAAAAAACCATAGGTTATAGACCATATATAGTTAGGAATTTGCATTTACAAAACCTTGAAAATTCACTGAAAAAACCATAGGTTATAGACCGTATATAGTTAGGGATTAGCATTTACAAAACCTTATTTTACTTGCATAAAACCATTGAAATTCCATATATAGTTAGTTGCACTAACTATATATCGCGCACCCGCAATCCACTGCTAATGATGTCACATATTACATCATTCATGACATGGTCACTCATACAAAAACATTGAAATTCCTCTGTTATAGTTAGTTGTACAAACTGTAACTTTAGTGCCCGCAATCCACTGGTGATGGTGTCACATATTACATCATTCATGACATGGTCAGCGACATCACTGCTGACATCTCAAATGACATCACTGATGACATCATCCAGTGAATGTGGTTTGGTTCCATATTTAAATATGTATTATATATATAGCAATCTGCATTGAAGAATGAGTGGATATATAAAAATCTGGATAGAGGATTTATTAGCAGTGTGATTGATTTTTTACTTGAGTAATTTATAGTGTCTCACTAAATATATTGGATAGTGACTAAACTGTGTGAATATCTGTATTACTTGGTCAGTTGTGTAAACTCCTGCACCAGTTGATTACTAGCTACGTGAAAGTTTATATTAGTTATTGACTAATTAACTGATTATTTGCAATGGAGAGTGAATGTATGGGTGCTCCGGTGGAGGATCTGTGACTGCTCAAAGATATGTGAATAGTTAATTCAGTACGTATATGAGGTTAAGACTACGTATTATAATACTTGTGTGGTTGAGTGAATATCTTTATGGGTGTGGTGATGAGCAAAACCATTTCTTAATGGTACATGTCCAACAAAGTAGAAAAAAGTAAAAGACAGTGTATGTGACAGTTGTTGTATATAATTAAGTGTACATAAAACTCATTGACTGCATTAGTGACTGTATAGATAATTGTATACTTGTAATAGTGATTTCATAACACGCTGAGTATGATTTACTATTTATATGAATAAATGAAGTGATATTTGTATAAGTGTGTAGCCGAGTAAATATAAATAAGATACATTGTTTGCAGAGGTGAGTAAGATGACTGCATAACTGAATAGGATGTGTGCTGGTGTGCAATGTTAATATAAGTGTATAAGTATATTTGATAGTGTTTTGTTTTGATCATTGACAACATGTATGAGTAAATCTATAGGTAAGTAATTAGATGTGTGTGTGGATCTAGGAATTACTGACTGGGTTTTTAGATACTTGTAATGCTGTGTCAATGGAATGAAATATGGTACTCTGTATTTTACAGTGAGTGATGAAAGGTTATAGTAGTGGATGATGAGATGATTGTCACTTGGATGATGTCATCAGTGATGTCATTTGAGATGTCATCAGTGATGTCACTGATCATGTCATGAATGATGGAATATGTGAAATCATCACCAGTAGATTGTGAGCGCGAGAGTTACAGTTATTACAACTAACTATAACGGAGGAATTTCTTTGGTTTTGTATGAGTGAAATGTCCAGCTAACTATGACTCACCTGAAACCTATGGTTTTTTCAATGAATTTCTAAGGTTTTTTTAACTGATAATTCCTAACTATATCCTGCTTGAAACCTATGGTTTTTTCTGTGAATTTCAAAGGTTTTTTAAATGCTAATTCCTACCTATATAAGGCCTGAAACCTATGGTTTTTTCAGTGAATTTGCAAGGTTTTTTAAATGCTAATTCCTAACTATATAAGACCTGAAAGCCCACCAGGAATCTCCAGTATGCGGCAGGGGACTGCATTGCAGAGAGGTGTTATGAAGCCACGCCCCTTTTAACTATAACCTGCCTGAGACCTATGGTTTTTTCAGTGAATTTGAAAGTTTTT
This sequence comes from Lissotriton vulgaris, assembly GCF_964263255.1. Classification (NCBI taxonomy): domain Eukaryota; kingdom Metazoa; phylum Chordata; class Amphibia; order Caudata; family Salamandridae; genus Lissotriton; species Lissotriton vulgaris. Next base: position 1,502,019,304 of record NC_141685.1, on the reverse strand, counting down.
TTTAAATGACAATTCCTACTTATAATGTTGACCACCTCCTCATATTTTCAACAAGAAACCAAATCTGCAATGCTACCTAAAAACTCAGGCAATAGTTCCAATCACCAGTAACAAATTAACATCAACATTTAACTACTGTAAGAACGTCGAATATGTTCTTCGTGAATTACATCCAACTCACACCCATATTTAAAGAGCAATATGTTATAGAGGTTCTAATTATACACTTCTGACACCAAACAAAATCACAATACCCAGCGCCACCACCACCACAACCACCCCCCAGGACCCCTCCCCCCTACTACCTCAGAGGCAGCGCAAAACAGGACAACAGACCTTTCCAAAATAGTATATCCCCTCAACCTCACACTAGCTCAATGTACAGAGGTTTGGCAACCAAGTATGTATAAGGGAAAGAACTCGAACATCATCAATAATATACACATTGCTAACACTACCGGTGAAATACTATACACACTTCACTATACAAACCAAAAACGTTTCAGTGTGTAGATATACCATTGGTACGTATAGTGTATTGAATAGTGGACGCAACCATATTATCTCAGACACTGGTGAATATTTCCGTCATGTAGCTGTGTTCACCCCCCTCTAATGAAACAGAAGTGGAGTGGGCTGGTCCAACGTACACAACGTCAACAGAAGACTATAAATAATTAGGCTACGCCTTATGCGTGGTTCTCTTCTGCAAAGAGAAGAGACTGCGCCACAGCAAAGGTCCGCAGCCTGCCACGTGGCTGCCGCCATGACCACGTGCCTCCATGATACAGGCCTATTGAGAACTCAGCGCCACAGCAGCGCAGACTTATGTCTGTATCAACTACTGTCTTCGATCCACACTCCGGACAGCAAGGTTTACAACTTGAATTCAACGTTGGATCTAAATTTGTTGTCTGTTATCTGTCCTGAGTACTGCCTTCAATCTACACTGCTGTAAGTAGAATTGACAACTTGATACAAGTTGCGCATCAGCACTACAGAAAACATTGAATTCAGTCTCGATTTATTTAAACCAGAGAAAACTGTACTATGTCCTCAGATTTTGTTAAAGTATGAACAGTAGGAAATTCAGCCTTCATTTTTTTAATGCAGAGACAATTGTACTATATGTCTTCATATTTTGTTTAAATAAATGACAAAAACATTCGTCCATGTCTGTGTCAACAACTGACTTCAATCTACACTGCAGACAGCAGGGTTCACAACTTGAATTCAGCTTTCCACCTACACTATGGACAGTAGGGAATTCAGACTTGATTCATGTAATACAGAGACAAATCTACTGTATGTGTTCAGGGTTTTTTTTACATCAGTCACACAAATCATTCGTCGATATCTGTGCTGACAACTGCCTTCGATCTACATTGTGAGAGCAAACTTGGAGAAATGGCTACTAATGAAGCATCTTCTGATTCAGAACACTCTGGAAATGAAAAATTTGTGCCTCAACCTCTCCCTCCAGAGAAGTATACATCAATTGTCTGGAAGTTTTTTACTTTTCCTCCAAGGCAGAAGAAGGTTAATGATACCAAAGTCACTTGCAAAATCTGCAAGGCGGTGCTGTGCAGGGGTGAACCTACAATAAAATAGTCTTGTGGAACAGCAAGTATGAGGAGACATCTTCAGACAAAACATCCGGGAAACTTCGCAAGAGAGGAAATGAGGAGACTAAAAGACTTCTGCCTTTGATCTACAGTGCGGTCAGCAGAGTTTACAACTTGATATCAGTGTGCAGAAGCACTACAGACAACATTGAATTCAGTCTCGACCTCATATTTTGTTAAACTAGGAACAGAAGGAAATTGAGCTTTCATTTTTTTAATGCAGAGACAATTGTACTATATGTCTTCAGATTTTGTTTAAATACGTTTCAAAAAGCATTCCTCGATGTCTGTGTCAACTACTGTCTTAAATCCTCACTGCGTAAAACAGGTTTCACAACTTGAATTCAGCGTCCCATCTAAACTACGGAAAGCATTCAAGTTAGCCGTGAGACAATTTTGTTAAATGATGCGACAAAAACATTCCTCAATGACTGTACTGAGTACTGCCTTCAAATGTACACTATGATCAACAGAGTTCACCACTTGATACCAGTTCATGAGTCCTGTATGCAACAGTCAACGTATGGAGTACATTACCGATAATGCAGTGCAACCTAAGATGTACATTGCGAACAGCAGTGTTCACAACTTGAATTCATCTTTTCATCTACACTACGGACAGCATTCAAGTTACCCTTGATTTATTCAAGGCAGAGACAATTTTGTTAAAGGATGCAACAAAAAACATTCCGCAGTGAGTGTACTGAGTACTGTTTTCAAATGTACAACGCGATCAACCGAGTTCACTACTTAATACCAGAAGCGCATCAGCACTACAGACAACATTAAATTAATTCTCAATTTATTTTAGGAAGAGACAATTGTACTGTGTCCTCAGATCTTGTTAACTGTGACAAAAGAGCCTTCCTCAATGTTTGTGTCAACTACTGCCTTCAATTTACACTGCGGACAGCAGGGTTTACAACTTGAATACAGCTTTACAAGTACACTATGGACAGTAGGGAATTCAACCTTGCTTTCCTTAATGCAGAGACAATTATACTGTATGTATTTACATTCTGTTTAAATGAGTGAAAAAAAAGCATCTTCGATAACTGTGCTGACTTTTGGCTTTGCTGTACACTGCGGACAGTAGTATTCACAACTTGAATTCAGCTTTCTATCTACATCACAGACAGTAGGGAATTTAGCCTTCATTTATTTAAGGCAGAGAGAAAAAATACTTCTGTGGCACTGCTAGTATGCGCAAACACCTTTAATCCCAGCATCCTGTGAACTATGTTCACAAAGAATGTAGAACACAGCGCCAAAATGTACCTCCATCAGCGGCAATACCAAGTACCTCTGGGGTATCACCTTCAACATCACCACCAGACATACGTCCCAATTTTAAGAAAGTTAGAATGCACTAATTTGTTAAGGGGAGCAATCAGTAGACCTAGTTTGCGGAGCAATTGATAACCATTGATGGTAATTTTTTTTACCTTCAAAGTTCATGCAGTACAGTATGCAACAGTCAATGCTTTGAGTACAGACTGCTAGAATCATGCATCATTGCAGGGTGAGCACACGCTGAGCACCAAACGTACCATTAACTCAGTGCACCATAAATAATAGCCACGTGCCCTTATTAAGGCAAAATTCAGTAGTCAAAAAACATTACCCCAGTGCGGCCTGTCCACACCATGCAACCTTGCAGGTTACGTACACGCTCAGTCCCAAAGGTACTACTAACTCAGTGCACCATAATTCATCGCCACATGGCCGTATTCAGGCAGAATTCAACTGACTCTTTATTTATTATTTGCAGAGTGCAGTACCAAACTAAATAAAACATCTACCAAACCCTATACAATATCCCTTTAGTAGCCTTCTTTCAAGAACTTCTTTTATATCAGTTCTAGGTTTAGTTGAAAAACAAAATTCACGCTGCAATTGGAAAAGCTTAGTCAATGGCACTCTACACTGTGGACAGCACAGGTCACAACTGGAACTATAATGTCCCTGCAACATACACATTTCGACAATGTATTCCATACATGTTTCATCTTTTATTTCGATCGTGATTACAAATTATGCAGTCCAGTAGGCAACACGCTGACTACCAGACATACCACTAACTCAGTGCACTATAAATAATGTGGCCTTATTAAGGCAGAATTCAGTAGCAAAAGACATTGTTAGCAGTGCGGTCTGCCTGAACCACACATCATCGCAGGTTCCACACAAACCGACCCTACTTCAGTGCACCACAACTCATGAACACTTTACGATAGAATCTTCTGTGTATTATTTTACATGTAGTGCTCTTACCTTTGTACAGCAGAAATCATAAACCATTTATGATTGAATATCTATGTATGATATCATAATTACTATTCTACTTGTTACCAACAGCAACCTAATAAAATGGAATCCAGCACATGTGCCAGTACACACTTCAACTATCTATCTATGTCTGTATATTAATTATGTTCGTAAAATACTGCTCCTGAGCCCTACCACATTAAATTGTGATATGAATAGCGTATATAACCATCTTACCTCTGACAGTAAGTGTGGACTATTCCTCCTTTTAAAATTTTTATTTTTTGCATATTTATATAGCGCAAATCAATCCAAGAGTAGACCAGCAATTTACATGAGCACCATATTTACAGTACATTTTCAGGCATGCGTAGATGACGTCATTTCTCCACAATAACAGGATGAGGACTCAACTCCGAGGCTCGAACACTGATTCACAGCACTAAGTTTGACAGATAACCTGAATAACCACATACGTATATATATATATATATATATGTATATATATATATATATATATATATTCACTGAAAAAAACATAGGTTTCACACCAGTTATAGTTAGCTGGAAATTTTACTGACATAAAACCATTGAAATTCCCACGCTATAGTTAGTGGGACTCACTATAATGTGCACGCCTGCAATGCACTGCTGATGATGTCACATATTACATCACTCATGACATGGTCAGTGACATCACTCATGACATCACTGATTACACCATCCAGTGAATGTGTGTCTTTCTGAAAAATAAATATGTTTTATATATGTATATGTAAAGGTCGATGGAAGAATAAATGTTTAAATAAGTGTCTAAATGGATGTTTTTTTTAAAAAAAATTGATTGGTTAACTGGCTTATTAAGTGTATCTTAGTGAATACATATATTAGTGAGAAATGTTTAAATATTTAAATATATGTATTAGTGTTTCACTTTGTGTGTAAGTGGCTGCATGGGTTTGTGAGCAGCTACATGTGTGTGTATATGGGTTATTAGATGTTGTTTTTAGTATCAGTATGAGTGTCTGTATGGTTTGGTGGGGGTATGACTTAGCACATAGATGCATCAATGACTGACTCTCTGTTTGTATGTGTTTTGAACACAACATATGTGCAGGACTGTATGGGTGGATGAGTGTGTATATGTGTGTGTTAGTGAGTGAATGACTGTCTCACTAGTGTCTTTATCTGTAACGACATATGTTTTAATCTAGTATATGTGAGTATTGATGTATATAAGTGAGTATATGTGAGAGTGAGAGATTGTAAGAGTTCCTGTTTAAATAAGTATGTGTTTCTATAAGTGATTGTTTAAGAGAGTAAGAATGTGTAAGTTTCCTTAGAAGTAAGGTGGTAGTGTGTGTAAAGTTGTATATGCTAATAAATGGATGTTCAATAGTTTATTTGCATGTGTGAGTAACTTTTGGAAGACTGTCAATGTGTAACAGGATGTATATGTGTATCACTATATATGATGAGTGAGTATATGTATGAGTGTCTATATAGAACTGTTGTTGAATGAGTAGATGTGTATATAGATGGTGGTATTACTGAATTGGTTGTTATAACTGGTATGGGTATCTCCATTTTTTGGAAAATGTTAGTTTCTATTTTTGAATATGTGTTTCAAGGGTTACATTACACTGAAAGGAGGTCTGTCACTCTGTCACAAGGATAGTGTCATCAGTGATGTCATGAGTGATGTCACTGACCATGTCATGAGTGATGTAATATGTGACGTCATCAGCAGTGCATTGCAGGCGCGCAAGTTATAGTGAGTCCAACTAACTATAACGTGGGAATTTCAATGGCTTTATGTCAGTAAAATTTCCAGCTAACTATAACTGGTGTGAAACCTCTGTTTTTTTCAGTGAATTTCATAGGTTTTTTAAATGCTAATTCCTAACTATATATAGGGCCTCAAACCTATGAAATGTAATATTTTTTATAATGAATCCTATATTGTACATTTATATAATACTTTTTTTTTTTTTGCCCTGGTGCGCTCCCGGTGCGCGCCCCGATGTGCGCACTGGAAAGCGCACTTTTCCGGTGAGCGTCCCGTTAGCTCTATTGCCGCGAACGAAAACATCATCGTGACGTCTCACATAGCCGCGTCCGCCTGATATGCACGGCGTAAGCGCACCCGGAAGCACTCCAGCGAATACGATCGCGCAACGTAAGCATCCGACGCGCTTACGCGACGCACCCCTGGGCGCGGGTGCGTAGCTTAAGCGCGTCGGGTCATGTGACCTAAAAATAACACTTTTTATTGGTTGTTATCAGTTTTTTTTTACAACTAATGTAACCCTGTAGATAAAGATCAAATTCAACGTCTAGTAGCCAGCACCAAATCCGGCTCCCCCCTGGACCCTTGTCCCCCTTCCATTCTCAACCGCATACCGGAAGCAATTTCCCCTTCACTATCCACAATATGTAATGCCATGTTCGCTACGGGAACATATCCTTCAGTCTGGAAAGAAGCGATCATAAAACCATTGCTGAAAAAACCCACGCTAGACCCTCTTCTTCCAGCAAGCTATAGACCTATCGCTTGTCTCCCATTTCCAGCAAAGATTTTTGAAAAATCCATGAACCTGCAGCTGTCAAAATACATAAATGACAACAACCTGTTAGACGACACGCAGTTCGGTTTTAGGCAGGGACACGGGACTGAGACGGCACTACTGAAAGCCGCGGACGAAATTAGAACAACTATGGACAAGGGAGGATCAGCTGTCTTGATACTCCTAGATCTCTCCGCTGCATTTGACACGGTCGATCATATCACTTTGATCGACCGTGTCGCAGCCCTGGGAATAGGAGGAACAGCCAAAGACCTGATTGCTTCATTTCTCGCCAACCGGCCACAGATTGTCAAAATGGGTAACTACACCTCCCAGACCTTCTCTCTCCCCTGTGGAGTCCCACAAGGTTCCTCGCTAAGTCCGACGCTTTTTAATATCTATGTATCGGACTTGGCGAGGGTGATAAAATCCTATGGCATTGCACTGACCACATACGCCGATGACACGCAATTAGTGCTATCGGTACATGATAACGGAGCTAGCGTAGCAGCCAACTTCCAGGAGGGTATGAAGGCAATAAGCTCCTGGATGTCATCAAACTGCCTCAAGCTTAACTCTGATAAAACGGAGGTGATGACATTCGGGAGCTTGAAACCAGCATGGTCCCCACAATGGTGGCCACCGGAGCTAGGACCCCCCCCCGAACCGGTGACTAAGGTTCGTAACTTGGGAGTTATCTTCGATAACAAACTGACCTTCCACCACCACACCAATGCCGTGACTTCATCTGCTTTCTTTATACTCAAAAAAAATCAAGAAACTTCTTCCATATCTACCTCAGTCAGCTGGCAAAACTCTCATTAGTACTCTTGTGTTCTCAAAAACGGACTACTGCAACTCTCTGCTTCTTAATGCGCAGGAAGGAGTCCTTAACAAATTCCAGACCGTCCAAAACGCGGCTGCAAGAATTTTACTTTCAATCCCCAAATTCACTTCAGTATCCCACCGCATCAAAGAGCTCCACTGGCTCCCAATCAGGAACCGAATAAAATTCAAGGCTCTTTGTATAGCTTACAAGACCCTTAATTATCCAGGGCCTAAGTTCCTAAAAATAGCTCTTCATCCTCTGGAGCATCGCAGAACACTTCGATCCTCTACTACTTGCATGCTGTCTGTCCCTCGGACAAAAAAAGCCACTTGGGGAGACAGGTGCTTTACTACAGCTACTGCCAAATTATGGAATACCCTCCCACTGCATATCAAAACTGCCCCCACCCTCATCAAATTCCGAAAGAGCCTCAAGACATGGCTTTTCTCCTCTGTCTAACTACCCTCAAAGAGCAAGGAGTTCTCTGATCACTAGCGCCGAGACACCCGTATGGGTATTTGCGCGCTTTAAAAATAGCAAAAAATAAATAAAAATAAAAATAAAAATGAAAACCCCACTCATTTCCTTTATTTCTTCTTTCACTTTGGAGACAGCAAGACCTGTTTTTTTTGTCCTACCATTTTGTGGAAAGAATGGCAGCTGAGGACTCAGATGGCTTCATTCAGGAAGAGCCTCTTCAGCCCAAGATCAAGGAGCATTTTATTTGGAAATTTTGTTTAATACCTGAAGGATTAAAAAAGGTGAATGCTTCCAAAGTAGAATGCAAAATCTGCCAAACTGTGCTTTCCGAGGAGACCCAAAAAGGAAGTAAAGTTTTGGCAATTCGACAATGATTCGCCACGTCCAACGCAGGCACCCCCAGAACTATTCCCGGGAGAGTGTCCGAGACCTGGCACGTAATCCCCCAAGGGATGGTGCCTCTACATCTACAGGAGGAGCCACAACATCAGGGAGAGGACGTGCAGTGGAATTGGAGATGATTCCGAACATTCAACCTGTTTTTAGTGACATTACTATAAAGTGCAAGCAATGCGATGACTGCTTTGCTATGGTGAGCAGAGCATCAAGCTCATTGAACGCAAGAGGTAGGAACAGCAGTGCCTTCCCCAGCCCTAATTTGTCCCCTTTTTTTGCTCCTGTTGAGCAGTTTTGCATTCCCTGTTTCTGTTTTTGTTCTGAAAAAACATTAAAAAAGAAGAAAAAAACAGTTCTTTTTAGAACTACCTCCAGTTCTCAAAAAAGAGCTATATTCTTATCAAATTCAAAATGAGTAACTGAAGTGGAGTGCAGTGAGAGAGGAGAGGAAATGTAAATGAGTGAGAAAGCAAAGAAAGGGACAAGAGGGGAAGGGAAGTGAAGTAGGGGGACTGAAAGAAGGTGAGTGTGGGGAACGAGAGTGAGGAGAAGTAGAGTGAACATGGGAAATGTGGATAAGTGAAGAAAATGTAGTAAAAGAACGGTGGTGTGGAAGGGTAAGAAAAGACTGACACAAGCCCTTTTCACATTATACCTGCGCCAGGTGTAATGTATGCAAAGGGGCGTATTGACGCAAGAAAGGGTCGCAGAAGTGACGCAGTGAAATCTATGCGATTTCACTGCGTCACTTTTAGGACACCATTGCGTCAAAATCTTGCGCCTGCCTCACAGCAGGCGTAAGACTGATGCAGGCCCTTTCACATGGGGCTGGCCCCATGTGAAAGGATGCATTGCTGGAGTTGCATCACTTTTGTGACACACTCCAGCAATGCATCACTACCTCTAAGCACTTTAAATTATTATTTTACTGTTTCACTGGGTTTTTAACATGGTACGCTTCCCGGTCCGCTCCCCGGTGCGCGTACCAGGCGCTCCCCTCGCGCAAATCGGAATTTTTTTTGTTTGTTTTTGCCCCTCGGGGCCCTTTTATGGCCTTCACATCAAATCTAGGGGATCAGGGGGGGTCTACTCTGCCCCCTTATGGTCATTTCCCCCTTTGTTTTTGCCTCCTCTTGTGTCTCGATCTTACCGAGACACAAGATGGCGGCCGCTCCGGACTGTTTCGAATGTTTACAGACACCCGAGAGCCAATCAGCTTTCCGCGCGCAAGTCGCGTAGCGCGCCAGGAGCGCTCCCCGGTGCGTGCACCGGGGCGCGGCCATAGATATATATATTTTTTTTAACCTAAATTACTCAAAATACACTGGAGCACATATCTTGAGACATAGCAAAGGCACATCGGGCTACCAGTCCCTACAATTTTGCCAAGTTTGGTGGAAATCCATTCAGCTGTTCAGGCTAAAAGTGAGGTTGACCGCCCTATGGAAATTAACATGGGAAAAACACGTTTTGGGACCCCCCTTTTATCTTGGCCCCCGCTTGATGAATCCCCCCCAAACTTTCAGGGGAGGACCAAAGCGCGGCGAGGCAAATTTGAGGGAATTTTCAGGCAGATTCCTCGACCGGCGCCAAAGTTATTCCCAATAGAATGTTGAGATTTTGCATTGAAAAAAATCCTAACTATAACTACCTACTGGCGACCGCCAGTAGGTAATATATATATATATATATATATATATATATATATATATATATATATTAGCTTCCCTTCGTGTTCCAAAAACTGCTACTTTAACCTTTCACAGCCCTGTATTACTACAGCTACAACACTCCACTGAATGTACAACAAGCATTCATAATCGCAGAAATGCGTCATGTCCACCATCTTTTATGTGTGCAACTATCGATGAATATTGAGTCAGTGATACCCTGTATGATCCATGTTGGTCATGTTGTGGAACTTTACAGATATAATGACACATTTGCGTTTAAGACTCGGGTGACATCAGCACTACAAAACGGACACCCGAATCACTTGATTTCTCATATAGCTCACTAGGGAACCAAGCTCATAGCTCCGGAATCATGGTTCACAGCCTCATTCAGCATTGGCATATGTCAGGCCAGCCCACTCCACTTACGCTCCCAGGAAAAAACTAAAACGAAACATTGCCCAGATTTCCTTTGCACTGATTTCTTACTTCCAGGTCTAGTTGTCAGAACGACACACACACACTCCCTCATGGCTGGTATACACCCACACCACACCCATCGGGCACATGCGTCACTACACATGTGACCCTACCAATAAAAAAGACGGAGCGCATGAGTTCTAAGTAATTTTAGAGTTGCTCCCATCCCAAGAGCTATTGTTGTAAATCAACGGCGATTGGGTTAAGCATTAGCAGAAGACATGCTCTATTTGACCATTATCGTTGCAAACGTACCAACTCCATTTTGTATTTGTAGCGGCCATTTTGTATGCCATATATCGCCATGTGCTCATCATGTTCTTTGTCCTACCTCCTTGTTAACTGCGCTTGAAGTCTGCCCGGCAACAGGCTACATTTAGCATCCCCCGCTTCCAGCATGTCCAGACATGCTCAGTAGGGTCTACGGCCGTTACTAATTAGTTCCAGATAGGAATGTGTTTACTAGTTTCCGAAGTCTGTTAGCTCCGCCCACTTATCGATTGTGCCTTCCAATATGTCCTTGTATGGTCATAAAACTGCTCTTGTGTTCTGTACCGCCTTCTTTTGAGCCCCCTTATTGTGTATAAAAGGTGCCATGTGCTTTAGTGCGGTGTGCTACTCTATACAATACTGAAGGGTGTTGTGTGGACTGTAGTACCACCTTTAAAGGTTTAATAAACGTTGCTTTTGTATTTTCCAGTTTCATTGCCAACTTCTTCCTATGGTCAGAGAAGGGCGAACCCCTTGCACTAAGTAGGCCTAGCTGAGGTTTGCTTACAACAAATTGGTGCCCGAAACGTGGGGCTCATCGGAGACTCGGATGCCCGAAGGAGTGGTCGTGACGAAGGATTGGAATCTCGCTGCGGACGCGATCGCATGCCAGAAGAGACCCGAGTCTTGGTATCCAAGGCGTTTTTTCCTTTCTTTCCGATCTGACCATCTAGGTGGTGCCAGTCCTCGACTTAGATCTCTTCTGTTGGCTTGCCGTGCAGTGCCCGTTTGGTCGAATTTAGAACTTGGCAGTTGGAATCTGGACGCCCTGTGATTAGTAAACACCATTGTATGGTACTTGCTGTGGGTTTTGGAAGCCTGGGATTGGCAAGTCAATTTTAGGATATGCTTGCTGTGGCAATTTTGGTTTGGTATTACTGGTCATGACGTGTATGTGGAAGTGAAATATATGCGTTGCAACACATATAGGCAGGTAATGAGGAGATTTTCCTCTACAGTGCGATTTTGATTTGAACGGCACAACGTATTACAGATACCTTAAGTACTACTTTGATTATAATACTGCATATTTTGCACTATTTTTGGCGTGCCTGTTCTTAGCGCACTTCGTAGGATGTGCTGCTTTTGTGGAAATAACCGGTTAAGTCTTGAGGAATCGCAGCCGGCTCCCCCAGAGGGGACGCCTCATAGAGATATGTACCTAAAATACAGTCTTTCTTCTATAATGTACAGCACATTGTGGAGGAAATACACGCAAAAGGATCCTGAGTTGCGTTGGCCAAAGTATGGGTCGTTTGATATGCGAAAGATTGAGTATGTGGAACAGTGTATGTTTGACCGAAAATCTAGATAAGACATGTTTGAGTGTGTACGAATGTGGGTGAAAGAAGTACGTGAGCGTGAGAAACTTGAGCAAGCGCTGATTGAGAAAGAACTACGATAGAAGCGCAAGAAGGAGGCGAAAGAATTGGAAGAGAGACAGGAGAAGGAGCGCAGATTACAGATATCTGTCCAATATGCTGTTCGACAACCTCTTTATCCTGTCCTTAATAAACCGCAAGATGATTTTTCATTGTTAGATCGTCCTCCGCCTCCGTACGCCGTTCCGTCCGCTCCATCTGGCGAAGATGAAGATTCTGGGGCAGATAAAATGAAACCTGATACCCGCTCCATGATGTCGATCAATCGTGCGGCCGAACTTAGAAAGATCGCCCGTCAGGCACTTCAGGATACTGTTACTGTTTCTAGTATCTTAGATACTTTAAAAGGATGGCAAGAGAGAGAGCAATTATATTTTATTGAGCATTTTGCAGAAGAGGTTGTAGAAATGTTTCGAAAAGTTTCTGACGTTTTTGAACCTGATGATGTGGCAACCGATTGTAAGCAACTGGGTAAACGTCTTTTTACTCTCCCCCAGGTTACTGATACGATCAGGCGGCTGTTTAAACTTCGAACGGAGGCACTTCGTCTACGGGAGTAGAAACAGAAAGCTTAAGCAGATGGACGGACGGGATTGGTCGACGGGAAACAATCATCTATTTTTGAAACAGATAAGACCGCAATAGTGCATGTGATGGAGCGAAGTGGAAAACACAAAATTTTGTGTACCCCTCGTAAAATTTATGTACCATAACATAACATTCACTAATAGTGTGATGTGTTTGATGAATCAACTTTAGAGTAAAATGCATTCACAAACATATGGGGAGTATTAATCTTGCTTGCATGGAGTTAAATAATTAATTATTATATGTTGTCATTGTGATGTGAATTAATGCGCTGCTTAATTTTAAATAAAACGCAATTCGATTATGCTTATTGTAAACGTTTTGTGCTAAGAGGGTCAATTATGTAATTATAAAAACGCATTTACATAGCTTAATTGCTAGGTAACAACCAATGGGAAATATTAGAATGGTGGGAGGTAAACAGAATGAGTTTCATTACTATAATTAACATGGATTTTTGTTTGTTTCTATGATATTTCCAAATGTGGCCTTTGAGGCCTGGTGAGAAAATGGCCGCTCTGAGCTACTGCGAGTTTGTACTGGTCTGCGCAGGGGCGTCAAAGATTTCTGCCAGAGCGAGTGAGCTGACTATGCTTGAGAGAGAGTTCAAGGCTACCTTACCCGGAACCTAGGATGGGTGCCAAGCATGAACGATCTGATGCTCAAACCATGGGAAAGAAGAGCAATGTTGCTAAAGTAGGATGCGCCTAGGCCACAAACTGTCTTAAACAAAGATCTTTTATATTTCCTCTGAATCATGTGAAAAACAAATGCTGTAATGGTGAGGAAGTACTCATCTACCCCAAATGTGTCCAATCAGAGTTTGAATTGGAGATGTTAGTTACTTTTTAGATAGATTAAGTTAGGGATTTAGGGCCCGATGTAGGTAGGCCGTTACCGATCGGTAACGGCCGAAAATACCGATTTTCGGCCCTTACCGATCGGTATCCAGCCATCGAGATGTAGGGAAATGAAAATCGTCCAAATCGGTATATATACCGAATCGGAATAGTTACCGAATCGGAAATAATCCGATTCGGAAATACCCCGAATCGGTAAAAGAGCGAATCGGTAACATACCGATTCGATAAAAATACCGAATCGGTCCGTGTACCGAATCGGTAGAGACACCGAATCAGAAATTATTCCGAATCGGATAAACTACCGATTCGGTAGAGTTACCGAATCGGTAAATCACCGATTCGGACAGGGCAAAACTCTGAATGAGATGTAGGGAAGCATAGAAATACCGATTTTGGCTCAAAATCGGTATTTACCATGGATTACAATCAGGTGATAACCAACTTCAACCTATAAAAATAGACCCAAAATGCATTGTAACTTGCAGGATGGCGGCTTTTTATGTCATTGCAAGGCGGCTACGGCTACAGCAGGAAGGAGAGAGGGAATGGCAAAGAGAGGAACAGGTCTACAGACAGAGGATCACCCTGTTCATGCTCACAGAGGCAGAGATCCTACAGAGGTACAGGCTGGACTCAGTCACCATTCTGGAGCTCATCAGGGACCTCAAACCACTGTTGGACCACCCCACCCCAAGGGCACACGCCATCCCAGCGCACGTGCAGGTGCTATGCAGCCTACACCTGCTTGCGTATGGCAGCTATCAAAGTGGAGTAGCTGCGGTAGGAGGGGTGACCCAGAGCAGCCTGTCAAGGTTTTTCCACAAATTCCTTGTCGCCATGATACAGAGGATGGACCAATAGATCTCTTTCCCTGCAACCCACGCAGAACTGGTAGAAACAAAAGCAGACTTTTACCAGATGGCACAATTTCCCCAAATCATCGGCTGTATAGATGGCACGCACATTCCGATTTGCCCCCCTGCTGACACAGAATACATATACGGCAATAGGAAGTCTACGCACACCATCAATGTTCAGGCGATCTGCAATGCGAAGTGCACCATCACAGACCTGGTAGCAAAATTCCCAGTGAGTACCCATGACTCCTACATTTTTCAACAGAGCGGCATCTATGCACAGCTGACAGCTGGCGAATTTGGTGAAGGATACCTCCTAGGTGAGACACATCATCAGACCCCCATAACACAAAGTAGCTAAGTAAAATACATGTATGCATGTGAGTAATGTTACCCCTTTTCCTTCTAGGCGACAGTGCATATGCCCTCCGCTCATTCATACTCACCCCCTACCTCAACCCCTCTACACCCAGCCAAAGGAGGTATAACCGGGCCCACAAAAGCCCAAGGAATGTAGTTGAACGGACCTTTGGCATCTGGAAAAGCAGATTCAGATGCTTGCACAAGAGTGGAGGTGCAAGGCAGTATACCCCCATCACCTGCTGCAAGATCATAGCTGTCTGTGCAATGTTGCACAACCTTGCGGTTAAGAAGGGCACTGAGGTGGAGTTGTCAGAATACGAGGACCATGAGGACGACGTTGCTGTGCCACAAACACAACCTGCTGGGGTGTCTACACCAAGTGATGGCAGATACAGACGTGAGGAGATTACAGAAAACTATTTCTGAGTGAGTACAGATGCACAGACAGGTCAATGGAGGTTAGAAAAATAAATATTTAATAATGTTGCAACAACGTTACTGCACTGATGTGCAACAAAAGAAAATGTAAACAATATGTGGGTAAATGTCAATTGTCCGGGTTGCCTCACCCGCCCTGGCAGTCTTATTTCTTACTGCGCTTAGCAGCCCCACTAGGATGTGCCTCACCCCCTTCTGCATGTCCAGCAGCCTCAGCTGAGCGCCTGCTGCTCCGGCGCGGCTCAGACACTGCGTGGGCCGGGCTGCTGCGGCTGCTGCTGTCCCCAGCCTCGCCCAGGTCCAGGGCTGGATTAAAAACAGTGTTCGAACTGATAAGTGCCTCCATGGCGGTGGTAATGCGGGCCATGCCCCTAGTCACCTCTGCCGTGTTCTGGGTGAGGCTGGCCTCCATGTTTGCCCCACGTTGGCATAGCTGGGCGGTAGCAGCAGCAAGGCCGTTGATAGCCCTATTCTGCACACGGGCATCCCTGCGGCGAGAAAGCTCGTGTTCATCCATTTTTGTACAGAGCTGGTTGATGGCAGTGGTCATTCGCCCAAGACCTGTTGCAATGTCCTTGTTGCTTTCAACAAATGTCTTGAACCCCTGTGCCATCTCTCCCATCTGCAGGTTATGCACCCGCAACTGGCGCTGGCAGGCCAAGATAGATTTTGCCTGCATCCTCTGGATCTTGACCATACTGTCCTCCAGCCCTTGAAACACGCTGCCCTCCCATGCTGGAAGTGCACTGCTAGATGTTCGTGCCCTCCGGGGATTGCTGCTGCCCTGCTGTGTGGGCTGGGGTGCCACAGGTGTAACTGGGTTGCTAGCTGGAGCTTGACCCGCTGCTCCCTCCATGGGGTTTAATGGAGCAACAATTATACTCCTGGCAGGAGATGTGGCAGGTGCAGGGTGGCTCTGTGGTGGTGAGTTCTCCGGGGAGAACTGCAATGGGGGCGTTAGAGACAGTCTGGGGGAGTGTGGAAATGTGAGGGTATGTCCAGTGTCTTCCTCATTTCCCAGGGCACAGCTGTTCTCCTCCTCCTCCTCCTGTGCTGGTAGACTGGTGCTTGGCCCTGCCACCGCACTGGCAGATGGTGCTGGTGCTGGTGCTTGAGTAGCTCCGGCTCCTCCGCCTGATGGTGCCCCTAGGTATAAAGAAGCATTTGTGAACTAAGTGCTGATGTATTACAGTCACTACAATTAAAGCATTGCACATATCATTTCAAATACTTTGATTCAGTTTTACAGTTCTTTTCATTATGCTTCTGCACTGGCATTTTTGCCTACTTCTGCTGACTACATTTACCATGATGCATTTCTCATGTTTGTTGGTAGCAGTACTGGGCTGGGGTTTGGCTGTGTATTGGGTCTAAAGGGGAGGTGTCTGGTAGGGTGTGTCAAGATGCGCATGCTTATTACCTTTAGCTGTAGCTCTGGCTGAGCTATCCAGGTTCCCAACTCCCACCACACTCTCCCTCTCAATGGTAGTCACCACAAATTCCTCCAGGTCAGTGAGGGGTGGCGCCGGGTTCCTGCCTCCACCAGTAAGTCCTGCCTGCTTCTGCAGCTCTGCCAGTTTCCTCTTTGTGAGGCTGCGGATGTCGTAGAACCTCTTTTTGAGGTCGTCCAGGCTCCTGGGGGTGACACCAACAGTGTTTACTCTTTCCCCTATTTCACTCCACAGCCTCCTCTTAGTGCTCTCAGGTACAGTGAGGGACAGCCTCCCAAACAGCTGCCTGTGTATCCTCACCACCTCCTCCACCAACACTTGCAGCTCCATGGTGCTGAATTTGGCCTTCCTCTTGCGCTCTGCCTTCTGGCTCTCAGAGCTGCTTGCCATGTTTCACAGTGCTCTGGATACTGCTACCACTGCTGCTCACTATGAATGCTCAGCTCAGGCTGCCTCTCCAGAAAGTTCTAATGAGTTGCACCTGCCTGGGTAGCCACTCCCTGCTAGGGTGGGGGAGGGTGGTTCCACCTCATTGGCTGATGTCTTTGCTTTCAGTTTTACTTGCTTGCCGAATCAGCATTTCCCGATTCGGTATTTACCGATTCGGATTTTACCGAATCGAATTTTACCGATTCAGTAAATACTGATTCGGTAAATACCGATTCGGTATTTACAATGCGTTCCTATGGGCCTTTTGGCCATGGGGGTGTATTGCGATTACCGAATCGGTATTTGCCGAATCAGTAGTAGCCGAATCGGTAAATTCCGATTCGGTAAATGCCGATTCGGTACGTATGGAATCACAATACCGATTACTACCGATTCAGTATTTTTCCGATTTTTTTATCTACATATCATTTTCCGATTTCAAAATACCGATTCGGTACGATTCGGTATTTTAAAATCGGAAAATGGGTTTTACCTACATCGGACCTTTAGTGTATAAAAACCCCTGATTTTGGCTAGAAGGGGTCGCTTTTTCGATTTCCTCTGGAGATGCTGCTGGACTGAATATCGATTGCTTGGAACTTAAGAACTTTAACTTTGCGGGAAAGTTAGGACCCAGAGGCACTATGAACGATCGTGCCAGGTTTGATTCTAATGTGCGGGTACAAAATGGGTTCAACACTTTTGATAGGCGCAAGCAATACCAGATGTCTGATAATGTGCAGCCTGATTTGCATGATTCTGCTTATGCATATGATTGCGTAGGATGGGGTAAGGAATAAGGTGAAGTTCCAGTAGATCAGAGGGGTCCTTAAGTTACAGCATATGTTTTGGGTTCTACTGATCAGTTTCTGGTTGCTACAGGAGATACTCGTAGCGCTTTGTCTAAACAATTGGTTCCGAGGGCTCCCCTGTCTGGCTTAACGATTACATCAATAGGGTTCGATGGAACACCTTCCCTTAGCCCATTGTCACAACCTCTTGCATTCCATGTTGATAAGTTTGCTGCTCCATGCCCATTTTTGCTTTCCCCAAATACACCAGACAATATTGTGGGTCTTGATATGCTCAAGTATTTCAGAGCCACAATAAGATGTTCCTCTGAAGGAGTGCGTGTGATTTTGAATTCCAATTATCCAGTAACAGACTGAGTTTGCATTGTTCAAGAGGATACTGCATTAGCCTCCCTACCTAAAACTTTGTGGGCTACTTCAGGTACTGATGTGGGACAGATGGTTATTCCACCGGTGCATATTAGTGTAAAGGAGGGAGCTGTATTGCCATGTTTGCCTCAATATCGAATTTCACAGGAGGGTGAGGAAGCACGCACACGAATTGTACAAGATCTTATCGAAGTTGGGGTTGTTGAAGAAGTTCCATTTGACATTTGTAACAGTCCGATCCTCCCAATTTTGAAGAAAGATACTGACACTAGGATTTATCATTTTATAATTGATCTACGGGAAGTGAATAAGATAGTGGTGCCACAATATTCAGTGGTTTCTGACATCACGACACTTCTTACTTTAGTTCCACCTACTGCAACTACGTTCTCTGTTATAGACTTGAAGAACGCCTTCTTTTCGATCCCTATTCATCCTGATAGCCGATATCTGTTCGGTTTCACTTTGAATAATCGATCGTTTAGATTTTGTAGAGTTCCTCAAGGCTATACTGAGAGTCCTAGTATTTACAGCCACGCTTTGAAAATACAACTCGATTCTTTTGTTCTACCCAAGGGTGTGGCGCTCATACAATATGTTGATGATATTTTGTTGGCAGCCGATACCCCTGAACAATGTGAAAAGTGTAAACTGTCTTTGCTTTCCTTCCTTGCTTCACATCACCACAAAGTATCAAAAAAGAAATTGCAGTATTGTAGACCAAAGGTAACCTACTTAGGTCACCTTTTGTCTAAGGAGGGGCGTGCACTCACATCAGATCGCATTCAGGCAATTTTAGACACACCAGTACCTTCCATACATAAAGAGGTTCGAGCATTTTTAGGTCTTACTTCTTTTTGTAGGCAATGGATATTGGGATTTTCATACATTGCTAAACCTTTGTTAGCACTTTTGACAAAAGATACTCCAACACCCCTTCACTGGACAGATGAATGTGAGAATGCTTTTCGACAGTTACAACAAGCCCTAGTTCAGCACCAGTGTTAGGTACTCCAGATTACACGAAGCTCTTTACATTGTACGTACACGAGAGGGATGGATGTGCAGTGTCAGTTTTAGTACAGACACATGGTGATAAGCAACGCCCTTGTGCATATGTTTCAGCAGTACTCGATCCTGTTGCTCGAACCGTGCCTGGATGTTTTCGCTCAGTTTCAGCAACAGTTGTGTCAATAGGCCAGAGTGAAGGGATAATCTTATCACATAAGCTGTTGGTACTGGTACCCCATGCTATTGATGCCCTTTTGAATCAAACAAAGACGCAGCACTTAACTAACGCTCGTCTGACATGATATGAGTTGACGCTGTTAGCTCCTCATATTACACTGAAGAGATGTGCAACACTAAACCCAGCCATGTTGTTGCCATTTCCGGCGACTCAGCCTGAGGTGCAGGAAACACATGATTGTATTTTCTTGACTGAGGAACAGACAAAGGGTCGTATTGATTTGCAAGATCTGCCCCCTCCAGATGTGGATGGAGAATTGTGGGTTGATGGGTCTTGTCTGAAGTTACCGGATGGTACAACTTCAGCCGCATATGCAATAACTATGCTTCACACGATAGTGGAGACAGCTCGCATACCACAGAAGTCAGCTCAAGCAGCGGAACTAATAGCTTTGACACGAGCGTGTGAGCTTAGTACAGGTTTGTGTGTGAACATATATACAGATAGCCGCGATGCTTTTGGAGTGGCGCTTGATCTTGGCCTGCTCTGGAAGGAAAGAGGCTTTCTGACATCACACGGGATGCAGATAATGCACGGAGAACTAGTGCATAGTCTTCTGACTGCATTAACATATCCAAAGAAGATAGCTATAGTGAAATGTAGTACGCACAAGAAAGTGACTGATAAGGTGGGACAAGGAAATGCTTTTGTAGATCGAGTGGCATGTGAGACTGCGATGCAGCCTGACACTACTTCTATGTATGCAGTGAAGTCACAAGCTGAGCGGTGGCACGATGCTAGGAAGGAAGTATTAGAGATACAGAGGACCGCTTCTGACAAAGAACGGGACAATGGTCCAAGGATGGAGAGTTGGATGATGAAGGATGTTGGCGAAACAAACAGATGGATAGATGGAAGTTGCCTATAGCTTTTGTACAACCTATGGTTCAGAAGGCACATGGGCTAGCACATGTTGGAGCTTCAGCAATAGTGAAATTGCTTACACAAGTTTGGGAGCATCCAGAAATTGCTAGTACAGCTAAGAGAGTAGTACAGTCCTGTATGATCTGTCTACAATTCAATCCTGGAAAGGGGACACAAACTCCAGCAGGAGGATTTGCTACACCTATTGCACCTTTTGAAGTTTTGCAGATGGATTATATTCAGCTTGAACGCTGTAACAATCTGAAGTATGTCCTGGTGGTGGTATGTGCCTTCAGTAAATGGATTGAGGCGTACCCCACAAAGGACAACACTGTAATCACTACGGCAAAGGTGCTTTTGAAGGAATTCTTCCCTCGCTATGGTGATTGTAGATTTTTGTGGAGTGACAACGGACCTCATTTTATAGGGGACGTTATTAAGTATGTTCTGAAAGGATTAGGGATCAAACAAAAGTTTCATGCAGTTTTCCACCCACAATCAGCAGGATTGGTCGAAAGATACAATGCTACTCTGAAGCTGAAACTAGCCAAGATACAGGCCTATACTTCTATGACCTAGCCAGATGCGTTGCCACTGGCATTGTTGTCTATTAGATCAGTGCCTCATTTTCGAACAGGTCTCACACCTTTTGAGATCCTGTTTGGTAGGCCCATGAATATCTGGGGAATTCCTAAACCAAGTTCTGTGTATGATGTACCTTGTGTCTTAATGAATGACTATTTGGCACAGTTAACTGATAACTTGGTTTCTATTCATCAACAGGTTCGAGAATCACTTCCTGATAGATCCACAGGTGAAGGTCACAATCTCCGACCTGGTGATTTTGTTCTTCTGAAGTCCTTTGAGAGGTCGAGCAGTTTGGAGCCAAGGTGGCGTGGGCCAGAGCAAGTGCTACTTGCCAGAGGACAGCAGTTTAAATCACGAACCGGAAAAACTGCCGGCGAGTACTTCCTACCTTGGTGGAGGTTGCTGTGTTGACCGACCATCGAGAGGTTCTAACTGCGGAGAAAGGCCGCGCTGTGACACCTGACGGATCTGAGGAGTTCTTCCCAGACCAGACAGTCCCTGGAGCAACGAGATATAATTTGAAACCAAGAGAAAAATCTGCAACGCTCGTGAAAGTTGTCTGAGCATTCCCTGAGTCAGTAAAACGGAGAGCCGATGTGGCAAGCTGGGGGGATCAGCCCTGCATTAGAGTAGTGACACCAGTCTTGGCCCGTGGTAAAGAAATCTAATTTATTATTGTCTTTGATTTTTTGCAGCACATGGTTGCAATAAAAAATAAAATTCATTGAATCATTTCACTAGTTTACCAAGCCCAGATCTATTGTCTTTTCTGATGCCTATACTATTGGCTCCTAAGTAAGGACTGATGCTGGTTTATTATCGTTAACTTAATTCATTCACATGGTCGATCCATGATACTTTGGACACCATTAAAAAGACAGTACACAACAAATTCAGCAAACATGCAAACTATGCAGTTACAAGATAAGATAACATGGTATTTTGTAAGAAATATTTCTAAAGCAAATAAGGAAAATGGAATGTAATGCAATCACACAACGTGCAGGATTATAATAGAATGGATTTGTGCAGTTTTTGCATAGACCAAAACCAGCAAACTGCATGTATTAAAGTGCGTTGGGCGTTTCTGCCTTGTACAAAGTTAACTAAAAAGAAAGATCAGGTCTCTCTTAATGTTAGAGGTCTCACCCTCTCTTAACAATCAAAAGTAAGAAGACGCCCTACACCTCAAGGGAAACAATACAAGGCATATGCAATTCAATGCGGACACAGGTTCACACATGGATAGATCAGTCAAAAGCAGTGCAAGGGTGAAACTTTTTCATTCTGTACTGATTTTATTTTAAACTAAACATACGTGAACAAAAAAATATGTGAACATAAAATAAAGACCACAAATCTTTGTTACAGAACTGCTTTTATTGTATTGTATTTCCAAGCAGAAGAGTAAGAGTTGCCGCGTTTGTTATGAGCTGAGCTGACCTTGTACTCCTCCCCTCACTTTTAACTTGGCCACATGCAGAGCTTTTAATTTCCAAGACAGCATCCACTTTATGCATGGACAGGGCTAAGGATAGGAGCAAGGTAGGTCCATGTACTGTCTGCAAGGAACAGGGGGGCATATTACAAAGGCGGGCGATATGTGATTATCGCCGCTTTAGCGGCTCTTTTCGGCCGCTAACCAGCGATAATTTTATCGCCCTATTAAGAAGCTGTCGCTAACAGCAGTTAGCGACAGCTTGTAGGCGATAGCGAGTGGTTTGGGGCCCGCTTTGCTAATGTCATGCAAAGTGGGCGTACCCAACCTGTTAGAGACTGAAAGCTGTCGCTAATGTCACTATCGCCTATTAGCAAGGCAGGCGTAGCGATGGAAATATTCGCGCTAAGCGCGAATATCTCCAAAAACTAACGCCTGCTCAGACCAGTTCCTAGCCATTATATCCAATGGGAGGTGGATATAATGGCTAAGACCCTGTTAGAGATAATGCGTGAATATCGCTGTGTTCTCAGCGATATTCACGGATTTCGCTGCTATTGCCGGAAATATCGCTTTTGAGATAAACGTTGCTAATACCACGTTATCTCAGCGTTAATATCCGGCGATGCGCGGCGATAAAAAAATTGACGCTAAGCCTACTTAGCGATAAATATCGCTAACTGTTGGTAATATGCCCCAGAGTTCACAATTTACTCTGAGCGCTGTTTTCGGATTTTCAAACAGGTTTGGATCTTCCTACACTAGCAGAAAAATGAAATTTTGTATTTAAACAAGGCAAGAACAGATTAGGAAATCCAGGAATCACGCTTGGGAAAAATTGGTCATTTTTTAATTACAAAAATATGGTTTGCTCTTACTTACATTTCAATCTTTTGACAATGCCCATCATTCCGTTTAAACTGGTACCACTTATGCACAACATACAAACATCATGATCAGCTTCACTGCAAGGTTCCCTTGTACAAAAAAAGTAGACAATATGTAGCAACAGTGCAAAGTTCCATTTAGTACTTTATTTGCAAAATAATAAATGCCGACGCCTACATTTTTTCTCAGAGCCGCGACCAACCTGCCTATGTTAGAGCTATCGCGCTCCAAAGCTCTCTTCTCTTCATGCCACCGACCATGCCTCTTTCCAACATCACCCTTCACACATTGCCTCTTTATTAACCTCTTGCAGGTTGTTTTTCTTTTCTACTTTCTCGGTGCCCTGATCTCAAAAGAGAAAAGAAAATATTTCGAGCGCGATTGACATTACCTCTGCTTCCCGAATTTGCCATTAAGCTGGGTAATAGTAGCACTGATTCATTTGCAAAACTAATTTGAAGCATAAACGGCTCCGGCTAGCTTCATCTTACAAAGTGAAGACTTGGAAACTTAAACCAGTGTCAGGGAAAATAGGGAGCAAGAGTGCTCTTAACATTGTAAAGGTTTCTAGGGAGACACTTTAGGCGGCAGGTATTAAGGTTGAAAATATGCAAATTGCATCTTTTATGCTGTAAGTTCCCCCCCTGGAGCCAGAGGTCAAATTCAAAGCGCAAAGCAACACACTATGAGGGAAGCATGAGACATGGGAAAGGAGCATTGGGAAAGACAGAGGCCTGAGAGCAAGCTTTTACATTTTGTCAGCACAGTATTTACTGAAATTTTCATGGGCTTAAAATGAAAGCTTAGTAAATATCCATTTAAAAAGCACCCAAAGAATGACCGAGATTTTAAATTGCTAAGTGTTGCGGGGAATGAGATTTTGATACCTTTTCTGATCACTTAGATACCTATCTCATTCATCTATTTGGATCGATTATTTTCTGTCATTGAGTAAAAGACAAACCCCGCATAGGTTAAATAAACCCCATAAACTGACGCAACTCTGAAGAACCACTTACGACTGATGAAGTTTAAAAAGTTTAATATAAAATCAGAATAAGTTGCATATACAATCCTCTCAGGATAAGATTCAACAAGTATACAGGAACTAAAAGGAACATAAATTCCCTAAAGAACCTCAGTCTACAAAAGAATACAATTAAAGTCAATTCCAATATCAGCAGATTAAAAAGCATAGACACAAAGTGGTTCCGTTGCGTCATCTAAAAAAAGAATAAACAAGTTAATTCTGTCCCTACTCTATGCTAGGTGACATCCCTACTTCGCAAGTTCCTTACCTAAAAAGGTGTCAGCAGTTTGACTTCCAAAGAAGTTCAAACTCTCTTAGCCTCTAAAGGTAACTTATGTCGAAAAGCAGTACCCTCTCTGCCTACCCATCCGCTCTCTAAGGGTCCTCGGCCTACTGCTCTCTCGCGCTCTGTTCTTCTGCGCTCGCTCCTAACTTGCTCTCAGGCCATCTGCTCTCGCTCTTCGCTATCTTCTCCCCAGGGTGCTGTCCCTAAATACACAATCACAGTATGGGTGGAACGCCCCTTGACGCCCACCACGTACACATTCACATGAGGTCATTTCTAGCTCTTTCCATAGCTTCGTCTCTTCGCGTTGTCCGTTAAGTTGACCTTGCTTCGTAGGCACCATCTTCGTCTTCTTGCTGGTGACTTCATTGACATTCCAGTTGACACTTTCAGAGCAAAGTCTATCACCTCAACAGACCTTTAGTTCTGTACGACTATATTCTTAACCTCATTTGGTCCTGTGAACGGTCATTTCAAAACAAGACTCAAATTCCAAGCGTCTCTTATCTCACTTAGGCCATAAACTTCGTCCAACATTGTCACCTTAAATCTAGCAAGACCTTTGACTCTTGTCTCGCACGTTCAGATCAAGGCTATCCCCTGTTCCTGTGAGCCCACTAAATTGCATACAGCGGACTACACTCCTGCGAACTCTTGGTCAGTTAGGTTAAAATCACACATGACCAAACCTTTCTAACATTCCTACAAACTCTTCTACACAGTATAACCTTTAACACACATTTATATATAATCGAATTTAGCAAAGCAGTGATTATACACGAATACATTCTACATAGAATACAACATTTATATTCTCGTGCTTACATCGTGCTATACATTCTCTGCACATTTCTTCGCTTTACGTTTCGTCTTCTTTCTTCGTTTAATAATTACACACGTATATTCAGTTTTGCACGTTCTACTATTCTTAAACATTTCTATACATTTCTATATTAGCCCACTATGTATACGGGCCTTTCTAATTCTAATACTTTATAGAGTAGATACAGATACATTTCCTATTACATTGGTTACATCGGCTAACTTTACGCTACAAGTGTTAACTTCACGTTATAGATTCCACGTTTATGCGATATGCTTGTGAATATGGTACAGATATATTTTTTATTCAAATTGCGCTCTCTCAGTTCCCCCCTTTGATGACCTCTAGGAGTCATCACTAAATGTAATTTGAATAACACCTTACACAGAACTAGTTACAATATTCCCTCTTTTTATCGTTTCGAGAGCTCTTAAACTTTTGTACTGTTGGTCTTGTAAAGCAGCTAATCTCCTTTCTTGCTCTCTCATGGATCTTTGTAACCGGTTCGACCTATACCATTTGTACAGTTTCACTAACCCTAACAATGTGATTATGCAAATCAATATTATCAATACAGGTTTCAATATATACCACACAACGCTTTTACCAAGGTTGGCAAACCAACTTCCAACCTTTCCTACTCCATGACCTACTTTCTCCCAAACATTTACTTTTGTTAAATCTTCGATTTCTTGGTGTATCTGTGTAATGTTCCGTATGACTTTCTCAAGTGGTTTTGAATTGTCTGGAATGTAAGTACAACATTCTTGGACCTTCAAAGCCTTGCAGACTCCGCCCTCTTTTGCTAGCAGTACATCTAAAGCAAGACGGTTCTGAAGAACCATTGCTCTAATCGACTGCATCTCTCCTTCTACTAGCATTAAGGACCTTGCAGTACTTGCAGATAATCTATCTACAACTGTAGCTAGTCTCCTAATCTTAACATCGTTAAGTATTAAACCTAACATAGGAAACATTGCTCCAAAAATGTCTCCAACTACTTCAGCATCTCCTATTTCCCTTTTCGTTCTTGTCGAAGCCTTTCCCTCTATGATCGCTAAATCCTTTGCATGATATATTTTGGGGAAGACAATTGCCAAGTAACACGAACCATACCAATTGTCAGGCAGTTTTACATAGGCATTTCTTCCACATACAAAATATACATTAGGAATAGCTTGCATCCCTTTCATAAAATCTTTCGTATAGTACTCTAATCGAAAAGCATGTTCGCAATTTACTTCACCTACAAATACACTCTCATAATACGTCTTGCTTCGAGTTAAACATAACTTTCCTTTCTGCGTTCTATCCAAAGCTATTGGACCATTGCTACCCTTCTTCTTGTGTGCTTTTTCTTCTTCGGTCCAATCTGTTTTCCACTGTCCTGACATTTTTAGAATCTTCTGCCTTCTGTATCGGTCATCTACCTGTCCTATGAACTTTTTCTCTACCTCTGACACTTTGCAAGTCAGATTATTTCTGCGTGCATATGAAGTATCTAGTGTATCCCAAGGAAGAAAGAATTTTGTCAATCTGTCTTCCTTTTTGTAATAGTCCCACTTATTCATTTGTTTATAATTCGGGACTTCAGGCAGTACCGAATCATAATTTGAAAAGTAGTACTCAAACCCTTCTCTACCATAAAATATACTGAGCAATAAACTACATGTTATCCCATAAGTCAGTGGGAGATGGTGATATCTGATGCCTTCATCTACGGAAGCCGGCAATTGCATGCATACATAACAATCCTTGGCCTCCATGGCATCAATATACTCATACAATAACTTGGCATATGCATTTGACCTAAAATTTCCCTGTGACTCGTCTACGTGTAACCTACGAGCTTCATCTGCCAGTAACGTCTTTTCACGGATGACATTGCTCTCCTCCTTCTTCCCAACAAGAGCAGGTTTCAAAGTCGTTACAGGCTTTACATCTGTTGTCTCTTTTTCACTTGCATGTCCTACCATGTATGATGTGGTGACTACTGTAATAATAAGAAAAATTACTACCGCTATTAATGTACCTATTATGCATTTAGCTTTTCGGTTTGGGTTGCCATTCTCCATGTTATCAAAACAGCGTAGCTCTTTCTTTACGAAGAAAAGTTTTCTTTCCCAGTCTTTGCCTTGCTTTGTTTGCTTTCTCAGTCTGTAAAGTGCTCTTAATCAACAAAAAGTCTTTTTTTTCACAACAATGTCTTTTTATCTTCAGCATCAGACAACCCTAACCCTTCTTCGTCCTCTAAATGTAATCCCTAATTTTATTCTTCTTTCCACTCGGCACTAGGTTATCTTCTTCTTTATAGCTTAAACACAAAAAGTCTTTATGCATCTACAATTATTCTCGTACCTGCAGCTCTAATAACATGTTCCAATAATTCTAAACGAATGACTTTTTCTTCTTGTTCTGGTATTTGATGACCAAAAGTCGGAAACTCTAATCGATTTAGCACTAGATCTTTGATCCGACTCAGGTAAGGGGGTATGGGAAGTGTGAAAGTCAGTAACCCCTCAGTCTCGATTCCAGGCGTCAACATCCATATCTCCACTGCCACAAATGGATCGAGATTGATCACTTTCACTTCTTTCACTCTCCCAGATTTCTGTCCCCAAGACATCTGCTAGATAAGTCCACTCTGGGGTGGCGTACCTTCTGCAGGGCACACGTACCCTTCTTGATCTTCTCGGACTCTCAGAGCCTGAATCCGTAGTTTCTTCTTCTTGATCCGATTCTTCAGAGATCGGGACAAGGGTTCTCTCTTGATTTGCTTTTAAGCTTGGCCTTCTCCTTCTCTCCGGCCAACTAGCTTCGTCACTCCTTGTCCTCCTGCTCCTTGTTCTTGGACTTGTCTCTTGATCACTCACAGCTTGTTCGTTATCTGATTCGAACTCCCAGGTACTCTCTTCTTCTGAGACGACTTCGGTCTCACTGGTGTCCTGACCGTCGTCGGCCTGCTCCGACACAGGCTCAGCCTCTTCGATCACCTCTACAGCTTGGCTTTCCCCCTCTGTGGCTTCTCCGCTTTCCGCTATATTCTCATCCGAGAGAGGAGCTGTTTCTTCCAGAGGTGTCGGGACTCTTCGGGTGTGTGAGGCGTGTATCCAGTTGGGCAAGCGTCCACACTTTACTGCAGTGTTCGTAACTAGTATGACTTGGAACGGTCCTCTCCAGCGCACGTC
The DNA here is from genome assembly GCF_964263255.1 of Lissotriton vulgaris. NCBI lineage: Eukaryota > Metazoa > Chordata > Amphibia > Caudata > Salamandridae > Lissotriton > Lissotriton vulgaris. Next base: position 1,501,990,810 of record NC_141685.1, on the reverse strand, counting down.
TAGACAGTTCTTCCTGACATGCTTCTTCACCAGGACCCAGTCCCCTGGACACAAGTCATGGCACAAGTCTTGTGCTGATGGAACCTCTGCAGCCTGGACCTGGAGGGACACAGAATGAATGGCATCAGATAGTCCCTTGCAGTAGTCCAAGATCAAATCGTCTGTGATGTTCAACAACGCTGCAGTCGGAACCGATGGCAATCTCATAGCTCTTCCCATTAGCACCTCGTGTGGAGAGAGACCTGTCCTTCTATCTGGTGTGCTACATATGCTCATAAGGACCAATGGAAGTGCATCTGGCCAACTCAGAGATGTCGATGAACAAACTTTAGCAAGTCTGGATTTAATTGTGCTGTTGATTTGCTCTACAATCCCCGAAGCTTCTGGTCGATAACTACAGTGGAGCTTCTGGTCAATACTCAAGGCTGAACATAGCATCTTCACTATTTCGCTGTTGAAATGAGTTCCTCTGTCCGATTCCAAAGAGGATGGCACCCCGAACCTCGGTATCAACTCTCTAAGTAACAATTTTGCTACTGTAAGTGTATCGCACCTACGTGTCGGGTAAGCTTCAACCCATCTAGAAAATATACAGACAATCACTAAGACATATCTGAGTCAATTGCACTTGGGCATTTCGATGAAATCCAGCTGCATTCTATTGAAAGGCCCCCCAGACCTCCCAATGTGACTCAAAGTAACTGGTGTTCTCTTTCCTACGTTTAGTTGCTGACAGATCGCACAACGCTGACATACTGCTTCTGCCGCTACTCTAAATTTCGGATTAAACCACGTTTGTCTGAATACTCTCACCATAGCATCTCTACCTATGTGTGCTGATCCATGCAGTTTCCTTGCCATTGGACTAACAAGTTCGTTTGGTAAAACTGCTCTCCCATCTGCAGAAATCCAAAAATTCATTTCACTTTTAGTACATCCAGCTGTTTCCCAGCCCTTTTTCTCATCATCTGGTGCATTTTCCTGAACACTTTTTAACTCGTCCCACGTATCTACAGTGTCTAACAACATAGTCAACTCAGTTCTTTCCTGTATTCCCCCCACTTCTACATTGGTGTGAGAATATCCCTGTTCTGCACAGTAACGTGCTACTTCATCGGCATATCTGTTGCCTTGCGACACAAAGTCGGTATTCTTCGTGTGCGCGGCGCATTTGACAACCGCTATGGCTGTCGGACCTTGCAATGCCTCTAACAATAATCTCACGAATTCTCCATTCCTAATAGGAGAACCCGAGGAGGTCATGTAACCTCTTTGAGACCATAACTGCCCATAGTCGTGAACTACCCCGAAACCATACTGGCTATCGGTGTATATGGTGACTCGAATTTTGTTACCTGCTAAACAGGCACGGGTCAAAGCAATGATTTCAGCTACCTGAGCGGAATGTACTCCTTCCAGGCAAGCGGCTTCCACAACTCTGGTAATAGTACAAACTGCATAAGCTGCTCTCAGCTGACCGATATCGTCTCTTACGCATGAACCATCAACAAAGAATATTTCATCGGGGTCAGTCAATGGTTCATCTACGATATCTGGTCTCGGTTTGGTGCATAGTTCAGTCACATCAAGGCAGTCATGATCTGTACAAATTTCATCATCAATCTCATTTGGAAGTGGCATCAAAGTAGCAGGATTCAAGACAGAGCATCTTTTTAGGGTCACATTCTCAGCAGCCAATATGACTTGCTCGTAGCGTGTGAGCCTACTATTCGTCAAATGCTGAGTCTTAGTCCTGGTCATTAACAATTCCACAGAATGCGGTACGTACACCACTAACTGATGTCCCATAACCACACTTTCACATCTTTCAATGCTGACACCCGTTGCAGCTACGGATTTGAGACATCCGGGCAACGCTGCGGCTACTGGGTCTAATGTAGCCGAAAAGTAAGCAACTGGCCTACGCGCATTGCCGTGAATCTGGGCCAAAACTGCTAAAGCACAACCTTCTCTTTCGCAGCAGTAAAGCAAGAATGGTTTTCCGTAATCAGGCATTCCTAAAGCCGGGGCACGACACAAGTCCTCCCTCAGCTGCAAAAATGCCATCAAACAATCTTTGTCCCATGGTACCGGATCACTTACTCCTTTGTGCGTCAGTTGTAGTAAAGGTTTTGCCTTCAGTGAAAAGTTGGCTATCCACTGCCGACAATAACCGACCATGCCTAGAAACATCCTGACTTCTCTTTGTGTTTTAGGCGCGTTCATTTTCATGATCGCCTCTATTCTGTCTGGAGACACCTTCCGTTTTCCCTATTCAATCCTGTGGCCCAAGTATTGCACTTCGGTGAGACAATACTGCAATTTACTTGGAGACACCTTGTGTCCGTTCTCGGCCAAGTGATTTAACAAGGTGATGGTGTCTACCTTGCAAGCTTCCTCAGTTTCTGACGCCACTAGGAGGTCGTCTATGTACTGGACTAGAACCGAGTTCTTGGGCAGTACTAGACTTTCAAGATTTTTCTTCAGCAGCTGGTTAAAAATCGATGGGCTTTCTGTATACCCCTGGGGAATACGACACCATGTTAAAACACGATTTTCCAGCTTAAAAGCGAAAAGATACTGGCTCTCCTCATCTAAAGGAATCGAAAAGAAAGCCTGGCACAAGTCTATCACTGTGAACCATTCAGCTTGGAACGGTATCTGAAACAATATCACTGATGGATTCGGTACCACTGGACAACATGAAACAACGATGTTATTAATCTTTCGAAGGTCCTGCACTATTCTGTATTTCCCACTAGGCTTCTGCAAACCCATAATCGGGGAGTTACATGGACTTCCCACGATCTCCTTCAGTATTCCCTGTTTAATCATGGATTCGATCACAGGCTTTATTCCTGCAATCGTCTCCGGTGTCAACTTATATTGTGGTGTTCTTGGATACTCAGCATTGGGTTTTACCATGATCTTTACCGGTTCTACCCCTTTGATCAGTCCTATTTCTTCTCCAGTAAAATCCCACACCCCAGCTGACACTGTCTCCTTCAAGTCCTGTGGAAGCTCCTCCACCATTAGGGTAGGATATAGTTCCACGCATTCCTGCGAGTTTACAACCTTAAAATCGGCATCATCATCGTTCGTCTGCACTTCTACTCCTTCAGGTGTGCAATATATGGTGCAATTTAGTTTACACAACAGATCTCTTCCTAACAGACACACAGGGCTAGAATCACAGATCACAAACTGATGTTCATCACTGTAATTCCCTATCTTCACTGATACTGGTTCTGTCAGAGGATTCGTCATTCTCCTGTTTGCGACTCCTACCACCTGAATCGTCTCTCCCGACATTGGCAAACCTGGGACTACCGCCGATCTCAAAGTGGATCGAGTTGCCCCCGTGTCTACCAAAAAGGTCGTAGGACATCCAGCCACCTCAGCTTCTACGTATGGTCCTCTCTGGTCTACCTCCAGGGCTGCTCCTAGAGTACAGTCTTCTTCCCTATTCACTCGTTGCCCCGTAAGAGGATCAACGTAGTAGCATTCTTCTCCTCCTACGAACAATGGCATTTGTCTATAGGTTTTCCCTCCATTTGTAATGCGAGGCGGTTGAGGGAACGGTGCTCGAGGAGTCTGAGTCCCCCCTTTGATAAACTTTCCCTTCGGGACTGCTGCTCCCTTAACCATGCTGGTTTGAACCTCATCCTCCTCCTGTTCCAATTCCCCCGTCTCGACATTATAGGGACACTCGCGTCTCCAATGTCCCACCTCGTTACACTGATGGCACCTCGTTGTCTTTTTCAGTGTCGCGATATCTACCCTCGGTCTTGGTCTTTCTTCCTCATCTCTGCTTTGATTATTCTGTTTCTTTCCTGGGGTTCCTGTTGCCTGTTGCCGCTGTCCACCCTTTCCAGCTGATTGCATCTGCACCAACATCAGCTTTTCCTTAAGTTTCTTTGCCTTTGAATCTATTTCATCGCTACAGTACCTCGCATACCTCAGAATCTCATCTAAAGGTTTGTTCTGCCAGCAAATCAAATGCTGTTGAATCATCAGGCTTATGTCTGGCCTCAATCCTAGGACAAACTTCGACACAAACTGTCCTATGTCTTTGGGGTGCATTACATCCAACCCACTGTACTGTTTGAATGCTTTCAGCAATCTCTCATAGAACTCGTGAACGGTCTCTTTAGGTTCCTGAGTTGTTCGATCTATCTTAACCCAGTCTATGTCTTGCACCGGTACTTTCTCTTTTAACCATGCAATTACTCTTTCGTACTTTTCCATTACTCTCTCTGATGGACCGTTTGTCTGGGCATCCCTCGGGGGTTCACAAGCGGGCTAAGTTTGCATGCCGTCCACAAATCTCCGGGTACTACGATATCAAACAGAGTGTTCAAATCGATCCACAGTACTTTAGAGATCTTCACGAACCTCTCTACCTGCTTGTACCACTCAACGGGGTTCTCTCTGAGCTTTGGAAAGGAATTGGTAAATGCCGCTAAATCTCCCCTACTCCAAGGTACATGCACGTAGCTTCCGTTTGCGATTTCTCGCAATGGAAAAGCTTCCATTCGCATTAGCTCTCCATCTTGGGACCTCGCAAGTGTACTCCTTCTGACGGATCCCCTCTTAGACCATCTTTCCTCCCATTTATCCAAATCCCTCCATACTCTGATACTCAGGATCAGTTCCTTTATATGTACTTTCAGCCCAATCGTCCTGCGATCATCCAGATCTTGATCCGTGTAATTTAGCCTATGGTTACCCTGTAATGCTTTAGTTCGTGACATGTCTATCATATACCTGTCCGCCAACTCAGATAATTTTTCATGAACTGACCTCGCTTTCCGAGTAACGTCCTTAGACATAAACAGTATTTCATCATGATCATACAGCTCTATCCTTTCCATTGGCAATGTGCCGTCTATGATTTCATCCAAGTCTAATTTTAAACTCATTACATCGAGCCGTTTTGCCTTTATCTCAGCTTTCAGTACCTCAGTCCTAGGTGGTTCGCTTACATCCCTCTCACCCCCACTACGAGCCCTACGTCTCGGTGCAGGTGAGTTATGAGGCATCCTTCTTGTTTCTCTTTGTTCCCACCTCTCTAGATCCCAAGCTTTCCCATCCTCCCTTGGGGTATGGTGGAACATTGATCTATTCCCCATTACTACATTCTGTCCTTTCGGCTCGGTCTCTCTAGATGCGAGATAGGATCTTCCGTTCTGTTCCACATCGCTGCAACTTCCTTGCTGTCTGGTGTCACTTAATAAATGGAAAGGTCCTTCACGGTCCTCCATGTTCCCGCGATCCCGTCCGTGATCACTGGATGTATGGCGAGACCTTTCGCGACTCTCTATATTCTCGTGACTCCAATGTCGCACATTCTCATCTGGGGCATGGTGAGTGCACCTGAAACTATTTCGGTACTCCTGTGTCTTACGTTCTCCCTCACTAAGAATGAGGCGAGGCACTCCCCCACACCCTGCACTCCTGTCATCACACATCTGTCTATTGCCACTGGTGGTATGGCAAGTATCTCCTTTGCTTCCTTGGCTCCCTCTCTCCCACTCTGGGCTGCTTTCGCCAGCTCCGCAGTGAGAGAGGATCCTGTTATCCTGATCTCTCCATTCTGCTTCTGTTTCTAACTTTTTATTCTGAGTCTCTTCGACAGCATCCCATTCTTTCAAATACTCCCTTAATTCCTTAAAGGTTTTCGGTTTCGGTCCCCTCAAATCCATCTGGCTTCTCTCCCTCTGTTCTATCCAGGGACCCGTTGCTGAATCCAATGGCGTACTCCGACTCTTTGGTCCTAGCAACTGCCTTTGGGAATTGATCGTATTATTCCTACTCTCCATCTCTGCCCTTTCCCTGTCCCATCGTGCCTGTTCCTCCTGCTGGACTCCCTCTGGGTTGTAGATTGACACTATAGGACCTATGGTAACAGGTACTAGTAGAGCATCTGGCAATTGATACGACCTTGCATGCTGCGTTTCTGGTACCTTCTGGACCACGAATCTTCCTACTACTCTCTGTACGGGACTAGATTGAGGTACTTCCTCACCTTTCTTGGGATCCCACTCTGTTACTGGGAGCGGTTTATATTCCCCCCATCTAGCTCCGTCCCCTTGCTGTAGTTCGGGACTTTCGGCTTCTCTGTTGTATGGAGGTGGTCTATCTAACAATAGCCTATCTATCAGATCCTCATCTGGCTCGCTATCCTCATCTTCCTCTAGGGGTTTCTTTTCTCCCGTAGTCTCTAGCATTGTGAACAGTTTGTCTGCTTCTATCTTCTGCACCCTCCACTTTTTAGCTTCATCGTCCCATTTAGCATCCTGCACTGCTTTTACCGATCGTCTCACTCTTTCTTGGCGCCTATTCAAGCTCTTTTCGTGTGCCGCTCTAAACCATGCACTAAGGGCTTCGAACTGTGTTGGCCTCGGTAGAGGTCTCGTTGCAAGCATTACCGCTTTCAGTTGGTTCAATACTTCTAATTTAAACGTCCCGTATCTCGGGAACGTCAGTTCCTTATTCCCTTCTGTTAGCTTATTCCACTCAGAGATCCATAGTATTGAGTGTAAGCCTACATTCACTGCCATATGGTAAGCTGGTGTGCCCTCTGGTGGAGCTTCTTCACCTGCATACAAGTTTCCTCTATCTCTCCTAAAGATTGCCCTTAAACGTTTAAAACACTTCATTTTCGATAATCTACGATTTTCCTTTTCTCTTCCTTGTTTACGTCCCGCTGACAAACCAACCAATCCCTACGCGGCTCTCGCTAATCGGCCTATTCCAGCGCGGTTCTACACTGACCGACCAATCTCAGCGCGGCTCTACGCTGACGTCACTCGTCCCCTCTGCAGCAGTTCCCCTCCTTTCTCAACTCGTCTCACGGTCTTGCATGCGTTTTCATTCATACGCCGAAAAATGACTACTTCCGTCCAAGCGATCACTTTTCTTGACTGTACGTCCACAGTCTAACTGTAATTGTCACCTCAACTGACGAGACGTCTTTCCTCTCACGGTCAGACGCTCGCCTTAACTGATAGGTTACTTACACACAGTAAACGTCCGACCAGCGTCCGTTTGCTCATACACTCACTCTGTCACTCCCCCTATCATCGGTCCTTCGGGCGATCAATGGTACCTCATGACCCCTTTCAAATGGTAGACAATTACTATGGGTGTTCGATACACCCGAACCACTTAAGCTCTCCTTGAACTTAAGATTTTATCCGGTTGCGCGCGCTCACAACCTTCCCTCAATCACACTACAGGCATTCAACTCCGCTTGACATTACAACACAAGTACAACACAAAACACCGCAATCTGGCAACGCATGACCCTTATACTCACTCTCGACCGACTCTGCTGCTTTTCTCTCGACGCACCGTCAGCACCTTCTTCGGCAGGGATTCTTCTTCTGGTCGTCGATGACTAGGGACCTTGGGGTAATCTAGACCTAACCTAGGTTGTCTTCCTCAAGAAGAAAACCATCCTCTGCTACCAACTGCGGGGAATGAGATTTTGATACCTTTTCTGATCACTTAGATACCTATCTCATTCATCTATTTGGATCGATTATTTTCTGTCATTGAGTAAAAGACAAACCCCGCATAGGTTAAATAAACCCCATAAACTGACGCAACTCTGAAGAACCACTTACGACTGATGAAGTTTAAAAAGTTTAATATAAAATCAGAATAAGTTGCATATACAATCCTCTCAGGATAAGATTCAACAAGTATACAGGAACTAAAAGGAACATAAATTCCCTAAAGAACCTCAGTCTACAAAAGAATACAATTAAAGTCAATTCCAATATCAGCAGATTAAAAAGCATAGACACAAAGTGGTTCAGTTGCGTCATCTAAAAAAAGAATAAACAAGTTAATTCTGTCCCTACTCTATGCTAGGTGACATCCCTACTTCGCAAGTTCCTTACCTAAAAAGGTGTCAGCAGTTTGACTTCCAAAGAAGTTCAAACTCTCTTAGCCTCTAAAGGTAACTTATGTCGAAAAGCAGTACCCTCTCTGCCTACCCATCCGCTCTCTAAGGGTCCTCGGCCTACTGCTCTCTCGCGCTCTGTTCTTCTGCGCTCGCTCCTAACTTGCTCTCAGGCCATCTGCTCTCGCTCTTCGCTATCTTCTCCCCAGGGTGCTGTCCCTAAATACACAATCACAGTATGGGTGGAACGCCCCTTGACGCCCACCACGTACACATTCACATGAGGTCATTTCTAGCTCTTTCCATAGCTTCGTCTCTTCGCGTCGTCCGTTAAGTTGACCTTGCTTCGTAGGCACCATCTTCGTCTTCTTGCTGGTGACTTCATTGACATTCCAGTTGACACTTTCAGAGCAAAGTCTATCACCTCAACAGACCTTTAGTTCTTTACGACTATATTCTTAACCTCATTTGGTCCTGTGAACGGTCATTTCAAAACAAGACTCAAATTCCAAGCGTCTCTTATCTCACTTAGGCCATAAACTTCGTCCAACATTGTCACCTTAAATCTAGCAAGACCTTTGACTCTTGTCTCGCACGTTCAGATCAAGGCTATCCCCTGTTCCTGTGAGCCCACTAAATTACATACAGCGGACTACACTCCTGCGAACTCTTGGTCAGTTAGGTTAAAATCACACATGACCAAACCTTTCTAACATTCCTACAAACTCTTCTACACAGTATAACCTTTAACACACATTTATATATAATCGAAATTAGCAAAGCAGTGATTATACACGAATACATTCTACATAGAATACAACATTTATATTCTCGTGCTTACATCGTGCTATACATTCTCTGCATATTTCTTCGCTTTACGTTTCGTCTTCTTTCTTCGTTTAATAATTACACACGTATATTCAGTTTTGCACGTTCTACTATTCTTAAACATTTCTATACATTTCTATATTAGCCCACTATGTATACGGGCCTTTCTAATTCTAATACTTTATAGAGTAGATACAGATACATTTCCTATTACATTGGTTACATCGGCTAACTTTACGCTACAAGTGTTAACTTCACGTTATAGATTCCACGTTTATGCGATATGCTTGTGAATATGGTACAGATATATTTTTTATTCAAATTGCGCTCTCTCAGTGTTCATTTCATTGTGACCAGTGAATGAATGAACACTTGTTAGCCTTCAGGGCCAGCTTTAGGGCAGTGCGACCACTGCCCCCACATCTGGCGCTGACCTTGGGAGAGGGGGAGAAAGCCCTGTATTTATAAATAACATATGGGCATTAATGCACGTGCTACAACATTCCTTGTGTGCCCCTCTGATTTTCGACAGCAATAAAAATGTCAAGCTAACTCTAGTGATTAATGCTACTGCTGGAGAGAGATGAAGTTTTGTCTTGTGACAGTTTTGACTCATTCTAAAGTAGCGCACAAAAGTTAATGGGCCTCATTTATGAGAAAGCAGCGATGCGTCACTTCTCAGTGCGCACTCCTTGCGACATTCTTGATGCGTCATATTTAATGTATGAAGCATCATGTCGCAAGGAGGTCCAGATACATCAGTATTTCTGACGTATTTGTAAGCGCAAAAGTGATGCATTGCTGCAGTGTGTCACAAAAATGACGCAACTCCAGCAATGCATCCTTTCACATGGGGCAAGCCCCATGTGAAAGGGTCTTGTGCCAGTCTTACGCCTGCTGTGAGGCAGGCGCACGATTTTGACACAACGGTATCCTGAAAGTGACGCAGTGAAATCTCATAGATTTCACTGCGTCACTTCTACGACCCTTCCTTGCGTCAATACGCCCCCCCTTACATATATTATACCTGGCGCAGGTATAATGTGGAGCAGGGGTTTACAAAGTGACGCATCTACCTAGATGCGTCACTTTGTAAATATGGCGCAACAAGGCACATTTTTTACTCCACTGGTGCGTCACAAAAAGTGACGCACCGACGGCGTAAAAGTGACGCACAGCCTCATAAATGAGGCCCATGGTGCCTACTGCAAAGAACGTGCAACATGTAGTTCACAGAATGGAGTGTAAGCGAACTATGAGTAGTGCTATAAGCAATTACATGAATGTCAGAGAGGGGCTATGGAGAGATGAAGGGCTTTCTTGTAGAGTGATAGTGAGGGAATGAATGGGGTGACACCAAAAAGATTGGTGCATCGGTTCATTAGTTTTAAACAAGTGTTATATTTAGTGAAACAAAACAAACACTACTCATTAACTAAATTATTCCTTTATACTACAATTCTCGTTGGTAGAGCAGAGAGGCTCCATCATATTTCTGACTGAAAAAAAAATATTTAGGCGCATTTTCACAGTTGCTTGAATTTTGTTGTTTTCATGCCTTAGCTGTAAATGTGTGTATCAAATGGTGCATTAAGTGGTAATTTTTTCATTTTGTAAAGTAGCGCAAATGCATAAATACATCAATTTGGGAATTGTGCATAATAAATGTAACTCAAAATTGCCAAAATGAAACAAATTATGCGAGCGTAATTTAGATTTCCCACAGGTCTAAAACATATTGAGTCCATTCTAGAGAGAAGTCAATATTTCTGATCTGCTCTAGAAGTAAGTGTAGTAGGTTGCCAATTAAATTGCAGACCCTACACAAAAACTTGTTTCCTATGGAGCCACAGGTCCAGTTATTGCAATAAATGTCATACTCCTTAGGTTTTTCTCTCAGGTCAAACTTGCAATGTTCGACAGGAGAAAAAGGGCCGGAGAGTACTGGGACATACAGATTCTGGTGTGGACCATGGATTTAAGACACGGTGGTGACTCCTCCATGAAGACGGAGGAGCATTGGCCCACTGCTACTCAGCAGTGAAATAAAGGAAACGTAAAATGATAATAACTTGATGCTCTTGTTAGTAGTCTCTCTGACTCTTTGTTTATAGCACTATTTGAGATCCATCATATGAAAAAACAAATGAGTAGTTTACCTGCTAGCTTAGGCGGGGAATATGGGGTAGTGACAGTTAAGTGTGAACCTGGAGGGGAGACCAGTGGAAAACATTAGACAGGGTAAAGAGGACGGGGCACACTTCGCTTGGCGCCACTCAATATACACGAACCCCAGTTAATGGCCCTCGCAAGTAGGCCTGTAAATAAGGGAGCTGCCCTAAGACATCGCCCTAACTTTAACTCCTGTAGAATACCCACCCTACATCACACAAGCACAGTTAGGGTTACCAATAATGGCAAGGTAATTTTCCTAACCGGTGTTCCCAAACTTCCATCTAACTGAACTAGAGAAAATGAGGCCTCTTTAATTAACAAGAGCATTCAATGGATCCGACAGTTGTCGGTCGGTCATCCTAGACAATGTAAAAGGGGCTAATAGATGCCCTATAAGGGGGCCTCTATGGACGCAATAGCACTCTCATTTTATCGCCAAGACATAGTTAAGAACTTGGTTGCATTCAACCTATGCACCCACCATCAAACTAAATCTAACATCCGCATCATTGACACGCTCCCCGAGGAAAACCCCACTGGTTAAACCTCCAGCACCCCAACCCTCTGTTAGTAGGTCATGACTGCTAAGGGAAATAGATTGGCAGCCACACTCCCCCTCTTGCATTATAACGCAGGTTCCATTACTTGTGCAGACGGACAGCAATATCACCCAGTCAGTACGTCAACTCTTGGTCCAGAGCAAACTCAGCATATTACAAGGTGGAGCCCTATGAGACCTAACACAGGGATTTTGGACATCAGGGTTGGTACTCCACCAACAGCTCATTGCATACAACAAGAAACATCTATATTGTCATGGAATATTGCAGGTCTCAGGTCCAAGACTGCTTCTGATAATTGGAACACCTTTATAGAACAACATGACATTTGTCTATTCCAGGAAACCTGGTCGACAGTTCCAGTTTTCTGCCCAGGCTGTGTAAATTTTTACGCCCCGCCATTTCTGGAGGTAAGGGTCGTCCATCAGGGGTGCTGACTGCCAGGATTCACCAAGGCATTGGCTGTATGGTTTCAGAGCTGCTCCAACATCATAGCCATTTGACTGATGAACACCCCCGCATGGCAATATTGACATTTACAACATATATGCAAGGGGGGTTAGATGCGGGAGAAAATCAGACACCGTAGCAGCTTTCGATGAACTTTTGGACAAAAAGTCAGGTGAATCTTTGGTTTTATTAGCTGGTGATTTTAACATAACGTTTGAGCCACTGGATAATGAGGATTGTAACCTTACAGCGGAAGAAGATGCCGCCTGGAATATTCGCAAGCTGAAGTTATCGCCGATGAAAGGATCATCAGAAGCTGAGATACAATTGCCTAGAAAGAGGCATTAGGGCGTCAAATAGTAGAATCATTTCTGATAGAAAAGGGGCTAGTACTTTTAATAATGGACACCATGCTAGTTGTATCTATTACCTCTTCATTGATTTAATGGCTATGGCAAAACCTTATGAACATGGCGATGATAGAGCGAGTGGAGAGCAACCATAAACCACTTTCATCAAACGTCTGTCTACTGCACTTGGAAGAATCATCAAACACCCCCTTACATAACACATACTAGAGATCTACCAGTTAGTAATGACATGAGGAGACACAAATGGTCCAAAATAATTGATAATCCTGACACGCTGTCCTCTATTAGGAAGGAAGTGGACGACGTGGTTGCTGCAATGGAGTCTCTCTACGCTAGTAATCTTCCAGTAGGTTTAACAACCACAGTTCATAAATCTCTCTTTGATAAAATACGATTGCACTTTCAGAGACCATATAACGGTAGAGGCAAGCATTCACAAACACAACACAACTTGTTTAATTAAGAGTGTAGGCAAGCTCGTAAATCCCTTGGGAGAGCTATCAGAACCAAAAATCGTAATGCGATAAGGAATGCCAGGAAGGCTTATAAAATTTCCCAATAAAAATCAAAAAAATGGTGGTTGGTGGCAGAAACTGAAATTGGCATGTACAAGGAGTAATCTGCAAATGTTTTGGGCTCTTATGAAATAGGGTAGGGGTGCACATCCCCCATCCCATATTAATTACTTTGCCCCACGGTCATGTGTAGAACACTTCTCCCTCCAGTATAGTATTAATAATGCTAATGAGGTGCATTAACCCCTAGTATTGGCTTCTAGCTATCTATCAGTTCTGGGTTTTGAGTTAACAGATATAACAGTGGCCCTCAATGCAATCACAGGAGGAAGAGCCCTGGGCATTGATAGTGTCCCCGCTAACATCTATTCATATGAGAGGGAGAAGTGGAGTAGGTACATTATGCTGTTGGCCAATGCCATTTCTTAGGGCACCCCCATTCCAGTTTCATGGAAGGGGGCTGAGATTATACCTGTCTATAAGAAGGGGGATAGATTTCTGCCCAGGAACCATCAGCCCATCAGCCTCATCGACTCTATCCGAAAGGTCGTGGCATGCCTTGCCTTAAGAAAGTTACAAGAATGGATAGATGACAATGATATTTTAACTCCCCTTGAGGCCGAGTTTTGTGCACATATAAGCACTATTGACCAGGTTTTTAGATTTGTCCTGTTACATTGGCGAACAGTGGTACTCTGTGAAGGCAGTATGTACGCCTCCTTTGTCGATTTACAATCGGCTTTTGATCTAGTATCCCCTAACAAGTTATGGGTGGTGCTACGGAACCTAGGTATGCCGACGGACTTGTTAATTTTTCTGGTTTATCTTCATGAGAATAACTTTCCCATATACTTTCGGGCACACAAGGAAACACCACTGACCCATTCCCTGTTGAAAAGGGAGTGCCCTGACCTGACTACCTATGCAAGCGGTCTTATGGACATTATAGAGGCAGACCACTTTCACAAAATTGGCTGGGTCAGAGACATCAAAGGGGCACTGTTGGTAATGGGTCTGTCCAATATGTGGGACAAACCATCTAGTATGCAGTCTCTGTTGAAAAAAGTGGTTAAGGAAAGGTATTGGGACATGATGGCGGATAAATATCATCAGATCAAGTGACAGCACTACATTGACTGGGAGGTTCGTATCAGTAAACCACAGCCCCCCTCTTGAACCTTACTGGGACATTATATCCAAGGCCCTTGACCGCAAACCTTATTTGCAATTTAAAGTGGGTACCCTGCCTCTAAAATGGTTAACTGCAAAATGGTCACCATTGGGTGAAAACAAGTGCCCACATTGTATTGATCAGGTAGAAACTTATTCCCATATTCTCTTTGTTTGCCCTGCCTATGTAGTTCCCCGTAAGATCTGGCTTACTCCAACATGTAAGAACTTGGGAAGTAGAAAAAGTAGAGAAGGCCTGGGATTCTTGACGATGGATCCCTCACCTTGCTATGCAAATCCTTTTGGCAAGTTTTTAAGGTGGATGTGGTGCCTAAAATAACCATTTGCTGTAAATGAGAATAATCTTGCACCTGCATAAAATAGCTTTTTTCTTCAGTGGGACATTGTTTTGAGTCTGTTATGTGGCGTTATTTAAACTCTAATACTCATGTCGAACACTTCGCCCGTTTGCATATCATATTACTATATTACTTTTAAATCTTGTTGGTGTTTTAACTCCATATTTTGAGTTTACTATGTCGTCTTCAGAATATCGTTCTCGCAGCCCTTTTTTTTTCTTTGAGAAGTGCCTTCAAATCTACTTGATTACAATCTTATCATTTTAACTTGTGCCCTCACTGTATTTCAGTGTTTTATTGATTACCTTGACCTTGTCTTTTAGCCTTATTACTTATGAACTGACAGTTTTAAATATGTACTTCTCTGCCAGAAAGACACATTTTTCTTAACGGTAATTGTATATTATCTGCTGTAACGCTTTTAGGACAATCTGTCAAAAATAAAGCTCTTTTTGAAGTTTGAAGTAAAGCATTGAAAATACACTGCAGTACACCACATTTGTAAAACATAGTGTAATACAGTATATTTGAAATTTGTATAAATATTTACCAGGGTACTTCCAAGTTAGTCCAGCAAGACTCTGTACATTTTATTAGACATTAGAAATCCTGAGATAGCACAAAACCTCGGGGCATATTACCAAGCAATAGCGATAATTATCACTATTGCTTGGATAGAGACAAAAATTTACCGCTGAGCTGCGGCGATTTTTATCACAGATAAACCTTGGTATTACCAAGGTTTATCGGAAATGCGATAAAAATTGGCCAAAGCATGGGCAAGTTCACAATATATTTCCCCCGAGCATGCAAACAGAGTCCCAAACACGCAATACGTGTTTCCGAACAGGAAAAATGCAACACGAACGGCGAACAAGCAACTCTGCGTTCCCACGGAATTGCACGTAGCTCGCAGAGTTATTTTACCACCTTGCGGAAATCTGCACAGCGTGACTAAGCAAACTCCCAGCCTACACACCACACTTTTACAGTAAAACTGAACTTTTTTTGCAAAAGTCTAGTTGTACAATTTAAACCCTAGCTCTGCCAGCACCCACAAAAACCTAGCAATCATATACCTTTTTGAAAACTAGACACCCAGGGAAATCCAGGATGGGGTGACTTGTCTGGCTCTCACCAGATTCTGTTACCCAGAGTCCCTTGCAAATCTCAAACTTTGTCAATAAATAGACGTTTTCCTCACATTTCTGTGTTGGAAAGTTCTAGAACCTGCATGGATCCACCCATTTCCACCCCCCCCGCATTCCCCAATGTTTTCTAAGAAAAATGGTACCTCAGTTAAGTGGGTAGGCCTAGTGTCTGTGACAAAATAAGGTCCAAAATGCAACATGAACACACCACATTTTCACATTGAAAATTGACCCTTCTTTTTGCAAAGTTCCTGGCTGAAGAGTTTGAACCCTAACTCTCCCTACAACTAGGGAAACCTAGCAAACCTATACATTTTTGAAAAAACTAGACACCCAGGGAAATCCAGGATGGAGTGACTTGTCTGGCTCTCACGAGGTTCTTTTACCAAGAATTCCTTGCAAACCTCAAGCTTTCTAAAAATAAACACATTTTCCTCATTTCTGTGGTGGAAAGTTCTGGAATCTGCATGGATCAACAAGATTCCACGTGCCCCGCATTCCCCAAAGTCTTCCAAGAAAAATGATACCTCACTTGTGTGGGTAGGCCTAGTGCCTGCGACAGGAAATTGCTCAAAACGCAACGTGAACACACCACATTTTCACAGTGAAAACTGACCCTTGTTTTGCAATGTGCCTATCTGTAGATTTTGAACCCTAGTTCTGCCGGCACCTAGGGAAATCTAGGAAACCTATAAATTTTTGAAAACAAGACACCCTGGGGATTCTAGGATGTGGTGACTTGTCTGGGTCTCTCCAGGTACTTTTACCCAGGATCCCTTGCAAACCTCAAACTTTATTCCCAAAAAATTTTCCTCATATTCCTGTGGTGGAAAGTTCTGGAATCTGCGTGGGTCCACAAAATTCCATGCACCCTGCATTCCCCAAAGTCTGCTAAGAAAAATGGTACCTCACATGTGTGGGTAGGTCTGGTGCCTGTGACAGGAAACGGCCCAAAATGCAACATGGACACACCACTTTTTCACAATGAAAATTGACTATTATTTTGCAAAGTGCCTTGTTGTAGATTTGGAACCCTAGCTCTGCGGTCACCTTAGGAAACCTAGCAACACTATACATTTTTGAGAACTAGACACCAAGGGAAATCCAGGATGGGGTGACTTGTCTGGCTCTCTCCAGGTTCCGTTACCCCGAATCCCTTGCAAACCTCAAACTTTGTAAAAATAAACACATTTCCCTCACATTTCTCTGATGGAAAGTTCTGGAATCTGTGTGGATCCACAAATTCCACCCACCCGGGTACTTCATTGTGTGGGTAGGCCTAGTGCCCACGACAGGAAATGGCCAAAATCTGCAACGTCGACACACCAAATTTTACAGTGAAAACGGACCTTTGTTTTGCAAAGTGCCTAGCTGTAGAATTTAAACCCTAGCTTTGCTAGCACCTAGGGAAACCTAGCAAACCTATATATTTTTGAAAACTAGACCAGGCAGGGGTGACTTGTCTTGCTCTCGCCAGGTTCGGTTACCCACAATCCCTTGCAGACCTCAAATTCTCCTGAAAAAATCAAATTTTTCTCAAATTGTTGTGTGGGAAAGTTGTAGGATCACCGGGCTGACAATGATTTCCTACCACCCAGAGTTCCCCCACGTCTCCCAATAAAAATGGAACCTCACTTGTGTGGGTTGGTCAAGTACCCGCAGCAGGCAAGGACCCTAAACATATTGAGGCGACCTTAAAATTACCTACCACAAAACGACCTGGTTTTGCAAGGAGGGTCACCTGGCTTTTTGGTTGCGGGCTCAGCGGCTATCTAGGGAAACCTACCCAACACACATATTTCTGAAAACTAGACACCCTGGGGAGTCCAGTGAGGTATGGCTTGCGTGGTCCCAAAGTTTCCCTACCCAGAATCCCCTTCAAACCTCAAAGTTGGCTGAAAAAATCAAATTGTTCTCAACTTTTTGTGTGGGAAAGTTGTAGGATCACCAGGCTGACACAAATTTCCTACCACCCAGTGTTTACTAAGGTCTCCCGATAAAAATGGTTCCTCACTTGTGTCGGTGGGTCAAGTACCAGCAACAGGCATGGGCCCTAAACCTATTGAGGAGACTTCAAAATTACCTATCACAAAACAACCTGGTTTTGGAAGGGGCGTCTCTTGGGTTTTTGGTCCAGAGCTTGGCGGCCATCTAGGGAAACCTAGCATACCCACATATGTGAAAACTAGACACCAGGGGGGTGAAAAGGAGTTATGCTTGCGTGGATCCCCCAACGTTTTCCTACCCAGAACCCCCAGCAAACCTGATTTTTTCCTTAGTGTTGCACTGATTGGAGTGGGAATAGTAAATGTTACCCCTACCAGTCTTTTCACTTATGTTCTATTGACTGGAGTAGGGATTGTAGATTTTACCCCTGTGTGATGTAACCGTTTATCTACTGTTGCACGGCGTGAAGTGGGAGTACTGGAAAGGGGCGACCACTCGGTCCCCCCGAATGTATGGTTGGGGGCCCGGATCCCCCCGGGAAACCATTTTGGGCGGGGGCGTGTCACGGCTGGTATGCCCAAAGCGGCGTAGCCGGGGCGTGCCTTTTCCCGCCCAAGAGGGGTTGTCCTAGACACCTACACCGATGGCCACGCCCAGTAGGCGTACCGGCGGAGGGTTCACGCCCTCCCGAAGAGGAATAAAGGGAGCAGGAATCCGAAGAAGCATCCTCTTGTTCCTGTGCTTGGAAGCTGCACCCACTCGTTGCACGTGAGCCCTCGACGGAACAAGGAGCAATTTTGAGAACTTGTAATTCTTGTGTTTCTCTTTCAGCGACTTCGAGGCTAAGGATCCAGGACCGTGTTGATCAACTTGGAGCGAATATTCGAAAACAATGTCTGGCAAGAAGGCAGGAAAGAGGTCCGAGACTGACCAGGTGCTTCGCATGCTGGTAAGCAGAATGGCGAAGATCGAACGGAACGTTGTCCTGGTCCCAGCGCTTGGCCGAGATATGGCGAACATGAAGAAGCAGATGGCTGCGATGAACGATCCGGGTAAACCAAAGAAGGTAACAGGCCCGGCATTGCCGGGAATCGCCCCCGAAGGTAGGGGGAAACGGGTCAGGAATAGGGCGGCAGGGGGGAGGTTCCGGTCCCCGAGGTACCCCCGGCGAGCCCTGCCAATCCAGTCGAGGCCCCAGTACCAATCCCGGACGCGGGTCAGCCGATTCCGGTTGTGATTACGCCCGCCAACGAGTAGGACATGCCACCTGAGTTGGCCGCCCAGTTGGCCGCATGGCTCGGCAGAAAAACAGGGGGTGCTACGGCACCTGGAGATACGGCCGAAGAGGCCAGGTTACTAATTCAGCAGTTGCGGCAGTCGCGAGATGCCGCAAAGGCGAATCTCCCTCTTGTCCCCCCACAGGTGACCCCGGAAGCACCGGCAGCTGGCGTCAGAAAAGCAGCGGGGACGACAACCGAACCGGGTATGCATTGCGGGGGAGGGCTCATTTCCCTCAAGACGGGAGAGAGTGGTTCAACATATCCCGTTGGCCACGAAAGAATTGATATGGGCTGACAAGTATGTTAATATGTTTTTTCTGCTGACTGACCATCGCGAGATGGAGTATGCTAAGACGCAGAAAGATTTGTGGCACCCGAGTGTCTGGCGAGCCAAGATGGCGGG
The DNA here is from genome assembly GCF_964263255.1 of Lissotriton vulgaris. Taxonomy (NCBI): domain Eukaryota; kingdom Metazoa; phylum Chordata; class Amphibia; order Caudata; family Salamandridae; genus Lissotriton; species Lissotriton vulgaris. Next base: position 1,501,971,689 of record NC_141685.1, on the reverse strand, counting down.
ATTCAGGGTGGATGAGACAATAACAAATTGGGCCAAGGCCTTTGCGATGTTTACTGCAATTCTTGGGGAACGTAAGCCCGAGGTTTTGCCTGAATTGTCTTGCTATCAGGCACGAATAATGGATTTTTATGAAACGTATGAGGGGAATGAATGGATGGGTTATGACATGAAATTCCGTAAGGCCAAAGAGTACGATTCATCTCTGACGTGGGATTGTCTCGACTCGATTTCTTGGCAGAAGCAGCTCCTGCCGGGCGCAACGAAGACGTCCTCGCCAGGCGGGAATGGGTTGGAGTTTTCCTGCCAACAGCCCGCGGTGCCCTTTCGAGCGGGCGCCGGTGGCGATCACCAAGCAAGGACCGGTGGGAATGGGGGGAAGAGGGTGGTCTGTTGGAGCTTTAACAGGGGCAACTGCACCAGACCACAAGGGACATGTAAGTTCAGACATGAGTGTGCGGGTTGCGGGAATTCCTCGCACCCCGAGAGTTCGTGCAGATCCAAGAATGGCGGGTCGGGAGGTAGAGGAGGGTCCAAACAAGACTGAGGGGGACCACTGTGTACCGTTACCTTCCCCCGTTGATATCATGGCAATGATCCCCTGGCTAAACGAATACCCTGATCATGTATCCGCTGGGGTGTTGAGGAATGGATTCTTATATGGTTTCCACATCCCGGCGGGGGATTTTCGTGGGGAACCACTTTGTAGAAACCAACTATCGGCTCAGCATAATCCAGCGGTGGTGGAGAGGAAGATTGCAAAAGAGGTTACCCTGGGCCGGGTTGCGGGCCCATATGGGCACCCGCCAGTAACAAATTTCATCTGTTCCCCGTTAGGAGTGGTCCCCAAGAAAGACCCAGGGGAATTTAGGCTGATCCATAACTTGTCGGCTCCGAGGGGTCTCTCGGTGAACGATGCGATTGACCCGGGAGTTTGTTCGGTGCGGTACGCATCCTTCGATGATGCCATCACCATGTTGAATCGCCTGGGGCCCGGAGCGCTGATGGCGAAGTCAGATATCGAGTCGGCGTTCCGGTTGCTCCCGGTACACCCACGGGATCAGCATCTGTTAGGCTTTGTGTTCCAAGGACGTTACTACATGGATAGATGTATGCCAATGGGTTGCTCCATCTCTTGTGCTTATTTTGAGAAATTCAGCTGTTTTTTGGAATGGGCATTCACCGAAGCCACTGGGCATAGCCATGTTATGCATTACTTAGATGATTTTCTGTTCTTGGGGGCAGCCGGCGACACAAAATGTGCGCAGGCGTTACAGGATTTTTGCATCCTCATGAAGGAATTCGGTGTGCCATTGGCACCAGGTAAGACGGTGGGACCATCTACTTCACTGGAGTTTCTGGGAATTGAACTCGATTCTGTGGAGGGGTGTTTCCGTTTGCCAGTAGGGAAAGTAGCGAAATTCAGGGCTTCCCTGGAACTGTGCCTTAGTAAGGAGAAAGTGACCCTGCATCAGTTACAACAAGCAGTGGATCAGCTTAACTTTGCCCTAAGAGTGATACAAATGGCCCGCCCCTTTTCCCGCTCTATTGCACAAGCTATGGTTGGTCTCAAGGAAGGACACCACCGCACGAGACTGTCTGCAGAGGTTCGCCAGGACATGCGCATCTGGTTGGCATTTCTGGCAGACTTCAGCGGTCGAGTGGTATGGAACAAGCCACCAGCGTCTTCGGACGAGCTAGGTTTGTGGACTGACTCGGCGGGGAGTGTGGGATTTGGCGCCATCTTTGGTAATCGATGGTCGGCGCAAACATGGCCGACGTGGTGGCACTCCAGCGGTCTCACAAGTAACATTGGGTTCCTCGAGCTATTCCCTATTTTGGTGGCTCTGATGGCATGGCCGGACGATTTCAGAGATCGCTCTGTGGTATTTTGGTCCGACAATATGACTGTTGTTGAATGTATAAATAGTCAGGCAGCACGCTGCAAGTGGATATTGAGATTGTTGAAGGAAATTGTACTACTTTGCATGAGACTGAATGTGCAGTTCAGGGCGAAACATGTGCCGGGTGTACTGAATCATGCTGCTGATGCACTCTCTCGTTCACATATGCAGGCGTTCAGGGGTTATCTACCTTCTGCGGACCTAGCGGCGGCACCATTCCCCGAAGCACTCTGGCTACTCGGTGCCCCGGATTACAAGACCTCGTGGCAGCAAGCTTAGCCCCCAGGACGAGGAAAGCATACGAAGGAGCGTTTCGTTCCTACCGTGCATTTTTGGGTCCGGCAGGGGATGAGAAATGGGGTCAGGAGGATTGCTTCCTAAAGTTTCTGGTAGCATTACACAGGGAAGGCCGATCAGTAGCAACGGCCAATAGGCACCGGGCGGCCATTTCATTCATGGCGCAGGCGCATGGCATCAAGGACCCGACATCGTCCTTTTTGGTAAAGAAAGCCCTTCGTGGCTGGCAACGCCTTGAAGGTCATAGAGTAGACGAGAGGTGCCCGATTGGGTTAGAAAGGTTGTCCCTGCTTATGTCGATACTACCCACGACATGTTCCTCCCATTCCGAAGCAGTTCTGTTCCGGGCCGCTTTCGCATTAGCGTTCCATGGGGCTATGCGGGTGAGCGAACTGGTCGCAAAGAATAAGAAAGATGTGGAGGGAGGTCTGTGTCGGGATCACATCCTAATTAGGGGTGATTCAATGCTAGTCACAATAGCTAAGTCCAAGACTGACCAGAGAGCTATGGGAGACAGTGTTGTTGTCCAGCGCATGCGGGGTCCCCCATGTGCCCGGTAAAGTGCGTTGAGGATTATTTGGCGCTTAGGGCGGATACATGGGGGCGGAGTCTGCTGAGACACATTGATGCCACCCCACTGACAAGGTTTCAGTTTCAGAGGGTGCTAACAATGGCAATCGCAGCGGCGGGCTTGGACCCATGCGATTTTGGGACCCACTCCTTTAGGATAGGGGCTGCTACTGAGGCTACAGCCAGGGGTCGGAGTGTTGAAGAGGTGAAACAGTTAGGACGATGGTCCTCGAATTGTTTTAAAAGGTATGTGCGATTGCACATGTTGTGAAGTCAAGTTACATGCACTCACGCTTCTTGTCTTCTGTTTGATTTACAGTTTCGCGAGCATGTTATGCGGGGCGGAATTTGCAGTCGACCCGGCACCAGGGGACCAGCGGTCAGAGATCACCGGCTGAAAAGAGAGTGGTGTGGGTCGTGGGCCACTCATACGTGAGGCGGGCCGGGGACTTATTCAAAGCAGGTGACGCGACTCACGCAGCTGGGGAATACGGGTACAGAGTGACCTTCCACGGAAGGGGCGGGCTCTGTATTGACCAGTTCGAATCTTTTGTCGAGGGACTCTTAGGGCCGCAGAGGTCACCGCCATCTGTAATCATAGTACACCTGGGGGGCAATGACATGGTGACACTCGGTAGGCGAGTATTACTCGAGCTAGTTTTGTCTACCGTTAGCTGGCTGGCAAAAAGAATCCCGGGGTGCACGATTGCATGGTCCCACATGATTCCCAGGAAGGTGTGGCGGGGGGGCCTCTCGGTGTCAGCACTGAACCATTCAGTAAAGAAGGTCAACAACAAAATTGGTAGGTTGTTTCGCTCGGCGCAGTTGCACAGTATTCCGCATGGGTGTATTCGGGGTGATCACATGTATCTAGATGATGGGGTTCACTTGTCCCGGGAGGGGAATGTCTTATTTATAGGAGACTTCATAGCATGGCTAAGGGGTTTGAGGAAGCATGACCTTTAGGAGGAGTGTGGGGGGGCCGGATAGCCGGTCAACTATCCGGCCTGTGGCGGTAAGGTCATGATCGGTGAGCAGTAATTTCAAGGTCCCTAGAGGGGGGCGCCACCCACTATGGATGGGAGCGCCCGGGGGGAGGCGGCCATTGGCCCCTCCCACGGGGAGGCGGCACCCACTAAGTATGGGTCGCCTAGGGGAAGACGGCCATAGGCCCCTTCCAGGGGAGGAGGCGGCTATATGCCCCTCCTATGAATTTCCCGGGGCCCGGATATCCGCGACGGCGGATGTGATAGACAGTGTGGGGTGGGGGGGGAGTCCACGCTGCCTTCTTACAGACACCTCACACGGGTCCTCGGACGACCTTTAAGATGGTGTCGAGTTAAAATGGGGGGCCCCCAACAAGACAAGGGAAATTGGAGTTGGCACAGAGGGTACAGTCCTCTGCGCGGCCGCCACTCACACCGTGAGGGCGAAAGTTTTGGTAGTAGGGATCTGACACCGGTTGCGACCTTGCCGTTGGCCCGTAGTGCTAGGATGTACAATTTTAATTTAGAAAGTATGCATTTGCAGGATGTTAGACTCAGCTAGGAAAACCTTTGTATTAGAGATTTGTTAAGGTTAGCCAATGGACATGTCTTCATCGAAATGTAATAAATGAAAATTGTACATGATATGAAACTTTTATTTTATGTTTTAATTTTGTTTCATATTTTAATAAATACGGCCGGGAGGGTAACTCCCTCCCGCCTTCCAAAAGTTCAGAACTGCGTCCGTCTTCCCATCCTTGGGGATTGTGTTGGGAGGGGGTGACAGGCATCCCGGCCATATGGAAAGGGGCGACCACTCGGTCCCCCCGAACGTATGGTTGGGGGCCCGGATCCCCCCGGGAAACCATTTGGGCGGGGGGCGTGTCACGGCTGGTATGCCCAAAGCGGCGTAGCCGGGGCGCGCCTTTTCCCGCCCAAGAGGGGTTGTCCTAGACACCTACTCCGATGGCCACGCCCAGTAGGCGTACCGGCGGAGGGTTCACGCCCTCCCGAAGAGGAATAAAGGGAGCGGGAATCCGAAGAAGCATCCTCTTGTTCCTGTGCTTGGAAGCTGCACCCACTCGTTGCACGTGAGCCCTCGACGGAACAAGGAGCAATTTTGACCCACCCACCAGCCCCTTATGGCAATGTTGGTTTTGCAATAAAGTCTTTTTGTCTGATTAACATCTTCTTCCCTCTGTCTGCGGTATATGAAGGTCTAGTTTAATGAGATGTTGTCTGTCTGAAGGTACTGTTCTCTTGTAGTATAGACAAATATTGCAAGTAGACAGGATGATGTTTTTTCCCTAGTAGGTAATCAAATGTCGTATTTATTTTGGTCGGGCGGTAAGGTCATGATCGGTGAGCAGTAATTTCAAGGTCCCTAGAGGGGGGCGCTACCCACTATGGATGGGAGCGCCCGGGGGGAGGCGGCCATTGGCCCCTCCCATGGGGAGGCGGCACCCACTAAGTATGGGTCGCCTAGGGGAAGACTGCCATAGGCCCCTTCCAGGGAGGAGGCGGCTATATGCCCCTCCTATGAATTTCCCGGGGCCCGGATATCCACGACGGTGGATGTGATAGACAGTGTGGGGTGGGGGGGAGTCCACGCTGCCTTCTTACAGACACCTCACACGGGTCCTCGGACGACCTTTAAGATGGCGTCGAGTTAAAATGGGGGGCCTCCAACAAGACAAGGGAAATTGGAGTTGGCACAGAGGGTACAGTCCTCTGCGCGGCCGCCACTCACACCGTGAGGGCGAGAGTTTTGGTAGTAGGGATCTGACACCGGTTGCGACCTTGCCGTTGGCCCGTAATGCTAGGATGTACAATTTTAATTTAGAAAGTATGCATTTGCAGGATGTTAGACTCGGCTAGGAAAACCTTTGTATTAGAGATTTGTTAAGGTTAGCCAATGGACATGTCTTCATCGAAATGTAATAAATGAAAATTGTACATTATATGAAACTTTTATTTTATGTTTTAATTTTGTTTCATATTTTAATAAATACGGCCGGGAGGGTAACTCCCTCCCGCCTTCCAAAAGTTCAGAACTGCGTCCGTCTTCCCATCCTTGAGGATTGTGTTGGGAGGGGGTGACAGGCATCCCGGCCATATACATTTTATACATCTTTAGCAGAACACTTTGACTACTTTTCCATAAATTGTAGTGAGAATAGTATATGTATTAAATGTAAGATTATATAATTTATTTCATAATGTTACAATTTATATTATTATTATAATATCTATAAATATTGATATTTTTAATGTGTAAAATATTTTTATAAAATTGTAAGAAATATACCTTCTTTACTTTTTTCTTTTATTTGAAATGGTTTGTTTTGCAAATATTGTATTACACATACACACACATACATATACATACATACATATATTTGTGGTAGTATTACATTATTTGATTTTATTTAATTATAAATTAAAATAATTAGTTTAATTATATATATATATATTATATTTCTTTAAGTTTAAAAAAAAGTTGATTTGTTGACATATATAACATTAATTTTATTAAATGTATGTTACTATTTTAATATGATTTATACGATCCCTGCTTTCGCAGCCATGTTTTTCTATTCATTCGTGTGCACCAAGAGATTTTGGTAGCTGGCTGCGCGCTCCTGTGAGATTGTGCGATCGCAAACACGTCATTCGGACGCGCCATCGAACATCCGGCGGAAGTTTGGTGAAGCTCACGATCCCACGCCCATTGGCCAACGCATTAGCAAGTTCACAATATATTTCCCCCGAGCATGCAAACAGAGTCCCAAACAAGCAATACGTGTTTCCGAACAGGAAAAATGCAACACGAACAGCGAACAAGCAACTCCGCGTTCTCATGGAATTGCACGTAGCTCGCAGAGTTATTTTACCACCTTGCGGAAATCTGCACAGCGTGACTAAGCAAACTCCGCCCAGGCCTACACACCACATTTTTACAGTGAAAACTGAACTTTTTTTGCAAAAGCCTAGTTGTACAATTTGAACCCTATCTCTGCCAGCACCCACAAAAACCTAGCAATCCTATAACTTTTTGAAAACTAGACACCCAGGGAAATCCAGGATGGGGTGACTTGTCTGGCTCTCACCAGATTCTGTTACCCAGAGTCCCTTGCAAATCTCAAACTTTGTCAATAGACATTTTCCTCACATTTCTGTGTTGGAAAGTTCTAGAATCTGAATGGATCCACAAAATTTCACCCACCCCGCATTCCCCAATGTTTTATAAGAAAAATGGTACCTCACGTAAGTGGGAGGCCTAGTGTCTGTGACAGAATAAGGTCCAAAATGCAACATGAACACACCACATTTTCACAGTGAAAATTGACCCTTCTTTTTGCAAAGTTCCTGGCTGAAGAGTTTGAACCCTAACTCTCCGTGCAACTAGGGAAACCTAGCAAACCTATACATTTTTTAAAACTAGACACCCAGGGAAATCCAGGATGGAGTGAATTGTCTGGCTCTCACAAGGTTCGTTTACCCAGAATTCCTTGCAAACCTCAAGCTTTGTAAAAATAAACACATTTTCCTAATTTCTATGGTGGAAAGTTCTGGAATCTGCGTGGATCCACAAGATTCCACCTGCCCCGCATTCCCCAAAGTCTTCCAAGAAAAATGGTACCTCACTTTTGTGGGTAGGCCTAGTGCCTGTGACAGGAAATTGCTCAAAACGCAACGTGAACACACCACATTTTCACAGTGAAAACTGACACTTGTTTCGCAATGTGCCTAGCTGTAGATTTTGAACCCTAGTTCTGGCGGCACCTAGGGAAACCTAGGAAACGTATACATTTTTTAAACTAGACACCTTGGGGAATCTAGGATGTGGTGACTTGTCTGGGTCTCTCCAGGTACTTTTACCCAGAATCCCTTGCAAACCTCAAACTTTATCAAAAAAACTAAGTTTCCTCATATTTCTGTGGTGGAAAGTTCTGGAAACTGCGTGGGTCCACGAAATTCCACGCACCCTGCATTCCCCAAAGTCTTCCAAGAAAAATGGTACCTCACATGTGTGGGTAGGCCTGGTGCCTGTGACAGGAATTGGCCCAAAATGCAACATGGACACACCACATTTTCACAATGAAAACTGACTCTTGTTTTGCAAAGTGCCTTGTTGTAGATTTGGAACACTAGCTCTGCGGTCACCTTGGGAAATCTAGCAACACTATACATTTTTGAGAACTAGACACCCAGGGAAATCCAGGAACGGGTGACTTGTCTGGCTCTCTCCACGTTCTGTTACCCCGAATCGCTTGCAAACCTCAAACTTTGTAAAAATAAACACATTTCCCTCACATTTCTCTGATGGAAAGTTCTGGAGTCTGTGTGGATCCACAAATTCCACCCACCCCGCATTGGTACTTCACTTGTGTGGGTAGGCCTAGTGCCCACGACAGGAAATGGCCAAAACCGCAACGTCGACACACCAAATTTTACAGTGAAAATGGACCTTTGTTTTGCAAAGTGCCTAGCTGTAGAGTTTAAACCCTAGCTTTGCTAGCACCAAGGGAAACCTTGCAAACCTATATATTTTTGAAAACTAGACCAGGTAGGGGTGACTTGTCTTGCTCTTGCCAGGTTCTGTTACCCAGAATCCCTTGCAGACCTCAAATTCTCCTGAAAAAATCAACTTTTTCTCAAATTGTTGTGTGGGAAAGTTGTAGGATCACCGGGCTGACAAAGATTTCCTACCACCCAGAGTTCCCCCACATCTCCCAAGAAAAATGGAACCTCACTGGTGTGGGTGGGTCAAGTACCCGCAGCAGGCAAGGACCCTAAACATATTGAGGAGACTTTAAAATTACCTACCACAAAACGACCTGGTTTTGCAAGGAGGGTCACCTGGGTTTTTGGTTGCGGGCTCAGCGGCTATCTAGGGAAACCTACCCAACTCACATATTTCTGAAAATTAGACACCCTGGGGAGTCCAGTGAGGTATGGCTTGCGTGGTCCCAAAGCTTCCCTACCCAGAATCCCCTACAAACCTCAAATTTGGCTGAAAAAATCAAATTGTTCTCAACTTTATGTGTGGGAAAGTTGTAGGATCACCAGGCTGACACAAATTTCCTTCCACCCAGTGTTTACTAAGGTCTCCCGATAAAAATGGTGCCTCACTTGTGTGGGTGGGTCAAGTACCAGCAACAGGCAAGGGCCCTAAACTTATTGAGGAGACTTCAAAATTACCTATCACAAAACAACCTGGTTTTGCAAGGGGGGTCTCTTGGGTTTTTGGCCCAGAGCTTGGCGGCCATGTAGGGAAACCTAGCATACCCACACATGTGAAAACTAGACACCAGGGGGGTGAAAGGGAGTAATAGCTTGTGTGGATCCCCCAACGTTTTCCTACCCAGAACCCCCAGCAAACCTCAGATTTTTTTCCTCAGTGTAGCACTGATTGGAGTGGGAATAGTAAATGTTACCCCTACCAGCCTTTTCACTTATGTTCTATTGACTGGAGTAGGGATTGTAGATTTTACCCCTGTGTGATGTAACAGTTTATCTACTGTTGCACGGCGTGAAGTGGGAGTACTACATTTTATACATCTTTAGCAGAACACTTTGACTACTTTTCCATAAATTGTAGTGAGAATAGTATATGTATTAAATGTAAGATTATATAATTTATTTTATATTGTTACAATTTTTATTATTGTTATAATATGTATAAATATTGATATTTTTAATGTGTAAAATATTTTTATAAAATTGTAAGAAATATACCTTCTTTACTTTTTTCTTTTATTTGAAATGGGTTTTTTTTACAAATATTGTATTACACACAAACACATATATATATATATATATACATACATACATACATATATTTGTTGTAGTATTACATTATTTGATTTTTTAAAATTATAATATAAATTAAAATAATTAGTTTAATTATATATATATTATATTTCTTTAAGTTTAAAAAAAAGTTGATTTGTTGACATATATAACATCCATTTTATTAAATTTATGTTACTATTTTAATATGATTTATTTAGGCCCTGATTGTGATGTCCGGCAGACCTGCTTCCAGCCGCACTATTATGATGGGACTGCTCACAGGGCGGTCACAAACTTCTATGTCAGAATGGAAGCTTCTGGGGTGGGTGGAAAATACCAGCAGCACAAGCTTCCATTGTTAAATGAAAGATTGTAAACATCCCTGCACCGTGTGGCACCACGCAGTGCAGGGATGTGGAAGAAAGAACAATTGATGGACAGAATGCAGAACAATGTCATACATTCACCCCAGTACAGAGATCTGGGCCTAAATCCATCGTTTATTTACTCCCCATGCCATTCCAGTTTGAACCCAGCCATATGAAAATAAGTCCTAACCCTGCACCCATTGGGAACAGTCCAGCCAGAACGTCAAGCCAAGTCCTCCCTGGACTGGAAACAAGCATCTTAAGACCGGTTTTGGCGTTTCACTCCTCATCAGCCAGGATAGCGTGACCTGAGGGGCATGGGGAGCACAGGACCCATGTCTGGGCATCCCCGTCCCACTGGGGGTCACAAATGCAAAAAGAACAATTGATAGAGAGAATGCAGAAGAATGTCATACATTCACCCCAGTACAGAGATCTGGGCCTACATTCATCATTTTTTTCTCCCCATGCCATTCTAGTTTGCACCAAGCCATATGCAAATCAGTCTTGAACCTGCACCCAATGGGAACAGTCCAGCCAGAACTGCCACGGGCAGGGCAGTATGCGGAGACTGCAGAAGTTGCAGAGGAATGGGGCCCCTGGGCCCCCAAATAAACTTTCCAACAGCAGTTACATGTTTGAAAGGCAGATATGAAACTGCTGTGAGAAAGTGCAATCATAATAGCGACTGGGGAAATGCCATTTTTAAGGGATTATGATGTCTTTTCGACTAACCGAAGGGCTCAAGCACCCCATCGGAACCATGTCGAATTCCCCCGCAGGTTTAAACTCTGACCACCGTCATCCTAATACGGGGGTTGGACTTTAACCCTACTGTGTTGGGAGAGAATCCTCTGACTGCTGGTAAAAGGCTTTCTGCCTGACATCGTAATCGGGGCCTTAATATTTATATCCCTATAGATTAAAAAAACAATATTTAAAATAACAATATTAATGACAATCATATTTTTCTTTTGATATTTTTGAACTTACCATTAAAATTATTGGATGACAATATTTTTGACATCAATATTTTGGTCATAATATTCTGCTATAGGCATGTTTTCATAGGCAATAATTTGTCGGTGAACCGCCATATTTAATTAGGTAACACAGAGAATAAATAAGATACGTTCTTGTGAGAAAGCTGTTGGATACAAAATGCTCATGTATACACAATATAATATATGAAGACCAGATGTAGAAGCCTAATAAAAGTTTAAAAGAACTGAAATGTGTGTAACAGTTTCTTGGTCAGGTAACAAGTGGAAAAACAAAGAATTGATTGTAGGAGATAGTTGGTGAAATACAGTTTGTTCGTAGTGAGGATTAACTCAAACTAGCACAGTTGTATCATTATTTGGGGCCATGGATAGCCTAGCAACAGAATTTTACAGATCCAAAATAATTATCAAGTAGCAAAGTCAATGTATGCACCTCTAAGCTCTACAGGATTGTAGAAGGCCAAAAAGAATGCCATATATAACAGCCAGTAACATAGCTAATATGTCTGAACTTGGTAAGCTGGTGTGAAGGGTTAAAAGTGGAATGAATAAAAACTAATAAGACATTGTGCCACAGCCATATGCTTGCAATAAGAAGTTTTCAATTACTTCAAATAGGTTAAGTATACTTTTAACAGAGCAGTACCAGTATTTCTTAGGAGGCAAGTGTACTTATAACAGGTATACAAACCTTTTTTGTTTTAATGCAAATAACTCCACCATATTATTTTATTGGTGCACAGACAAGTTAATACTGGCTTTACGTTACTGTAACCAGAAAACATATTATAAACAGTTGGTGATGCCTATATAAAACAATGGAAAGAAACAAATATTGGCAAGGTAAAATACTGACCCACAGCCATGGCACTGAAGTGCTGTTTTATAGGTGGTTGTGCACATGGGATAAGGAAAAATTATTTCACTCATATTGCAAGAAAAACAATAACTGAAAGGATCTGGCCAATTTACTGGTGCTGTATGTGGTAGAGATTAGAAGCAAAAGATGAATTAAAGTGGAATAGATCAATTAAAGAGAGGAATGACTCAAAGCCCCTTGATGTAGGTATGTACTTGTGTATTTTTACATTGTTTTTATTGTATCAAAAGATATACAACATTTTCTCTAAGCTTGAATATTGAGCCTCAAATATTACATCCCCTTACTTTTTGGACTGCAGGCAAACATTAAATAAGGATTTTGACCAAGTTAAAGGTAAGGAGCTGATTAATATGCCGTCTGCATCGTTGCGGTACAGGGACCGGCAGACAGGTAGTCAGTAGTCCTGACTGCCAAGTTAGGATACAACTGCCCGGAAAAGGGCTGCAGCACAAGCCTCATTGCCAAAAGGCATGTTTTTAAACATCCCTGCAGCCTGTGGCAGACACTATGTGGTACCGGCCACACTGTGCAGGGATGTAAGGGCCCATAGCAGAGGGCCATGGTTGACATGGGCCCTACTGGGGGCCCCCTTAAAGCCATTCTGCCAGCCTTTTCACATCGGAAGAACCAAAGTGAAATGGCTGGCAAAAAGGTGGTTCGTAATCCCCATGGCGGTGCTTGAAAAGGCACCTCCTCCATTGTGGGGAATGCGATTCGACAAACCATCCGAAAGGCTCCTTGAGCCCATCAGAAGCTGTTGCTCGGTTCCTGGGGAAATGCGGTCCAACTAGCTGCATCGTAATGCAGTGATCTGACCACCAGTCCCAATGACATCGTGATCGGCCCCTAAGTGTGTTCAAAGCTGCATTAATATGATAAGAGCAGTCCATCATCTTCAATTGCCCTTATAATTGAGTTTTATGCATTTCTCTTATTGGGGAGCATGTTTGGTATATATTTAAAGTGAGTAAAACATTACAATTTGCACTGAAGGCATAATTTCAATAGACATCAATATAAGGCACACTACACATATCAACCAAGGAGATTGTACCAGAGTTTAAGGGCCTGATTTTGGATTTGCAGGACAATTGTATGTCCGTTAGTGCAATGGAATAAATCACTCTATTGCCTTGATGGAAATCCCAATCACTCAAATTCCCCATGGACATCTCATTACATTGGTTTGTACCACTCTCATGGTAATTCCTATCAATTTTGCAAAAGCTTGATGGACTGCTTTACCATACAGGTCAGCTGTCTGTCAAACTTTTACTTCTTTTTACAAAGTTTTGCTACTTTCAAGACAAACTCCCAAATCATGAGTTTGTTTCTTGAATTGGTGTAAATGAGGTGTGAAATGCATTTCAGTAGCAAACAATATTCTGACTTAAATAGGCAGCGTTGGCTCCTTTGAAATCATTAGAATATTCAGAGTGGGTGATGTGGGCATCCTGTGAAACCCAACTGTCAAATTCTACTTGACAAGTCTTGTCAGTGACATGCAACATTCAGAGTGCACTTGAAAAGGAAAGAACAGGATACCAAGGTAATCCTTGTGTATCGCCTTCTGTTTGCTGAAGGACTCTGCTCTTGGCTTACCAGACCTCTGTCTTTGGGCTTGAGTAGGATAAAGTGCTTTCTTCAAACTTGTATTTAGTTTTAGATGTGGAAGGACACCAGACCTTTGGTTCTGTTTGCCATGAGGTAACTACTTTTACCCGATTGGTTAAGTAGTGCCAAGGAGTCGCTGCTGCCAATCATCAATGTGACACCAAGCATACAAAAGGTGATAGGTGTAATGCTTGCAATAAGTCTAACCATTGACAATCGCTCAGAATAGCATTTCAACTCACTGATCCTTTGCCCACAAAGCCACATCAGTTTGAACTAATCCATAGACAAATCAGTCTTGACCCTGCTCAAATTGGAACAATGTAATTTGAACTGCAATGCCTGGTCCTCCTTGAACCAGAACACAAGCAACCCAAGACCAGTTTTGCCTTCAGGTTCTGAGAATAGGTACACTATGTTATGAAGACTCTTCTTAATGACCTGGGTCATTTTCGCATCGCCTGTCTTCCACTTTGCCAATCCTTATTTAATTATCCTTTGCCCAAGCAAACTCTCTCTTGACCCCAATCAGAACCAGAATACAATCCTGAATGAACTGAAGCACCAATATATTTAAGTAAAACAAAAACAAGATATTGGAGTTTAGTGAATAAGACATTTGCATTAAAAACTGTATGAGGGTAATTAATTGGTCACGCAGCAAATGTCGCAGAGAGACGCGTTATTAAAAACTGTCCAGGTTTCAGAAAATCTCCTAGTAGAATTACTAAGGAGGGTTTGTTTAAGCATAAAGGGTCCTATTTTCTTGTAGGTTGAGAAAATGGAGTAAAACACTCTCCATTGAAGGAATGTCACTGAGGATCTCTTTTCCTTTTGAGCTGACTCAGAGATAACAAGAAGTGCTTTACCCTCCTGAAGACAACTGTACATTCTGAATAGATTGTTGAGTCCTTCGGGCAATCCAAACAATCAAAAGAGACTCTGACCAGGATGTAAGGTACTCATTAGAAAACTGCCAAAACTACATCTTCCTCCAAGTGAAAGAGGATTGGAGTTTTAGGAATAACCCTTACACCAGGGAGGAAGACAATTCAGTGATAATCCTGGCACAAAATAAACCCAATTCAATTAGCCTACATCCTCAAATGGCATGGTTGATTGCAAGAAGCTGAAAGGATCCTTCTGCAATGGGTTATAGAAGTGGCTTGCAAAACTTGAACGATGACAAACAATTTTCAGGGACTGCACAATCAGAATAGGTTTTCAAGTTGTGAAATAATCTAGAAACCACCGTTTCCATTTGAAAAATGAATCACAGATCCCACTAAAACCACACAGCAACTTCCATTTGGCTCTGTCAGTAGACAACAATGTTCCAAAAGAAAACCAAGACAGAATGAATGATATGAGGCCTGTTGAATACAAATAAGTGGTTATTGGCAATATTTATTAGGTTAGAGTCATATCCTCCCAAACTACAGAATTCCAGAGAAAGACATAGAAAAGCTGTCACATGTTCAGATTTGTCATCAAGATCCATGGACTAACTGAAGGTGGTCAAGAGTCATTGAAAGGAGTTGTATCCTTAGGACCACAACATGACCTCAATCAATTTCATGATGTTCTCCGTCTGACTTAAAGTACCAACATGGGGAACTGGTGAAAGGAGGAATTCATATGTACATCCCAGAGTCATAGGAAGGATGAAGGGCAATGGTACCATGGTTTTTGAGATAGGATTATGGAGTAAAGTGCTTCAGAAATTGCATTCTCTTCTATTGCAACATTTCTCCTGAAATATTTGTGAAATTAAACAAAAGGAGACTGATTAGAGAATATTGTTTTTTATGTGTCCACTTACCTGTATGATCGGGTGCTGAAGAGGGAAAACAGATGCTATTCTGCCAAGATCCAAATTATGATGCCCATATGTTCCAAAAAGATACCCCCAGTATCAGATTTCTGTCTTTTACCCAATATTTAATTATAATTGTCTCACTCGATAGATGATGGGTGAATTCTTGCAGGGCGTGTTGACTATCTTCAATTTGTGGAATGGCATATCAGCTAACAGTGCATCATGAGCCAAATGACTCTCCAAGGTCACTATGTACCCCAGCCAAGTGAAACATGTGGTGCCAACAGAAGCTGGAGGCGCCACACCCCTGGAGATGACTGGGATTGATCCACAGGACAGGAAGCTATAGGCCCCAGACGATGAAAGAATCATAACTCATACTCTGAGCAAAGGTCCAATGAGTTAGAAGATGGCACACTAATCATATCAGATATTAGCAGACCAAAGGCACCAAATGAATGGAGGTCTCCTAGGGCACCTGTTATCATTTCGATCTGTTGAACATCCCTCCCTATAGCCACATTATTCAATTAAGAGAGGATCATTTAGATTTGCCCATGTGGACTGACTTGCTAAAAGGCATTTTGAAAAGAACCTTCCTGTTATGTCCAAGATGGCTATCGGACAATTACTTTTAGGGTTGTTCTGGTCGCCCTGAGTGTATAACAATATCATTTTACTTCCAATTTAGGAATCTGGAATTGAGCCAGATTTTGTTTTAAAAATGTAATAATTGTTAAATATATGTTGCCCAGAAATTGGAACAAGATTTCAATATGCCAACACAGATTTCATATGGGCCTATTGCTCTTGATAGGTCCATCGCCATAATTATTTTACTATTGTTTTCTATTGATAAATCTTTCCGTACAACAGTGCTGAATGATGGGTTTATTATTTCTAATGATGGCAAACATACTGTACTTACTGTGTACAACTTCTCTATATGAGCCTGCTAATACTTTTTATCTAGTGGAGATGTTTTTTTCAAGTAATCTTTGCTCAGGCAATACCATAATGTGCTGGTATTTTTTGTTAGTAGGGGTCTTTGAATTGACCACAATAGTTTTGCTCTTTTAGATTATTTTGTTGATGTTTTATCACTTCAATAAAGAAAATTCCTTTTGGGGCTTTCAAATGCAAATATATGTATGCCCCCCAATTAAGAACTCTAGAGTAAGTTGTATTAGCATCCTTGTCACCTCATTAAAATGTTACCCCCTAGTATAATGTGCCTTTATGCGAGATCGTATAGTCCCATTACTGTTGATATTAACTTTTAATGGTTACAGTTGTGAGTGAAAAACTAAAATGAACTGTAGATGATCACTCCATAAGTTGGTACTTAGCACCATACTATAAATTAATTTTGAATCACAGTAATGTATAAAGGGATAATCCAATGACAATTTTGACTTTCCTCATTGCCATGAGTAACCATCTTAACAATGGTCTGGTCATTAAATATGACATTGATTAATTTCAAATTAAGTTCCAATGCTTATTTTTATAGTATGGAGAGCACCTGTCAGTCATTTTATTTGAGAGAATAGGGTCTGCTAAGTCCCATAACATGTGTAACTCATTAAAACCACTCTTCTAATATATACTTGAAGAAATCTGAGTATTAAAATCACCAACCCTTAATAAAATACAGCTTGATAATACATTTTGTGCATTTGAAATAGCTTCCTGAAGTCCTAAAGACGCTTTAGCAAAATCACAGTAGGGTGATAAATAGACATATCAAATAGGTATTCTAGGAGCCTCCCATGCTAATAGATTGAACAACAAATCATCAAAGCTAAATTTGTATAAAATATCAATCAAGTAGACGCCACTCCATTTTCAGATTTCTCCAGAGTACATACACCCAGTGAATCGTTCCACTTATTTGAGAGAATGATTGGAGCTACAAAAACCTTAATATAATCAGTTTCAAAATCCCCACATATCATGACTTGCTGCAAGCACATAACCAAAGATAAAGCAAGAAAAGTTACAACATGTTGATAAGCAAACACAAACAAGTTCTTCAAGACTGCTATGTTTCTGCTGTACAATGGCTAACTATCTTTGATGGCATCAGGCAGAATTTAAAACTTTGGGAAGCTACGAGCAGAGAGCATAATTCCCATCTTCCTTGTGGACAGGAATCAATGATTTTTTTAATAACCACTCTACACCCATTTTGCTGAGCGACAGTGACGCTTCCTGCCTACGTTTATGAATATGATAACAAGGCATTTTGAGATGTGGGACTTTGCTCAGAGTATTTTACTAAACTCTTTTAACCATACAGGATTAAAGATATATCAATACCCATTATATAAAAGGATCTTTTGAACTTTAGAATTTGTGCAGGTATGGCATTTGAGTAGAAAAGCACAGTTGTTTTTTGATAAACTTGGGCATCAGTACATTTAGAGAGGGTCAGTCGTACTGAAGAAATCAAATTTCTGGTAGTCCGGACTATACTTACCAATAGCCCATATATAATATAAACGAACAAAAAAGTAGTCGGCAATGGAGAAGGTCGAATCGTTTATTCAAATCAATGCAAACCCTGACAGGGGAGCCTCGGTCTACACGACCCTTCGTAGGTGCGCAGAGGAGACTGACTACATACAAATGATACAAAGCATATATACGTTTTCGCGCATTCAGGTTAACACCCTACAAGGACAAATACAAGTTGTCAGTGATCCAGCAGGAAGACCCATATAAGGCACCATTGATTGCTAGTAGTTAAACAGGAGCTATTCCGGGGGCAGGTCAGTGTGATGCCCTCTTGTCTATCTAGAGCCCGGGGGGTACAGGAACGGGCTCTGCTAGAATGCATGCATCTCACAAGAGGGGCAGGTGTGACCTTGGTTTCCCTGAGCTACACAATAAAGAACAGAGAAGGAGGCTAAGCCTGGCAACATTGTTTCGTACCAAGAGCGAACCCACGTGACTTCTGGGAAACAGTACATGAACCAAGGGAAACGAAACAGGATGGCTGTAGTCATGCCAAAAGGACGGAAATGGGCCTTCATGAAGCAATCGCAAAGCATACATATACTACATAATAACACATGATTATTCATTTGCATATGCGGTTATATGGTACATAGTGGGCCATTCATAAGTACATATAATTCTAGATACCTACAGTGCTCTATGTTATAAGTCTCAGCTCATATATGTGGTAAAACAATTTTAAGATGCTATGGCTTCAGAAGTTAATCCTCTTCATGGATAGGAAACAGATCCAGGAGCAGTAGTGACTAGAAGCAAGTAAACTGCTGAGAGTTCACCCTGCAAACTAAAGTAGGTGCCTGGCATCCTCCCCATCCCCCAGTACTTCAGATTGGCCTGAGTTGGTCCAGCGTAGGGAAGGACGGACACAAAGGCACACATAGCAGACAACGATGGACAGATATGGCTCCACCCTGTCAGATGGGGACGGGGAAACTTTGACAGGGAAAGGGCCCGGAAGCACAGGGATTGAGCAGCCCCAGTGGAGCTCCGACCCTGGTGGCAATAGAGGCCTCTAGGTTGACTCTGGGGCCCATGATAGAAACTAAGTCCCAGGATGTAAACCCACTCAGGGTGGGTCTGTGTAAGGTTGCAGATAAGACCCTGACCATGGAATAGGATGTAACATTCTACAGGAATAGGTTAAGGCCCTCAAGACAACTCTGGGTTTATTCTCTGAACACACTAGGCAAATGGAATGTAAAGTCAAAGACACAAAGGCCCGCCGCACAGGGGATCACAACCAACGCCTTGTGGGAATCCTGGAGTGAGTGGAAGGGGCTTCTCCAGAATTGTTCCTAGAGCGATGAATCAAGATGGCGCTGACCACTCCGGTGCTTTCTGACATCTTTTGAGGGGAAGGGCCCACAGAGCATTGACTCTGCCCCTCCACCAGGTACCCTGCTGCAGACATTAATTGCAGAAGTACTCAAATACTGTGACGTGATACTGCACGAATTCCGCAGGGCAGGTGACCCAACTCTTGATATTCATGCAACTACAATATTCCCCGTTCATACCCAGAGAGTGCAACTTCCCAGGCAGTACTGTACGCCAGACAAACACAAACTGAAGGAAATTGACATACGTTAATGCTGTTATTCTCTGCAAAAGTGAAGGTCCTTCATAGTAATAATGCTTACCTTCTTATCAGCCCAGATGGGGCCTGGGAGTGGATATGGGTCAACAGCACGACACACCCTCGGACCTTGGCACACAGTGATTTGTGGCCCGGACTTTGAGATGACATCAAGCTCAGATGTCACTGCATCGGCTACAGGTATAGCAGTGGAGTCCCCACAGTTGGGTCCAGAGTGATATCTGATGGGATTTGAATATTGGCCATTGAGAGGTCTCAGAAAAGAAAGGTATGAGGCCAGGTTACTGGTGGATATGGTGAAGGCAGTGAGCAGGACTGGAAGACTGACTAACTTGCCCACTGAAACCACTGACTCTCCCCAAATGGATGATGACGAACAACCAAAGTTGAGAGGGCAGGGTAATTAAACACTGCACACACGAGATTTCAGTTGACTGCAGCGCAAAACAGCTTGATGCACACATGGCCAGGGGTTACGCAGCATGTGGAACAGTGATGACTGAGTCACCTGAGGGGCAACCAGCCCTTCAGTCTGGAAGAAGAGGAAGATCCATTGGAGTGACAAACTGATCAAACCCTTCCTTGTTTGTCATTCTTTATTTGTCTCATTCTCTCTGTTGTAGCTGAATGCTACCTTTGTTGGAGGGCTGGGAATAGATCGTAGTGAGCACTGGGGTTGCTACACTCACGGGTACTGGCAGTCACTACGGCTGGACAATACTGGTGAGCTGGAAAGGACCCCTGTGATAGAGTCTCTCAGGTACTAGCGGAGAGCAATTGTACTTACTATACTCTGCATATTCTAAAGTGGGATGGGTGTGTAGTGCATCAGGGAGCATTATCCGTGGGGCAGTGCAGTTGGTTGTTTTAAGTGTTACCTGGGGGATTGGGAGAGAGTTAGGAAATATCCATGTTCCTCAGCACTGGTACAGGTACATTATGTGTTCCAATGGCTACTACCAAATACAGGTTATGGTGAAGCAAATCTCGAATGTAAGGTGAGGGCGCACCCAGCTGAACAGGAGATGCACCCAGAGTGATCCACCTGAGTTGCAATGGCTACTAAGCATAGGATAAATCCTCCCTCCCTATATGAGAGAAGCTGCACTAATAATGATCCCCAAATCCAGTAAAGGACCCAGAGTCCTAGGTTCATACAGACCACATTCTATGATAAATGTTGACAGTACAATATTTTCTAAGACCATTGTGACACACCTCCATTGGCTGGTGGTATCTCTGACTTACAAGGACCAGTGCGGTTTTATTCCTGGCAGAGGTATACATATGCACCTCCGCAGACTCTCCCACATCATCAGCATGACCCCGAGAACAGAGGTGGAGGGCGCCTTATTGATGATCTACATGGGAAAAGCATTTTCACACCAAATTAGGACTACCTCTGGTTAGCATTGCAGCAGCTAGGATTTAGCTCTTGCTTCCTATTGATCTAAACTGCTCTACACCAACTCTGCAACGCAATCCACTCTGGTGGAAGTGTCTCGGATAAGACTGATATTGAGAGGATCACAAGGCAAAAGTGCTCCCTGTCCCCCTTCCCTTTGCCTTGCAATGGAACTTCTGGTGGTACATCTGCATACCGCCCTAGCGGACTGTGGCATATGGATTGGTAACACCATGCACATAGTGTCCATGAATGTGGATGAAACCCTCATATACTAGAAGCAGCCGGATCTTTCAATAACCATACTGCTTGGGTCTCTTGCACTCTTTGCTGCTGTCTTGGGTCTCTGAGTGAGCAAGGCTAGATCACTGTTCTGCCTCGGATCTCTCTAAAGAGAGTCTGAAATCAATCTTTTTAAATCATTGTGCAGAAAGACGAGCTACGGATGATCTCAAACTTTCCACCTGTATACGTTATAATCAACTGAACGAATTTGTGGGCCTACATCCCTACCTCCCCCAGGTGACCAAAGGGCAGCACCGGTTTGTCCTCACCAGGATGAGGATGGGTACGGTCCACCTATTGGTTGCATTTCCTGAGATTAAGATGCGCCCTATAGGTCCATGTCGGTGCGACAACTTTTCAGAACAAAGCACAGAGCACTTTCTACTTGTATGTAACCTGTACAGTGAATATCGTAAATTCTTTTTAAAACCTCTATTTATTAAATTTGGAGCAAGAACCATCAAAGCGGCAATGAAGTTACTTTTAATTTGCATCACCCTGACATCTGTTTTTATACGGCTAGTTATATACTTGGGGCCATTAGCTCTAGGAAAAGCATGATTTTTTAAGCTAATAATTTTAAAGTAATTTATTTATTGGAATCTTTTTTAATATAAAGTGTGCTATCTGACATGTTATATGTATCTTACTGTATTTTTAGCGGATTGCGATTGTCAAGTGTATTTTTTTTTTTTTTTAACATGTATTGTATGTATGTACTTTTATGGACATGATTTACATGTTTCCGAATAAAGTTTTTGACTTTGACTTTGAGTGAGCAAGGCTAAGATGGTAATGCTTCCTGTGTTGGAGGGAGGGGAAAAGAAAGGTGCACTAGTAATCCCAAACCTCACCTGGGAGACTTGTGTGTTCCTATATTTCAGATTAGAAATAGCCCATGCTCCTGCAGATCAATACGAGTACAATATGCGCAGAGTACTACAGGGCCTCCAAGACTCTATAAAGTTGTGGAACACCCTGCCAATCACAGTAATGGGATAGATAGTACTTAGTAAGATGGCATTCCTGCCACGCTGTGTTTATGTATTCCAAAACTCCTTCTGTGTCATCCCACAAAAGAGGGAATGCTTTGTTGGGTCATACCTACCATGTTTAAATTAGACAGAGAGCAGAGAGGCCTGGGGCTCACCAACCACTAGGTCTATTACATAGCTGGGCTCTTCCAACCTGCAGTGCAATGGTGCGATGAAGACCAAAATATAGAAAACAAATTGCTGAGTGGAGTGACAGAGTGGAACTCCTACGGCTACTCATGAGTGGGTCAGAATTACCAATGGACTGTCCCTTCATATCACTCCAAGTGACAGAAGCTCTGGGAACTAGCAGTGAAATAAAATATTTGTAGCCCCCCATATACATAGATGCTGCCTTTATTATATCTGAAAGAGTGGTCTGATAATCAACAATAGAGGATTCTGGCCCTTAGTCAGTAAGGCTAGGCCAATCTATGTAAGCTAACAACAACATACATGCCTGTACTGATACAAAATCAACAAATTACTTACTCAAATTACACGTGACACTTATTGTAATTGAAAATAAACGACTTTATTTTTTCTTTAGTTTCAGAGAAATTCAAAATTCAAGTTTTTAAATTCATGCAATCCTCTTAATGTTTAATATAGTCTATTAATCAGTTTGCATAGACCAAAACAAATAACATTACATACATGCAGCATAATCAATGTAGTGTCTACACATATAATTTAGACAATCCTAAACATAGAATAAACAGCCAATGTGTGCCATGAAAAAAGATAAGTTAAGGCTCCACACAAAATTGAAAAAATAACATACAGGTGAAAAACGAAACAAAAGAAAAAGAGAAAACAAGACCAACTGGGTTGGGGAGCATATTTAAAGAACTACTTATTGTTTTTTTCAGCAAAACACTGGTCTAGATGAGCACCAAACAGTGTAGTATTCATTTAACCCCAGTAATTCATTCAATGATTTGTCAAACATTTTTTTTAAAACATTGATACATAAAAGGGTTAGCCTGATACAAAATACATGTTCACTCGTTTTGTCAAGGATAATGGTCAACGCATTTCAAACCCCTAAATTCTTTGAGAGGGTTGTCCATAGGACCTTGAACCGAAACAAAGGTTGTAAGAGATTGTCCATTCTCTAATCCAGACATGGGTTTCTTGATTATGCCATGTGGAAAATGGTCTGAAGCTCTAATTAGGCTGTGTTTGTTTGAGAAAAAGTTGTGGCTGGAAAGGTGAGAAGAACTGATCTTCTGAAGATCAGGTCTGAATCTAAAGGAGAAGAGAAGATGTTGATCCAAAATCAGGACTCAAGGGAAGCAAACTCCATCAAAGTCGGTTTTGCGCTAAACAAATGGCAATAAAACTCGACGCTAGAACTGAATAAAATAGATACACATTTTAAGCGTCATCACCTTCTCTTCAGAACATCAATTCTATGCGGTTTTTACATCGCAACTACCATTACATCGCATGATTTTGCAACGCATGCCATTGCAGCACATTTTTAAAAACTACCATTACAAAGCTTTCCATTACAACGCACACCATCACAATTCTATTACAACACATAATACTTTTAGGGCAACAGTAAGGTAAGTGTTGGATAGTGTAGGGGTGAAAATTACTATTCCCACTCCAGTGAGTGCAACAGTATGGAAAGTGTTGGAAAGGGTAGGGGTAAAAATTACTATTCCCATCTACACCAAAACCCATACCCACCCTGAAACAAAGAAATCTCCATTACTTACCTTATAATGCATTGTAATGGCATATGTTGTAATGGTATGCGTTGTAATGGCATGCATTGTAGTGACATGCGTTGTAATGGCATGCGTTGTAATGGCATGCATTGTAAAAGCAGTTACATTGTAACAGTTGCGCTGTAAAAGTAGTGTGATGGTATGACTGCATTGTAATGGAGGTTTCCTCTACACTGTATTCAGGTGATTGGTGATGTGTCAAAATGTCACGGACATGATCAGTGAACATCGTTCTTTGTTGCACCAGCTCGTTCTGAGTCCCGCCGACATCGATCCTTTGCCCAAAAAGGCCTCAAATCTCGGCTCATGTGGCCCCTTTGACGCTTAAACCTTGCACTACCCATACGCCAGTCACCTCTCCTGACCACCTCATGGAGCAGGCACTGATGTCTGTCTTGCTCTCTCCCTACTCCTGACTGTTGACGTGCACAGAGTGAAGTGGACAAGCATTGGTAGAGCGAAGACCGACTCAACAGATTGTGCAACCAGCTTGAGACATTCAGGAGCGTTCTCTCAGTGGTATGTCTGGTGGCTGCTGCAGGGGGGCATAACCAACATAACTGAGCACTGTGCTAAGCAACCATTTATGTACCCTTATACAGTTGCAAAGGAGCATGGCGTGGAGTATGTCTTACTTAAAGTAAAAAGCTAGCGGGCACAGTGGCAGTGAGACTGCATAGAAGTTGTAGAGCCTGAATTATAGCAAACTCCAAGAAGTGTGGTCGGGATAACCTAGAGTGGGTAGCAGTGTCCTTTAATTTCTGAGACCACTGTCTGAGTTTATAGTGGGGGTACATTAGGTGCCCCCCAAAGAGCGAGGGATCTTTGGAAAGTTGCAGAGTTGATCCACATAGTAGTGGATGCGGCTGGTGACTTCTGAGATATCTTCAACACATCCTCTACACCTACCAAACAATATTGGGATCACTGCAACCCAATGAAGAGACTTTCCTGTGAACTCTCGGGGGGAATCTCAAGTCCAAGGCAAAGCCACAAAAGGAGTCAAGCACTGGGCCAATATAGCAACCACCTCAATGCCAGGGACTAAAGTCTCAGATCAGGTTACCCTCTCAAATAAGCAGCTTCTAAATGAGAATTTCAACAGGACAGTTGCTTCGGGGCAGAGAGCAGTACTTATGGAAGGCAATAATGAAATCAGTCCTGCTAGTCTATCGATGTCTGATTCACCTCCTGATAGAGTTGCCTCGAGAGAATGTAGGCAAGAGGTGGCTGCAGCCAATATCCTGGTGGACCAACTAGAAAGAGATGCAACATTGTTATCCCAGAGTTCCATCTTCTAGCCCTCCTCCGCGCTCATGCACTTGGACTTAGGTAATACTACCTTTGATTCAATACATGTGTCCTCTATCCTTAGAGGGCGACCTTCTGGTGCCGCTTTATGAATTGCGTTTGCGAGTAATATTCTTTCTTCATGTTTATCCCAAAAATATTTTTGAGACAGTTCTTCATTGAAAATAATCGTATTTATTCAATACATGAATATACTCTTCTGTATGTGCTATTTTTCACATTTTCCTTTGATTTTCTCAAATTTTTAAATGGTGTTCCCAATGCATTTCGTGCCACCCTGAGCACTTCATCAGGGGAATCTCTCAAAAGAAGTACACCCGCTTAGGCAGTGTGTTGCAGGATTCGTGTTAGCACTGAATAAATATGATTATTTTCAATGAAGAACTGTCTCAACAATATTTTTAGGATACACATGAAGAAAGAATATTAATAGGCGCGATTCATAAAGTTGCGCCCAGAGGGTCGCCCTCTAAGAATAGTGGACGCAGGTATTGATTTATAGGAGACACTTCATAGTCAAGAAAGTGAAACCTCCGTGGCACGCAACAACTTTTCAAACTAATACACAGAAGCATGTGCACAATCAAAACTATTATTGAATACTACCTTTGAGCCTGTTCCTGAATTTGCTGCTTCACCAAAAATAGTATCAACCTGCCTTATGTTCTCCTCTTCAGGTTCCAAAGGGATGGTGAGGGTGGAGAGATCAGCCATCTGGCCAGAATAAGACATAGGACCTACGTGGGGGCGTGGCCAGCCTAGGCAGTATATGTTCTACCTCATATGCTCTATGAACCTCCCTGGAGGGGATGACCCTACTGAACACAGCAGAATATCCATGCAGATGAAGCGAAGCCTCATTTACCCATTCCAGTCCGACCCCACTACATGCCCTTCAGACGCCATTGAATAAATCACAATTGTCACCCACTGCCCTTTCAGTGCGGGAGATCTTGCAGCAAATATTAGGCAAAATCAGGAATATTAAAGTTTTACAAGAGAAGGCTCATAGAAAGACAAACAACCAACTTGGTCAGATTAACTTAAAGA
Organism: Lissotriton vulgaris; assembly: GCF_964263255.1. Lineage (NCBI taxonomy): Eukaryota > Metazoa > Chordata > Amphibia > Caudata > Salamandridae > Lissotriton > Lissotriton vulgaris. Next base: position 1,501,945,501 of record NC_141685.1, on the reverse strand, counting down.
TTCAGCTGCTCAGCTCATGCGTCGAACAAGTGAAGCAAAGAGTTTCTGATCTAGAAGACTGCAAAAATAAACAAGACGCTAAAACCCTGAAGCTCGAGTCAGAATTAGCTGAGCTACAGTTAACATTTGAATACATTGAATATAGATCCCGCCTTTATAATCTGCACTTTGTCAGGATCCGCAAACTAGCAGCAAAGGCTATGGATCTCACAATCACACTGGCACATTGCGTCCCTACTTTTCTGTCCTCAAAATAAAAATGTCAGTGAACTAATCTGGTGAACTTTGGTGACTTTCATATAAAAGAGTAGATTTTGACCTGTGCTATTAAGGATGAAACATATCAAAATTCATAAGACCATTCTTTCTATGCTTTTTTCTTCAAGAAACAAGTATCACCAGTTGGATTGTTCAGTCATCCAAACTGAAAGTTCTCATGAAGGACAATCACAGATTTTCATCTCAGTTGAACAGGCCATAGAATTGTTACAAACTATCCATAAGTCTGATGTGAAGGGGGAGGAGAAGGAAGAGGAGGAGAAGGAGGAGGAGAAAGCAAGTAGTATGGGCAGGAGTGCCTCAAACAGGATGTCAAGGCGTGCTGTTTATATTTATGTTTTGTTTTTCAATTTTGTCAGTCACTGTCTGTATGTTTTTTATGCTTTAAATGACGTGTGGCATTCTAGATCGCCCCATATCACCTGTAGATGCCGGTTTGAGTGCATTCCTAGGGCACTCATCAATGGGAAAGGACATAGGTGGGAGACAGGGTATGCACTCAAGGGATGGAGGGGAAAGTTCCCATATGAGCCTGTGATGAGTGGGGCTCAAGAGGCAGGATGGGATGGGTGGGGAATGAGGCTCACAAGAGGGAAAAATTCAGAAGTATTGTGCTTTTCAAAAAGTGGCTCATGATAAGTCAATTCATTGTTATGTTTGATCTTCGAGATTACAGGAAGATGGTGTACAAATAACCTGGCTCAATGAGATTAGCAACTCTACTGGGTATCAAGGAGAATTTAAATTTTTCCCTAGTCAGTTAAGCGGTTATGAATGTTAAGTTTTCAAGTTTCAAGTTTAAGTTTATTAGCATAGTTAATTAAAACCATTGCAATAAAAGCACTACAAAATTCGTAAACATGATTAAAATCATTTAAAAGAGAAACTAAAAATCAGAATTTCTTACAGTTGATACTAGTTGGGAAAGTCAATGAGTCACTGGATAATGTGCTTTACGTGGGCTCAGAGATCTATAGTCTTGCCCTATGTGCCAGATTATCTAAGCGAATTGACTTTTCTTATTACAGTAGTGTTCGCATTACTCACATCTGACAGTCTGTTTCTCGATGATTGGCTTTACGAAGCATTTTTTTTTTTATGTTATGAATGTTAAAAAGTTGATAGATCACCTTCTGCAATGTCAAACGGATCAATGATAAGACCAAATGTAGGTTTATACTGGCATGGTTGAAATTATCCAAAGCACAGTTTATTCTCCTCCAAGAGACCAATCTCGAATCAGCAGCAAAGCAGCCTATTATTCCAGGATTCATCTTGCATGCATATTTGGATCCACGAGTGCAGCAGTTAGAGTGATGGCAGTATTGATCTTGTGCGATCTTTCATGCAAAGTCCTCAACAAGTGATATTGAATCCCAGAGCTGGATGGATTTTAGTGAGCATCATGATTTATCAACAGCTCGTTCACTTCATATGCTACTATGGTTCTATAGAGGATGATGTTTCCTCACTCAATGAAGTGTATAAGCTTATGATGCAGTTAAGGGGGCTGTTGGTCTTGAGGTGGATTGCAATATAATTCAGAATGTCAGATTGGACTGAATAAACAGCAAAATAAGCCAACGTCATCCTCATTTTAGCAAAACTGAGATGCGATTTTGCACTAATTGATCCTTGGCGGGCTGACCACCTGCAGAGGGAGGAATACACCCGTTTTAAAAACAACAGCATTCCACCTCCAGGACTGACTTTTTTTGTGTGTCTTACAATTGACATAGAAGAAAAACAGTTATATTAGCTAACCCCTTTTCCAACCATTCAACCCCATTCATAGATTTATTGTTGAAGGATCAAAGGGCTGAGCAGCTAGATCATGTTACGATAAATCACTACTAGCTGACGAAAACTGAGTTACAAGGATGGTTTTCTCCATAAATTAGTTCCGGGCAGTAAATATCGGTAAAGTTCCATCTTTTGCCATTTGGGGGACATTTAAAGCCTTTTTTCGGGTTTACTCAATCTGATTTAGGGCACAAATGAATAAGCAAAGGAGGGAGTCAATACCGTACTGGAACTTTTTTGCTGTTCCCATTACGGTGCCTGTTTTCAAGCACCGCCATGAGAATAGTAAAGAACTGCTGACCATATTATGAGTATTGTCAGCGGTGCTTGCAAGGCTTTGGCGCAGCAGAGGCAGCATTGGGCCATCGTTACTGTGCCAAAGTCGTAATCAGGCTTTAAGGGGCAGATTTACAAGCCGATTGCGCCTCTTTTACGCCGCTGTTGCATCACTTTTGTGACGCAGCGGCAGCGCAAAAGATGCGCCATGGTGTGGAGTATTTACAACGTGACACATCTGGGACATGCATCACGTTGTAAAGCCCTGCACCATAAGGAGGCATTCCGGCGCAGGGGGGGGGGGGGGGGGGGGGGGCGTTCCTGCGCCAGAACCCCTCCTAAAAGTGGCTGAGTGAAATCTACAAGATTTCACTCAGTCACTTTTAGGCCAATGCTGGGCCAAACCCTTGCGCCTGCTTGATGCAGGCGTAAGGCTTGACACAGCATTGGACAGATAGGGCCCCCCAAGCCTTGCTGGAGCTGCGTCGCGCTTGCGACGCAACTCCAGCAATGCGCCGACTTTACGGCACAGATGCGTGACGCATCTGTGCTGTTTTTTTTTGTCCCATGGTGCGCCGCAAAATGCGGCGCACCATAAGTGCCGGAGCTGCAGCGCACAATAACTGGTGCATCCCTGGGGATGCGCCAGTTATTGTAAATCTGCCCCGAAGTGTGTCCACAGATCGCCAATCTGTTTTAAAGAAGTAGGCGCTTTGTAGTTTTCCAAGAAATTAACTTAGTACAGAGCTTATTTTGATCATGTAACACGTACTCATTCCATCTGCACGTGTGTCTTTTTCACTAAGTCATACATAAGATATTGAGATGTGCGTATGGTACATACGGGCGAGCAGTGGATTGCTAAATTTTGATATCCCTTATTAACTCCGGGGACGTTTTGAAATATGTATCACCTGCGGGGGCTTCTACCAATGCCTATGATATTTTTTTTCTTGTTCACAGTGATTATCAATTAAATGGCCACATCTGTAGAAGATCTCACTGCAATATCCTCAGCTTTGTAAATGCATTGTAATGTTTTGCTTTAAGTGTGAGATATCCAACTGCTTTAAAGACTTGGCGGAATAATTCCCTTTTCGATAAGAAGCCCGCCTTCTCTTTTTGAATCTGTATGCTCCCAGCTTCCAGCAAAGGGTAAGTGATGTTCTGAGATTTTGTATGAGCTAATTTGTCAAACACTGTTGAAATGACACATAAAACAAGAAGGAACAGAACAAACTGAGCCGAACCGCATCCCTTGTACATTCATTAAAACGAGAAAAAAAAGTTCAAATGCTTTTCTTCTCCTTAAGAATTTTTATAATGGATGCAAATTGTTCTTAAGTACACAGAAATTATTTTCAGTCACTGCTCGCACAAATCCCAGATTGGCCGCAGTTAGTGTAGAAAGAAAGCAGAACAGCATTGATTTTCCTTAAAACTGTCAATTTCATTTTTGGATTCTACCGCAGATCTCAACAAAGTGTTTTCGCGGGTTCACCGTTGTCACATTGCTATCCTAAGCCTGCCAAGAAACAGGGATAGTCCTGTGCTCCAAGTAATAATATTCTCATGAGTGCTCCAGAAAAGCATAAACCAAAACTCACTGTTCAGCCTAGTTCTGGAGTATTCAAAGTCAGGGGGCTGCGTTTGCAGAAATATAATCAGAATAAAATACATAATTGCTCAAGGTGCCACTTTGTCAGCCTTCCTTCAAATTATTGTCTTCGGATGTGATTTACCTCACAACTGCGCAGTTCATAATTGCACTCTCGCAGGTTGCACTGAATGCAACTGAGAGCAGTGCCCGTGGCTATGATTGCCTTTCCAAATATCACAGTTCTGACTATACTATAATGGGTAAAATACATTGTATTTATGAAGCAATGCTGCAATTTAATAGAGAGAGATGCAACAATTGCTGCGATTAAGGCATTCCTCTCCATCAGTGCCACTTCTGAGGCAATGTTGCATCATGCAGAGTGGAGTGAAGTGCAGCCCGCCATCTCATTCTGGGAGTAAAACGTCAGTAACATTTAGCACCGTGGGCCACCAGCCTGTTCTTCGCCAGTTGCAGTCCATAAAAAACGGGCACAGTGGATCTACCGGGACTGGAAACTGTGGGGCATATTATCAAGAACAGGTGATAAAATTATCGCCGCTTTATCGGCAGTAGACTTCCGCTAAAGCGGCGATAATGGGCTTGATAATATGTCCTTGTGAATTACCATAGCAGCCCAGGTTCTGGTGTTAACCTGGGCTGCTATAGGAATACACAAGGGCATATTATCAAGCCCATTATTGCCGCTTTAGCGGCAGTTTCTTGCCGAGAAAGCAGCGATAATTTTATCGCCTGTTCTTGATAATATGTCCCCTGTGTCCGTAATGAACTGTAGAGAGTTGAACTCCTTAAAGTTAAGGGCATTTAGACAACCTTTGCATAGACCTTGCAGAGCCAGATATATTGTGACTACTTAAACAATACTTGTCTCCACATACTTTATCCTTGTTCAATAGTGCCAAGAGCCCAACAAACCACTCATGGTGGAAGAGCATTTTATCAAGTTAAATATCAACATAAACACACATTTGCACAACAAACTGAAAGTAATTTGAGCAACATTGGCCTCTATATTGTCAAGAGACACCTCTAGATATTTTCAGGTGATGCAATATTCTGCCACCAAACTCCTCTCCTCTGATGGTCACTACCATAACCTGTAGCTGAAAATGAAGATCTTTCATTGTCCATCAATCTTACAAATTGTCAATTCAAGCTCCAATGTCTGCCTTGTAAAGCCCTTCAGAGTAAGGCTGCAATGTACACATTGGAATTAATTATGCCTCAAAAGACCTCCAAGCTACTTTATTCTTCCAGGATGAAACTGAATGACGTTCCATTGTCTAATCTCCCTTCTTTTGATGGTAATGTTGCATATATTCATTTGAGGAGAGACTCCCCAGAAAGCTCTACTCTGGGGCTTGAAAGACACCACTAACATCCTCACATTTTATAAGCACCAAAAACGTATTTCTTCCCAGAAGATTTTGAATAACCACAATAGTAAGAAAGTCATCCACTCCGGAGAGATGTTTCCATCCATAGTCACAACAACACTAACCATCTCAAGTCGAGCACACTTTATATGCAGTCTGTTGCATGTTTGAAATGACCAATGTGAACATCACATGCTTATGTTGAGCTAGTAAAATATGCGGCTATATATTGTGGTAAATTTAAATTACCGATACTTAATTTATGCGGTAAAGTTCAATAAGAATAACTCAGTCAAAAATAAGAGACAGAATCCGTGATATTTGAGGTTTTAAAAGGGGTTTTATTCCTTAAAAAGGAATTGGTTCGAACCAGGTATCATGTTCCATCACCACAAGGGTTCAGGAAGGGAATGGACATGGACATGTACAATGATTTATTAACAGTACATCATATATATAGTCAATGCATTACAGTAGAGATAGATGCAGGAGGCGTAACAGCTGAGAGAAACGAGATAAGGACATATGTACGTAACAGAAGGCGTGCATGAGGGCGTGCTCGAAGGTGTGTGCTAGACAACGTCATTTGAAACGTATCTCAGGTGGGTGGATCCATAGAAGAATCCTGCAGTGTCAGCAGAAATATGTGGCAGAGATGCGTGCGCAGCAGCATGACGTGTGATTGACGTGGAACTGGAGGGTGAAGGGGACTTGACATTTAGCCCTACATGAGGAGACAGAAGTCTGGGGTGTCAGAACAACCTAATCCCAAATCATATCTAATATCTTGTGTTTGAGGAACTGTATAATCTAGAAGGAAAGGTCTCCCGGGCAGAGGCTATTCTATACTGACTGCTAGTGCGTGCATATGCGACTATGTGTCTACATGAGATGCGAGGGGCCATGGGCCTACCATGGTAACGGGAGCTATGAATTACTTGCATGGAGACAGTGAGGCCAGGCCCTTTGCTCTGCAGCTGGGAAGGATGTTTTCCTAAACTACTAGACAGGAATGTATTTTCGAGGAGCGGAGCAGATAACTTGAAGGTTGAATACAGTCTTGGCAGGCAAAGCAGGCCGAGCCAGGCACCGCTCGCCGCGCAGGGAGTAAGTCAAGGGTCAGGAAGCAGCAGGCTGCGGCTTTCAGAGACAGAAGGCAGAAAGAGGCTCGATGGCAGAAATCAGGGCCTAGCTCGTCAGAGCTAGAAAACATGAAAGTGCACCATATAAAGACGTTGGCAAGGCACACTTAGGAACGGAATATCTGACCCATTCATGGTGGATCTGAAAGAGGACATGTTAACGTTGGACGCAAATGTATTTGCGTCTTCATGGCTGGAAGTGGAGGGAACATACATGTACTTAAAGCACGTACATGGAGCCGGTGGGGTCTACGATAGGGGACACAATTGACCATGAAAATTCATATTACCTCATTCCCTCCTTGTCCCCTACGGACCCTTCATGATATATCAATCCTCATTAATCTATCAATCTGTTCATGTAACATCATTTGCTCTTCTTTCTTCTTACGGCGTTTTGAATGAGGACTTGAATGAGGAATACATGATGTGGCGCACAGGCCGCAAATCGCTGGCCCACATTGCAGACATAGGCAGCAACTGAATACTATGAGAAGGCCAATACCTAGGAAGGATAGGATTTTCCATCCCCAGGCTGACAACGTGGTCCAGAACCAACCGGACCAAGTCCAGGTGCCTGGATTCTGGTGTATCAGACTTGCAATCTTGTGAAGACGGGTGATGGCTCTGTATACTGATGGCATGTTTTCTGGAATGAAAACACAGCAGCTCGACCCGATGACTCTACAGGCTCCGCCCCTATCGGCCAGGATGACGTCAAGGACGAGACGATTTTGAAGAACAACAATCCGCATAGCAGACTGCTCCTCTGTTAAGTTACCTAGGGCGGAAGTAGTTTCATTCACTACTGCTTCGAGGGTTCTGGTTAATTTTCGTATCAGTTTACTATTAAAGACAGCACCTAAGTAGGGAAAGAAACCTTTATTGAAGTCTGTATATTGTTCCCATGCCGTTTCAGTGTAGTCGACAATCGGGAGATCTCTCTGTGGTCTATTGTGTACTAGATGGGTGTCCCTATGATAATCAGGAGGGGCTAGGAAAACAGGTGGCAGAAGGAATGCAATGTAACAGGTGCCATCCCAATCTAGAGGTAAGCGTATATATGCGGTATGACCACAAACGAAGTAGGAATGACGTGAAGCTTTAAATGTAGACTTGCCCTTATCACTGAATTCGATCACAGTAGTACATTTACTATGACCCAGGTGTACTGAACCATTCTTTCTGACACATAATTCACCTTTGACTGGTAGTACGGACATAGCAGGCAAGACTGGTTCGGTTTCGGATTCAACATTCAGAATCATGAGGTTAACCTAAGAAGTGCCACGGGCCGATCTAATCGGCCCTGTGTTAAAAGTGAAAGTGCTCAGGCCGATCTTATCGGCCCATGAGCAGGCACTCATTTGGGAGGGGTTTATTTACTGTTATGCCTCTTGAAAATTTAAACTAACCTCTAATTCCACTCAGAAACATGTCCCTCTTTCTTCACATAGCTGTATTTGTGTTAATTCAGTCAGACTTGCAGATATTTCGTTTCTAAAACGTTGCGTAGAAATCATGTTTACAGGATAGAACCCAGTCTGCTCAAAGCTGCACAGGTCCTTCTCCACCAGCAGAGGGCGCAGAGACATTGCTCTAATCTGCCGTCAGCCCTAGAGACAGTGCAGCCACGTGACTTGACTGAATCGTTTTGGGATTCAGAAACACACAGAAACCAGCGCAGGTAGGGCTCATTTATTTCCCAAATAATACTTTCACTTTACGTTTGAATCTCGGGTGATACGTGTATTCTGCTTTTTTTACAAATGCTCTTTCCCTGATTCCCCATTTCCGTTACTATTATGTTTCCCAATTGTTTCAGCCTCAGGCTACGTACGTAAAATTAAAACCATTGAGTCTTTTTCTGTGTATGGGCTGTCAGAATCAATTTGGCTAAGTTGTTCAAACCCACCTGCTGCCTTCCATGCCAGTAGCACTGCACCACTATTCTTTCAAAAGGCACAGGCCGGCGCCTCCCCTCTGAATTGAGTCTAACAGCCCACACACAGAAAAAGGCTCCATGCTTTCCATTTTACTTATGAATGTAGTTTTATTGAACACGTAGCACCAAAGCTCCAGCCGGGAGAGGAAACAATTGGAAATCACACATGGAGCAGCGGACTGACTGAATAATAGTGACACGAAGCCTGCTACCATTGCACAAGATGTCTGCACAGTGGGTCTGACTATCGCACTACATGCAGCACTGAATAAGCAAGACTCGAGAACAAGTATTTACTACTGAGACAATACAGCTGTGGTCCGTGTTTTGGTCCGTGTTTTTCATGTTGGGGCCTCACAGCCTTTGACTTGACTGATTTCTGGCAGCAAGGAGGATCCAGGGGGCAATGTGGGTGAAGGCTGCTCTGAATAAATAACATTAATGCTTCAATTAAGTTGCCTGTAGCGCTAAGAACTATGCAGTCACGCAGTCTGACTTTGCTCAGTTTATAGCTGCTGCCTTTGGCCCACTTTAGTTCTGTGACTTCTTAGTTTCTAATTGCTCAAATGGGTGTAATTTTTGATATTATTTATGTTTACCTCGTCTTCATTGCTTCATGTTCTCATGACAATTCATAGTCACTGACCTGAAACCATGGCAGCTATGTACTATAGCTTCGTCCATTCCGTTCTTTCATATCCCAGCAGTGGCAGCAGGCCTTGTAAGCATGGCACAATGAAAATAGCATACGCAGGCAAGTTCCAGAGTTGTATTGAAGTTTAACACATTTGTAGCAGGGGTGAATTTAGTAATGTTCTTATGGGGCCGTACAACATAGAGTAATCAGGGGTTGTGACATGAATGAAGCAGGGCACACCATACTTTCATTACATTGAATCATGCAGGCCGATTTTTAAAAAATATTTGTGCTAAAATTCGAGCATCAAAGTGTGCAGTGAATATCTTATAAAATATAAAAAGGATCAAATAAGAGAACAGTGATGCATGCATGTGACACAAGTAATGTTTCCTGCGCTAATGGGTACATTTCAGTTGAGCGTGCTTTTGCAATCTGACCTCTTCAAACTGAAGATATACTTCGCTATTATTTAATTTTTAGTAGATGTGCAATTATCTCGGCCTGTCTTACCTGACAAGCTTATCAGTAAGAACGATTTATGAGTAAAGATCTCTCTCATGAAATGAAAACACAATTTGCTGCTTCCTAACTGGTATTTCCCATAAAGCAGCTTTACAAACGAAAGGCTCAAGGTTGAAAGCTGTGGTTTCACACTTTTTCAAGTTGTGGCATGTACATGTTTTTGCAGCCTGCAACTTGAACCCACAGGGAGACAACTAGTTTAATTATTTCATGTAGGATTAATGGAAGGACAAATGCATGTGTTTTCAATACTGTGGCCGCAATTGTTGATAGGCTTCAGACTACTTTTTTCAGAAAGACCTGTACGTTTTTTGTGAATTCAGGTTGTATGTAAGGAGCAGGCACAGTGACAAGGTTGACGAGGTTTGAGTCAGGGAGGTGGGCTGAGTAATTACCAGCAGCAATGAAATTTGCCCCAGACTGTCAGAGTCTTGCACCCAGTAATACCAGTTGAGAGATGAAAAAGGCACATAATGCTTAGCCAGTTTCTGAGAAAGCACTTCATGTGTCTAGCTCCCTGATGTCACAAGCTGTTATTATTTAGCAGCTCCAAGGAATCTGCTTGTACAAAACATCATGCCAAGGCCAGTGTGGCTATAGACACCTGGCTCCTATTACCCACTACCTATCATATGAATATTGGCATATGTAGTTGTATGTGAGTTTTTTTTACTGTGTTAGATGTTATTGTTTGATATCGCAATCATACAAATTTTTTGCTAACTATACAACTAATGCATACAAAGACACACACTAGTATTTAGAAGCCGAGGCCCAATTGCAAGCCACAAAAGCAACCGGCCTCTGTTTACTCTTTAGAAGCTTGGTTTCCTACCCATTTGCAAAAATAGATGCATGCATTTTTGCAAAAATAAAACATCCTCACAGACTAAAATTTGCAGTCCTTGTTGGGTTGGAAGGAGCTACGTATTCACAAGGCTGTGTTGTGCAAGAAGAGTTTGGTTAAAAGGTAGGTGGTTTTATCACTAAGGTGAGTTTTTGTGATCTTGTGCCTCGCCCCATCAACCACTTTCCCCTGTTATGCTGAAACAAGCAAAAAGAGGGAGGTGTTTCCCATTACAAATAGCACATTATATACATTGTGAGAGTGTTTGAGTATTCATAAGTGTTGCTTTATATGTACTGTTTTGTGATATGTTAGACTGGGTGTTGCTGTCTGTGGATATGTATGTGGCTGTCTGTGATCTTGCTCATGTCTGAAGTCTTGGTCTTTGTTCTTTTGGGTGTATGAGGGTATCTCTGGGTGTATCGTAGTGTCTTCAGGGTGATTGGTGTGCTTTTTTGTTTTTTTAATTGTGTTTATTGGCATTTGAAAAAAGGTCATATACAGCGTACAACAGGAATGCTATGATAATGTAACCCAAGGATTGACATTTGATTTAACAAAATGAAATGCAAAGAAAAACGTGGCAGCATTTTGAAAATACAGTAATAGATTTACAATGCATATTTGATCTAAATATGAACCTGCGGCATGAAACAATTATTTGAGAGCTGGAAAAAAGAAAATGAAAAAATCAATGGCGGGGTGTCGTGTCTATAGAAGTTAAAAAAGTTGAGAGGACACATATGAAAGACAAGTCAATCAGTTACAATATTGGCTCCTGAAGTTTGAGTAGTGTCTGTGCTGCGAGAGGACAGCCATGTAAGAAACGGGCTCCAAATATCTTTGGGTTGGGAAACCAGAGGCAGGAGTTCCCAATAGGTATTGAGTTGTAACATCTAATATCCAAGAGGTGGTAGTGGGTGGCTGTCATTTGCCCCAGTGCATCACAACGCCCCGTTTGGCCAGGAGTAGCAACAAAGCCAACAATTTTCGCTGTCCGGGTAGGACAGCCTTTATATAGCCCAAGAGACACAATTGTGGGGTTGGGGATAATTGAGTAGCAAGGATTTCGTTAACAAGACAAAGTATATCAGTATCAGACCAATTTTTCCCTATTCCAGGACAGCTCCAAGTCATGTGCAAAAAGGAGGCTGAGAAAGTTTCATAGAACTCCACTGGCAAGCCGTCCAAGCCGGGATTTTGTTGCATGTAAGATCTTTAATTGCGGACCTGATTTCTGCTTTGGGTAGGGGCATTGATAGCTCTTTCTTATGGTTGTATAGTAACTTGGGGAATTGTAGCCCATCGAGGAAGCTTTCAATTTCCTCCTCTTGGAGCTCTGCTGGCAGTGCATATAGTGACTCATAGTATCTACCGAATGCTGTATTGATGTCTTATTGCGTAGTTACTATCATACCCTCTAGAGTAACAATCTACTGTATAGGGGTTACTGTCGGTGCATCCTTTATAATTCTCGCTGCTTCTATGTTTACATGCCGTAATCTATTACTCTTAGCTGTTCAAGAAGCTCTGCATGACAAACATTAGCCTCGTCTAGAGCGACCTTTTTCGTATCGTTAGAGGTTACTTCCTGTTCGAGCCTACCTAATCGATCCTCTATCTCTTGCAATTCTCTGTCTAGTGTGCTACGGGAAGCTACTTTTGTGCTAATGGCACTCCCCTTCTTGCCATTTTAAATGCCTCCCATTCCATCTGTCGGGAACTCGCAGTGTTTCTCTTCAAAATAGTTAGAGCTGGCTGTTGATAGTGTGGCAAAGAATCTTCTAGAATTAAGGGCTGCAGTCTCAATGTAGGTACTGCTGTGGGGATTGTCCCCCAGTTGAGTGTCATCTCCAGTGGATTTTGGTCAGAAAATGTTTTTCCTAGATAGGTTTTGTGATTAAAGTTTGCAAGCGCCAGTCCTGATATCTTCGATGCCGGTTACAGTTGAAAGATATCTTTTGTTCCCGCTGTGGTATCCAGTGGTGTCGGAGTCACTCTGAACTGGTTAGGAAAGTAGGTGGCCAAGCCAAAGCATAATTATTACTAGGATACAGGGCCTGGCTTGGAGCCCAGGTAAACTACATTCGCCATACTTGACGGTTAGCCACTCCCCCCATTAAAATTAAACCTAACTCACACTAATGGGGACAATACCCGCTGGTTGTTTTGCTGCAGGGGTGAAGCTAATTTGAAGGAGATAGGCCTTCTGGGGATACCAAATGTCTTTTGACCTGCAAGTAAGGGGCTGTAAAGATGCAAACAGATTACGATTAGTGTTACAGTATGTAAGGCTTGCCAGCCATCGGAGGGAACAAGCCCAGACTGCTAGAACACACCGCACACCTGGTGTCTCGATCAAGAGCTCCACTCGGCTTCACTGCTGCAATGCACTCTGACTGGTCGTTGCACGGGGCTTTACCTCAGCGAGGGATCAGAGCACTATATCCTCAGCCCCTTACCAAAACTTTGCCAAGCCACTAAGCGTGGAGGCAAAATCCGTTCCGCTCGCGGATTTTGCGGATTTTCTGCAATTTCGCGATCCGAGAATCTCGCGAAATTGCCGAAAAATTAGCAAATCCGCTCGAGGGTGGATTTTGGGCAGTTGAGTAGAGGTATCGCACACACCGGTGACCTCTTCTTGGATAAATATGAAGGGCAGGGTTCATTCTGGCATGATGTTCCTGTCACAAAAAGTAAACCTCAACAGGAAACACTTACAGATATAAAGAAAGCAGGTGCCCGAGTTGAAACACAAGTTTAGTAACGCTTTCATCAGCCCAAAAACAATCGTGAGCTTTGTCGAGGCTGGGCAGGTGTGCTTTCTCCCCATATCTACAGTCGAAAATTAGCTGTGATGCTGGATAGAGGCCAGATTCGCTCATTCTCTAGTAATGCTCCTAGGTTCTGGAATACACTCCCCAGTGACCTCCGCTGTAACCCATCCGTCCCTTGCTTCAAACGGGACCTTAAACTCCTTTTACACAACAAATACTTCAATACTGATTCTAACTAAGCTTGCTCCTAAGTCACACAATCCTTCCAGTCCTTACAGGCAGGCGTATGATTCTGATGTTTTTTCAGCTTCCGCTTTGTCTTTCACCTTAATCCTGTTTTTAATGCCCTGTAAAGATTCTTGACTGCATAATCTATTCACTTGGCATGTTTATTTTGATAATTTACCTTTATGTTGTTGATCATTCTATTTTGTATGTTTCTTCTATGTAATGACACAGATCGATATGTAAAGCGCTCTGATACCATTGGGTGTAGCTAGCGTGATAAAAAACCTATGAATAATAATAATTACTATCCAACTCTGCGTGGTAAGAGAGTGAGTATAAAAGAAATGAATGGATGTGATGTGTTTTTTCTTCACATGCTGGAAACCGTACTCATGAGAACACTTGGATGGTGTCTGTGATGAAGGTGAAGAAGATGAATAATCATGTCACGCTGGAAAGACTGTTGGATGTTGCCAAAGAAGCATCATTCAGGTAAGTCGGTGACTAGAAGGTATACCAAATCTGTTGACCTCCTGGGAAGCATCTTGGTATACGCTCTAGGAATCCGGATCTAGTTTTTACTCTTTCAACAAGAGGAGCACAGGGTCAGGTTATAGACATACTCTTTTTTCCCTCCTAAGTGTACTAGGAACTTCAACAATAGTCAACTACACGTTTAGCATAGGGTCAGCTAGTTGGTTCAAGGCAACCTCCGTCTGCTTCGGTTTCTCCTGGCTGTACCAACAATGTTTAGTAAAGGGTCAGATTGTAGGCACGCTCTCTCTCTTTTTTCCCTCTAGGTGGACCAGGTCTTCAACAACCGTCAAGTACACATGTTTAGCCTAGGGACAGCTTGTAGGTTTATGGCAGCTTGCCTTGTGCTAATGCCCTCACTGAGGTGCTTTTGGTGGCAGGAGACCCACAGCACCACTTTGTACAGTTGGTTCAAGGCAACCTCCGTCTGCTTTGGTTTCTCCTGGCTGTACCAACAATGTTTAGTAAAGGGTCAGATTATAGGCACACTCTCTCTCTTTTTTCCCTCTAGGTGGACCGGGTCTTCAACAACCGTCAAGTACACATGTTTAGCCTAGGGACAGCTTGTAGGTTTATGGCAGCTTGCCTTGTGCTAATGCCCTCACTGATGTGCTTTTGGTGGCAGGAGACCCACAGCACCACTTTGTACAGTTGGTTCAAGGCAACCTCCGTCTGCTTTGGTTTCTCCTGGCTGTACCAACAATGTTTAGTAAAGGGTCAGATTATAGGCAAGCTCTCTCTCTTTTTTCCCTCTAGGTGGACCGGGTCTTCAACAACCGTCAAGTACACATGTTTAGCCTAGGGACAGCTTGTAGGTTTATGGCAGCTTGCCTTGTGCTAATGCCCTCACTGAGGTGCTTTTGGTGGCAGGAGACCCACAGCACCACTTTGTACAGTTGGTGCAAGGCAACCTCCGTCTGCTTTGGTTTCTCCTGGCTGTACCAACAATGTTTAGTAAAGGGTCAGATTATAGGCACACTCTCTCTCTTTTTTCCCTCTAGGTGGACCGGGTCTTCAACAACCGTCAAGTACACATGTTTAGCCTAGGGACAGCTTGTAGGTTTATGGCAGCTTGCCTTGTGCTAATGCCCTCACTGAGGTGCTTTTGGTGGCAGGAGACCCACAGCACCACTTTGTACAGTTGGTTCAAGGCAACCTCCGTCTGCTTTGGTTTCTCCTGGCTGTACCAACAATGTTTAGTAAAGGGTCAGATTATAGGCACACTCTCTCTCTTTTTTCCCTCTAGGTGGACCGGGTCTTCAACAACCGTCAAGTACACATGTTTAGCCTAGGGACAGCTTGTAGGTTTATGGCAGCTTGCCTTGTGCTAATGCCCTCACTGAGGTGCTTTTGGTGGCAGGAGACCCACAGCACCACTTTGTACAGTTGGTGCAAGGCAACCTCCGTCTGCTTTGGTTTCTCCTGGCTGTACCAACAATGTTTAGTAAAGGGTCAGATTATAGGCACACTCTCTCTCTTTTTTCCCTCTAGGTGGACCGGGTCTTCAACAACCGTCAAGTACACATGTTTAGCCTAGGGACAGCTTGTAGGTTTATGGCAGCTTGCCTTGTGCTAATGCCCTCACTGAGGTGCTTTTGGTGGCAGGAGACCCACAGCACCACTTTGTACAGTTGGTTCAAGGCAACCTCCGTCTGCTTTGGTTTCTCCTGGCTGTACCAACAATGTTTAGTAAAGGGTCAGATTATAGGCACACTCTCTCTCTTTTTTCCCTCTAGGTGGACCGGGTCTTCAACAACCGTCAAGTACACATGTTTAGCCTAGGGACAGCTTGTAGGTTTATGGCAGCTTGCCTTGTGCTAATGCCCTCACTGAGGTGCTTTTGGTGGCAGGAGACCCACAGCACCACTTTGTACAGTTGGTGCAAGGCAACCTCCGTAAAAGGTACTCAAAAAATCTTTACATATACTATACTACAGGTTTGAACTATAAAGAATGAACAAAAAAAGAATAAACTTTTTTTATTTTTTACATTTTTATATTTTTTTTGTTTTTAAAATTTTTTTTTATAACTGTTACTTACTCAACCTACAACTACTTCAAATAAACTGCAAACACTGAAATATTTAAAATAGTAATATAGTAATATTAATGTAAAATATTATGATAGTTATGAAGAAAATTGTAAGGCAACAAAAAGCTAGTTCTGTTCCTCCTGAATACTAGGAGAGGGATGACAGTGACTTAACTGGGGATAACATTGCTCATGAACACCAAGTTTACAGGCAGGACACCAGTGGCGGGACCTTTTTCTCCCCCCAGGTTGACTCCTGTCAGAGCACACAGCACAGTCTCTCTCTTTTCGCCCAGGCAACAGCGCAAAGCCGTGCTCCTCACTACAAAGAGAAAGTAGTGGTGTTGTAGGTATTTGTTCTTGAGAGAAACCATTCTGCCGTAGACAAAGTGCCTCTACAAGACTCACTATAAAACTGTGGCGACTCTGAACATTGCATAGATCAGTATTCAATTTATACAATTCGTAAGCATTCATGATCGACACATCAATCAGATTACGCCAAACCTTGGACCAGTATCTGTGTGTTGATCTCTCTGCTGCGAATTCGTATATTTTGCGGTCGCTTACATCAACCCCACCCATTCCTTTATTGTAGTCTAGAATGACTTGAGGTTTGATGATTGACTTCCCAGACCTTGTCTGTACAGTCACATCATATGCTAGGCTAGAGGTGGACAGCAGTAGAACAGGCTTGCGTTGGCTTTTCTTTTCTCTAAAGGCGCATGCCAATACCCCTTTCTTTCTCATATACTTAGACATTTCTGCCTGCAATTTGGCCCTTGCAATCTCTGGAGGCAGCCCCTTAGAGTTTGCCCGCACTGGGCCTGTTAATAGAGTTTTGTTCTCAAGTAGCTCCTCCGCTAGACTGACACTTGTGTAATAGTTATCAGTCATTAGATGATACCCTTTACCTAGTAAATCACATGAGCGGAGAAGACTCATCACCTTGTTGAACACAAACCCCTTTTCTGTTCCTATTGTTTTATCCTTCCCAGTATATAAATCTACATGAAGGACATAACTGTTACTGCTGTCGCATACCTCAAATTTCTTAATGCCAAACCTAGCATGCCTTTTATTAGGCATGTATTGAATGTAAGCCACCCTATTTTTCATGCCAATCATTGATTCGTCAATACAAATCACCTGATGTGGCACATAGTACCGCTTGAAAGCATGGTTCAATGAATCAAGTACTGGCCTAATCTTATGCCACGGGTCATAACCTTCAACTCCCCTCACCTTTGCCGTGGCATTGTCATTTATGTGAAGCATTCTTGTGACAATAAGGTATTGCCACAATGGCATGACTTGCCCAAAGAAAGGTGTGGCCTGAGAAGGGTGTGACAAATCCCAGTAATGTTTCACGTTACGTTTCTTTATGAGGCCCATGTTAATAGATAAACCAATCCATTTTTTTAAGAGGCCTACAGTCAAGCCCCCATTCATCCATCGACGTAGCCGTGAATGGGGATGCTCACTGATCCAGTTTGCCATTTTGTCCAGCAAATCTCTTGCATATTTGTTTGTTTCACGAACTATGTGTACAAGCAGTTCCATAGTTAAAAACAATTGCAAATATGCAACTGGGGGGGAATTTCTTGGTGGAACTTTCCGGACTCCTGGATTCCTCACAATAAACTCAATACCATAATTGTTATTATCATTGCCTGGTGCAATTTCATCCCAGACAGTCTCATACAGATCTTCTTGAGATAAATCTTCCTCTTCTTCTCCTCCACACTCACCAAGGTCCTCATCACCTACACTCTCTTCCCCACTGCTGGACTCCAGACCCTCCCCAGAATCCACCTCAATGTCACTGTCACCCTCTGAATAAATATCTGGAGCTTCATCCAAACATTTGAACAAAGATTCCTCTGTGTCAATCTTAAATCGTTTGGTGTTCATGTTCTTAATTTGAAAAAATGCACAGGTGAAAAAATTAGCACCCTCCCTGACAAGCCTTAGTTGTGTAACTTCTGTGAGGTAAAAATGATTAACCAACACGTCCTACTCCCCAAAAATTGTTGAGGACTATGGTTAATGTAAAAAAAAACAAACAAACAGAAAAACAATCCAAACCCTCCTTCACACTGCCCAAGTTTTACTTAAAATAATTGAAAAATGAATTCTAACACACCCTATATATTCACAAAAAAAGAATCTGTAGCATTGAAAAAACAAAACAATTATAGATTAGTAATTCTCTCACAAGCTCCTAAAAACCCAACCACTCTCCAGCACACCCAAATCCCTGTCAGAGAAATTTCTGTCAGTGAGGGGGCTAATGTATCTTTTTGGCTGCTCATGGCAGGAGTACGCTGACAGAGAAGAAGGACAAGCAGACACAGTGCACCTTTCAGTGGAAAGAGTCGGCCATTTTGTAATAACTGTTTGAGGTAATTTTTCAAAAGCAACGCAGCCATATATATTTTTCACAAACTGAAAAAGATAGCCCAAAACAAATTTGATATTACCAACATGACTTATTTTTCTTCTGCTAATTCTGCTTATAGCGAAATAGGTATTATACATATATTTTCTCTGCTAATTTTGAATAGCTGATAATACTTTTAATACTGGTGACTGAATTTGTTTGTAATGTTAACCTCTACTGTAATGATGGTCTTATTTCCATTTCCTGATAGTTAATCGCTTTGAATCTTTCCATTGTATCCAGCTTTACTTTTCTTTCTCTGACTGCACAGTGAGAGGAGTTTTAAAAGTGGCTGCATATCTGTGGCTGGACTGGTGCAACCCATACATAGTAGTGATGGAGGCTAAAGACAGGTCTATTCTTAACATGTCAATTGTAAGTGTAATTATAATTGCAATTATTTAGCGTTTACTATCCCTGACCAGACGTCAAATCGCTTTTATTTTCCTCAGGAACCCAAAAAGGATTAGTGGTGAATTTGTATTGTGAAAAGTGAAAGTAATTTGAGTGGTGGACATGTTAGTTAGTTATTACAGCAGCCCTTTGTACAGTTGGTTCAAGGTGCCCTGCCTCCCCTTTTTTGTCTCCTTGCTCTGCCATGAATGTTTTGAACAGAGACAGGTTGAGGGCACACTCCCTCTCTCTTTTTCCGCTTCTCGGTGGACCAGAACTTCAACAACCGTCAACTACATATGTTTAGCCTAAGGACAGCTTGTAGGACAGCTTTCCTTGCTTGTAGGACAGCTTTCCTTGAGCTAATGCCCTCACTGAGTTGCGTTTACTGCCAGCAGAGCCACAGCACCACTTTTACAGTTGGTTCAAGGCAACCTCGCTCTTGTTTTGTCTCTCCTGGCTCTGCCAAGAATGTTATTTTTTTAACATATCTTTATTTCACAACATACATTTGAATCATATATTCATAGCACTTAACAAGGATTTAATCAATCACCTACAGTTATCCCCAGTATGAAATATGACCGCACATGCAACCCCGACTGGAGGTACCACAGGGTTTCAACATGTGTCCATGGGATACTGAGTCTGCCTGTCTGACGTATTCATCCAGATACCTTAATGTTAGTCATTTTTTCTCCCTGTGTGCAGAATACCTCTAAGGGAGTTTCCAGGATACCAGGAAACTGTATAAGATGTTTTGCCATTTTGCAGTGCTTCACATGTGTCTTAGATAGGAACTATTGCAGTGGCCGTTAAGGATTCATAGTATATTTGGAAAGGTCAGCTAGGGCAAAGGGTAAGGAGAGTACCAAAACTGCACCACCAGTGGCACCGGGGCGGCTTAGTGCAGAAGTCAAAGTCGGAGGTTGGCCCAATGCATTCAAATGGAGACTGGGAATGCCTAGAGCTACACTGCTTGCAGAGAAGTAGATTGGTTGCAGGTGCCAAGCTTTGGGGTTACAAAAGGGGGTGGTGATGGATTAAACCCAGATCTTTTGACTGGGTGTGAGTGTTTGATTGATTCAGATGCTCTGTCCATCACCACCCCCTTTTGTACCGCTTTTGGCCGCCATAAGTGTGGCAGGGTATGCTCAGACGTGAGTCCCTTGCTCACTTTGCCACTGGATTCAAGCAAGCCGGGCTGAAGACGGCTGGAATGACAGAAACCGGTCCTAGGATGCTTGATTCCGGTCCAGGGAAGACATGGCTTGGCAGTTCGGGCTGGACTGTTCCCATGAGGCACAGGGTCAGACTGATTTGCATATAGCCATGTCTGAACTGGGGTGGCAGAGTGGGCTAAAGAACAGTGATGGATTAAACCCAGATCTTTTGACTGGGTGTGAGTGCTTGATTGATTCGGATGCTCCGTCCATCACCACCCCCTTTTGTACAAGCGTTGGGGGTTAGCACAAGCACAGGGGGGGGCTTCAGAGTAGAACCAAACATACACCACCAGGGGCACAGGGGTGGCCAAGTGCAGGATGCCAATTAAGTTCCAGGCACCCAATGCTTCTCAATAGAGTTTCTTCTTTTGCCAAAAAGTCTGCAGGCGTGGCACCGGAGGTTGCAGGCGAGAGACCAATGATAGCAGAGGTAAGTAGAGGTGTAGAGGGTCATATGGGCAGGAAGGATCCAGCCATAATGCATTAATGACATTGAAAAACTTGGAAAAGTGTAATTAAAGGTCAAAGGTCAACAGACATGATCCCCGACACCAATGAAACCAATGAAGGCACAAGTATTTATCAAGACAATTACAATAATGCGACACTAGTAACACATTATCCAAGGGTAGTGTGCAATAACGACCTTGATACACCTAAACAAGTATAATTAGAGGTCAAAGGTCATAAAGCATAACCGCCTCCAACACTATAACTAAGGAGCATGCTGGTACTCATCATTACAATTCCAATAATGCCTCAATTGTAACAAATGATCTAACAGTAATGGATTAAAGGCCATGAAACACTTAGAACAGTGTAAATAGAGGTCAAAGGTCAAACCACATGACCCACCTCCCACCAATTTAATGAACAAAAATGTAAGTAATTATCATTACAATTCAAACACTGCAACACTTGTAAACAATGGTCTCACCGTAATGGAATAAACTCCGTATACATCTGCAATAAGGGCAAATAGAGGTCAAAGGTCAAATTTTATGACCTCTACAATAATTTGAACAAGGGAAAAAATAGTACTTTGCATGCCGAGTCCAATAATGCCACACTTGTTGAAATTGATCCAAGGGTAACAGAATAAACAGAAAAAGGTTAAAAAACGTGTATTTAGGGGTCAAAGGTCACATTTTTTCCACCTCTTATAAAATTTGACTAGTTGACCTGAGAGATCAGACAACGACCTTTACAAAGATACCTCACTTTGCAAAAACAATTTCACTGTTACAAAGATATATCCTTTGCACACTTCCAGTAGCTACCATTTAGGGTCAAAGGTCAAGGACTGTGACCTTCAGGAGTTATATGCATGAAATCATATGCCAACCATTCACATAATATGCATCACTACTGAGCCTAAAAGTCAGAAAATATATTTTGAGATGTTGAACATATGTCCAATAACAAGATTGAGATCATTATATGAAAAACCCCAACAGACGAAACAGCATGTCGGCCATTTTGTAGCATGTAAAGTGCTGTCAAAAGCAGCAAAAATATGTATTTTCATAAATTTACTAACGGTAGTCTCTGAACCATCCATTTTACTTCTGTGAACCAATTCTGCTAGGCTTATAAGTTTAGATTCTGCACAACAATAGAAAAAACATGACAAATGTTTGTGTTTATATCTATGTCATAGTTTGACAAAGAGCCATAAAAAACACAAAAAACAAAATCAAAATCAAAATCTGCCCTATTACCATTGAGCAAACGAACTAATAAATATTTCTGAGTATCTGCTTTTGGAAAACACTATTTTTTTTATTACCCTACCAACGCGGTCATTTACACTTATCATTTTCTCAGTCACCTGGCGGCCATCTTGAATTGTGTCATGTGACTTCAGGGTGTTTTATAAATGTAAGTTTTATATGCAAATTAATAGTTCAAGAAGTACTGAAACCAAAAATGTATAGTTTCCCAACATTATAATCATAATTACACAAACTACAGCATGTTAAAGCAAAACACTCCAAAAAGTCATTAAATGGCTTAGCACTGAAGGATTTTCAATGGGCACTAATAGGGTTAAGTGTAAAGTTACCTAATCCATATACTTCATTTTCTAGATCAGTTCCTGTCCTTTTTGGTAGGCCCTCCTTGTCAGGGAAACATACTTTATGCAGAACTGTGTTCAGATTTCCCCATACCCAGTTGCCCTGGTAAACTACGGAATTGGAATCTAGAGAGTTCATTAAACTAAACCATGCGCCACAGGAACCATTGTGTGTGAACGGGTACGGAAAGAGGGGCAGAACTCCCTTGTATTTCTGATAGGGAGGGAGTCGGCCACATATCCAACAATTGGTAGCATTGCTGGTCTGATGGGAATGATGTAACATACTAATGAATGTGTTGTTGCGCAGCGCAAGTCGATAAGATAATTCATGCGGGGGCAGTTCACTGAAAGAGTGCTCGGCAGTGACATTGAAGAGAGAATGTGCACGCTTGAAAATAGGGTAGTACATATGCAACAGTATACTTGCAGCAATAATCAAAAGACTTAGAAAAAACATAATCAATAGTGTCACAATGCAGTGGCTGCGAAGAGATTTACAATATTCACGTTTCTTGAGCTGTTTCTGTCTATCTCTCTCTCTATTGGGGTCTAGGGGATACATGTCAGAAACTCGTCTAACCGATTCACCTAGGGGAGGACTTAAACAATTAAACTGTCTGACTTGCTAGACCTCAACTTCAGTTTATATTCCTCGGAAGGAGTTTTCTCGACCAAGGGGAGTTTTGAGTCAGTCTGTGGAGGAGGGCCGGGCTGAGAGTTCAAATCTGGAGGCAGTCCATGAAACTTTTTGATATGACTCGAGTGAAGCCAGCCCTTGCGGCCCTCCACTTTTACAGCTGTCCTTGTGGTCAGAAGTACTAGTTTCGGCGTCTGCCAACGGGGCTCCAGCGGACTCCTCCTGTCGAAATTCCTTATGAAGACGAAATCTCCTGGAACCACTTCATGGGGCTTCACCTCGGTGTTATCGGGAAAGGCTGCAGCAACCTGTGAACGACATGATTGTAGTGCAGACATCAAGGAGGCAAGGTAATCGGTCAGCATAATACAGTCAACATCGGTAATTTTTCGAGGCAGAGGCGTCCCCCACATATTCGGTGGCCTACCAAAGACCACCTCGTACGGGGATAGCCCTGTTCTAGAGTGCACGACCATTCTTATATAAAAGAGTGCGACTGGCAAAGCTACTATCCAGTCGACTCCTTTCTCCCTACAAATCTTGGCAAGGCGAATTTTCAGAGTCTGATTATGGCGTTCCACGAGGCCTGCTGCCTCGGGATGTCGGACACAATGGAACTTCCATTGGTAGCCGAGCAGGAGAGATACCTGCTTCATTAGCTCGGACGAGAATGGCTGACCGTTATCGGAGTATACGATGCGGGGCAAACCATATCTGGGGAAAAATTCACGAACCAGCTGCTTGGCAGTGGTCGGAGCAGTGTAATCTGGGACTGGATATGCTTCTGTCCAACGGGAGAGTGCACATACAACTACGAGGACATATTTGAATCCTCGACAACGTTCCATCTGGATATAATCCATCTGGAGGACTTCAAAAGGGTGATCGGGAGGATGAAATCCAGCTTGCTCTACGGGAATGCTTTTACCTGGGTTGAACTGACAACAAATCATGCAAGTACGCACTTTCTGTTTGGCTGCTGCTCGTAAATGTTTGTTGAACCAGATGTTTTGAATACTGTCTAACATGGCTTTTTCTCCCAAATGTGCAGGACTATGTACTGTGTTAATGATTACTTGGACCATCGAGTCGGGGAGAAACCATGTAGATTTTCCCTTCGTCATCCATCCTTGATCTGTCTGGATCCCTCCTAGTTCAGTCCATTTCTTTATTTCATCTGGTGTAGCATGTGTCTGTATGTCAATTACATCTAGGGCGGGATCCCTAACTGTCATGCAATGTGTCGGTGTCTGGACTATTGTCTTTGTCAAGTCAGTTGCGTTAGTCTGAGTCTGAGCTGTATGTTTAGCTGTTCGGTCTGCCAGGTCGTTACCCTGGGAAATGATATCTGTGACTTTGGTATGTGACTTGCACTTCATGATGGATATTGCTGTAGGCAGATGTATTGCATCTAACGGAGTCTGAATGAGGGGACCGTGTTGAATTTTGGCACCGTGAGAAGTCAAATAACCTCTCTCTCGCCACAAGACACCGAAGTCGTGTACGACTCCGAATGCATAGCGTGAATCCGTGTATATGTTAACTCTCTTGTTCTTGGCTTGAATACAGGCTTGAGTCAAAGCGATGAGCTCTGCTGCTTGAGCTGACAAGGTGTCAATACAATTCGTTTCTATGACTTCAGTTTCTGTCGTGACTGCATAGGCGGCCACTAATTCTCCTGTACTTGTTCTCATGCATGAACCATCCACATAAAGTGTCAGGTCTGGATCTGGTAATGGAGTGTCTGTCAAATCTTGTCTAGGTTTCGTCGTAATAGTAATGACTTCAATACAATCATGTGCCAATGGATCTGTCTCACTTAATGGCAAAAGTGTAGCAGGGTTTAATGTGTTGCAACGTCTGATTTCTATGTGCGGCTGAAACAATGTCAATTCATAACCTGTCAGTCGTGCTATAGTCAAGTGCTGGGTCTGTGTTCGGTTTAAAAGAACTTCCACGGAGTGTGGAACTTGTACTGTCAGCTGGTGTCCTAACACTATGGAATCACTTTGTCTGATTGCTAGAGCTGTTGCTGCTACTGATTTCAAGCACGCAGGCAGAGCCTGGGCTACTGGATCTAATGTACTAGAAAAATAAGCACACGGTTTGTGTGAACCTGCTTGATCCTGAGTGAGTACTGACAATGCAGTACCTTCACGTTCTGTGACAAAAAGTGTAAAAGGCTTGCTGTAACATGGTGTCGCTAAAACTGGTGATTGACATAAGGCTTTCTTTAAGTCGTCAAAAGCTTGTGTATGTTCCTGAGTCCAAGGGAGGGCAGTCGATGTCGCTGCCTCCTGTGTTGTCAACTGTATGAGTGGTTTGGCTAGAAATGCATACTGAGGGATCCATTGTCTACAGTAAGAAGTGAGGCCAATAAAGGCTCGTACCTCCTTTTGTGTCTTGGGCTGTGACATGTTTACAATTAACTGGATGCGGTCAGGTGTTAGCTGTCTCCCCCTTTGGACAGCAAGTGCCCAAGGTAAACAACTTGCTGAACACAGAATTGCAGCTTCGAAGGGGACACCTTGTGTCCCTTGTCAGCCAGGAAATGTAAAACCGTCAGTGATGCTTGCTCACATTCAGGTTCGCTTCGGGCGGTGATCAGCAGATCATCGACGTACTGTAACAGGGCAGTGTTGTCAGGCATGTGTATACTGTCTAGTTGTCTTTTCAATGCTTTGCTATAGATGCTGGGGCTTTCTGTGAATCCTTGAGGTGCGCGTGCAAATTTGAAGCTTCGTCCATTTAAACAGAATCCGAAAAGGTATTGGCTTTCTGAATCAATGGGGACACTAAAGAAGGCGTTCTTCAGGTCAATTACAGTAAAGAACGTTGCTTCGGAATCAATGGCAGTCAATAGAGACGAGATGTCTGGAACCACAGGATATTGTGGTACAATGCATTTATTTAATTCGCGCAAATCGATAACTAATCGATAAACTGGGGGTGCATTTGGATCAGTACGTTTAAGAATTGGAATGATGGGGGAGTTACATAGATTCGAGTCGGTTTCTACAACCACTCCTTGTGCAATGAGCTCGTCAATGATTTTCAGTAAAGCCGCTACAGCATCTGGAGGTAACTTGTATTGTCGGATTCGTGGTAAGACTACTCCTGGTCTGAGTGTGACTCGATATGGTGTAATGTGCATACAACCTACATCAGTGGGCCCTTCTGCCCATAAATGTGCAGGAACATTCTGTAATCTGGGATCAATATCTCTCAACACATAGTGACCTTTAAAGTCACGTAAAAACAGTCTTACTCCTTCCGGAGAACAACAAATAACAGCTCCTAGAGCTTTCAGTGTCTTTATACCTAACAAGTTTTCTGGACATGATTTCGTTAATAACAAATCTGTAGTACGTGTCAATGGACCAACTGCAAGGGGAAGTGGTTGCGATACTTCATTAACAATAGGCTTTCCTGAAAATCCAAGGGAAACATTCTGTGAGCCTGAGAGGGGTGCCCCTGGAACCTCGTTGTGACTTATAGTTGTCCTGCTTGCCCCTGTATCGATTAAAAACTTTCTGTCTTTCCCTAATACTTGACTATGTACATAAGGACCCTCTTGATCTACAGGAACCTCAATAAGAGGCAAGCCAACTTCCCTCTCTAGGCTGTTTCATGTGTATCGCTGATAATCGGGATAATCATTTTGTGCATACTGGTACATCTGTTGTGTCGTGTTTTGTGTTGCGGCAATGGGTTGTGGCTGTGGAACTGCTACGGTCTGTACTGTCTGTTGTGAAGCTTGCATAGGCTGGATATTCTGGGGTACTTGTTGTTGCACCTGGTCCTGTCTAGGAGGACGCGGTTTTTCTTTAGTTTTACCCGTAGCTATATTATGTTTCAAAACTGCACAATCGTTTATATAGTGACCTGGCTGTTTACAATAGTTGCATATCCCTTTAACAGGAGCTGCTGAATTATTGGACTGTGTCATACCCTTTTTCTGACCGTCAGCTGGAACTGACTGAGCAACTAACATTTTCATTTTTGTGTCTTTCATACGTCTTTGTTCGTGATCATGTTCTTCTCTAATCCTGTTCTGATGGTACTGTAACATTTGTAACATTTGTGAAGGGGTATTAGCTTGCCATGTGCTCTCGACTTTCAGTACTCTGTTCTTAACCTGGGGCAGGGAATTTTCGACCAATTTAAATACAAAAAGGTGTGGATATGACTCGCTACTTGGTTTCAGGCCACTATTAATAACAAAACATTTCTCAAATCGGGAATAAAAATCACTAGTGTCTTCATCGGGTTTCTGTTTACAGGCTGAGATTGCATCCCAGTCCTCCTTTTTCGTTGCTAACAAACGTGGCAAAACCTGTACTAACAATCCTGGTAATGCTTTAGTTTTGTCCCCAAGCCCTAAGCCTGGTGTTCGAGTATTTTCTTCGTTCTCTAATTCAGCCCAAACAATCTTTTGCTCTCCCACCTCCCATTCCTTTTCTTTCAGTTTCTCGTAAATACCGGCAGGCAGTAATACTTTTAATATTTTCATGATATCGGGATAGGTGTAATCACCCATGAGTAACATGTCTTTTATTTCACGGTGAAAACCTGCTGGATCTTTGTCATGGCTGGGCACTAATTTCTTCATTTCCAATAGTTCTATTTTAGTTATGGGCGTGTACACAAACACACGTCTAAAGGTATTATCATCATTCCTAACTGGATGTACTTCTCGCAAGGGATTCTGTCTGTCTATGTAATACATTTTTCTTTCAACGGTTGGAGCTGGATCAAACTGTGGACACAGGAAGGCACTATATCTATGCCGATGTTCTAGAATTATTTTAATTAAGTCGGTACCTAGACCTCTCCATCTATTCATGAGTAGTTCTATTAATATATCAGGTAGGGGACCAGGATCAGAGTGTTGGCTTTTATACAATATAAGGAGGCGTTGTATCATGTACATACCAGCTAAACGCTGTTCATCTGGAGAAAGATTCAGAAACGTTTGTGCTAATGCGTCATCACTATATTTATCAGAACTGTCAGCCCATTGTACTGTTGACCTGGCTAATTCTTGTTCATCCATAGAATTGAGTACATGGTACCCCATTCGTTCTTGAAGTATTTTATCGGTTGCCTGAAATAGGTGTTCTGGCGTCTTCGGGTTTGACATGGCAGCTTGAAAAAGTCTCTTACTTTCTGGACGTACCGGACGCGTTGAATTATTAAAGGGTCTTCCCTTACCTACATATGCTATCATTTCTCTAGCTGGTAATTGTAATGTTCCTGTTGTCGTTTCTGGTTGTTCCTCCTCCTCCTCCGAGGATTCATTTTTGTCTTGGTCTATTTCTCTTTCAGGCTGTCTTCTTTCATGTATTTGTTCTACTGCTATTCGGATCCTTCGGTACATATTTTCTATACTACTCTGTTTATCATGTTTTCCGTCTGCTATATTCTGACCCCATTTGTTAAGTGCTTTCATTTCTTCCTGGTCTACACCAGGCCTATCTTGGTCTCTTATCAAGCAGTTTATGAAGAAACGTAATATCATTTTTTGAGTGTCAACTTTCTGGTATGCCATGGCCTCGCCAATACTTTCAGGACCTTCCCCTGTTTGGACAAAATGATATATTCTGTCTAGATGATCAATCATTCCTGGTAGTAACATTAAATAGTTTGCAACTCGTCGCAAACGTACTGATGATAGCATCATTCTGTCGTCTTTACCGGGTACGGGATCATATCTACAATCTGTAAGAGGCTCTTTAAGTATGTCGTAACTCGCTGTTTGAGGTGTACGTTGTTGAGCTAAATCCCTATAAGTCAATCGATGTGTTTGTGGCGGTGTTTGAAAACCTCCTGCAGCACCTCCCGAGGTGCCAGGTCCAAAAGGATTTGTTGGGTGCATAGTAGGGAGAATGGGTGCGGGAAGGGGTGGAGGAATCAGCGGAGGATGTGGAACGGGAGGAGGAGTATGTTGTTGCGGAGGTGGGGGTAGATTATCTCGGGTGGAGTGCCGTCAGCAGGTGGTGTGCGTGGCGGCGGAATATTAACATATTCGGGGGCTACATCGTCTAAATAGGAAGAAAGAAAAATGTCCTTTGCGGTCTTGTGGTGCAATTTAGTCGGAAGCAATGGAGGTGGCAGATCTTTTGGTACTTCCGGGGTGGCCTTAGGTAAACCCTCGGCCAGAAGAGGATACATACCATTCATAAGAGTATTTCGTTGTCTGTCTACTTGTTCTGCTTTTACTCGTATACCTTCCTCAACTAATACGTTTTCTCGGGCTTTGTCTGAATCCTCTCTACTTTTCTCTGCTTTTCTGAGTGCTTTCTCTGTGCGTCTGTGCGATTCTTTACGCCATAATTCAATGGCATCTTTCTGTGACTGTCTGGCTTTCTTTTTCCATAATGCTTCTTCTACTCTCATGATGCAATGGGCATCCCATGTCCCTGCAGCGGGCCATCTCTGATTCTCTGCTAAATCTTTGGTGTAATCCACCCATAAATCGAGATATAATACAGCATCTAGGCCATGTTTGTGGTACATAAAGTACCCTGGGGTGTCCCTAGGTGGAATGGGAACAGCTTCCTCTAGTATCCCTTTTCTAGTTTTTATCTGTCTTAGTTTGGAGAATAAAGGCATCTTGAACCTTACTACTTGATACTTACTTGGACTTGGACACAATTAATACAGTAAACACGATAATGTAGATCGAACAATCACTCATACCACAACATTAAAACACATTTAAACATTTTGAAAACGGACAACAATAACTAAAATAAAACTAGCTACCTGCATACTCGATATACTGCTAAACAGTACAGATACACCGCTAAACAGTGCAGACCGGATATACTGCTAAACAGTACAGATACACCGCTAAAACAGTGCAGACCGGATATACTGCTAAACAGTACAGATACACCGCTAAAACAGTGCAGACCGGGTCTGTGTACCCAAACCCGTCTTGACCGGACACAAATTAATGCACCCGTCTAGATGCGTCCCCAGCAACGGTACTCACCGGGAAGCACGGAACGGAAGGCCTCGGAAACTCGACACTGGACTGGACCGGACTGGACTCGACTCGTGACGTAGGTACTTCGGAACTTCGGAACTGGTGGGCCTCCGAATACCTCGGACTTTGTTCTCTCAGCTAGGCTCTGGTCGGGATCCTCCGCACTCCTCACCGCCTCGTCTGGTTGTCGATTGCAGCCTCAGTCACCTCCGTTGGCCTGAGGGAGATACAGGAAATCCTGCGGGTACGCGTAGTTGTCCGTCCGGCTGTGGCAGGGGACCGGGCCTGCAACGCACCGCCGGCGCGTAAGGTGGGGGAAGGGTCCCTATTCGGGCGCCAATTATGTGGTAAATTTAAATTACCTATACTTAATTTATGCGGTAAAGTTCAATAAGAATAACTCAGTCAAAAATAAGAGACAGAATCCGTGATATTTGAGGTTTTAAAAGGGGTTTTATTCCTTAAAAAGGAATTGGTTCGAACCAGGTATCATGTTCCATCACCACAAGGGTTCAGGAAGGGAATGGACATGGACATGTACAATGATTTATTAACAGTACATCATATATATAGTCAATGCATTACAGTAGAGATAGATGCAGGAGGCGTAACAGCTGAGAGAAACGAGATAAGGACATATGTACGTAACAGAAGGCGTGCATGAGGGCGTGCTCGAAGGTGTGTGCTAGACAACGTCATTTGAAACGTATCTCAGGTGGGTGGATCCATAGAAGAATCCTGCAGTGTCAGCAGAAATATGTGGCAGAGATGCGCGCGCAGCAGCATGACGTGTGATTGACGTGGAACTGGAGGGTGAAGGGGACTTGACATTTAGCCCTACATGAGGAGACAGAAGTCTGGGGTGTCAGAACAACCTAATCCCAAATCATATCTAATATCTTGTGTTTGAGGAACTGTATAATCTAGAAGGAAAGGTCTCCCGGGCAGAGGCTATTCTATACTGACTGCTAGTGCGTGCATATGCGACTACGGGCCCGATTCACAGAATGAACTTAAGACTCAATACTAAACTTACTACTATTTTGGTATTCACAGAATGCACTTACTACTTTTGGCATTCACAAAATGCACTTACTACTTTTGGCATTCACAGAAGTTAGGATTTTGTCTTAAGTTTGTCTTAAGACAGACTTAAGACAGACTTAAGACAGACTTAAGACAGACTTAAGACAAAATCCTAACTTCTGTGAATACCAAAAGTAGTAAGTTCATTTTGTGAATACCAAAAGTAGTAAGTTTAGGATTGAGTCTTAAGTTCATTCTGTGAATCGGGCCCTACGTGTCTACATGAGATGCGAGGGGCCATGGGCCTACCATGGTAACGGGAGCTATGAATTACTTGCATGGAGACAGTGAGGCCAGGCCCTTTGCTCTGCAGCTGGGAAGGATGTTTTCCTAAACTACTAGACAGGAATGTATTTTCGAGGAGCGGAGCAGATAACTTGAAGGTTGAATACAGTCTTGGCAGGCAAGGCAGGCCGAGCCAGGCACCGCTCGCCGCGCAGGGAGTAAGTCAAGGGTCAGGAAGCAGCAGGCTGCGGCTTTCAGAGACAGAAGGCAGAAAGGGGCTCGATGGCAGAAATCAGGGCCTAGCTCGTCAGAGCTAGAAAACATGAAAGTGCACCATATAAAGACGTTGGCAAGGCACACTTAGGAACGGAATATCTGACCCATTCATGGTGGATCTGAAAGAGGACATGTTAACGTTGGACGCAAATGTATTTGCGTCTTCATGGCTGGAAGTGGAGGGAACATACATGTACTTAAAGCACGTACATGGAGCCGGTGGGGTCTACGATAGGGGACACAATTGACCATAAAAATTCATATTACCTCATTATATATATATATATATATATATATATATATATATATATATATATATATATATATATATATATATATATATATATATTCACTGAAAAAACCATAGGTTTTAGACCATATATAGTTAGGGATTAGCATTTACAAAACCTTAATTTACTCGCACAAAACCATTGAAATTCGCATATATAGTTAGTTGCACTAACTATAAATCGCGCACCCGCAATCCACTGCTGATGATGTCACATATTACATCATTCATGACAAGGTCAGTGACATCACTGATGACATCACTGATGACATCTCAAATGACATCACTGATGACATCACTGATAACATCTCATTTGACATTACTGATCACATCACTGATGATATCATTCATGTGATAATACGATGAACCTCTTCAGACTCTAATATAACCTTAGATACAATAAGTGTAAACAGACATTCACGGACTGTCACTCATCCATGGAGTTACTCACACACCTAGTCAGTCATGCAAAGAATCAATCACACCTCCATTTCCTCAACTATACAGTTATACACACCTTACTTATTCAAACATATACTAACACATATTTACTCTCTTATACAATCCCTGATACAAGTTCACAATGATCCATACAGCCACTCACACATTCACTGGCTCTTATGCACAGTTATTTATATATTTCAACTCTCACATGTACTGTGTTTTACATATGTACTTACTTTCACATGTAGCACTGAGAAATCCATTCAATCACCAATACACTCATGCAGACAGTCAACCGCCCATACAGCTGTTTCCACATGCACTTTTGAACCCATACATCTAGTGAATCAACTACTCACACATCTATGCACAGAGTCACACACCTCCCAGCCACCCACACACACACACTCAGTCTCTCATACAAATACTTGGGCAACCAATCAATAACCCATATAGTTACTTATATAGCTACTGATCAACACATGCAGCAGTTTACAGAACAACAGACATAATGATGCACAAATTAAGACAGTTTAGTCACTAACCCATGCACTCAGTGAGACACATTAAATCACTCACTCATACAGTCAGTCATGCACCTACTAAATCCTTCATCCAGACACTTATACATCCACTCATTCTTCAATATGTAAGACATATTTTAACTTTACAGAAACATACAGTCACTGGGTGTTGTCATCAGTGATGTCATCAGTGATGTCATTTGAGATGTCATCAGTGATGTCATCAGTGATGTCACTGACCATGTCATGAATGATGTAATATGTGACATCATCAGCAGTGGATTGCGGGTGCGCGATATATAGTTAGTGCAACTAACTATATATGCGAATTTCAATGGTTTTGTGCGAGTAAATTAAGGTTTTGTAAATGCTAATCCCTAACTATATATGGTCTAAAACCTATGGTTTTTTCAGTGAATTTTCAAGGTTTTGTAAATGCTAATTCCTAACTATATATGGTCTATAACCTATAGTTTTTTCAGTGAATTTCAATGGTTTTTTAATAGCAAATATCAAAAGCTGTAAAATGTCAAGTACGTGGTAGGTAAAAACATTTTCGTATTTCTGCACGCTGATGTGCTTTGAACGCTGCTCCCCCCTCCTCTTTTCTTTTAGGAGTATTCTCTCTTTGCAGATAGTGAAGGGTAGGTAACACAGGCCTTTGCCTCCGTTGTAATCCATCGTGCCTGCTTCCCTCTCCATTTGATTGATTGTTATCCTAGCATTTATTGTTTTGGAATTGGTTCTCTTTGGTTCATTCTCTATTTACAAACAAGCACAGAGTCGCAATAATCTGTTTAGTCTTTGCAGATAGTGAAAAATCGTTAAGAAAACAAAAGGAATCAAGCAAAATCAGTAGGCCACTAATGGGATCTCTTTTTGACCTCGCTAAAATAGAAACATTATGAACAACCCCTCATGACAAATACGAAACTAGTGAGAGGAACTGAGCTCGACACCATGATAGCTGCAAGACAGCTCAGCTCCGCCGCCCACCCCACCCAAAATAACGACAAACACTATGCAAATATTATAAATATATACAACACACCAGCAAAGTAACAGGGTAACATGTTTTATTAAATAACTATTTACATGGCAGCCTGCTGCAACATCGATCCAAACAAGCCTTTGTATTTTGGGCTCAAAATAAACCATCAATAGTAAGATTTTCATAGGTGAGTGTAGGTTCATAGTTTTCCATCCACAGACTAAAAGCCTGGAGTGGGAGTGAAAGAACAATAACTAGGTAAGAAGGAAGGCAGAGGTTGTGGGAAGGACTCTGGATATGGTATGTTACTTGGTCCCTGAGATGCTTCGATGTCACTGCCTTGCACAAATGGCATAAGTCCTGGATGTGATGGTGATGCTCTCATGCTGACTCCAGCTTCTGTCTGAAACATCCAGAAACACTGTAGACTACCAATTCGATGACTTCCGGTGGAGCCCCAACGTGACCCGGTAGGGAAAAACTTGCCCTCCCCTCTTTTGACTGATGGTTCTTGTTACCTGTCCCCTCTGTTGTTATCTAACGGAACCTTTTTGGATTGCCGAGTGAGAAAAAAAAAGGTGGGGCTTTCATCATTTTGGAAAAAAAATGTTTCAATCCAATGAAAAGTGTTATTTTTAGGTCATATGATCAAGCCTTCCATCATTAGGAAACCAAAAGTAAAATGAACCAATGAAAAGTTTTATAAACAAGTCACATGACCTGTTATGCGGCTTTGGGCTATAAAAAGCCTATACAATCCGTTGGCCTGGGAGGCGGCGTCAGTAGCGGACCGATGTGCGAATAGGCCAAAGGCAGCACAACGCGCCGAGATCCGGATGGCACCGAGGTGGTGTCCAGCAAGTTGCACTGGTGTGGCCATCCTACAATGCTGCGCCGAAAGACGGCGTGTCCAGCTGAGTTGCGGTCACTCTTGCTGCTACAGTACGCCGAAGACAGCACAACACGCCGAGATCCGGATGGCACCAAGGTGGTGTCCAGCAAGTTTCACTGGTGTGGCCATCCTACAATGCTGCGCCGAAAGACGGCGTGGGGCGCCCGGGGGGGGGAGGCGGCACAAACGGGCCTCTCCTTCCTCTCCAGATGGAGGCTCCTCTGCTGCAGTGGGGCACCCCTTAGCGTTTCAGTCGCCATTCAGCTGAATTGTGCCCGCTCTTGCGGCACTGTGCCTCATCCGCCATTCAGCTGAGTTGCGCCCGCTCTTGCTGCTACCGCGTCTCGCCCACCATCCAGCTGAATTGCGCTTACTCTTGCGGTGCAGCGAAAGGCGGCTGCAACAAGACTCTCACAATGGCGGCCGGCTCTTTGGATTTGGGCCTGGTCCACTAAAATGGCCCTGGGACACCTTGGAACTCGGACGCTTGCCTGCTAGGGCATGGGCCCCATTCACAAAAGCGTCCCCTCTTTTGACTGATTGTTCTTGTTGCCTATCTCTTCTGTTGTCATTTAACGGAACATATTTGGACTGCCGAAAGGGGTTCTGGTCCGACCGCTAGTTGGTGGAGAAATTTTGACTATATCCTGGACCTGCCCGGCCTTGCCCAAAATGGCGCCGGTATAAATGGGACTCGAAACTCCTTGTTGTGTACTGGTTGCCCAACCTTGATATCACGAGATACGTATGCAGTTCTGAAGCACATGGCGGGCGGGGACGAGTACTGATTGAACATTTGGACATCCCTATTGATATTAAGTTCTGATGTGTTATTGATTACTGTACTATTGAAAGTTTGAATTAACGTCACCCATGGTACTTGCCCGCAAATGTATATCTAGATAATTTTCTTGTAACTGGCCCTGTCGTACTTTAATTATAAAATGTACGTCCACCGATTCCGCAACTGTTAGACACCTTAGTTCTTGCAACCTAATGGGTCGCCCGTTACGTTCTTCTACAGTGTAAATGTCCCCTCATCATATACGATTCCAGTTTGCTCCGTGGCCGGCCCACGTGGTTATAGGCCCGTATTTGTATACTGACATTTTCACAATAAAGGTTTTTAAAACAAAACATGGTAGTAGTACCTAGATTGGTAAAGTTTTGAATAATAGCCACTGTTTTCGAATCAGTAAAAGGCAAGTGAAATAAAGCAGCCCGATTACATGAAGGTTAAAAGGTATAATACGCAGGAACGCAGTAAACATAAATGGTCAAGGGCTGTTGT
Source organism: Lissotriton vulgaris (assembly GCF_964263255.1). NCBI lineage: Eukaryota > Metazoa > Chordata > Amphibia > Caudata > Salamandridae > Lissotriton > Lissotriton vulgaris. The sequence goes on along the minus strand of NC_141685.1, from coordinate 1,501,909,688 downwards.
GTTTTCCACTCCTGCAACATAAAGTGATCGATAAGAATCTGATATTCATGCCGATCAGCGACTAAGACAGCAGGCCAAGCCTCTTTTGTTCAACGGCTCCCTCATGGGACGAAGAAACGCCCTTTTTCTCGAAATAGGAATATTTTACTTGCAGGACAGTTGTAAATTTCCCGGGAAAATACATTAGCCTGGAACATTGTTAGTGATAAACTGTAAATGCATCTGGGTCCTTTGCTTTACAAGTCAGAGTGAGAAAAAAAAAGGTGGGGCTTTCATCATTTGGGAAAAAAAAATGTTCGAAAGCAATGAAAAGTGTTATTTTTAGGTCATATGACCAAGCCTTTCATCATTAGAATAACAAAAGTAAAATGAACCAATGAAAAGTTTTATTAACAAGTCACATGACCTGTTATGCTTACGTTACGCGCTGCGCGCCGCGCTCTGGGTCGTTTCCGGGAAGCTGCGCCTCGCGCACTGGAGCACTTCCGGGTGCGCTAACGCGGCACGTCATATGACGCATTACGCGACAACGCAGGTCCAGAATATAGTCAAAATGTCTCCACCAACCAGCGGTCGGAACACAACCCCTTTCAGCAGTCCAAAAAGTTCTGTTAAATGACAACAGAAGGGACAGGCTATAAGAACCATCAGTCAAAGAGGGGAGGGCAAGTTCTTCTCTACCGGGTCACGTTGGGGCTCCACCGGAACTGATCGAATTGGTAGTCTACAGTGTTTCTGGATGTTTCAGACTGAAGCTTGCGTCAGCTTGAGAGCATCACCATCTCGTGGCTCCGTCGTGGCCATTCCGCGAGCAATCATGGCAGCCGCTCCCCACCGGAAGCCTGCGGGAGTCGGGGGCCCCAATGACTTTTGTAGAATCTTCAAGGCTGAGGGGACGCTTTCGAGAATGGGGCCCAAGCCCTAGCAGGCAAATGTCCGAGTTCAAATGTGTCCCAGGGCCATTTTAGTGGACCAGGCCCAAATCCGAAGAGCCAGCCGCCATTTTAAGAGTCCTGTGGCAGCCGCCTATCACTGCACCGCAAGAGTGGGCGCAATTCAGGTGGATGGTGGACGAGACGCTGTAGCCGCAAGAGCGGGCGCAACTCAACTGAATAGTGGGCGAGACGCTGTAGCCGTAAGAGCGGGCACAACTCAGCTGGATGGTGGGCGAGACGCTGTAGCCGCAAGAGCGGGTGCTACTCAGCTGAATGGCGGATGAGGTACAGTGCAGCAAAAGCGTGCGGTAAACAGCAGAATGGCGACTGAAACTGTAAAGGGGCTCCCCACTGCAGCAGAGGAGCCTCCAGCTGGGGAGGCGGCGGAGGCCCGTTCGTTCCGCCCCCCCCCCCCCCTGGGGCACCCCACGCCGTTTTTCGGCGCAGCATTGCAGGATGCCATGACCAGTGCGACAACTTACTGGACATCACCTGGGTGCCGTCCGAATCTCGGCGCGTTGTGCTGCCTTCGGCCTATTCGCACAAAGGACTGCTACTGACTCACAGCAGCCCATTGTTGCTTTGTTTTAAAATGTTTTTTTTTAACGTGTTTACTTTGTTGGAGCGTTGTATATATTTATAAGTTATTAAAGTGTTATAATCATACTACTTTGTTGGAGTGCTATATATTTTTAATGTGACACATAATTGTGAAGACTTTAATGTACAAAAAGACATCCCTGGAATCTTCCGCTTCAGGCTCGGTCCCAGACACCCTCACAGTGAGAATCCCCTCCCCAATCACAATACAGGGTCGTTATCAGATAGTAGGAACGCGTGTGGTGTGACGGATCTCATGGGTTGGGAGCCTTGATCTACTGTAACTCCTTTGAAGAGGGGTGATTCTTTACAGTTGGGGCCATAAACTACATCCGCAGGGCTAAGTGATAGCCTGGGACCGGCCTGGACAATCAGACACAGAGGAAGAGGAGTGTCAGAGGGTACGGTAGTGAATAGGGTGAAAGGGAGGCGTCGGGCAGGCACAGGGTGTGATTCTCAGGGAAGAGCTGCGCAGATGGGGGGAGGTTTATGGCCCATGCATGAGAGAGAGAGCGGGGGTGACCAGTGCGTGGGGGAGATGCTTGCGAGGGTGGGGAGCCATGCTGAGGATCGGCGGCGTGCAGAGAGTGGGTCTGGTCAAGGCATCTAAAATGGCTGCCGTGCACGACAAAAGTGTGTCATTGGAAAAAAGGCAAGATGGCGCAGACAATGTTTATCAATACGGATTAATTTATAACAGTTATTTTTAACAATATATTTACTTGCAGTGACAAAATGGCGGTCAACACTTCCTGATTTCCTTCGAATCGAACGTTAACAGACGTCACGCAGCAAAAAATAAAAAATCCGCTCACGCGCAGCCGCTGGAAGACATGTATCAACATATATGAGCATCCTCAGCCACCCTCAGAAAACATAGGGGGTCAGGATACGTCTCCCATACCCCCAGAGGGTGCAGTAGTAAATAGGGTGTAAGGGAGGTGTCGGGCAGGCACAGGGTGTGATTCTCAGGGAAGAGCTGCGCAGATGTGGGGAGGTTTATGGCCCATGCATGAGAGAGAGAGCGGGGGTGACCAGTGCGTGGGGGAGATGCTTGCGAGGGTGGGGAGCCATGCTGAGGATCGGCGGCGTGCAGAGAGTGGGTCTGGTCAAGGCATCTAAAATGGCTGCCGTGCACGACAAAAGTGTGGCATTGGAAAAAAGGCAAGATGGCGCAGACAATGTTTATCAATACAGATTAATTTATAACAATTATTTTTAACAATATATTTACTCGCAGTGACAAAATGGCGGTCAACACTTCCTGATTTCCTTCGAATCGAACGTTAACAGACGTCACGCAGCAAAAAAATAAAAATCCGCTCACTCGCAGCCGCTGGAAGACATGTATCAACATATATGAGCATCCTCAGCCACCCTCTGAAAACATAGGGGGTCAGGATACGTCTCCTGTACCCCCTTATACCCATTTCTCACATTGTTTTTCCTCCATCTTGTAATTTAATTAAAACGAAACACAAAATGGCGAATTCCCGTTTCGCTACGGGTTCGCGAACCGGGAAGCGCTTCTACCGTGAAAAATCAAATTTTTTTTCTTTGTCCCACAGGACCCTTTAATAACTCCAACATCATTCCAAGGGGGTCAAGAGGGGTCTACCTTGCCCCCTTTCATTAAATTCCCCCTTCGTTTTTCTCCTCCTCTTGTCTCTCGATCCTACCGAGAGACAAGATGGCGGCCGTTCCGGACTGTTTAGAATGTTGACAGACACCGGAGAGCCAATCAGCTTCGCTTCGGAAAGTTCCGTAAGGCGAAAAGAACGCGAACCGGATCGCTACCCGGGACGCTGTCACAGATATATCTGTTTTTTAAAACGTTAATTTCTCAAAATCCACTGGAGCACATATATTGAGACCCAGCAAAGGCACATCGGGCTAACAGTCCCTACAATTTTGCCAAGTTTCGTGCAAATCCATTCAGCCGTTCGAGCTAAAGGTGAGGCCAAACGCCCTATGGAAAAATGAATGGGAAAAACGCGTTTTGGGACCCCCCTTTTTTCTCGGCCCCCCCCTTGACGAAACCCCCCCAAATTTTCAGGGGCTGCTTGGAAACAAACTGTGCCATTTTCCTGAACATTTCAGCCGATTCCGTCCACAAACGCCAAAGTTATTAGACATAGAATTTTCAAAAGTCCCATAGAGAAAAAATTCTAACTATATATACCTACTGGCGACCTACTATATAACCTTGTTCATTGGATCTGCTGGAGCACTGCATGGAGGCTCCCTCATTCTTGCTGCCTGTCGTCGTTGGATTTTCGTGGAACCGGGAAGACTCTACAACTTGCCGGACCGGCTGCGCGGGTCCCGCTGCGCCTACAGACTCTGTGGGGCGTTGGGAGGGGAGCTGAACATCCTTGAACCCCTTTGCACACCGGCAGGGCTGCGAGCAGCCTAGCAGGGACTCCATTGCCCAGGAGTCCCTGCGTGCTACACCTGTGGCCGCTCTCCCTGCCGGGCACGCCCCCTGACTTTGGTTAAAGCTGCTCTGTTTCCATCACTCAGCGGGAAACCTTGTTCATTGGATATGCTGGAGCACTGCGTGGAGGCTCCCTCATTCTTGCTGCCTGTCGTCGTTGGATTTTCGTGGAACCGGGAAGACTCTACAACTTGCCTGACCCGCTGCTCGGGTCCCGCTGCGCCTACAGACTCTGTGGGGCGTTGGGAGGGGAGCTGAACATCCTTGAACCCCTTTGCACACCGGCAGGGCTGCGAGCAGCCTAGCAGGGACTCCATTGCCCAGGAGTCCCTGCGTGCTACACCTGTGGCCGCTCTCCCTGCCTGGCACGCCCCTTGACTTTGGTTAAAGCTGCTCTGTTTCCATCACTCAGCGGGAAACCTTGTTCATTGGATCTGCTGGAGCACTGCGTTGAGGCTCCCTCATTCTTGCTGCCTGTCGTCGTTGGATTTTCGTGGAACCGGGAAGACTCTACAACTTGCCGGACCCGCTGCGCGGGTCCCGCTGCGCCTACAGACTCTGTGGGGCGTTGGGAGGGGAGCTGAACATCCTTGAACCCCTTTGCACACCGGCAGGGCTGCGAGCAGCCTAGCAGGGACTCCATTGCCCAGGAGTCCCTGCGTGCTACACCTGTTGCCGCTCTCCCTGCCGGGCACGCCCCCTGACTTTGGTTAAAGCTGCTCTGTTTCCATCACTCAGCGGGAAACCTTGTTCATTGGATCTGCTGGAGCACTGCGTGGAGGCTCCCTCATTCTTGCTGCCTGTCGTCGTTGGATTTTCGTGGAACCGGGAAGACTCTACAACTTGCAGGACCCACTGCGCGGGTCCCGCTGCGCCTACAGACTCTGTGGGGCTTTGGGAGGGGAGCTGAACATCCTTGAACCCCTTTGCACACTGGCAGGGCTGCGAGCAGCCTAGCAGGGACTCCATTGCCCAGGAGTCCCTGCGTGCTACACCTGTGGCCGCTCTCCCTGCCGGGCACGCCCCCTGACTTTGGTTAAAGCTGCTCTGTTTCCATCACTCAGCGGGAAACCTTGTTCATTGGATCTGCTGGAGCACTGCGTGGAGGCTCCCTCATTCTTGCTGCCTGTCGTCGTTGGATTTTCGTGGAACCGGGAAGACTCTACAACTTGCCGGACCCGCTGCGCGGGTCCCGCTGCGCCTACAGACTCTGTGGGGCATTGGGAGGGGAGCTGAACATCCTTGAACCCCTTTGCACACCGGCAGGGCTGCGAGCAGCCTAGCAGGGACTCCATTGCCCAGGAGTCCCTGCGTGCTACACCTGTGGCCGCTCTCCCTGCCGGGCACGCCCCCTGCCCTGTCCTAGCCCTATTTTACAGGGCGGAGTAACCGCTGCGCTGTAGCGCGCGGGAGCGCCCGGGCGAAGACCGGGCAAAGAGCGGGCCGTTTCAGGCCGTTGGTGGTCTGAAGAGTCTGGGCTGGGCCCCCCCCCTTTCGCCTCCTGTTTCGCCACTGGTATTGTCTTTGTTGCTTATTATTATTGTTCTAGTTGCTAAGCTTAGCCTTGCTGGATATGTGCACTCGGGCAGGCCGCAGCAGGGCTGTTAAGGGGGGCCTGAAACAAAATGGAACTTTGGATGATTTCATTACAAGAACATACATTGCCAAAGATAAGGAAATCACCAAAATGAAAACTCGCGTTTCCCTTGATTTGGCGGCCGCTAGAAGACTGTCGCAGGACATCACTAATTCCAAAAAATCCTCCCTGGGCCACATAGCATCTGCTATCACCCCGGAGCGTTTGGCCAATCCGCACTGCATAATCACACAGGCGGTTGTCCATAACACTCCAGGTACGCCCCCTCCACCAATAACTCTGTCTTCCACTTACCTATCCGCTAGTCAGAATCCACCTGTGGCCACTCCTGACCCATATCACGGTCAACCAAACTCTATTTTACCCCAAATTTCGGAAAGTTCCGATCATTCCACATCTATTAGCAACAAAGGCAAAATACAGAAAAGAAAACGCAATTCAAGGTCTGCATATTCACGTAAGAAGGCCAAAATTGCTAGGGCACACCAACTCAATGTTAGTAATCTCCCTGCGACTAGCGCTACAGGAGGGACTGCTTTCCATTTACAGGTACCCCCAGGAGCTGACAACGAGGGCACAGCTATGGTAATCCCTAAAGATAACACAATAGTAGAAGGAACTGGATCACAACTAGAGGAGCAGGAAGGGAAGGATGGGGAGTTTATAGAAATAGTTTGGGAAACCCTAAAAAAACTCCTATCTCCCCTGGACCTAAGACTGTCACGCATTGAGAACCATCTCCTAGAGATAGAAAAGAGTATTATAGCTTTAGCAACTCTTGGTCTGCGAGGTCTAGATAACAATGGTCTCCTAGAGGATAACTTAGCCCCACAGATACCAAACCATCCCCCTCCAGTACCAGTCCCAACCCGGCCAGTCCCGAAACCCCGTACTAAGGGATATGACCTCAAAACTTCTGATCCCCCACCTAGGGCGCCAAAGCATCCAATCCCCAAAGCTCCTACACACAACAAAGCAGGTGCTCTTCCAATCCCGAATGCCAGTAAGGCCGCTTATCGAACCACCCAGGGCTCACAAAATAGGAGTATTTTTCGAGGGGATTACATTGATCTTCCCCCTGAGGCCAATTCATACGTGGTAGTGTTGACGGGTGTGCCCGAAATTGAGAATGACCACCGAGAAAATCACTGGTCCCTGAAGAACAAGGTCATCCACTGGCTGAATGTGAATAGACCGATCCCAAATGGAATAAGAAGTAGAGTACTAATGGTGCGTAGAGTCCCCTGGGTAGGTCCCTCTCGGAAATCTAGTCCAGGTGACTGTATAGTTGTGACTTTTGAGGACCCACATACGGCTCATCACATTTGTTCATGGATTACCCATGGGGAAGGCTCACCCATCGTACCTAGGCCATTAACATTCTTTTACCCACCACGTACTAAACAAAATCATGGGGGCGACTGGTCCTTGGTATGCCATCAGGCCCGTGGTGGGATAAGAGACATAGGGCAAGTTCCAAATAGTTGTTGGTTCGGGGTACCAACCTTGAATAGGTTTGGCTGCCTTGAAGAAGTGGATTGACTCCTTAAGCCAGTTGACTCGCCACTGTATAAAAAGATTTCCTTGACCTCCGGGGATCACGACTCTTCATTCTCGGCAACCAAGCCTGTTGGAAATAGCACCGATTCTTTTGGCCAATCAATAGTACATGCCTCGTTGGAGTGGGGAGTGCCGAATACCTTTAACTCTAATAGAGCTATTGCAACAGTGCATGAGACAGCTGCACATTTATCGACCCCGATGTTATTGCACTCATTGGCCCTGTCTGCTAGCAAAAGGCCCACTGCCACCTGGGTAAACATCCCAACAAAGAAGGAGGACATCGAAACATCAGCTAGTGCTGATGTGGAGGTGACAGTGCTGGAACTTGGCATAAGAAGGTTAAGCTCCATTTCTGATTCTGTTTCCCCTGCTTATGCCCCAACGTTTAGGCTGAGAGCTGCAGGAAATCCACCGCTGAGGTTCCTAAGTTGGAATGTGGCAGGTCTTGCACGTAACTTCGACAACCCAGATTGGAATTCCTTTGTGGAATCCTTCGGGATTTGTCTTTTGCAAGAAACATGGTGTCTGGAACCTCGTTACAGGGTAGGTTATACAACCTACTTTGTGCCTGCATCCCAACCACAGGGTAGTAAAGGTCGCCCGTCAGGTGGCCTCCTCATCTGGGTCAGCATTACTTTGGGGTTAACTATAAGGCACACAACCACAAAATCACCTGACCTACAGAGGCTATCAATCCAATGCCACGGGGGCAGGAAGCTAGAAGTGCTTAATCTCTACTTAAGGGGGGCTAGGGGCGGGGCTTCAATGTTATCTTCAGCTGGAATTGAGGAAGTGCTTGGATCTTGTAACACAGATTCCTTTGTCATCCTGGCTGGAGACCTAAACTGCTGCTTCAAACCCCTAGCCAGTGAGGACATTTTTTTTTTTTTTTTTTTTGTGTAAGACATTTATTGCACATTGTCATAGAGGTGGTACATACAATCCGCCTACAACCCATTAAGGCCGGCTGTGCACATTTCCAGAGAATTGAGTCAGAGGGACTTCCATACACAGCCCATCAGCCGACAACCAGAGGTCCGGCGGCGCATTTTCAGTGGCAGTGTAGGCTTATTATACAACAATGCAACAGTATGGTATACATGTTCGTTCAGTCTCACATTTTCAGTTTTTTTGGCCAGAATCCCCAAAACCCAGGGGAAGGGCATAACATCAGAACAAGAACCCCCCATTAAAACTCAAAGCACTGTGTCACAGCATTCTCCCTCCTTCATTGCCCCGCCATGTATCTCGCAAAGTAGCAGATGACCCGCAGTCAGTGTGCGCTCAGCATGTTTCATCGTCAGAGGCCACTGACAGCAGATATTGTCGGAAAGGTTCCCAGTAGTCTCTGGGGCGGGATCCCATAGGCAGGTCCTCCTCATACGTGAGTAATGTATCTTTGCAGTAGGTCAAATCCTCTAGCCAGTTTTTTACCTTCGGTTTCCGCTTGCTGTTCCAGTGTACGGATATTCTCCTTTTCGCCATCAGTAGTGCAATCACACACAGTTTACGTCGCCGTGCTCTCAGTTGTGGCACCAACCCCAGTAGACAGACTTTAGCAGTACATGGCAAGGTAGCTCCCAAGATAGTGTTGATAGTTTGCACCACCTGAACCCAATAGTGCGCTACCGCATCACAGTGCCAAGCTAAGTGTATGAAATCTGCGTGTTCCTGTCCGCATCTAGTGCAGTTGGAGTTGTCTCTCAGACCATATCTATGTAGTCTCTCTGGTGTATGGTACGTGTGATGTAGATATTTATAATGGATCAGCCTGAGATTACCATTTGGTGTCAGCATCCCCGTTAGCATGCAGGAAGTCTCCCACTCCTCCTCCGTTAGGGTGTCCCCCAGTGCAGTGCTCCATTTTTCCCTTGCTTTTGTAGTGTTACCCCCGATGCTAGTTTGCGTGCTGCGGTATAGTCGTGATACCAAGTGAGATGCTGAGGGGGTGGTTAGAACGAGTGTCAGTGGAGCAAGTGGTTGTGGTTCTGCTGGGAACGTCTGAAAATGTTCTTTCACCGCCCTCTGCAGTCTGTAATAGGTGAAACTGAACATCAGTGTTGGATTTTGGATATATGATAGTTGGTCTAGTGTTATAAATTGCCCATCCCTATACAAATCGCCTAGGGTATCAATGCCAGCACTTTTAAGAAGGTCCATCCCCACCTGTTCTTGTGTGACAGATAGTGCCGGATGGTGAGCTAATGGGAGTGTCGGGGCATATAGTGGCGTACACTGTGCCATCCTACTGAGTGTCCTCCATGCGTCTACCGTCGTGTTCACGGGGTTAATGTCGTGATCGTGCAGCCTTGGTCGATTGTGTGTTAGAATACTTGTCAGTGGTATGGGATCAGCATCCCCTTTTTCTACTGCGACGTGCGTTAGGAATGGAATCTCGTGGAACCAATAATGCGCAAATTGCACCTGCGCACACTGATAGTATAGGTAGATGTCTGGTACCTGGAACCCCCCTTTTGCGTACGGCAGTGTCAGAGTCCGTAGTTCTAGCCTAGCCTGTTTCCCCGCCCAGATTAAGGAGAGCATGAGAGATTTTATGTTACGAAACACCTCCGCCGGGGGCTTGATAGGTATATTGTTGAACAGATATAAGAATTTAGGCAGGAGTACCATTTTTACTATGGCGAGCCTATCTGCCAGTGATAGCGGTAGCCCAATCCATCGTTTGACCTTGTCCTCAAGTGCAGATATGGTTCTCCCGTAATTGGTGCGGATGACCAGTTCCGGGTCTCTGTGGAACCATACGCCCAAGTATCTCGTCGGCTCTTCTTGCCATTCCAGGGGGTAGTCCAGCATCGTGGGCTGGGTACTGTCCGTCAGCGGGAGTATGATGGATTTACTCCAATTGATGTGAAGACCCGAGTAATGGCCGAACTTAATGTATTCCCGCAGCAGCGGGTTGAGGTTTGTCTCCGGGTTTTTGACGTAGAGGACCATGTCGTCAGCGTACAAAGCTATGTGTATTGGTCGTGTGGGTAGCTGAATAGCTGAGTAGTGGTAGTGCTGGCATATTTTACATGCCAGTGGCTCCAGTATGAGGGCAAATAGCATTGGCGATAGAGGGCATCCCTGTCTAGTGCCACGCTTGATGTCTATCGGAGCTGACAGATGTTTGTTCACCCTTATTCGTGCCGTCAGGCCTGAGTATAACATTGTGATCCAGCCAATGAATAATGGCGGGAACCCCATCCGGATTAGGACTGCATGGAGAAAGGGCCAGTCTATAGTATCGAACGCCTTGGCCGCATCCAATAGTACTGCCACCGCTTTTATTGTCGGGGCCAAGTAGTGCGCCAGGGCAAAAAGGGTGCGTGTGTTGTGAGTGGTCGACCTGTCCGGAATTAAGCCAGCCTGGTCCGGTCTTATTAGTAACGGCATTAGCGGTTTTAGTCTGTCCGCTAGTATGCTCGCTAAAATTTTAGTGTCTACGTTGATTAACGATAGGGGGCGGTAGGAGTCGCATTGCTCCTCGTCTTTACCTGTTTTCAGGAGAGCAATGATCAACGCCTCCCTCATGGACGGCGGTAGTGATTGGGCTTCATGCGCGTGCTCATATAGATTTACCAAGTGTGGCGCTAGTGTGAGTGCAAATGCCTTGTAAAATTCAATGACGAACCCATCTGGTCCCGGCGCTTTGCCGTTAGGGAGACTTTTAATGGTATCAACAACTTCCTGTGTCGTTACAGGCCGTGCTAGGTATTCTCTGTGACCGTCTGCCAGCCAGGCGATCTCCACGTCAGCCATGTATGCCAATCTCGTGGTATCTGTGTCCGTTCCTCGTACAGTGCCCCATATGTATCTCTGAATTCCCCCATAATGGTCTTTATGTCATGCGCGCGTGTGCCGTCCTTAGTCCGTATTGCCGCTATATGTTGTGGTGCCCTTCCGGAGCAGATCTTTTCCGCTAGGGCTCTGCCTGGCCGTCCCCCTTCCCCATATCTCCTAGCCGTTGTCCTCTTGAAGATGTGTTTCAGCTCATCGTCAGCATATGTATTGTATTCCGTCAGTAGTACCTGAATGTCGCTTAGTAGTGCCATGTCCCCAGTGTTTGTGTACCTCGTCTCCAGCTCCTGAATCATCTCCTCCCTCCTCTTTAGTTGGTGGCGAATGTCTTTTAATATTCCCGAGGATGTGCTAATGCAGACGCCCCGTACCGTTGCTTTAAATGCTTCCCACAGGAGGCACGGGTCCTCCGTAGTGGGGGAGTTCAGTTCGAAATAATCCGTGATCGCCTTCATGACAGTGTCAACGTACAGCGGATCACGCAAGGCCTGCGCGTTGAATCGCCAGGTGTAGGGCGGTGGGACAATAGTGTGGGATTCGTAATCTCAGGAGCACCGGGTTGTGGTCAGACAGTGTCCTCGGGAGATGTGTTATCTGCTCTACCCATGTAATAACATCTTGCGTGGTTAGCCAATAGTCTAGCCTGGACCAGCTTCTATTCGCCGCATTAACGTGTGTGGATAGTTGCTCCCCTGGGTGCAGCGTCCTCCACACGTCGCTCACGTGCAAATCAGACATTGCGTCCAGCAGCATTTCCCTCGCCTTGGTGTGTTGTTCAGGTGTGTGTGGAGCCCTGTCAAGCCCGTCGTGCAGTGTGACGTTGAAGTCCCCCCCCCATATTACATTGTCCGCCTGAAGATCCGCTATTTTGTGCCATACCGTTTCAAAAAACCCTGCATCATCCACGTTGGGGCCATAGACATTCACCAGTGCCACTCTCTGCCGCCTTACCTCTCCCACCACGATCACATACCGCCCCCCCATGTCAGTGTACGTGTCCTTAATTTTAAAGTGAGTCCCTTTCTTGATCAAGATACTGACGCCCCGTGAGTATGTCGAGTAGTATGAGCTAGTGGTGGACTCCGCCCATTTACTCCCTAGCTTGGAAGTGGTAGTGGGTGCCATGTGCGTTTCTTGCAGGAATACCACATCCGCCTTAAGCCTGTTAACATATGCAAACATTTGTCTTATCTTTTTCGGGTTCCCCAACCCCCTGACATTCCATGTGAGAAAATTAAGCGTGTCAGAGCGTGTCATTACCGTGATGTCAGTAGAAATCGTGTGCCGCGTGTGTCGTGCGGCCCTCTGCCACGGAGCGTTCTTATAGCATTAACAATACAGGCAACTAATGAGGTCGCAATGCTTCTCAGCCACAGTGCAAACATTCGAACCATACACAGCTTCCCAACCCCCCCTCCACCCACTTCAGCACACAAACATTGCCAAAGCCATACCCCCCCGAACTTCAAAACTGTTGTAGAACTTGTTGTGGGGTACACCCTCCTGGGGGTGTCGCCCGAAGCACACATCTCCATCCACATAGTGGATGTGGACGGGCGCGGTATTACACAATATCATTGTTAAATGACAGTTGTTTTTTTCACCCTCCTCTCCCCCCTCCATCCCCTCATATGCGTTTATGAACATCTTTCCTTCCCCTGTCTCCCTCCGAGGTATCTAATAGTCTTAGACAGTGCCACCCGCCCTCATAGTCAGTGTTCCAGGGTTACGTACTGGAGGCGCATGCAGTGCCGTCTTCTGGGCACACGCCCTTAGTGAAACACATCCCATACCTTGCGTGTTGGCCCATGTACAAGAATCCCCTGTTGTACTCACTAGGTCACTGCCAGACAAGGCCTCGTTCCAATGTTCGTCTGCAGCAACGTCTGCACCCTCTCGGATTGCAAATCATAGTCTCGCGCCAAACAGAAAATCCGTGTTTTGCAGCCCGCTCCAAATAAGTAGTCCAGTGACCTGCATTGGTCCGCCATTAGCGGTGTCAGTCGTTGTCGCTTGTTCTTCCCGCATTCTCCCGGTCTTTCCGACGTTTGATATAGGTTTTGACGTAGTCCTGCGCAGCTTGCACCGTCGAAAGGATCACCGGCTTGCCATCCGTTAGGATCTTACGTTTCGCTGGATACAGCATCGCATACCCGATTTCCAATTCTCGAAGCTTCTTTTTAACGGGAGCAAATTATTTTCTGGCCTGCTGCACCGCCATGGTGTGATCGGGGTAGAACTCCAGGGTGTTACCCTGTTGTTTGATAGTGCCCTTTTCCCTTGCCAGTCGTAGTACGGTATCCCTATCTCTGTAGTTGAGTACTCTGGCAATAATTATTCGAGGTGTCGCCCCCGGTTTTGGAGCGGGGGCCAGGGAGCGGTGCGCGCGTTCGACCAGGAAAACCTCGGAGAAGCTCCCCGCACCGAAGATATCTTTCAGCATGTTTTCCACGTACGTCTCCATTCTGCCGGTGTTGGTGGATTCCGGCAGGCCCGCTATGCGCACGTTGTTGCGGCGCAACCTCGCTTCCTGGTCCTCCACCTTCGCTTTCAGAGTCTCCAGGGTCTTTTCGATGGCACTGCATGCTTTCGTGGTGTCTCTGGAGTGGTCTTCCACCACGGAGATCCTTTGTTCCGCCTCCACCAGTCTCTCCTCGTGGTTCTCCAGTTTGGACGATAGGGTGTCCACCCTTGCCACAACATTGTCCATTTTGTTATTCATGTCCTGCAGACTTTGCTGTATAGCCCTTAGCACTGCCTCCATGTTGGCGCCGTCCCCTAGTACCTGCTCACCGTCTGCTTCTAGTGCAGCCCCTGTTTTCGTCGCTTGTTTCCTGGTCTCAAAGGGCAGTTTCGATTGCTGCTTGTCGGGTTTCCCCATTTCCTCAGTGGACACAGTGGGGCTGGCAGCCTGTGAGCGCGTTGGTGTCGTTGGCTTGGACGTCGTCCGTGTGCGCCGAGGTTGTATTCCAGCCCTTCCCAGCGCTGTGGGTCTATTCATTTGTCGTGCCACTTTGCCACATAGTGGTACCACACAGCGTTCAGTGCAGGTGTTCCCTGTGTTGGTGTGGCCGTCGTGGGGTCTTGTCTACGCTGGGGTGCCCTCTGCCTGGGAGGCGTGGACCTTCGAGTGATGGTGGTCCCGCTTCGCGCCCTTCAGCTAGCGCAGCGGAGCGCCCTGGACCTCGCAATTTGCCTTGTTGTTAGGTCCATCCCTAGCCGCTCCCCTCCTGTAAGTGTGGTCACTGCCAAGCAGCGGAACGCGTTTTCGCTGGTTCCCGCGCTGGTTCTTAAGGACACCGGGCGCTGCCAGCGTCCGTTGTTGATGTGCCGGTTTTGCGTTTCACCGCCGCCGCCATTTTGTCCACCCTGGAACGCACAAGGACCGCTGCAGTGTCTACACGCAACACGGGCAATTTGTACCTTGTTTCCGCCGGCTCGTGGTCCACGTTGTTGTCCAGTCTGGTTAGGTGCAGCCCTGAGAGCGTTCGGCGGCGACACCAGTCACTCGTGTCCGTGATCGCTGCGGCCGCGCGCCGCCATCTTGTCCAGCCTCGCAGTGTTGTGCGATTTTCTGCCGATCACTCCTTCACGCCGCACACCAGACGGCTGAAACTTTCACACCACAGAGCCGGGGCGGTCAGACGTCCATATTTACAGTTTGCGCCGAATTTGGGGCTGGTTAGGGGCCAAGGGCGACGATTTTACCGCTCCCGTCCGGCGGAGCCGACTCAACAGCCAGCCATCCCGCAGTGCGCCCTCTAGCGCCCCCCAGTGAGGACATTTTAGACACCTGGGAAGACGATGCCAGGAGAGGCATCCCTTTGCTCTCTCTAGATCCGATTAAAAAATGGACCCAGAGTGCCATAGACATTAATGCCCTCTGTATGGAATGCGATCTTAGAGCAACAAACGGTAGATCCAAGTCTGACACTAGGGGAGCACATACCTATAAAAGGATGTGACACACTTCAAGAATCGATTATATATTGCTGAACCACAAGTTATGGGCTTATCATCAAGATATGGAAGTCTTGTTGACTACCGATAGTGATCATTACCCACAGGCCCTAACCCTCAACCCCCCGTGGCAAGACATGAATCCAACCCCGTCACTACATATATGGAAATCATCCCACGAACTAGTTCCCTCGAACTGTGGCAGGCGACTAAAATGGGCGAAAGTTGCCGCAGACGAGGGAAGGATGGCCCAAGCAAAGTCCATAATGATATCTGTGAAGACACGATTAGAATCATCGGAAATCAGCAATCATGATGTCCTCATGGCCTTTGTAGAAACCATTTCAGCTCTAAGTGAGTTGTTTATTGTCCAACAGAGGACGGTAAAGGCCACAAATAGAGCCGCAACTAAGGGTAGAGATAAATGGTACTCCTCTGCCTGCCATGCTGCCAAACGAGAACTCATTTTAGCCGTGAAATCAAAAGACCCCGGCCACATTAGTCTCGCTAGGAAAAGCTATAAAAAAGTCCTATCCTCGGCTAGGGGAGTACATGAAACTAAATTCTGGAGTGATCTAATGTTGGCGAGCTCCAAGAAGGACTCAAAGGGGTTTTGGGAACTGCTTAGAGCTAGGGATAAACCCGTTGATTCTCAATTGACATGTAACATCACGGGTGAGGCATGGTTTGCCCATTTTTCTAAGCTTTATTCCATTCCGACAGGCTCACTACAATCCAATATGGGTTTCTCGCACCGAGCGCCGGTTGTACATCTAAATAATGACCACCTCTTTGTTGCTAAGGAAGTTGAAGGGGCAATCAAGTGCCTTGTTGCCAACAAGGCTGCAGGATCAGATGGCATCCCAGGGGACTTGATACGGGCCAATCCAGAGGTGTGGAGCAAACTTATTGCCTCACTTCTGAATGCAGCCCTGATGGGAGGCTGCCTTCCTGACTCTTGGAGGGGTGCGGAGGTCATCCCGATTTTCAAGAAAGGATGTCGGGACGACCCCGCAAACTATCGTCCAATTAGCTTGCTTGATTCCACTCGGAAGGTAGCTGGCAAAGTAGTCTTAGGCAGGATCTTACAGTGGGTTGAAGAAAACCAAGTATTGTCAGACTTCCAGGCTGGCTTTAGATCGGGAACGGGGACCATCGAACAGACATTCCGCCTACTAATGCTTTACTGGAAAGTGGTCGTATTGGGCAAGGGCAGTCTGTATCTCGCATTTATAGACTTACGGACTGCCTTTGACCTGGTCCCACGTGTACAGTTGTGGAATGTCTTAGAGGAGCTGGGTATCCCTTCGTACCTACTTAGCTTACTTATTAAGCTTCATGAGAGTAACTTTGCACAGATCAGCTGGGGAGATCAGGGCCAAAAAACATCACGTATTCCTGTAGATACGGGTGTCCGCCAGGGCTGTGTGCTAGCCCCCACTCTGTTCTCACTTTATGTTAATGGAGTGGTGGAGCACCTGCTTAAACACCCAGCAGATGCACCCTCCCTGGCTGGCAGAAAAATTCCTACCCTCCTATTTGCAGATGACACCCTCCTGATCTCAAAAACTCCGATAGGCCTTCAAACGTTACTCTCCAGTTTTAAGGAATTCTGTGACTCTAAGGGTCTAGTTATTAATGTAAGCAAAACCACATTTTTGGTCCTAAACCCCCCAAGGAAAAGTGTCATTCCTCCCACCCTAGACTCAGTCCCACTTGAAAGGGTAAAGGAGTTTGATTATTTAGGTATCCGACTCTGTGACTCCATGAACTGGAAAGCCCACCACCAAAAAGTCTTTTTGACCCACAAGAGGGTTACAGGGGCCTTGCTGAAAGAACAACGTGCCTCGTCCCTCAAACCCATTGGGGCGGTATTAGACATCTATAGGGCAAGGGTGGTGAGCGCGGCTCTGTATGGATCTGAACTGTGGGGTGTCCAGAAAGTTGATACCTTGACACACCTTGAAAATAAATTCCACAAAGATCTCATGATGCTACCATATAGTACCCCTACACTCCCAATCCTATTAGATGCTGGCACACACCCAATAAGCGAGCAGGCAAGGCTACGTCCCCTCTTTCTGTGGGCACGAATATGGAAGGTACCAGAACTATCGAGTTATGCTGAAGCCCTAAGGGAACTCCTTTCAACACCAGGTTGGCACAAGGTGGGTTGGCTTAAGGAAGTTAAGCGGCTTCTTTGCGAACTGGGCCTTGATGACGCTTGGGTCAATAGAACTGCTCCATCCAAACAGATGTTAAAGAAACTATATTGGTCATGGGTAACAAATGGGAGAAATAGCAATTCCAAATTATGCAGATCCACTGTAGAGTTTTTCTTGATTAAGGAGCTCCCTTTTAGAGAACCATACTTAGATATGATCCTCAAACCGTGGGACAGGTCATTGTACTTTAAATTCAGGGTGGGAGTATTACCCTTAGGGGAGCTGACAGCAAGTTGGAAGCCACCGCTGCAAACTATACCATATTGTCCCTTTTGTGAGAATAGGTATGAGTCTGTTGCCCACTTAATGTTTGAGTGCCCAGCCTATGCAGCCCCTCGATGCAGATGGCTGAAACAGCTATGCAGGAATCTTGGCACCAGATCCCATCTGGAGGCTTTACGCATCCTAAGATCTGATGCTCGCACTCTGTTCGCCTGTTGTTTGGCAAAATTCCTGGGTTGGGCATGGCAGATAAGATCCGCAAGGAAATTGTCTCTTCCGTAATATGAACTGTAATGGCCATAGTGCTACATTTGAGCTATTTTTTTAGAACTTTTTGGCAAATGAGCTTCTTTTTATGTTGTTTTATTGTAAGGATTACATGTATTTGTAGAATTGAAAAATTGTATAATGAGAACAGAGGAATGAATTGCCAAAATGTATTTCTTTTATTATTTTTGTATTGTAATGCTTTTATGATATGATTAATATATCGAAATAAAGCTATTCAACAACAACAACATATATATATATATATATATATATATATATATATATATATATATATATATATATATATATATATATATATATATATATATATATATATATATATATAAAGCTTTGCTGCTTTGCATGACAGGGAAAGAGCAGGAGAGTGCCATATTCACATATGGCACTCTCCTCTTTTCGCCCTTGCACCAGCACAGATTTCTGCTGCCGTGCGCCTGGCACACACCTTAGGGTGGGTGCCTGTGTCTAGCATAGGTTTTGTAGAAGAAGGGTACCTTTCCTGTACACAATACTATGCCTAGACACTTCAAAGCTTTTCCTACTTTGTTTGTGTGCAGCACAGTGCAGCACACATCCAAAGTCGGAAAATAAAGGAGGGTTGAAACAATTTCTACTTTTAACACCTGGTTTACAGCTGCATTCATTTTTTAAGCTAAACCCTGTCCACTAATGTTCGTAGACAGGGGTTGTGTTACTTTTCAGTACAAACCAATGCAAATAGCAATTTGTTTGTTATTCACCAAAAAGATTTAATGTCTGGTTAGCACTAAAAAAGTAACGCTAACCCAACACTAAACCTTTGTGAATCTGGGCCTAAGAGTTGGAAATGAAAAATGTACGTCTGGACACATGCAGCTGAAAGGCAGGCAAGAGGCATATGTTAAAACCGTTGTTGCACATCCTCTGTCAACGCTTGGAGGGCAAAAAGGGTGCATATTAGCTTATCTGTGCGCATGTTCCTCAATTGATTTTGCATGAGACCTCAAATGTTCAAACCTCGCCAACTGACCTCCTCTCTTTCTGCCAGAAGGAGCAAAGGCCTAACGGCAGGGCATCAAAATGTACGGAGGGTCAAGTGCCTTTAACACTAGACAATGTTTATTTTTCAGCCATTCTGTTGACTTGATAATATGTACAAATCAACACACGTTTTGTGACCTGCCCTTATAATTTATAGGTGCAAATTGATTAGAGGGACTCCTTAGAATATTGTGAGTACATGAAGTTTGTAATATTTTAATTCAGCCGCAGTCATGCTCGGTGTTTTGAAAACCTTGCAGAATGTTCTTTAAGTTAAACGCGTACAACATCCAAATGTCTTTTAGACCAACACAGTTTACTGATTGCATCTTTCAGCGGGTGAGCTCTTGCGCGTGAGCTCTTGCGCAATCTACATAAACTATGGCAGTTCTAAGCTTGGCGTGCATTTCATGCCATACGGATGAATGGGTGCTCTGAATACTGCCACCCAAAGAGGTTCAACCTCATTCGTCGCTCGGTGCACTTTCTTATCGTTTCATTGTGTATTTTCAGACTGATTTATGAGCATGCTGTGCCCAGCAGTGCGATTCTTTTGCGCTGTCAGTGTTGTCAGGAGCAGAACATCCATGTTTGTCTTATGCCTGTAGTTTGTGATCTTACAGAGCTAACAATGCTTCACATCTAAGAACAATATCAGTCAAGTACGCCAACCCACAGAAGTCAATGAATATATATTTTCAATCAATCAATCAATCAATCAAGGAATTTGTAAAGCGCACTACATACCCGCGAGGGTCCCAAGGCGCTGGGGGGGGGGAGCTGCTACTGATCAAAAAGCCAGGTCTTGAGTTGTCTTCTGAAGGCCAGCAGGTCTTGGCTCTGTCGTAGGTTGGTGGGGAGGGTGTTTCAGGTCTTGGTGGTGAGGTGGGAGAAGGATCTGCCACCGGCGGTCGTTTTCCGGGTCTGTGGGACCGTGGCTACGGCGAGGCTGGCTGAGCGGAAGCTGCGGGTGGGAGTGTAGAAGCTGAGTCGTCCATTGAGGTATGCTGGTCCGGCGTTGTGTAGGGCTTTGTGTGCGTAGATGAGTAGTTTGATGCTTATCCTCTTGTTGATGGGAAGTCAGTGTAAGTCTCTCAGGTGGGGGGTATTGTGGCTGTGTCGGGGGATGTCAAGGACCAGTCGTGCCGTGGTTTTCTGTATGCGTTGCAACCGTCTTAGGAGCTTGGTTGTTGTTCCAGCGTAGAAGGCATTTCTGTAGTCCCGCCTGCTGGTGATGAGGGCCTGGGTGACAGTTTTTCTCATTTTGGAGGGGATCCACTTGAAGATTCTGCGAAGCATATGGAGGGTGTTGAAGCAGGATGCGGAGATGGCGTTGACCTGCTTGGTCATGGAGAGGGTGGAGTCGAGGATGACCCAAAGGTTGCGTGCGTGGTCGGTGGGTTCTGGGCTGTTCCCAGCAAGGTAGGCCATCAGGAGTTGTCCCAGGCTGAGGGGGTGAAGCCGAGGATGAGGACCTCTGTCTTGTCAGAATTCAGCTTGAGCCCACTGTCCTTCATCCAGTCGGCGATGGCCTTCATTCCCCTGTGGAGGTTGGCTTTGGCGGTGAGAGGGTTTTTGGTGAGGGAGATGATCAGCTGGGTGTCGTTGGTGTAGGAGATGATGTTGAGAGTGTGCTGTCGAGCGACGTGGGCGAGTGGAGCCATGTAGATGTTGAACAGTGTCGGGCTCAGGGAGGATCCTTGTGGTACGCCGCAGATGATCTCGGTGGTCTTGGAGCGGAAGGGTGGGAGGCGGACGCTCTGGGTACTGCCGGAGAGGAAGGATGTGGTCCAGGCCAGGGCCTCCTCTTGGATTCTGGCATCGTGGAGACATTCTGTTATGGTGCGGTGGCAGACCATGTCGAAGGCGGCTGATAGGTTCAGAAGGATGAGGGCAGCTGTTTCTCTTTTGTCCATCAGGGTCCTGATGTCATCGGTGGCGGTGATGAGGGCGGTTATTTTATTGTCACATTCATTAAAATCACTGTAATGCAATCACATTAACAGTCAAAATTGCCACGCTGAAACACTACAGAAACTAACATACTGTTAATTAAGTTAAACCAATCCTTTACCCTGGAATCAAATATTTACAAAAACCCATTGTTTTTAATATGGTCCGCTAAGTATCCCCTCACAACATATTTACACATGAATTCCCCAATTATGGAGTTTGTGTAGTTTCACACATAATGATCTGAATCAGGAGAAAGCTTAGGGCCTGAATTAGATCTTGGCGGTACTAACGATCTCTCACGGTGGTCCAAAGTACTCCACCCTCCATATTTAGATGTTGCAGCAATAGACAGGAGACAGCTGCAGCAGCGGTCTTCTCTGCTGGCTCCGTTGCTGTCATGCATGCAGGTTTTCGCCGAGCTGATTTGGATGTTTCCGTTGGGCTGGTAGTGCCCTAGTGATGATGTCTTCACGGAGGGATGCCATGTGGTGTGGAGACAGGTAAGTGCTACTTTTTATCAGCTCAATAGAGATATGTGTTGTGCATATTTCAATATGTATATGTAGGTAATGTGTAAGCAAAAAGACCCGGAGTTACCGGATCAAGGACCTAGCTAAGGTGGTGGTTGACCCCAAAACAAAAATAGAATTGGTAGGTTATGTAATCATAGCAAGAAAAATCGAATGCTTTCTTGAGTCCCCTCACTCACCGGGGATTTCAACCATGGCCGCCATGGTGTGATCAGGGTAGAACTCCAGGGTGTTACCCTGGTGGTTGATAGTGCCCTTTTCCCTTGCCAGTCGTAGTACGGTATCCCTATCTCTGTAGTTGAGTACTCTGGCAATAATTATTCGAGGTGTCGCCCCCGGTTTTGGAGCGGGGGCCAGGGAGCGGTGCGCGCGTTCGACCAGGAAAACCTCGGAGAAGCTCCCCGCACCGAAGATATCTTTCAGCATGTTTTCCACGTACGTCTCCATTCTGCCGGTGTTGGTGGATTCCGGCAGGCCCGCTATGCGCACGTTGTTGCGGCGCGACCTCGCTTCCTGGTCCTCCACCTTCGCTTTCAGAGTCTCCAGGGTCTTTTCGATGGCACTGCATGCTTTCGTGGTGTCTCTGGAGTGGTCTTCCACCACGGAGATCCTTTGTTCTGCCTCCACCAGTCTCTCCTCGTGGTTCTCCAGTTTGGACGATAGGGTGTCCACCCTTGCCACAACATTGTCCATTTTGTTATTCATGTCCTGCAGACTTTGCTGTATAGCCCTTAGCACTGCCTCCATGTTGGCGCCGTCCCCTAGTACCTGCTCACCGTCTGCTTCTAGTGCAGCCCCTGTTTTCGTCGCTTGTTTCCTGGTCTCAAAGGGCAGTTTCGATTGCTGCTTGTCGGGTTTCCCCATTTCCTCAGTGGACACAGTGGGGCTGGCAGCCTGTGAGCGCGTTGGTGTCGTTGGCTTGGACGTCGTCCGTGTGCGCCGAGGTTGTATTCCAGCCCTTCCCAGCGCTGTGGGTCTATTCATTTGTCGTGCCACTTTGCCACATAGTGGTACCACACAGCGTTCAGTGCAGGTGTTCCCTGTGTTGGTGTGGCCGTCGTGGGGTCTTGTCTACACTGGGGTGCCCTCTGCCTGGGAGGCGTGGACCTTCGAGTGATGGTGGTCCCGCTTCGCGCCCTTCAGCTAGCGCAGCGGAGCGCCCTGGACCTCGCAATTTGCCGCGTTGTTAGGTCCATCCCTAGCCGCTCCCCTCCTGTAAGTGTGGTCACTGCCAAGCAGCGGAACGCGTTTTCGCTGGTTCCCGCGCTGGTTCTTAAGGACACCGGGCGCTGCCAGTGTCCGTTGTTGATGTGCCGGTTGTGCGTTTCACCGCCGCCGCCATTTTGTCCACCCTGGAACGCACAAGGACCGCTGCAGTGTCTACACGCAACACGGGCAATTTGTACCTTGTTTCCGCCGGCTCGTGGTCCACGTTGTTGTCCAGTCTGGTTAGGTGCAGCCCTGAGAGCGTTCGGCGGCGACACCAGTCACTCGTGTCCGTGATCGCTGCGGCCGCGCGCCGCCATCTTGTCCAGCCTCGCAGTGTTGTGCGATTTTCTGCCGATCCCTCCTTCACGCCGCACACCAGACGGCTGAAACTTTCACACCACAGAGCCGGGGCGGTCAGACGTCCATATTTACAGTTTGCGCCGAATTTGGGGCTGGTTAGGGGCCAAGGGCGACGATTTTACCGCTCCCGTCCGGCGGAGCCGACTCAGCAGCCAGCCATCCCGCAGTGCGCCCTCTAGCGCCCCCCAGTGAGGACATTTTAGACACCTGGGAAGACGATGCCAGGAGAGGCATCCCTTTGCTCTCTCTAGATCCGATTAAAAAATGGACCCAGAGTGCCATAGACATTAATGCCCTCTGTATGGAATGCGATCTTAGAGCAACAAACGGTAGATCCAAGTCTGACACTAGGGGAGCACATACCTATAAAAGGATGTGACACACTTCAAGAATCGATTATATATTGCTGAACCACAAGTTATGGGCTTATCATCAAGATATGGAAGTCTTGTTGACTACCGATAGTGATCATTACCCACAGGCCCTAACCCTCAACCCCCCGTGGCAAGACATGAATCCAACCCCGTCACTACATATATGGAAATCATCCCACGAACTAGTTCCCTCGAACTGTGGCAGGCGACTAAAATGGGCGAAAGTTGCCGCAGACGAGGGAAGGATGGCCCAAGCAAAGTCCATAATGATATCTGTGAAGACACGATTAGAATCATCGGAAATCAGCAATCATGATGTCCTCATGGCCTTTGTAGAAACCATTTCAGCTCTAAGTGAGTTGTTTATCGTCCAACAGAGGACGGTAAAGGCCACAAATAGAGCCGCAACTAAGGGTAGAGATAAATGGTACTCCTCTGCCTGCCATGCTGCCAAACGAGAACTCATTTTAGCCGTGAAATCAAAAGACCCCGGCCACATTAGTCTCGCTAGGAAAAGCTATAAAAAAGTCCTATCCTCGGCTAGGGGAGTACATGAAACTAAATTCTGGAGTGATCTAATGTTGGCGAGCTCCAAGAAGGACTCAAAGGGGTTTTGGGAACTGCTTAGAGCTAGGGATAAACCCGTTGATTCTCAATTGACATGTAACATCACGGGTGAGGCATGGTTTGCCCATTTTTCTAAGCTTTATTCCATTCCGACAGGCTCACTACAATCCAATATGGGTTTCTCGCACCAAGCGCCGGTTGTACATCTAAATAATGACCACCTCTTTGTTGCTAAGGAAGTTGAAGGGGCAATCAAGTGCCTTGTTGCCAACAAGGCTGCAGGATCAGATGGCATCCCAGGGGACTTGATACGGGCCAATCCAGAGGTGTGGAGCAAACTTATTGCCTCACTTCTGAATGCAGCCCTGATGGGAGGCTGCCTTCCTGACTCTTGGAGGGGTGCGGAGGTCATCCCGATTTTCAAGAAAGGATGTCGGGACGACCCCGCTAACTATCGTCCAATTAGCTTGCTTGATTCCACTCGGAAGGTAGCTGGCAAAGTAGTCTTAGGCAGGATCTTACAGTGGGTTGAAGAAAACCAAGTATTGTCAGACTTTCAGGCTGGCTTTAGATCGGGAACGGGGACCATCGAACAGACATTCCGCCTACTAATGATTTACTGGAAAGTGGTCGTATTGGGCAAGGGCAGTCTGTATCTCGCATTTATAGACTTACGGACTGCCTTTGACCTGGTCCCACGTGTACAGTTGTGGAATGTCTTAGAGGAGCTGGGTATCCCTTCGTACCTACTTAGCTTACTTATTAAGCTTCATGAGAGTAACTTTGCACAGATCAGCTGGGGAGATCAGGGCCAAAAAACATCACGTATTCCTGTAGATACGGGTGTCCGCCAGGGCTGTGTGCTAGCCCCCACTCTGTTCTCACTTTATGTTAATGGAGTGGTGGAGCACCTGCTTAAACACCCAGCAGATGCACCCTCCCTGGCTGGCAGAAAAATTCCTACCCTCCTATTTGCAGATGACACCCTCCTGATCTCAAAAACTCCGATAGGCCTTCAAACGTTACTCTCCAGTTTTAAGGAATTCTGTGACTCTAAGGGTCTAGTTATTAATGTAAGCAAAACCACATTTTTGGTCCTAAACCCCCCAAGGAAAAGTGTCATTCCTCCCACCCTAGACTCAGTCCCACTTGAAAGGGTAAAGGAGTTTGATTATTTAGGTATCCGACTCTGTGACTCCATGAACTGGAAAGCCCACCACCAAAAAGTCTTTTTGACCCACAAGAGGGTTACAGGGGCCTTGCTGAAAGAACAACGTGCTTCGTCCCTCAAACCCATTGGGGCGGTATTAGACATCTATAGGGCAAGGGTGGTGAGCGCGGCTCTGTATGGATCTGAACTGTGGGGTGTCCAGAAAGTTGATACCTTGACACACCTTGAAAATAAATTCCACAAAGATCTCATGATGCTACCATATAGTACCCCTACACTCCCACTCCTATTAGATGCTGGCACACACCCAATAAGCGAGCAGGCAAGGCTACGTCCCTTCCTTCTGTGGGCACGAATATGGAAGGTACCAGAACTATCGAGTTATGCTGAAGCCCTAAGGGAACTCCTTTCAACACCAGGTTGGCACAAGGTGGGTTGGCTTAAGGAAGTTAAGCGGCTTCTTTGCGAACTGGGCCTTGATGACGCTTGGGTCAATAGAACTGCTCCATCCAAACAGATGTTAAAGAAACTATATTGGTCATGGGTAACAAATGGGAGAAATAGCAATTCCAAATTATGCAGATCCACTGTAGAGTTTTTCTTGATTAAGGAGCTCCCTTTTAGAGAACCATACTTAGATATGATCCTCAAACCGTGGGACAGGTCATTGTACTTTAAATTCAGGGTGGGAGTATTACCCTTAGGGGAGCTGACAGCGAGTTGGAAGCCACCGCTGCAAACTATACCATATTGTCCCTTTTGTGAGAATAGGTATGAGTCTGTTGCCCACTTAATGTTTGAGTGCCCAGCCTATGCAGCCCCTCGATGCAGATGGCTGAAACAGCTATGCAGGAATCTTGGCACCAGATCCCATCTGGAGGCTTTACGCATCCTAAGATCTGATGCTCGCACTCTGTTCGCCTGTTGTTTGGCAAAATTCCTGGGTTGGGCATGGCAGATAAGATCCGCAAGGAAATTGTCTCTTCCGTAATATGAACTGTAATGGCCATAGTGCTACATTTGAGCTATTTTTTTAGAACTTTTTGGCAAATGAGCTTCTTTTTATGTTGTTTTATTGTAAGGATTACATGTATTTGTAGGATTGAAAAATTGTATAATGAGAACAGAGGAATGAATTGCCAAAATGTATTTCTTTTATTATTTTTGTATTGTAATGCTTTTATGATATGATTAATATATCGAAATAAAGCTATTCAACAACAACAACATATATATATATATATATATATATATATATATATATATATATATATATTTATATATATATATATATATATATATATAAAGCTTTGCTGCTTTGCATGACAGGGAAAGAGCAGGAGAGTGCCATATTCACATATGGCACTCTCCTCTTTTCGCCCTTGCACCAGCACAGATTTCTGCTGCCGTGCGCCTGGCACACACCTTAGGGTGGGTGCCTGTGTCTAGCATAGGTTTTGTAGAAGAAGGGTACCTTTCCTGTACACAATACTATGCCTAGACACTTCAAAGCTTTTCCTACTTTGTTTGTGTGCAGCACAGTGCAGCACACATCCAAAGTCGGAAAATAAAGGAGGGTTGAAACAATTTCTACTTTTAACACCTGGTTTACAGCTGCATTCATTTTTTAAGCTAAACCCTGTCCACTAATGTTCGTAGACAGGGGTTGTGTTACTTTTCAGTACAAACCAATGCAAATAGCAATTTGTTTGTTATTCACCAAAAAGATTTAATGTCTGGTTAGCACTAAAAAAGTAACGCTAACCCAACACTAAACCTTTGTGAATCTGGGCCTAAGAGTTGGAAATGAAAAATGTACGTCTGGACACATGCAGCTGAAAGGCAGGCAAGAGGCATATGTTAAAACCGTTGTTGCACATCCTCTGTCAACGCTTGGAGGGCAAAAAGGGTGCATATTAGCTTATCTGTGCGCATGTTCCTCAATTGATTTTGCATGAGACCTCAAATGTTCAAACCTCGCCAACTGACCTCCTCTCTTTCTGCCAGAAGGAGCAAAGGCCTAACGGCAGGGCATCAAAATGTACGGAGGGTCAAGTGCCTTTAACACTAGACAATGTTTATTTTTCAGCCATTCTGTTGACTTGATAATATGTACAAATCAACACACGTTTTGTGACCTGCCCTTATAATTTATAGGTGCAAATTGATTAGAGGGACTCCTTAGAATATTGTGAGTACATGAAGTTTGTAATATTTTAATTCAGCCGCAGTCATGCTCGGTGTTTTGAAAACCTTGCAGAATGTTCTTTAAGTTAAACGCGTACAACATCCAAATGTCTTTTAGACCAACACAGTTTACTGATTGCATCTTTCAGCGGGTGAGCTCTTGCGCGTGAGCTCTTGCGCAATCTACATAAACTATGGCAGTTCTAAGCTTGGCGTGCATTTCATGCCATACGGATGAATGGGTGCTCTGAATACTGCCACCCAAAGAGGTTCAACCTCATTCGTCGCTCGGTGCACTTTCTTATCGTTTCATTGTGTATTTTCAGACTGATTTATGAGCATGCTGTGCCCAGCAGTGCGATTCTTTTGCGCTGTCAGTGTTGTCAGGAGCAGAACATCCATGTTTGTCTTATGCCTGTAGTTTGTGATCTTACAGAGCTAACAATGCTTCACATCTAAGAACAATATCAGTCAAGTACGCCAACCCACAGAAGTCAATGAATATATATTTTCAATCAATCAATCAATCAATCAAGGAATTTGTAAAGCGCACTACATACCCGCGAGGGTCCCAAGGCGCTGGGGGGGGGGAGCTGCTACTGATCAAAAAGCCAGGTCTTGAGTTGTCTTCTGAAGGCCAGCAGGTCTTGGCTCTGTCGTAGGTTGGTGGGGAGGGTGTTCCAGGTCTTGGTGGTGAGGTGGGAGAAGGATCTGCCGCCGGCGGTCGTTTTCCGGGTCTGTGGGACCGTGGCTACGGCGAGGCTGGCTGAGCGGAAGCTGCGGGTGGGAGTGTAGAAGCTGAGTCGTCCATTGAGGTATGCTGGTCCGGCGTTGTGTAGGGCTTTGTGTGCGTAGATGAGTAGTTTGATGCTTATCCTCTTGTTGATGGGAAGTCAGTGTAAGTCTCTCAGGTGGGGGGTATTGTGGCTGCGTCGGGGGATGTCAAGGACCAGTCGTGCCGTGGTTTTCTGTATGCCTTGCAACCGTCTTAGGAGCTTGGTTGTTGTTCCAGCGTAGAAGGCATTTCTGTAGTCCCGCCTGCTGGTGATGAGGGCCTGGGTGACAGTTTTTCTCATTTTGGAGGGGATCCACTTGAAGATTCTGAGAAGCATATGGAGGGTGTTGAAGCAGGATGCGGAGATGGCGTTGACCTGCTTGGTCATGGAGAGGGTGGAGTCGAGGATGACCCAAAGGTTGCGTGCGTGGTCGGTGGGTTCTGGGCTGTTCCCAGCAAGGTAGGCCATCAGGAGTTGTCCCAGGCTGAGGGGGTGAAGCCGAGGATAAGGACCTCTGTCTTGTCAGAATTCAGCTTGAGCCCACTGTCCTTCATCCAGTCGGCGATGGCCTTCATTCCCCTGTGGAGGTTGGCTTTGGCGGTGAGAGGGTTTTTGGTGAGGGAGATGATCAGCTGGGTGTCGTTGGTGTAGGAGATGATGTTGAGAGTGTGCTGTCGAGCGACGTGGGCGAGTGGAGCCATGTAGATGTTGAACAGTGTCGGGCTCAGGGAGGATCCTTGTGGTACGCCGCAGATGATCTCGGTGGTCTTGGAGCGGAAGGGTGGGAGGCGGACGCTCTGGGTACTGCCGGAGAGGAAGGATGTGGTCCAGGCCAGGGCCTCCTCTTGGATTCTGGCGTCGTGGAGACATTCTGTTATGGTGCGGTGGCAGACCATGTCGAAGGCGGCTGATAGGTTCAGAAGGATGAGGGCAGCTGTTTCTCTTTTGTCCATCAGGGTCCTGATGTCATCGGTGGCGGTGATGAGGGCGGTTATTTTATTGTCACATTCATTAAAATCACTGTAATGCAATCACATTAACAGTCAAAATTGCCACGCTGAAACACTACAGAAACTAACATACTGTTAATTAAGTTAAACCAGCATAATTTGTGGTAAAATAGAACTTCCAACTTAAGTAAAAGCACATTTTACATTTTAATTTTCTCTGCTCCATGGAAAAATTGAACGTCACTAGAAAGAACCCAGAATGCTTCGCAAGGAATGCAAAAATGCACTGCTTCACGGAAGGACCTAGCATTCATACATAAAAATAAAAGCCTGAGCCAATCCTTTACCCTGGAATCAAATATTTACAAAAACCCATTGTTTTTAATATGGTCCGCTAAGTATCCCCTCACAACATATTTACACATGAATTCCCCAATTATGGAGTTTGTGTAGTTTCACACATAATGATCTGAATCAGGAGAAAGCTTAGGGCCTGAATTAGATCTTGGCGGTACTAACGATCTCTCACGGTGGTCCAAAGTACTCCACCCTCCATATTTAGATGTTGCAGCAATAGACAGGAGACAGCTGCAGCAGCGGTCTTCTCTGCTGGCTCCGTTGCTGTCATGCATGCAGGTTTTCGCCGAGCTGATTTGGATGTTTCCGTTGGGCTGGTAGTGCCCTAGTGATGATGTCTTCACGGAGGGATGCCATGTGGTGTGGAGACAGGTAAGTGCTACTTTTTATCAGCTCAATAGAGATATGTGTTGTGCATATTTCAATATGTATATGTAGGTAATGTGTAAGCAAAAAGACCCGGAGTTACCGGATCAAGGACCTAGCTAAGGTGGTGGTTGACCCCAAAACAAAAATAGAATTGGTAGGTTATGTAATCATAGCAAGAAAAATCGAATGCTTTCTTGAGTCCCCTCACTCACCGGGGATTTCAACCAGTGACATGCTTCATCATTGAGGTCCTCCCTATCCGCTGGGGATTGAGGCATGCTTTGACTTGCGAATTACGTAGGAGCACTGAGCTGAGACTATGAATGGTGCAGTGTAGGTGGAGTGGATAGGGAATCTAAAAATACCTTGCTAGTGAGCGATACACTTTATTCTGGGTCCTAGCCGGTATAATAAAAACAGGGGGAATTAGACAACTAATTAACCATAATGACTTAAATGTTCCTAGCGTTGGTCAACATGTTTCAAGCCTCCTCACAGCTCTTCTTCAGGACCACACAGGGGCCAGCCCTGTGTGTTCCACTCCTAAGTGACCTAAAAGTGAGGTTAATGAATAATTAAGTGAGAAAGTGATGTGTACACACCTACTGTGTGTGCACTTTTATACATACGATTTAAACTTAATTGATCGTGCTATCTGTAGGGAATAAAACAAAGACATGTTAGCCATACATCTGCCTGCCAGGAAACTGGCAGGTTTGTGGACTTCATGCAACACACTATGTCTAGAGCACAAGTACATGAGGTTAAAACATTTGGCGTTGTTTCCAAAGAGCCTAATTGGTGGAGAAAGAACATGCTGCTGTCATCTCTTTAGGCGATCTTAAAGAATAAGTGTTTTAAAAAGAAAATAAAGATATAGACACCACGTGACAGTACACACATGTAAACCACAAAAATATAATCATATTGCGATATTACATACTTTAAATGAGGTTCAGAATGGCCCCATGTTCAGGACGGGGTGATAATAATGCATGGTTATAGGTGTTGTTCTCTGAAAAAATAGAACTCTGAAAGATTGTTATGTGAGCCGAAACCGCAGTATCGCGGTTTCCTTATTTTACAGTTTTTGCCACCAAAGTTGATATCAAGTGGCTGACCTGCTCAGCGAGGGGAAAAAACACTTATAGAGTCGAGCTCGCCTTGTCAGATAATCACCTACTCGTCCCCAGAAGACCGCATATTAATGCGACTCTCCCAAGGCACGGGTTATGTACTGCAGCTTCTGCCTAGTCATCCGATGGATGCTAGAGCGGAAAATACAAACGGGAAATGGCTGCTTGAGCTGGAAAGGCGGCAGCCATATTGGGGTGTGTAACATCGTCACTGTGATTTTTAATATGTGTACAATGTGACCTGCTAACTTGAGCATTGTTTGTCGCAATTTCAAAATAAAGTATAAGACTTAGGTTATGGTAAAAGGACCCATAGGTTAGGTGTGGGTTCTGCAATTGTGTCCAGTGTTAAGAGCAGCGATACTCAATAAAGTTATTGATTGTTCAGATAATGTACTCTGTTGCTCTCAGTTCTTCCTCTCCAAAGATGGCTGGACATGTGGAATAGGTTAGGCTGACATGTCCCCCAAAAAAGGTTCTATTTATGGCAGGTATTTCAGTGCTCACAGTTTCTTCCAATGTTGGAAGGGCATATGGATGGGTTAAGATGGGGTTATGCATGAGGATATGTTTTCAAAACAGTCTCCAGTCTACCCATTTTGGTAGTTGGGGGTGTGTTGCTTTTCAATGAAATGCGTGGTCATTTTTTTGGTCGCTCGCTTGCATCTGATGTTACTGCGATGCTCTACTATCCTCTTGCTGACCTACTTGGTTGTCATGCCTACATAATGGAGGTTGCATATGCAGGTTATCAGATAGACCACTCCTGCCATATTGCAGTTGGTAAATTTGCGCAACTCCCATACCATGTTGTTGTTGAGTGTCACTCTCTTAGTTGGTGATGTCAGGTGACAAACACTACAATTGTTGCACGGAAAATGGCCATTCGGTAACGGTTGCAGGGTTCTCTGGTTATCCCCGGCTGTAGTTGTGTTTTTGGGGAGTGTGTGCACAAGAATGTCTTTCAAGTTTTCCCTTTCCTGTGTGAAAACATCGGTCTTGGAATATTCAGACTTCCACTATTTAAGATACGCCAATGTTTTGTTTACAATTTTGGCCACCTTGTTCGACGCTATGTTGAATGTGGTGATGCAGATTGGTCTCTTGTCATCTCTAGCCTTTTCTTGATGGGCTTCCAACAGTGATTCCCTGTGGTTGTTTCCTGCTCCTTTCTTGGCGTGGGTCACAAGGTATGGGGGGTATTTCCTTGTGATCAGTTTGCTGGACAATTATTTTGCTTGTATCCTGTAATCCTCCTTCTTTTTACAGTTGCTTCACAAGCATAAGAATAGTCCTAAGGGGAGGTTCTCTTTTAGTTGTCTTGGGTGGAAGCTGTCATACTGCAGGAGACAGTTTTTTGCTGTAGGTTTAAAATGTGTGGTGGTTCTCACTGAATCGCCTGTGGCAAGAATATTCAGATCCAGGAAGACCAAATGCGACCTGCTCATAGTGTGTGTAAACTTAAGAAAGGGGTCCTGTAGATTGAGCCAGTTCATGAAATAGGTGGCATCGGACTCATTCCCTTCCCAAATGAGCGACACATTATCGATGTATCTCTTCCATAACAAAATGTGGTTGGTATATGGGATTATGGCATTGAGCATTTCATGTTTTTCCAGATGGTGGACATAGAGACCAGCCACACTTCGGGCAACAGTGCTTCCCATGCTGGTACCATGTGTTGGCGGAATAGGGTCTCTCCGTGAGGGCCATTCTGCAGCATTCCAGAACGACGTGTCTCGGAATGTGGTATTGCCATTCTTGTTCAAACAGTATTGCCTCCATGATGTTGAGGGTCTCTCTGTGAGGTAAACTGGTGTAGATACTTTCTACGTCCAACCCGATGAGTATGCATGTTGTGCGGGTGAATTTGAGGTCTTTGAGGAGGCACAATACTGCCTTGGTGTCCTGTAGGTACGTGCCAGTACTTTGTATAAATGGGTAGAGGAATGCGTCTGCAAATTTTGAAAGTGGTTCAAGTATGGAACCAATGCCCAAAACTATGCATCTACCTGATGGGTTTTCAAGGGACTTGTGTATTTTTGGTATCATATAAAAATATGGTATAGTAGGGTTGGTATTCATTAGGAGATCACCTTCTTTTTTGGTAAATTGCGATTCCTTAAATGCAATCCTAGAAGCACCAAGTTGTGCGATTTTGCCTTTTGAAATCGCGAATTACTACCACCTTTAAGTGGGTGGTAATTTGCGATTTCTTTGAACAATGCACTTTTTTGCATTTTTCAAAGCGCCATATGGCGCACATACATGCCCTTGGGGCATGTATGTGTGCACATGTGCACACATGCTTATTTCAGGGGTGTAAAAGGGTGGTGTCCTTTTGACACCCTTGCACCCTTGACATTTCATTCACAATTTGCGAGTACCTAATGGGTGCTAATGGGTACTCGCAAATTGCGAATGTCTTCCCATTTATTCCTGTGGGCCTCTAGGCCCATTGGAATGAATAGGAAGGTATTCCTTAATTGCAAATTGCAATTTGCGATTCGCAATTAAGGAATATGTAGGAATCGCAATTAATATTGCAAATCCTACATACATTTCCTTTTGCGAGTCCTTAATAGTGAATCACTAAAATTCGCTATTAAGGACTCACAAAACTCTTTCTTGATACATATGCCCCTATGTTCTTTAGTGAGCCCTACAGGACTTACAATGGTTTTCCATGGTTTGGTTTCCTCCAGTGTGGTTTCTCAGTTTTCGTTTTCCATTAATTCACACACATCAGTCTCTCAGATATGGTGAGGCTGTGGATTCTACATGCTTGCTCCATGATTACAAGTCAGTATTTAGCCGTGATGGGGCATGGAGAACATATGGCTGGTTTGATCATTATTGAAACAGTGTGGGTGTCAAGCAGTTTATTCTGGCATCTTGAATTGTCAGTTCTCTTTCCCTAAAATTCAGTATTGGAAATTCAATGTTGTCGTCATTGATGATGGGTGGCACAGGGCTGGAGGACATATATTTCTCAAGAAATATATTTATATTCCTTTACATTAGTACCGGTTACTGTTTTTGATGCTGAAGCTTGAAAGGTAAAATACAATACTTAAAATTAGTCTTATATAGAAATTGCTGGGAAATTAAGAGAGATAACCTGTGGTTCAGATGATAAAATAGAGTACCGAACAGAAATGTGTCTTTGGGATTAGAAACATATTCTGGTCAAATGGAACACGCTCATTATATTATTACCATATTACCTATTAATACAACAAATATCATACACTATTTTATGATCAAATATTGAGTGTTGGATTACATTAACTTTTAATGCGGAGATCTAAAATGAATACTTAATGACTAAATCGTGAGAAACGAACAGAATTGAAAATAAAACCTTTTAATTCACAATAATTCTCTTTGTTGACTGTACTAAAACTCATATATGATTTACTGCTAAGTTACTTATATAGATGATAGTTACTTTATATTTCTACTTTGTGATCAACAAAGATCCATACGACCAGTGGTGGCGGCTTTTTAATGATTATACCTGGAGATTGAGATATAGAAATCCAATCTCCCTCAGCTGCATAGTCAGGAAAGTAAACAATATCAAAAACAATTTAGTAAAAAGAAATGGTATTTAATTATTAGACTTACACCAAAATGATAAAAGAATCATTAAGTGGAGTGGTTATTAATTTTGAAAGAAAAGTCTAAAGACAATATGTCACTGTTAGTCAATGGGCCACAGATGACTGAGTCCTAGGTACCTTATCATATTGACCACAATGTGACTTAGTGGTTTACCCTGATCAATAGATTTTTGTTCTGAAATAGTAATTTCTCCAACGAGATTAACCTGAATTCTAATGCCAAAGTCCTCTCACTTCCAGGCTCACTTTGTCACCTTTTCCTGTTGTGTGTCAATATAGATACCGTATTTAGATTTCCCTAATCATGCCCTTATATAGGTACAATTCACATTGTCCTTATTTAGGCATAGAAATCCAGCCCTTATTTAGGCATTGCTCATGCTAAGCAAATACAGGCACGGTCAACTACCTCTGTTCATCTTCGTCACAATGAGTTCTTGGAAAACCAGATTCTTAAGCCTTTAGGACTGCCCCTTGCCTGGATATTGATTTCTCCGAAAAACTCATTTATTGTACATGAACATCTATTTCTTAGGGGTTCATTCATGACGTTCTTGTGCCCGACTTGTATGTCAATACTGCCATTCCTAAACACCTTTAAGTTATAAATATACCTTCACTTGCTATGGCAAGGCACGGTGCGGTCCGGCCAGCTACTTGCACAATGCGGCTTTCCACAGCAAGTCCCGAAGGAAGTCAAGTCCCCAACTAACTCACTGGCCAGATGCTGTCATCCTCCTCACCAAGAATCCAGCTCCAGAATTTCTGACTCCCCTTGCGGGGTGTTAGAGATCGAGTCCCAGGAAATAGATACTAATCACTCTCATTCTAAGGTATGGAGCTGATTAGAACCTAGAGAAACTTTTAGCAATTCTTGGCACAACTAAACTAAACTATAGCCAAACAGCACCTATTTCTTCCCTCGTACTATACTTAGGTTAGGTACATTGGGGTAGGATTATTTTAGATGCACCAGTTGAGTATTTTAGCCTGTGTTATTTATGTTTGTATTTTTATATATGTCATAGCTACAGACCATGCTATTGCAGTATTCTTTTATCTTACTGCTAGCGCTGTACATATTGTACTTTGCATTCTGTCTTACGATTGTAGCAGTTCATATCTCTTGCATAAGAAATAAGACCGTTCAATAAACACTTTTATTGAAGCGCCTGTCTCTCTATTTCTGTGCAACTCTGTAGAAACGAAGCTTGCGCAATTGACTGTGTGAAACTGTTATTTATTGTTTCCACGACTCTAAAGATATTGTTCCGACTCTAAGGGAAACAAAGTTGTCTTGTTTATGCAGTTGTCAGAAACTAATCCCTTCTTGTTCATTCGAGAAGTTTGTAGTGACCTATGAGTTAGCTGGCACACACAAGTAATTAAGTTTAATGTACTCAATAGAAACATACTGACCTCAGTCCTGTGTCAAAACTATAGTGTATATTATTCCAATGCGCAGAGACTATCAGGGATATAGGAACTACATTACATGGCGCCCAATGGTTTGGTAAGGCACTAATTTAATGCTAGATACTGAAGTAACTCAGTCGTGCTTTTCTCAGAGACCCCTACTCATAAAACTGCATAAGACGTCTAGAGTGGGTAGGGATAATATTCGCCATAGTTGAGTAGGACGTAAATCCTATGTATTAGCTTTTTGGTTTGTTCAATGTTGAAAGATACAGTGTTCCAAAATATTGTGCACCTTACCTTTGTTCCCTTGAAACTTGCTCTGCATTTTTCATTAAACAATGTCTAATAACGACAATAACACTGAAACTGGTGGAGCTGCGGCTGATCTAGTCAAAGCAGCTTTTAATTTTACAGGTTTTGAAACCGATGAGAATGCTATAATTATTCCTCCAAATTTAAGGAGAGCCATCGATCTAAAACTTATAAAACATGGCCTAACATCAAGAGATGGTAGAGCAGTTTTTGTGATAGAGGCACATGTATATCACCAGACAGAGGTATTCTATTCATGGATAGTATTCCCAGAATCAAATCCAGTAACACATATGTTTCACTTCTACAAAGAAGATGACCCACCTGAGGAATATATTCCCTTCGAGGACATTGATTTTCCACTCACATACCAGGAGCCTGAGATCTGGTTTAAAGGTATCCAAAAACACACCTCATCCTGAAATCGAAGACATGACAGACGTAGAATTACTTGTTCAACTCAAAGAGTTAATCAAAATCTAAAGACAATTGATCAAATATGTCATGTGGACTCTCACAGTCGAACCTCCAATAGTTATTCCACATCAAACCTCTCACAAGGGGAATACACTGAAACCTACACCACAGACTTTACATACAGTCATGGGTAAATTACCTGTAAAACGTCAACAAATAATATTCTGGATAGCTCAGAAAATT
Source organism: Lissotriton vulgaris (assembly GCF_964263255.1). Classification (NCBI taxonomy): domain Eukaryota; kingdom Metazoa; phylum Chordata; class Amphibia; order Caudata; family Salamandridae; genus Lissotriton; species Lissotriton vulgaris. The sequence goes on along the minus strand of NC_141685.1, from coordinate 1,501,873,078 downwards.
ACTCAAATCGAAGCGGTGTTTCCCAATACCAGTCCCTATGACAATCATAGAATTCTAACAATCTGTTTACCAATAGAGATCACACCACATATGGAAGACTGCACCACCTAGGGCACAGTCTTAGCTGCTATCTACACTAAAACACATGGTATTCCATATATGGCAGTGATACATGATGTCCGGAAACAAATTCAAAACGAATACAGGGCAGAGCCTGCTTTAAATTTAGGTGTGAAATTACTGAAACAGTTTAACCAGGTCTCATTAATAATATTATCTAATATTAAAGGAGAAGCAGCATCAGTGGCAATACACCAGAAATTAAGGGAATTTGATGTAAAGTACAACCACAAGAACTAGCCAGAATAATTGAAACATCCTATGAAGAATTAGGCAGAGATAGTTTGGGTGGGAAACCAGTTAAACCTCAACTGCCTGAAAGTCCTGAAAAGGTCTTTACTAAGAACAATCCTACGTCTTCTAAAAAGAAGTGAGAAAATAGTAAACAACCTTCCAAAGAGAAGCGTTCTCATTCTCGAGGTATGTCTCCTCCAAAGGAGCCTTCTGAAAGGAAGTACAACCTCAGGAATAGGGATAATTTGAGAAAACCTGACAGATATCAAGATACTGATACACGTTCCTCTCGTACCTTTCAAATATCATCACAGATATCCGAAAGAAGAGGACGGTCAGATCAAAATAAGAACGCGTAAAGTCCAAAGACGATCAACACTTTCAGAAAAACAAAACAAAACCTCATTTCCCCAAAAAGAAAGTAGCAGGTCTAAAAATCAGACGTGCTGAGGATCCTGAGGACTCAACTGAAGAACCGAGAATGGGCTCAGACAATGTAGGACTGTGCAGCAGAAGTAACATTAGCTCGCCAGAACCTGAAGGGACTCCTGAAGACAGTGGACTTGGATGAAGACATTGAAGTTGAAATTGCAGATACCAGGGTTAGTTCTCCACATAGGTTATATGGAATGACACTCTGGATGTAGGGAGACATACCAAGAAAAGTGAAAACACTCTTTTGGGAGCGACTTCTAAGGGTTATGATATACTTGTAGCAGAACGGGACAGGCCACCAGAATTTGTCAGGGAGTGCCCTCATGATGAAAACATCATGATGCCAGCCTTCCCCAACCATATTCCAGTACATTTAAACTATACTTATGCCAGGAAACGGGCAGTGGCCCAAGCCGAAGCATTGGTGAACAACCTTTACAACGAAACTTTTAAAATGCACTATCATTACAACGCGGTCATTACAACGCAAACCATTACAACGCATTGCGCTGGGGGGCGCTCTAGGATAGGGAATACGTTTAATTTACTATCCAACACCTACCCTAGTGTCCACGGGGACTGGTGCTGGAATAGTAAATTAAACTTTTCACTATCCAGCACCCCAAAGCGCTATATGTTGTAATGGATTGCAATGTAAAAGCCGCGTTGAAAAGGCAGGCTTTGTAATAGCCAGCGTTGCAACGTCATACACCCCCCAGCATTATATAAAAATCATGTAGGATGGGATGAGGATTCACCTCACCATAAAATCCAGTTGAAAAATCAACCAAATGCACAAAGGCAGTATCTAGTGAAGCAAGAAGCTAAAAAATAGGTCAGGGAGATCTTAGATCAACTTGAATACCAAGGGGTGATTGAAACATGCACCTCATCAATTAACAATCCTTGGTTTCCTGTATCTAAACCAGACAAAATATATCGTCTAGTTTTGGATTACAGACATCTAAATTCTTGTTGCAAAACATTTCCAGTGCAAAATGCACACATTACAGCATTAATGAATAACATTGTGCGTAAAAAATATAAAACCAAATTAGATATTTCTAACGATTTCTTTTGTCAAAACATTGCACCTTAAAGTAGGTATTTGACCGCTTTCTCAATAATGGGGACCCAGCGTCAATTCTGTTGTCTCTTTCAAGGATTCAAGAATAGTCCGGGTTATTCTCAGCAAGGGTAACATAGTTATTACAAACTTATGATGACGAGGCATTGTCATATGTCGATGATTTCTATCTGACAGACGATGACCTAGATAGGCACTTGAACAGGGTGAACACCATTATACTGGGCTTTGCCTCTGAAGGGTATAAATTCAATTTACCTACCAGCAGTGCTGAGCGGACACGCCGTGAGGGGAACGGCTCCTCCTGTGCATAGCCCATTTCCCATCTGCCACCTGAGCTCCGCCGAGCGCCGTGAGGGAAACAGCTCCTGCTGCCTGCTGCTGCCTGCTGCAACCATTACCCGTGGGCTCCGCCGAGTGCCGTGAGGGCAACGGCTGGGTTAGACTACCACTCCCAGCTGCCCCAGCTTTCAGCGCGGGAGTGAGGTCAGCAGTGCCCCCGGAGGCGCCTTAAGGATAGGGAGCGTTTGAAGCTCCTGGGAGACCTACCAGCAGTGCCGAGCGGACACGCCGTGAGGGGAACTGCTCCTCCTGTGCATAGCCCATTTCCCATCTGCCACCTGAGCTCCGCCAAGCGCCGTGAGGGAAACGGCTCCTGCTGCCTGCTGCTGCCTGCTGCAACCATTACCCGTGGGCTCCGCCGAGCGCCGTGAGGGCAACAGCTGGGTTAGACTACCACTCCCAGCTGCCCCAGCTTTCGGCGCGGGAGTGAGGTCAGCGGTGCGCCCGGAGGTGCCTTAAGGATAGGGAGCTCCTCCTGCCCCGTGGGACGTGCCAGGAGAAGCCGGGGACAAGGGCGGGACCGTCTGCGGCCGTCCTAGGCAGACCAAGGATGGGCAGGGCCCCCCCCCCCCCCTTCGAGTGACTTGGACACACATCTGGACATATTAAGGTACTGTGAACACCTCATAGGTGTATACCTCTTTACTGGCCCTTCCTTGTGAGTGCACCCTTAGTCTCCTCTGTATTGAAACATCGTCATAGCAGCATGGGGAAGAGAAAATCTATGGAGGGGGTGGGAGTCGCAGTTACTACAGTAAAAAAAAGGAAGAAGTCTAAGAATGTACTACATGCTGCTGTCAATTTTGTAATGTCAAATATAGAAAATATTGTTGCAGACTGTGAGAACATACTAGTGACCGCTACGGCCCCAAGTAATATGGATAAAGCTGACCCTGTGGTGGAAAGTTTATTGCTTAGAAAGAGTAAAGTTATCCCAGCTATTTTCACTAAAAATGCAAAATCTAAGTCTTTACTGGACAATACTCAAACTGACTCCCCTAACCCCATAGAGGTAAATGTCATCGAGGCAGATAAAGGGGTAAATGTTAATGCTATTATAGAAATGCCAAATGTGAATGCAGACAAGCCCCTCTGCTGCATAGAACAGAAAATGGATATTACTTGTACCAATCGATTTGCGGTGTTGGAAGGGGAGTCAAGGGAAATGGATGAGGTCCTAATGCAAAGATTGGGGGAGGATATGAAGGATAGGAATAGCCCTGATGGCTGCTCTAGATGCTTGAACTTTAATCATAGGCTAATGGGAAAGGGATATAGCCCAAATTAGGGAAATGATGATGGACCTAATAAAATGTAAGGCTCTACAAAAATATGTCTTTCCACATCCAGTGCTAGCTCCAAACCCTATCAAAGCTCCCATTCCATGATCAACTCCATTACCCAAGATTGCAGAGGTGACATTATCTAATCGCATACCACGAACTGCGCCATTGTCAGCTGGTAAAATTGTAAGGAATTTACGCACTATGCATACAACACAATCATCCCTTGCTAAACCAATAGACAGGAATAACACCACAGGCGGATACATCATAGTAGCTAAACAGAAAGATCCAACATTGCAAAGTAGGGAGCTGCAGGGGCATGCCACTCACTATGGAGATAGGGATAGACTATCCTCTGGGAGCAGAGTGACATTCATTGGCTCCGCCACGTTAGAGGGTGCAGGCCAGTAATTACGGAGGACATGATCAATATCAAGAGCCTCTCCATGCATGGATCTATAACAGACTGTATTGAGATTGTGTTTGGTAACCAAAGAATTGCTGAGAATCTAGTAGCTTTGGAGTTCAGGACCTACCCCCCCCCGGGAATTCCAATATTTAAATTAGATCAACATCAACATGGTATAATTGTGGGCATAGAGATGAATTAGGCCTTGATCTTACAGATTGACCATCATTGGACAATTGTTTGAATAATATAATACGAAAACATGATATACAAAGCCCTGAGCACCAGATTAATTGCTGTGCGAATATTGTAGACAAGGAGGGCAGGGCAATTGATGCTGAGGCTATTCCACATGGGGATGAAAGCCCCAATGAAGTGCCCCCTGTTGGCGGGCATTTAATTACAGCTACTGGTGGAATACCCTCAGTTATAAACATCACCAACACTAGTCCAAACATGAAAACAATTAAATGGATTTCTTGGAATATAGCGGGCCTCCAGAAAAATATGTTAAATCCTGAATGGAGTGAATTTATAGATACGTTTGATATCTGTATGTTTCAAGAAACGTGGAGTATATCCCCCCAATATAAATGTGGATATTCTACCCACTTTATTCCGGCTGTTATTATAGGGAGAGGTCGCCCTTCGGGGGGTTTACATGTCTGGATTAAAGTAGCTCTTAACCTGGTGGTTATTGTTCATTCCTTGCCCTCCCAGGATATATTGTATATCTCTGTTAAGGGCAACCATTCCATAAACTCCTTCGAGCTGTTTAATGTGTATGCTCGAGGGTCTGCAGAAGGTCAAATTTCACCCACTATAGTCTTACTTGAGCGTTGACGGATATCCCTTCACAGTCCAGTGTCATCATAGGGGGTGATTTTAATTGTACCTTTGAACTCCTAAGTGTTGATGATATTGTGGACATGAATCAAGATGATTGTAAAAAATCTATCCCGCTTCTGACCCTGGCTCCAGTCAAGAAGTGGACTCCAAGAGCGATCCAACTAAACGCCTTGACAAAAGAATATAATTTACGTGCCCTCAATGGTAGGACAAATTTGGATCCTAATGGTGCTAACACTTAGAATAAACTTAGCTGCCCTTCCAGAATTGATTATATTCTGCTTGACATTGGATCTTGGAGTAGACTAATTGATATGGAAATTATACAGTCGCAGGATAGCGATCACAACCCGCTTTGTATGGAAATACAATGGGGGCTGGAGAGGGAATCCGTGGATGAACCCTTAATGATAACAAAAGATCTAGTTCCATCCAACTACAATCGCAGGCTTAAATGTAAATGTAATGTAAATGTGTGTATACTTGTAGAGCGCACTATCACCTAGAAGGTTTCTTGGCGCTGTATACCGCTGTGGAACCCTTCCTGGCTTTCCCTGTGAGATGCCCCTTACTGGGCACCTCCAAGGTGAGACCAGGCATCCTAGCGCTTTCAGGGCCGTTGTGGAGATTAAGCAAGCTATTGCCCAGAGTTGCATAGTGGGACCCATGATTAGAGTAGGCACCTAGGCGAGAATTATCGAGTCTGTGGACATTGAACCCAAGACCTTGCTGCGTCGGGAATTGAACCCTGGTTAATTACAGCTACTGGTGGAATACCCTCAGTTATAAACATCACCAACACTAGTCCAAACATGAAAACAATTAAATGGATTCAGGGTCTGCCGCTCTAATCGGTGAGCCACACTTCCCCACATTTTATTATAAAAAAGGCCCAATTTTCATAATAAAAAATAAAGGGGGATTAAAAAATGAGAACCCAACAAAAACTACTACCTTATGGTATACAGTACAATGTAGGGAAAAGAGACGGGCCATAGCAAATGCGATTAGGAAAAAGGATACCATGGCTGTCCGGTCTGCTAGAAGGGAATATAATTTGTGTATCAAGAGGGCCAAGAGGGAATGGGAGGAGTAATATTGGCAGGAACCTAGGGTGCTAGCCAGCTCAAAAAACACAACTTTGTTTTGGAACTTGATAAACAAATTAGACAGAGTAGGCACGGAGCCCCTCGCTAACCATATAACCGAACAGCAATGGCAGTCACATTTCACAAATTTGTATTATGGTGAAGATGAGGCAGACCCATTTGGTAGGGCACAAGTTAACTACAGTAATGAGGGGTCTGCACCAGTAGAACCATTCACAATCCGGGAAGTTCAGGATGCAATGATGAATATAATCCCCGCAAAAGCAGCAGGCCCGGATGGGCTACCGGGCGATTTATTTATACATGATCCCACGTTATGGTCGGATTTTATTGCCCCCTTATGAATTTAATCCTTAACGGTCATTCAGTGCCCGACTCTTGGAAAGGTGCGGAAGTGGTCACCATACACAAGAAAGGTGACAGGGAGGACCCTGCCAACTACAGACCGATTAGCTTAATCGACGCTATGCAGAAAGTAGTTGGCAGGGTCATTGTAAACAGAATGGATAGTTGGATAGTGGAGGGGAATATTCTATCCCACTTCCAGGCGGGGTTCTGTAAAAATGTCGGTACAATGGACCAGGCTTTTAGGTTCTGGGCAATATACTGAAAAACAGTAACTATTATGAAGGGCAATCTCTATTTGGCCTTTATAGACCTTAAAAGTGCATTTGACTTGGTCCCTCATGACAAACTCTGGAGGGTGTTGCAGGACATGGGGTTCCCTGGTTACCTCCTGGAGATGATAGTCAAACTCCATGAGGGCAGTTATGCCAGGATTAGATGGGGGAGGCAGGGGCAGCTAACAGGGAGGGTGTCTGTAAACAGGGGGGTACGCCAGGGCTGTGTGTTGGCCCCGACACTGTTCTCCCTCTTTATAAATGGGGTGGCAGACCATTTGAGGGAGTGCAGTGCCGATGCCCTAGTCCTTCCAGGGGAGAAAACACCAACTCTCCTCTTTGCCGATGACACCCTCCTGCTGGCCAAAACCCCATCTGGATTACAAAAACTATTGGATAGATTCAGTTTGTTTTGCCATGAACATGGGTTGACTATTAAAATGACCAAAACCAAGCTGATGCTTCTGCCCGCTCCAAAAAATCGAAGAAAATTAATATCACTCTTGATGGTTCATCTCTTGAGGTGGTTGAGGATTTTGACTACCTGGGGATCAGAATCAATAGCAGAATCAAGTGGGACTCCCATGTGGCTAAGATGCTGTTAAACCTCAAGAGAGTCTCAGGTGCTATTCTTAGGAGCCAGCGGAAGTGAGTGAGTAGACCAACTGCCCCGGCTCTTGCTGTCTATAAGGGGAGGGTGCTGCCCTCTGCGACCTATGGGGAGGAACTATGGGGATGTGAAAATGTCCCGGGTTTGGTAAGAGCAGAAAATACATTTTTAAGGGACTTAGTTTCCCTCCCCACCTCAACTCCGCTTAAACCTCTTTTCCATGACATGGGCAAACCTTCTATCCATGATATAGTTAACCTCCGACCCCTGCTGTTTTGTTTGCGCCTGAGGAGGACCCCAGAACTAGCAAACTATGCTCTGGTTTTGGATGAACTTATTGCTTTGAATAGTGCGAATAAAATACAGTGGGTAAATAAACTGAGACAATTGGTTATAAAATTGGGATTGGCTGAATTTTGGATCTCTCAGAAGCCCCCGCCTAAACAAGTAATTAAGAAAATCTACTTGGATTGGGTAGACGCAATGGAGCAGAAGAACCAGATATGGGCATCACTGACCACCCAGTTCTTAGATCATAAGCCCACTAGGAAGTTGGAACAATTTTTGGATTTCATTATCATCAATACCACGAGACAGATTGATCTTCCTAAAAATGAGGTACGGGATATTACCCCTCAACAAATTTACAGAAAGATGGAAAGGATCAAGGGCCACAAATAGCACTTGCCCTTGTTGCCCATGCAAATCAGAATCGTTACCCCATTTCTTGTTTGGCTGTATGGCTTATAAGAGGGCTTGGCTGAGATGGCTGAAACCAGTGTGTATAGAATTGGGGGTCAGAGATTTCCGGGTTGCCCTACGTATCTTTACAACTGATACAACATCCCTTCTTACTGTATGTGGAGTGGCAACATTTTTATCATGTGCCTGGCTTATCCGTACTAGGATGTTAAATAGCAATAAAGCATAAATTTCACTTTATATTGTTATCATTTCATATCTATTTTTATACTGTTGTACTTTAGTATTGTCATCAAACTCTTTTTATACCTGTAAATAATATTTTATTGTCTTTTAATGTATGAATTACAAACTCCTATAAATATGCTTTTATTATATGACAATATCGAATAAAGTATTAAGACAACAACAATTTAAAAAGATCAAGAATTGCCCATCTCAACTTCCTTTTTCTAGGATATGAACTATCAAGTAAAGGCAAAAGCCTGTCAGGCAACTTTTTAGAAAAGTGTATGCTGCTCCAACATCCAAAAACGCTGAAAAACATACAGTCGATTCTAGGTTTCCAGAATTTTGGAAGAACTTACATTCTAAACTACGCAGAAAGGGTTAAACCTCTCTATGAATTATTCAAACCTGATTTTAAACCAAGAAATTGGACACAAAATCACACAGATATTTTCTGTTCACTACAAACAGACATGTTAGCAACAAAACACTTACAAACACGAGTAAACGTATGCAACTTAGTGATCTGAATCATTCCGGGTCATTGCAGATTCACCTACTTAACTTTTAACAAAGGTGAAAAAGTACCAATTGCATACAAATCACATTTGTACACACAAGCATAAAGGAAATTCACTTCTACAGTAATAATTCTGACAGCACTTCAAACCGCAATAGCAAAAGAAAGAGCCCTAGCACAGGGGAAACACATTATGGTAGTAACTCTTGCACCAGCCTTAGAGGCAGTGACAAAAGCGAGCATTCCGAATGCTAAAGCTTTACACCTGAGATGGATACAATGGGTTAATTCTCTTGCTGCAGCTGATGTTGAATACGCTTTTTATCCTTATTTGAAAACACAAGCATTCCTGCAATACGAACAAGAATGTCCTCTGCCTACTGAAATTCTAGCTCTTGACCTGTAAGAATGTATAATTTATACTGATGGATTTGCACAACCCGCTACAGAGGGGTAAACAAGCTTATAGTGCAGCATGCGCAATCGTTAAAGGTTGTATGCACGATGGCAAATTCATACCTATGGTCACAAAAACTCAAGGAGACTGTACAGCTCAGCGAGCTGAACTACAAGCATTCATAATGGCACTTAAAAATACGAATCGCGAATTTCCCACACTCATAGGGTGCGATACTTTTTACTGTGTTCAGCCATATATTGAATATTTGCAAAGTTTGCTTCAAAATGGTTTCAAGATACAAAAGGTGGTGCAATGAAGCACAAAACGCTTTGGGAGCAAGTAGTTCAGTTGCGAAACAGACTACAAAACACTCATGTGATACACACGCTGAGTCATCAATGTGATGGCATTCACGTTGAAGGGAATTCATTGGCTGGTGAAGCCGCGAAGGGGGCTGCGCAATCGGCTTCCGTAGCTGCAATCACTTGTTCAAAAATGAAAATAGACAGTGAAATAACACTGGCTGTCAATGCTATAAGCAAAGGCAGCGGTGCAGCATTACCTAAAAAGTTTCCACTCATATATAATTGATGCGAACAGCGTTCCGTTTGATCGAATCCCTGAAGTGGGGGATAGGGTAAATCAAATCATGGAACGTAGGACAGCTTTGATTTATGAAGCACATCTGGGACAGGATCTGATACATCAGGGGATCTCTAGAACTATATTAGCATTAAAAGAGATGTACTGGTGGCCAGAGATGAATGCACATATTCACATCTTCGTCATTAACTGCATTAACTGCAATAGAGATCGCAGTACAGAACGCCACCAGATGCCTGATTACAGCATAGCAAGCCCAGTATAGACACCATTGTTAGACAGCATTAGACTATCTATGTGCAGGGGTCCCTCTGGACGATTGCCAACCCACAAACACTAAAAATCAAGGTTCCCTTAGATGTGGCATCAGCGCTCGGCTGACGCTCGGACTGTTATCAGTTTCAGTTTCATAAGTCTTTATTTCGGTAAAATTGACCATAAAAGACATCACAAAATAAAGCACAATAAAACATTAAAAACCAACATAATACATAGTTTACATAGTACATGGGACTTCACTCATAGGATATTCAATAAAAATCTGACTAACACTGTGGATATGACCACCGGGAGTGATGTTACCATCCCTAACAACCTTAGGGCCTCTTTGGCCCCTCTAGTGTTAAGCTTTCGACAAATTGGTTTTAGCCATTTTTTCCGTGGGGCGACATATGCAGGACAAACAAAAAAGAAGTGACCCACAATTTCCTCCTGCTCTTTGCACAATGGACATGAATTCCCTAACCCACCCCTCCATTTATGTGTGAACGATCTCAGAAGTAGCGTTCCTATTCTAAATTGATGAAAGAGTTTTCTATCAATGCTAATTGTTATGGCGTCCGAGTAACTTTCCAGAACTGGGTCCACCTTATGGCTAAAAAACCTACCAGAAAGTGTTAGTGAGCTATGTTCCATAATCAACTTATTTCTATATGCAGCCCAAAACTGGTCCTTAAGATCCTTTTTTGAAGGGAACACACTAGTCCTGGGGTCGGACCATAGCTGGATAAGGCCCATATCTGGCAGGATAGATTTAACAGCTTTGAACCATGGGAGATTACCACTACCCACTATTCGTCTAAGATCTTCTATTCCCACAGCAAATATAGCCAATTCAGGGGTTACCCAAATTCTCCTCCATAGTAAAATAATTCTCAGTTTTGCCAATTCCTCTATTGGATAACAACCCAGGTCCAACATTAAAGGAAGCATAGGGGTCGATTGAGGAAGACCCACCAAGTTTCGTAAAAACTTATTTTGTATTTTCTCAAGTTGGGACAGGTCAACATAGCCCCAGAGATCTGCACCGTATACAATGGCCGTTCTAATCTTGATGTTATATATTTTGAGGGCTGGGCTCACTCTCTTAGTTAGAGAGGAACTCTGCTCCTTGACCAATGTCACACTCAACTGTGAAAATTTTAATGACAATACATCCATCTGGGCAGTACATCTTAATCTATGGTCTAGAACTACCCCCAGGTAAGTCATCTCATTTACCAGTTCCAAATTTATGCCATTAAGACTAACTTGGCCTGATCTTGTCTATTTTTAGTGAAAACCATAAACTTGGTTTTACTTGTGTTGACCTGTAAATCATTGGCATCACAGAATTCTACATATTTGCTAAGTGCCAGTTGTAGCCCCTTTTGTGTTTTTGAAAGTATGAGCGTGTCATCCGCGAAGATGAGAAGTGGAACCTTCATTCTGCCCAAACTAGGAGCGTCAGTCGGAGTATCCAAAAAATATGCGACAAATCTATTAATAAATAGAAGAAAAAGAGTAGGGGCAAGGACACATCCTTGACGGACTCCCCGTGTCACTGGAAACTTTTTGGTGACTTGGCCCTGCATACCCCATCGAACCTGGGCATAATTCTTCTCATGAAGTCTTATGATAATGTCCAACAGGTCCTTCGGCAATCCCATTTGTATCAAAGCCTCCCACAATTTGGCTCTTGGGACCAAATCGAAGGCGGACTTTAGGTCCACAAAGGCCGCATAGATCACTCCTCCACTGAAGACCACCACCTTCCAATAGATTAGTAGAAATCTTAGAATCTGATCTATTGTACTTACACCGGGCCTGAAGCCAGCCTGCCAGGTGATAGTATTGACATTTCGTCCATCCATGCTGAGATCTTAAACAGCACCATCTGAGAGATGATCTTTTGGATGGCGTCAATAAGGCTAATCGGACGATAGTTTGCTGGCAGGGAGCGATCCCCCTTTTTAAATAGTGGAAGGATTTGCGGCCCCTGCCAAGAGTCGGGTATCAGGGCTCCATCTGCCACAGCGTTGGCAACTTTTAATATATAGGGGACCCAGACTGCTTGATCAGATTTAAAAAGATCTGAGGGAATGCAATCTATGCCGGGAGCATTCCCCCCTTTAGTCTGGCTAAGGGTCAGCTCTACATCCAAGCAGTCAAAGAGTGGATCTGAGCCCGGAGTTCTTAAAGGTTCCCTTAGATGTGGCATCAGCGTTCGGCTGACGCTCGGACTGTTATAAAAGATTTGCGAGTCTTTATCGGCACATAAGCAATAGGCACACTACATTCTGACCAGGGTCCTGCGTTAAGTTCGTTCTCAAGCTTACAAAGAAGCCATGGCCAGTTTGGGCTTTGAATTGCGGTACTCTTCTTCATTCCATCCTGAGGGAAATTCTGTTGTGGAAAGAAAAAAACAGGACATAAAGCAGTCTATAACAGCTAGGGTATTAGGTTCGGGTGATGGGTGGACCAAACATCTGTATGGGGTCCAACGTGCTTTAAACAACTTGCCAAGAAGTTCTCTAGGGGGTGTCACTTCGTATGAGGGCCTATTTTGGACAAGAATGTTGGTTCCAGATCTTGATTGTCTTGGAACAGTGGTTGGAAAATAAGAAATTTGATATCAAAGATCGTTTGGCTGTATTACAGGACTTAAATGAACTAAGAGCGAAACAAAGAAGCGTGCTCCTGAAGCCAACCACCAGTGAGGAAAAAGCAACCATACCAGCAAGGTCTGTCTGGATCCCAAAGCTTCGTGATCTAGTCAGAGAAAAGATCGCGCACAAGAAGGAATTTGTGGCTTCTTACAGACAACCAGTACCTGTCCTAGCAATCCATGGATCAAGAACAGTAATACTGCCGCCCCTTTCTGGTAAAAAGGAGAACAGTTTTGTGTCTATCGACCTGATCAAACCAAACAATGTTGCCGATACTAAGCAGAAGGCCAAGTGGACTCTGACAATGTAGCAGACGCACTCCTCTAGCTACAATCCAAGAGGTTCAAACTGAGAGACTCATCACCTTTGAAGATTCTACAGTGAAAAAAGAAGGACTAAGCAACAAAGCTATGGAACTCGTTTCTCTTGAGACCCAAATAACAGTTCGTCCTGAAGCACCTGTCTGCAATGAAGTAACAAGTGATCTAGTGGTTCCAGCGATTTCAACAAATCTGGATGCAATTCCAACCATTGACAGAACTGCCTCTGGCTATTTCATAAACTTTGATACATTTGCTGAGGATTCCAGCGAACCTGAAACAACGTCAGCAAAAAGAACCTTCAAAGAACAAGCAACAGACTTTTTTTATCACCTGGAAAAGACTTATCTGATTTCACCATGGATTGAATTTTGGATTGTTTTGGCAATATTTTTCTTTATACTTTGGTTAGCTCTGGTAATAACTCTGAATATGCTGATAAATGGAAGATTTATTTGAATGGACACAGCAAGTAAAAAAGTGAACTTACTTCTCCAGCCACACAAATCATCCCATTGTGAACAAAGAGACTTGTCAGCAGTGAACATCACAGCCGTTCCTATACCAGATGGTATAGTTTGGGAGCTTTTGAAGAATCCACACTTATTCAAGATGTCATTAAGTGACGTTATTACCTCTAGTACCTTTTCTGATGATTGGGACTTTGAGACTGTTAATAACATGATGTCTGATCTAGAAATGCCCGCAGTATTTACAAATCATGAATATTTAGAGGGTTCATCAGACTAGGAACAAATGTATTGTTATAACCATTATGGTCATCATTTCTTTCACAAATCTGCAATGCAATACCTAAAATGTATATATGTATAACCAAAGGGAACATTGTCCTACACCTCCAAAGGGTAGCTCAAAAACGTTTGCTAATAAGTTTCCATATTTTTTAGCGTTCAATGTATCCAATCCAGAATCATTTTACTTTAAAAATATGAACAAAACAGGAACGAGAAATATGTTAACAAATACGAAATAGATTTATTCTGCAGCCATTATTGCCCAATTGTCTAGACAAGGTTTCGACTTTTGGAAAGACAACATTGAGACAAAAACTGTCTGGGGTACGAAAGATTGTCAACTGCAGGGGATAGAAGCTATTTTAGAGCCTGTATCATCCCTGAGCAAATTATGTTTTTGAATGACACTGTCCAACAAACATCTTGCCCTGGGTTAGCCAAGATCAAAGACATGAACACACCAACCATACCTATACCTGCAAGTAATAGCACTACACGGGGGAGGTAAACGTACATAATATTTTGCATCACAACAGATCCAGATTGGAACAAATGGTTGCTCTGGCCAATAGACACAAACAACAGTCAAGATTGATACCTGAACCAAACTCAGGGTTCCACTGTCAATAGGTCAGACCCACGATATGTTCAAAGACAGCATCCTGGGGTAATATCAACATACAGTGTAGGGAAGTTTTGCAGTGATTAGCTACAGAAAGCGACACAACAGGATGTAAAACAACACTTATCTTTACTTAAACATGGCGCAGACCTTAGAGAATTCTTGCTAGGACCAAGAAAACAGCATCAAAAACTTTTCATATATAACGGCATCTAAGCTGCATATACCGAAATATGGAAGATTACCCAAGCAGAGACTGCAGAACGAATACGAGAAATTGATCATAATAATTTAGAAAAATCTCTCTCTGTAGTAGACAATGGGTTAACGACTTTGTTATCCAGGAAATATTCATTGGACAGCATTGTGTATTCTGCCATAGACATCATGGAACAAGACTTGGTCATGTTGCAACATGGTCAGTCTCAATTACATTCTATCATGCTATTGGCCTGGACGCTAAAAAAATTGCATGCAGGCTATGTGCCTTGGCATTTATTCAACACTATGTCACTGTTTTCAGAATTTAATCTCACTGATAAACAGACAAACTGGCACAAAGGGGAGCAGACTATAGGGTGCTGAGCATTGAAAAACTTGAAAAATTACCATTCACGGTAGCAGAGAAACCAGTTACTGATTGGATAATACATGGTAAGATTACTCTACCTGTAACAATTGTCCATTTTCAGCATTGCCTAAAACACATACCAGCAGCCAAATATGAAAGGTTGGGTAAAGAATACATCAAGACATCCTGGGATTTACCATACACACATAGATGTTGGAGTGGGGGATGTGAAGTGTTTTTTAGCAGTACTAGCTGTGAAAACGCACTAAGCGGTTCTCTCCTCTGTCAGGGTATTAATTTACACAGAGCCTGCGATGGTTCCACTACCAACTTGTCCTGTCACCTACAAGGCTCACAAGCTGCAGTGATTGATCCAATTTTTGGACAACTTTCAAATGGAAGTTACCTCATGTTGAACGATCACAGCTGCTGTGGCATGTTGCCAGGTATCCCATATCTAGTGACTGTTACATCCAGGGTCACTTGCTGTATGCAAGTATTGTTTCCACAAACTAAGACAGCCAGGGAGTCACCTTTATGGCCTTCACTGAGCATCTCTTCTATTTGAATTGATACTCTAAGCAGAATGAAAGCCATTCTTTTGCAACAAACTGTGCCACTGATCTCAGCCAAAGAAACCTATGATCTACAAGTTGCAAGGACTTCTGCCGAGATACATGCCCTTTTGAATACAAACTGCCCTATACATTTCTCAGAAATGTTAGCTTGTATCTTAAACATGTCTGTTACGAGTGGTATTGTGCATTTATTCAGGACTGTGTGTTCAGGACTGTTAGCACCTTTTCAACCAGTCCTCGGAATTTTTCCAAACTGCGTGCACTGTGTGTTTGGTTGACTGCCACTACTTTTTGGACTCGTTGCAGGGATCCTCTTTTTGCTCTACTGCTACGATATGGCAAGCCAAATCACAAGCGATACCCAAATCATCGTGGAGAGAGCTCTGCTGGAGATGAAGTATCGTGAGCGCATCATCCAAATTTTGGGTTTACCTCGTCTACGAGAATTATATACCACATGGTTTCTGTCATTCAGACCAATCTGGCAAGATTGCATCTTACCTGTTCTACGCTGCCTGCTTTACGGTGAAGCATGCATGCTAGACATCTGTCTTACACTCCCATCAGTCATTCCAACGGGTGTCGATACTCTGCTGGACCCTATAACGGCCTGCGCTCTGTGCTGTTCCCAGGGGCTACCAATCCTTATGACGGAATTCCTTGAGATCTCACAGACGCAAATTGCTACTGTTGAGGTACGAGAGGAAACAAAAGGTGGGCAGGTAACATCCGATACGAACATTGCTGATGCGACCAATGCTGAACGAAAGAACAACAATGGTTCTGTTGGGGATCACAAATAATTTGGTCAACCTGTAATTAATACACAAGCAAATAATTCGAACAACCTGTAGTTAATATATAAGCAAAGAATATATCCCGTGAAGGATATAAGGAGACACACACTACAGGATATGGTTCAAAAGGTAAATCTTTTTAGTAGAAACCTTGGTTAGGGGAAAAAATCCACACTATTTCTGGGGGAATAGCTGTCCAGAACAAGAAGACTTAAGGACTCTATATACATTTAGTGATCCAGTCGTGACTGGTGACACAGTGCTATACAAAAACTGAAACAAATGACAATCACAGCTCAAGCAATAATGTGACTTGGGGTGAACATGTTTCTTGTCTTAGATGGTCCAACTGGATCTTAGACAATCCCGTAGGACCAGGATGTCAAACCTAGCCTACACCTGATAGGAAATTGAGATGTGTGTTACTGTAGGTGCCCAATCAAAATATCTTAATTGTGTCAACTATACCTTCTTCGGTACAGAACATGAATAATCTGACCTGTAAGAGTAAAGCCAGCTTATAAATGGTATCAACAATGGGGAAAGTGGGGTGATGCATCCCTCATGACATCAAGTATGCATTAGACCAGAGTAAAAATATGCTTAAGGTGACATCACGCCTCACAGTGATATTTGCACATATAGAAGGAAAAAACACACAATCAGGTGATCAAATGTGACATCACCAGATATAGAACCACGCAAGTAAAATGGTAAATCAATGTATTCCCAAATTCAGGTAATAGGGATCTTACCCTATTAGAGTTATACTTTTGCCCCTTAGGATTGGGCAGAGGACCACGCCATGTTACAGTTTAACCTTGCTTTACTCAACTGTCCCGCATTTCACGTCAGGCAGGACCCACCACTCTAGTCAGGGTAAGAACGCACTAAACGATAGCCTGTGCTAACCCTCTGGTAGGTTTGCACAGAGACATCAGGCTTATCTGAAGAGGCAATGTTTAAAGTATTTGTGCAACACACACATTGAGTAACACAATGAATACACCACAAAAAGACCCCACAAAGGTATAGGAAAATCTATTATTATATTCTGAACAAAGCAAGACCAGAATGACAGAAATGAAGTGTGTAGAAGTTGAGATATGAATTTTAAAAGAATAAGTGAAAAGTAGCACTTAGTAGGAAATAAAGCTTTAGGGTTTACTTGAGGTCCTGCTGAGCTGTGGCAAAGTCAAAGTTCGGGGCAACCATGATGGAGCTCTTTCCAGCTACGGGACCTACAGCATTCCAATTGAGTCCTTTAAGCAGCACAGCAGTTCTTTTGACAGAGCTTCAGTTACAAGTTCAGCAGTGCCTGATTTTAGGGGGTCAGCAGCCCAGTACATATATCCAAAAGTGCCTTTTCAAGTGGGGATGCCATCAAATAGTGGTCTTGAAGTGCACAAGTATCCTTTCAATCCCGCCATGTCTGCCAGGCTAGTTAGTTAGTTTCAGGAATAAGAGTGGGGCTGCAGGGCTACATGTGCAACAGTGCCGCCTGGAGGCATGACAAATGCTTTCCTGTATTTTTAAAGGCCATAAAATAATCTGCATTATTTAGTGCTCAATTGAATAACGCTCAACAACTAGAGAAATGCCAATACTGACCAATACGATCACACACTTGCTATGATCCACAAACTGTATTCTTTATTTTTAAATTGCTCCTTGAATAAAGTTTCTTTTAATGTTTTTAGAAAATTTGATGCATATATTAGTTTTCTGATGATTCAATATACACAGGAATTACACAAATAACAACAATGAAAATAACTTACAAATGTGTTTATTGACTGAGTTTATATATAATGTTTTTTAATATCCACTGCTTATAATTGTTCAGCATACTCACAAAAATTGTAATGCAGAAAAAAATATTTGAATTGTACGAAAAATTGAGATTGGTTTGGAGTAAAAAAACATGTAACAAGGTTAAATTGTATGAATTTGCAAGGATTAATAGAGCAAACTTGAGTTTTGCTCTTAGCAGTGCGGGTAGGGGCAAGTGATTAGTTACACTAGCTTTATTTTGTTGCCCTACTTGGCTAACGACACAAGAAAAAAAATGTAGGCGTCGTTCAATGACTACCCCTCTATTATCTTGTTCTACAGATAAAATGACTGTCCATTTCACATTTGCATCGGTGTGTTTTTCTTCTAGCAAGTGATTCACCAGGGGAGCTGTTACAGCTTTTTTCAGAATTCAAGATTTATGTTGTGTGATACATTGCCGTATCTCTTGATTTGTTTTTCCAATATACAGCATATTGCATGGGCAAATGATACCGTAAACAAATGTTGTTTTTTTACAGTTGGTGAACGTATTATGTTTCCAGAACATACTCTTGTAGGAAAACAAAGTCCTTTCTATTGTTTGATTGCAACACACACAAGTTCTGCATGTGTGGTGTCCCTGAATGGGAGGTAAGTTAAGATGATGATGCATACTTGTTTTTGGTTATAGTATTGGAAGGGCTGCCTGGACAATTTGGTTACCCACACTTGTCTCCTTTTTGAACACAAATAATGTTTTTTTGAAAGAGTCATTCCAGCTTGTAGTCAAATGCCAATTTTGATTAATTGTCTTCTTTCGTTGATTAGATGTTGTGCAGAATGTTGACACAAAGAGAACTTGTTCCAGATTTGTTTTCACTTTTTTGATTTGTAGTTCTTCACATGGTGTCCACCATGCTCTTTTCATTGACGTTTAAGCAATTTTTTGGAATAGCCACGATCTATAAATTTTTGTACCAGTTTGGTTGCATGGAACTGATAATCTATTTTCTCTGTACAATTTCTTCTACCCCTCAAAAATTGCCTAGAGGGGAGGTTATCTCTTAAACTGTGAGGATGGTGACTGGCATAATGCAAAGCTTTATTCCTATCTGCAGGTTTTGTGTGGAGTGTAGTTTTTAATATTCCCTCAGATGCATACACTTCGACAACTAGAAATGTGATTCGAGTTGCATTGTGGAGTGCGCTGAATTTAGTGTCCGGTAAACTATCATTCATTCAGCAGTGGAATTTCTCAAGTGTCTCTTCTTCTCCGGTCCATATAACAAACATGTCATCAATAAACCTTACCCAGTTGGAAATATGATGTAAGAATGGATTGTTATTAATGACATATTTTTCTTTGAATTTGTCCATGTACAACACCGCAAATTGTGGGGCAAATGGACAACCCATTGCGATTCCTTTGACTTGATAGTAAAAGTCCTCTCCAAATTTGAAGTAGTTTTTCTGTAAGGCAAACCTTGCCAAGCTCATAATGAATTCTGTTGGGGCTTTTTCTGGCCTTGTCCTAGTGCTGAGGAATGATTCCATTCTTCTAATCCATCTTCTTGCGGTATTTAAGTATACAAAGATACTACATCGAATGTTACACGTCTCTTTGTTGTTTCCAAAAAGTCCATTTGCTCAATTTTATTGATAAAATGCATTGCATCCCTCAAATATGAGGGGAAATATTGCAGGCACGACTAGCAGATAATGTCTTTTTATTTAATCTGTATTGGGACATGTAATTTATGAGCAGACACCAGCTGCCCCTTCCATTGATTGTTTCTGTTATATCCACTTCTGCTGGTGATAACAATAGATTTCTCTACAGATCTCAATTGAATATTTAAAGGAAACATACCAGGCATTTGTTTCACGTTGAAGACACTGCAAAGGCCCCAGGTGCTGCTCAAATGGCACTGCATTTAAAATCACCTGTGTGAATTTTAAACATGAGTATTGTGCTTTTCTTTACTTAGCATCCAGGATCAATACAGAAGCTCTCGTATACGTTTTAAAGTGTTCTCTGCATAGATGTAGTGTCAAGAATTTGTACTGAGAAGGAAAAAAAATAAATGCCCTCTGTGACTTTGGCTAAATTTTGTAGCAGCCTGCACATTAAAATACACTTGTGCCAGTAGAAAACCAGCCAGGTGTCTACAGGCCCATATCTAAACGGAGAGCCGGGAGTGCCGGTCCCTCCCAAGGTAGCATCGTGGCCCTCCTAATGCCCATTTATAGGTAAAGAACACATTGCTTGTTCTTTTTCTTAATGATTCATTTGGGCCAGCAGCCTCACTTCCTCAGCCTAGTTTCTTAATTTCCTTGAATAGGACCAATGCCTTTGGCTACTTGAAGTGCCTGGGGACAGGTGTGACATTAGTAGGGATTGGGTATTATCATGCACATGTGAAAAGGAGGGAAACCAGTGTCTCTCCTACCACATCAAAAGATACACAAAAGCTCTCATCTCACAGTAAATAAGAGATGACATAGGACAAAAATATTCTGATAGTATTTTGAGTCCCATAGAACATAATTGAAAATGTGCAATTAGTATTTACAGCTTAGTGGCTTTTTAAATTTCTTCTACCTTTATTCATAACTTGCAGCACTATATACCACCAGTGCCTCATCTTTTGATTTTTTTTTTGAAGTGAAGGCTTTTCACATGTTTCACTAAGACAACACAGACGCAGCATCAGCAGGAGCAATAAAGTTCCCATTAAATGAAAAACAAAACTGGCGGCTCTCCCATGGCAGCACTGCCTACTCTTAGTTTCCGGAGGTACTCGGTAAGTCTGCCATAATTCGAAGGAAAATAAGGCACAAACACCACACTTTGTGGGCGATGGTGACTGTGCATTAACTTTGTCCCAACAAATGATCTTTATTTGTCAAATAAGTAGATAAAAACGGACTATAGCGCTGTTGTAGTTCTCAGATCCTATGGAGATAAGATAATCAAGTGGGCTAATGCACTTTCTGCCAAGCTGTTACTATAATTTGTGATTTGATAAGTTGAAATCTTCTTAGGCTTATATTTCTGACACAAGAGTGGTGTTGGACTTGGCCCTTTCAGAAGGGAATCCCAGAAATCCTTGCCTTCCTCATGTATTTTTTCTGACCTGTCGTAGGTGGTTTTCGGATTCTGGGCACTTTATCACTGCTGATCAGTGCTAAAGTGCATGTGCTCTCTATTGTAAACTTGGTAAGATTGATCTACACCTGTTTGGCATGTTTAATTTACCTATCAGTCTGTTGTACAGTGGTATCTCATATGCTCAGGGCCAGTAAATTAAATGCTACTGGTGGGCTTGCAGCGCTGCTTGCCCCACCCACCAGAGTAGCCTTTCAAACCTGTCTAGGGCTTTTGCTACTGCAGGGCAAGCATGCACAGTTTACTGCCCCTGTGACGTGGCACATATAGTTGTTGCCACATCTGTGACTTCCCTTTTACTAAATATCAGTCAACCATAAAATAGGCCCTAGCTAGCCCTATGGGCAGGGTGCAGTGTAGGTAAACGGTAAGACATGTGCCTTAACAGTGTGGCATCTCCTGGTAGTGACAAACAGCCTATTTGGTTTCTCACTGCTGTGATGCTGCCCTCTCATAGGGATGCATTGGGGATTCTGTGACATGTGCTTCAGTGGTAATTCCTGACATGAGAGGTGTAGCGTGATCAAGTGTGGTATGTTTGGATTAGTGGTGATAAATGCTGCGTATTGGTGTTTGTGGATTTTTATTATCACTATTTTAGAAATGCCTCTTTTAGAAGAAGGTGTTTCTGTGTGCTATGTGTCTTTGTGCCTCCCTGTTGCCTATTGACTGTCTGGCCTCAGATTGACAGGGGCTGGGGAGGTGCAGTGGCTCCAGACAGTCTGGATGAGTCAGTGCTAGGCTGAATAGGCCAGGTCTGCATTTGGAGTGGAGGAAGGAGTAGAACCTTCACCTGAATAGAACTGTGCCTGCCTTCCGCTAAGATGGTTCTGTCCCCCTGTGGTGTGGCTGGGCCCAGGACCTACACTTACAATGGGAAGTGTTGCGCACCTGTCAGGTGCCCCCCAGAACTGGTTTGGACTGGGCCTAGAGCCTTTGGCAGGGGAGAACAAAGACATATGCCCTATACTGGAGCTGTGACCCCATTTTTTAGCTTACTGAACTATGGAACAGAAGGACAGCATGGACTGCAGTATGCCAGTAGCAATCACCACATTGGACTGATTTGCTGACTGCTGGGTGGCTGAAAGGACTTCCACTCTACTGAGTAACCCTGTGTGCTGGCCTGCGTGTGCCCAGCTCTGCGCTGTGTCGGATTTATAGACTAAGCGAATGGGGAGTGCTGAATTTTCACCCTGCTATCTCACAGCGCGTGAGGAGCGCTGCGCAGGGTCTCAAGAGCTCTTCCCCTCTCCCATCTTTTGATTAAGAGAGAGTGCATGAAGAGCATCCTGTGGTGCCTTAAAGGAGTGCATAGTGAGGGCTGAAAACATCGCCAGAGCGCGAGACCAAGAGACGCCACAGGCCAAAGGTTCAGGCGGGTGCCTACCCCGCATTTCTTTGGTCAGAAGGTCCCGGCCGGAAAGCAGGACTCGAGAGAGGAAACAGGAAGCCAGGCATGGTTGAGCCTTGTTGTAGGTGGGGCCCTATAGCATGAGGAAACAGAGCCTCACAGGCTCCCTTCCGCTGTGAGCCATCGGAGGCATGGTGCAGGCACCGGAGTCTCACATGCCCCATGAAACTGCCCCCTGGTGATGAGCACCTGGCTAGTAGAAGGGAGTCCTGCCAGTGGAGCGGGGAAGTTGGAGAAGCACCTCCTCCTTTGCCGGCCATGTGTTAAGACGGGTAGCCTACGAGGGCTCGAGGGAAACAACTGTCCCCAGCATTGCGTGCCACTGCGTCGCCTGAAGTTGGGCCGCTGCCCCATTCCTCATTGTTTGGGGGACCTGATGGAGTTTGTGTCGTGGAGAGAAAGCCCCACAGAGGCCCGATCCCGAAAACGCTGCATGGATGGCAGTAGCTGCTAGTGACGGCTCGCACCTTGGGGGTATGCTTTTTATTAGCGCTATTGAGGAGGAGTGGCAGTTAACCATAGCAGCTACGCTTGTTTACAGGCTGCCGCACCCCATTGTATGACACATGTAGGACTCAGTGAGGTCTCCCCGCAGGACGAGGATGTGTATGCCTCCCCACTGTCATGCACTCATACGTGGGGACTGTGCATTAGGCTCACGCTAAGTCTGCCTGATGCTGTATATGCTTATGACACTATGACTAATGCCTAATGCTTTTGTAATGTGTGCACTCCTCCAGCGTGATGTGCAGTAATTTTGTTTTTGCTTAAGAGGTGCATGCTGTGTTTGGAAAGTGTGCTGCTGCAGATGTTTAGGCATAATGTGCTGTGATAAGTGCAGTCCTAGCCAGAAGTTACTGGTTATCCTTACTGTAATGTGTTTATACAGTAACCCAATTGGTCAGGTGATTTATGTAATCCCTGTGAAGGCATGACGAGTGCCAGTGGCACAGTGTAATATATGTGATTATGCTCTAATGTGGTTTGAGGGATAATATAAAAGATATTTTTGTATGGCCTTCTGTGGGGTTTCTTTTGTGGTGTGCCTACTGTGTCACTGCTGTGTGAGTGTGTTGCGCAAACGCTTTACATATTGCCTCTGGGGTAAGCCTGACTACTCTGCCAAGCTACCAAGGGGGTGAGCAGGGGTTATCTTTAGTGTGTAACTCCCTTGCCCTGACTAGAGTTGTGGCTTCTGCCTGGCTTCGGTGCATGCACTAGACAACCAGAAATCAAATTTCTAACAAGTGGGGTAACTTGCATATCGTGTCATCAAATATAAAAGATCTGAACTTTTTGGAGTCTCATATCTGGATTAACAACACAGTGTTTTGAGCTTGAAATAAATGTGGTATTTTGTGGCATTTTGAAAGGCAGAACACATACCTCACTAATGTTATTAGCTATTGATTAACTAGTAGCAGGGGTGGTGTTCTTTCATCACTAGTACAGAAAAGCCCAGGTGAACAGTTCTCATACCTGTGGCTCTATAGGTCAGCAAACATGATCAATAATGTTAGAATCTTGATGAGGAAATGGTCATGAGGTGCTGAGATGGGAAATGAAGGAGGGTGATTAGAGGATGTTGTGAGGATAGAAAAGATGAAGGTAAGGAACAAGAAGGATAAGACAAAAGAAAGTTAGAGAAAGGGCTGGATGAAGTAAGAGCAACAGAGTGAGTAGAAAGCAAGAGAAGACATTTAACAGATGTTGATTCGAGAGGAGCATGAGGATGATGAATGTTAAACCAAAGAAGGTGATGAAGATGGTGTTAGAGGTGGACTCTACAATGAATCATGTCTCTGGGATGCTGTATATGTGCAAATGCACCTTTTTCACTATTTTAAACAAATGTTTGAAGTGGTATTTATCCCCAGAAATCGCTGATATTTGTCTCTGCGCTCGCATGGTCTGTTTTTTTGGTGCACATAGCCTTGGCTGCAGTACACAGAGACCTTACACTGCCGCACACAGAAGAATAAAATTAGAGGTAATATTGGTATTGACTCTGGGAATGCATCAAAATGGTATGTCCCACTAATAGAGGGGAAATGAGGTGAAATATATGTATTTCTCCTTCTTGTTTCCTCTTTCTATGTGTGCTGCAGCATTCTACAGCACACATGAAGAGAGGAAAACGCCTCTATGGATTATCCTGCACTGCAACAATCCTACCTGCAATGCAGGCACAATTACACCATGGTGCAAGGGTGCCCACGTTAGTGCTAAGCAGCACACAGTATACCAGTGGAATGAGTAAGCAGAAATATGCCACATCTTGGTAAATATGGCACATTCCTGCCCTCTCCATATGACGCAACTCAACAAGTTGTCTTGCAACCGCACTTCATCAAAATCAGTTCATTGATATGTTGTGATACAAATGTAATGCTGTAAAGAGCCATGAATCCAACCCATCATATGTGCAATAATCCCAGAACTATGTAAATAATCGGTTTTATCACTATTTCCAAGCACACACCAGAACGTGGCTGGCTCAATTACTATTTTGTTATTGAGCTGCTGAATTATTATCCTTTCTGAAACTTAAACAGGTTTCACCATCATTTTATTTCTTGTCCTCAATTTATTTTGCTGATCATAATAATACAGAGATGAATATGCTAATTATCATTAAAGCGATCGATTTTTGAATTTTTAAAGTGATTACCCGCCTGAGTTGAAATCACAGTTGCACAGACGTTTTACCACATGGGCCCAGGCTGCAGAAAGATATTTTGACATTAATGGTTAAGAACCCTTCACCAGTAAATCCCGTTGATGCATGAATGCTGTCCCTTGGCTTCCTGTATTCAAGCCCATCTGTCAAAGTGGCAAAATGACAAAGAGGTGTGCCAGTTTCATCCGAGATCTAGTGCCAAACTATGACGGGATGATAGGAAGATAATCTCCGCAACTAGACCTGACATCCACTCGTGGAGCATTTGTCTCTGGAGATTAAAAGGCATGACTCTGCCCGGGAGGTGATTTACAATAACGCTCACTTTGCAAAACACAGCTGCTGAATACGGAAATGAATTCACCGTGGCAATGAGTTTTGACTGACAAAAGAAAAGTTAGGTTTAACAACAGTGGCGACGAAAGACAGCTCTTGAAAGAAGTCAAATTAATCGCTGTAATTTGTATTCGTCTCAAAGAAAGCACCCGCAATATCCTAACAGTTTAGCCAGTGTTTGGGCGCTTATTTAGAAAAAAAATAAACGTATCTTTATTTGACGGATGTTCATATGCATCAATATTTTCAAAACATTGTTATGAAAAAAACAGTGTAAATCCTCGCAATCTGCTCTTCATTTGTCCTACTATGGCCCATACAAATGTTCGATTGGCTTATTTTTGGCTGCATCAACTTTTTGTTAATGTTTCTTTTTTTAAATAAGTGTATTGCTTTTAGTATTTGGCATTTCCAAAAGAATAGAAGAGAAACAGATAATAAAGTAACAAGACCTGGCCAGATACCGCACCAGCAAGAAGGATACATCTTACCAGCGGACTACGAATGGCCCAGGGCCTTACTGGATGTCAGATACAAAAATCAGTGAATCACTTCATCCCTCAGCCGTAGTTCCAATCAGAAAAAACAAATCCACTGCTCTCTTATTACCTTGGAAAAAAAAAATATCGTTAGTCCATAAAAGGACATTCATTTTCTGCATATCTTAGTAAATTTGCCTAGAAGTACTCTGTATGTGCATATAGCTTATTCTGATATAATCACCAATCTATGCCAGCAACGCAGCTGGGGAGAGCTTTACTATGCATGAGGGTTTGGCCGGTCTGAGACAGCTGGCCAAACCTCAAGCGTAGTGAAGGGAGTGCCCACTACTCCCCCGCCAACAGGTCATCCCCTGAACCAGTCCCAAGACTCGTCAGAGCCCTGGGGGCCAGTCCAGAGGATTAAAATAAAACAATAATGAAATTGTTGTAAAACCCGTTTCATTATCGTTTTATTTGCTGGTGGTGGCAGGGGGGCGGCGCTCCTCTGCTCTAATGGAGCAGCCAGCACTCCTGGGGCCTCATTTATGAAAAGGGACGCATCGCTGCGAGAAAACAGTGATGCGTCACTTTTCACTGCGACCTCCTTGCGACCCCAATGATGCGTCATATTTACAATATGACGCATCATTGCGCAAGGAATTAGATACGTCAATATTTCTGACGTATCTGTAAGCGCAAAAGTAACACATTGCTGGAGTGTATCACAAAAGTGACGCAACTCCAGCAATGCGTCCTTTCACATGGGGAAAGCCGCATGTGAAAGGGCTTGCGTCAGTGTTACGCCTGCTGTGAGGCAGGCGCAAGATTTTGACGCAACAGCGTCCTAAAAGTGACGCAGTGAAATCTCATAGATTTTACTGCGTCACTATTACGAGGCTTTTTGCGGGGGAACGCCCCCTCTGCATACATTATACTTGACGCAGGTATAATGTAGCGCAGGGGTTTACAAAGTGACGCTTAGATGCGTCACTTTGTAAATAGTGCGCAACAGGAGGCATGTTTTACGCCGCCGATGCGTCACATAAAGTGACGCACCGGCGGCGTAAAAGTGACGCACGGCCTCATAAATGAGGCCCCTTGTTTTCCCCCTTTGTCCTTAAAGACTGAGGGGCATAATATCAAGGGCCTTATCTCCACTTTAGCTGGACTTTTCCAGCTAAAGTGGCGATAATTTTATCGCCCTATCAGCAAGCTGTCGCTGACAGCAGTTAGCGACAGTTTGTAGGTGATAGCGAGCGCTTTGGGGCCCGCTTTGCATGTCAGCGATATTTATCGCTAATGACATGCAAAGTGGGCGTACCAACCTGTTAGCGACTGAAAACAGGCGCTAACATCGCTATCACCTATTATCAAAGCAGGCATATTGATAAAAAAATTTGCGCTAAGCGCGAATATTGCTGAAAACTATAGCCTGCTCACACCACTTCTTAACCTGTATATCCAATGGGAGTCGGATATTCAGGTTAAGACCCTATTGGCGTCAATGCCTGAATATCGCTGGAATTCCAGCGATATTCACACATTAAGCTGCTTTTGCCGGATATTTTATCGCATTTGAGATAAACGTTGCTAATAGCACGTTATCTCTGGGATAAAATCCGGCGTTGCATGGCAATAGAAAAAATGTTGCAAAGCTTATTTAGCGATAAATATCGCTAGTTGTTAATATTATGCCCCTGAGTTACTTGGCCTGACCATATGATAAGGAAAAGGTGCTTGGCTTCATACAGACCTGGTGGAACTGTCATTATTTGTGTTCCCAAACTTCACTGGTTGGATGTGTCTGTAGTATGCTTGATGCAAGACCTCAGTTTATACAAAGTTAAAACTGAATTTAATGGCCACCTCTCTAGGTCAGCCCTAGGCCTCATCACAGTCAGGATCGTGCAAAGCATGTACATCAGACTCCCCCTAGTAAGTTTTGCAGAGTTTGTGGAGTGTTGGTGAATAAAGATCAGTAAATCAAGGAGGCGTTTTTATTCTTACTAGATGATACTAGCTTATTATAGACCAGGAAAAAGCATCCGGAAGTTAGAATCATATATTTCCCTTAGGAGATGTGTACATCGGTGGTATATGTTTGTGGTATCTTTCCGAAGTGCTTGGTAGGCACCAATGTTGCCCTGCCTGCAACTGTTTAAAAATCAGTACATTTGAGATCTCCCAAATCTCATCCAAAAAATGATATCCTAATTTTCTCACAATTTCCAACTCCATTATATCATTAAAGTCCTGCAATAGTGCACTACATCAAAACAGACTGTTCTTAGTAAGAAGTTCCTCTTAATTAATATACCACAAAGACTTTTCCTACAGCTGAAATATCGTTGTTGAAGGCAGTCCCCCCTGCATTGGGAATTACATCTCTTTTGTTTCATTAGCAACATTTCCTGCTTTCATCGACTCCAACCTCAATCAAGTCAAGTCAAGTCAAAGATAGCTTTATTCGAATTAAACATTAATCATAAAAGCACAGGCATAACATATACATTATAAAATCATTAGCAAAACAAATACATGTTTCCATTAGATATGTGCAACATTAAACTACATAGTTTATAGCCAGAGTTTTATTCCATTGTTGTGTACCTAAATTCAAAACATACATATCCTGTAAACTTTAGAATACATCAGCTCAGCATAATTAAAAAACGGGATTTCAGTTCCACGTTGACTTCCTATAGCATTTAATGTGCTTTAAAAAGAGTACAATAAACTTAGTAAACACGTCCTTATCCAGGGTCTGTAATGCCAGAAATGCTGTGCAGCATTATCTTAGTCTTACTATTTTTTAAAATAGGTTTTATAAACCTTTTTCTTGGAAAAGAATAACATTTACAAAATAAAAGAATATGCAGCATGGATTGGCAAGATACATCATCACATGGACAGGCATCCAGATCCCTAGACCAGTCATATAACTGGGAAGCTAGTAAGCCTGTCAAAAAAAAGCCCAGTAGAAAACGAGTAAGGAGCATTCTATCAAAGGACCGGGACTAGGTAAGGCTGGATACCCTCACATGTTAACATTAACTGATGGTCCATAACTGTTGGTTTAACTTTCTCTTTACTGTATCTATCTGGTTGTAAGTAAGCAAGACACTGTTTTCTGAGACTTTCTCAGAATAGATGCAATACTTTCAGGCCTATCAAAGTATTCAGGGTGTCCAATGTCACTCACTACTTGTTTGATGTAGCTAAACTAGGGTATTGTAGAACCTTTATCTAATTTAAGACAATCCTTGATGATGTCTTGATTAAAACTAGTGACATCGGTCACCCATACGTTGCGCCAAAGCAAGATAGGTCGGTTTTTAATCAAAGAGATAAATGGGATGCCCAGCTCAAAATGGCATATAAAATTGGCAGTGCAATTTGGAGTTGTCACCAAATACCGTAAGAAGGAGTTTTCAATTACTTGGATTGACTGCATGTTCACCGTATCCCAAATATCTGCACCATATAGAACAGTAGTAAGGCACTTTGATTTGTATATTTGTGGAAGTTCTGGCACTGGTCTGCGTCCTAATTTTCTACCAAAGTTTGCAAGCACGCCATGGCTCTTGCAAACATCAGTTTCCTGGCTGAGACTGTAGCAGACCACATCCCATTGTAATCAAAGTTAATGCTCAAATTAGAAAAATTATTAGCACTTTCTACTTTAATATTTTTACTGAAAATATTGCGGCATTTCGAACTATTTTTGCCACAGTTCATTATAAAGGTTTTTATAATGTTTGCCTTCAAACCCCTAGATTGCATAAACGTTTCAAAGCTATTTACAATTCTTTGCAACCCTATTTGGGTGCATGCCATTAAAACCACATAATCTGCATATATTAAAACAGGGACTTTACATTTAATAATGATCGGTAGATCCTGGCAGTGCTCATTTTAATGTTGGCCTAGACCATTATTATATAATCTAAAAAGAAAAGGGGAGAGCAGACAGCCTTGTCTCACGCCTCTCCTATTTGGGAATTTAGCTGTGCATTCTCCCTGTTTTCAGAACCGTACCCTCGCTCCTGCATCACTGTAAAGTTGTCTCATAAAATTATAAGTTGGGAATCAACTCCCATTTCCGAAAGGATGCCCCATAACCTTTCGTGCTTCACACAATCAAAATCCGAGCTGAGGTCCACAAATGCTAGAAAAAGCCTTCCTTCCTTTGCCTGTACTTATTTTTCAATTAAATGTTTCAAATGTACTAGTCCCAAGACCTGGTCTGAACCCATATTGTAAGTGTGTAAGAACATCAGTATCTTCCGTTAATGTCTGCAGCTTATTTAAAATACCACATCCTACCACTTTAAGAAAGGAATCCAACAAGGACATTGGACGATAACATTTAGGGACTTTACAATCCCCTTTTTTGAAAATTGATATGACAACTGAATCAGGATAAGTGGGAATAAGACTCTGTTGACAATAGGATCATAAGACATTCTGCAATAATGGAGCCCAAAGCGGAAGATTGGCTTTATATAAGTCAACAGGGACTCCATCCGTGCATGGGGCTTTGCCCGCTATGCTACCGCTAATAGTGCAAACTACCTCATCTAGGGAGAAGCTTATGTAACATAGTGCATTGTACTTTAGAAACAGATTGATCCCGGTCAGCATCTAGGTGCACCTAGTTATCATCATTGTGTAAGGTTGTAAAATGCTGTACCTCTTGTATGCTCATTTATAGCTATTTCTATGGAGGGCATTTCATTTCAGGCTAAAAATGGGCATTGACAGCTTTCCAAAACTAATATTATCTCTCCGGAGGCAGGCTTCATGCAAAGCCTGCCAAGCGTCTGCTCTAAATCTGTCCTTACGGTCTTTAAGAGCGCGCTTATAAACTTTTCTAGCCTTTTTTATGTCAGCTTGGTTTCTAGTCTGCTTGTGGAGCACTTTCTTCAAATTAGTATGAGCCTTGGTACAGGTCTGATCAAACCATCCTGTTCCTCTGAATGTCTCTGTTTTAAATCCACAGTTAATGAGATTATAATCTCCTCCTATATATGAAGATATGCGGTCAGGACCTCTTTGTTTCCAGAACTGAAAACAGGAGAGAGTTTTCCCAAAGGGACCCAGAAAGGACTTGGGAAACAGTGACAATAAAAAAAGGGGGGATTCCTTTCTGTGGTTATTTTATAATTCTCGTATAGTAGATCCAGCCAATAGTACCAGACACCTGTCGTGAAACAGTTTGACTTGTAGGTGTATTACAATATCCTCAAAATTATATATACATATAAACACAAAGTTATATCAAAAAGTCATATTTATTAAGAGAGGAAGACACAAGTATAAATGCAAAAAAAAAAATTTCCATACAATATCATCATCAGTACATACATATACTTTTCTTCCAAATTTTACAGTATAAAAACATTAGAAAACATAATAAAAGAACACTGTTGTCGACGCGTTTCGGTGCTTAGTCGGATAAGACACCTTCTTCAGGACTAATGATTAAAACTTCATAAATCTAAAAGAAACATATTTGACATAAATTAATACAAAGTATTTGAGGATTTGTTTTTTTCACACAGAAACATATTTGTCTCACTACGTACAGGGTCATGGCTATTAGTGGTCAAAGTCTCTTACTTTTCAAGCTTTTTGATTTGCTATACCAGTCTTGATCCTGGAGCGAAAATATCCTTTAGTTTGTGTATTCTCCTCCGTTTGTTCAATCTAGAGGGTCTAAGGTAACAATAATATTCCATGTTACATACGTCTCTTTGTGTGGTGCGTATAGTGATAATTTAAATACGGCAATGCTTACTTGGTAACAACGTGGGATACCAGGAGTATAGATGGACATTCCTCAAGGTGCCTACTTTTTATATAGGTCGGCTTGGGTCGTTCGGGAGCCTTCTTGTAAGTCTATTGCTTGTTTTAGGCAGACTTCGCATCTATAAATAGAGAGTAGCAACAAAGAATTTTGCTATGTTGAATATATAGTAAGTATGTATCTGCTATAGTCTCATACTATACAGCCCGTGTTGTGAACAGGCGCGTATCTATAGAAGGGTTGTTACACATGAGTTTGGACCGAGTTTTGCAAAGCATTAAATTTGACTAGAACTCTTTTTATGCAAAAACATGGTTTCATCAAGTTTGTTTAAAAATCTGGATGCAGCAATAATCTTAATAAGCAGTAGGGGGCAGAGAGTTGAGTGTGGCTTGGTACAAAACACAGGAATGTAACTTAGTGTTAATGGGCAACATCTTACCTAGGTTAAAAATTCTGCACACAATCTGCCTGGTCTCCCTGGTCTCCAGAGTCAGTATGGAGCACGGGCGCGTGTTCAATGTAGTGCTGCTTGGGCTCTGTTGGGGCAATGTTAACACGACTTTAGATTGAGTTGTTAGTTTTTCTGAGCTTGCCACCCGGCCGGGTTTGGTAAAAGCGGTGGAATGCTGTATTACTAAAGCTCTCTTGGGACTACATTAACATGACATTGTAGTGATTGGGGGTTTTTATGAGCACACCAATCTAACAAAATTAGAAAAAATGGTGCTCCGCTTGAATGTAGCCACATAGTTTTAAAACCATAGTTTTTTAAAAATAAATTAGGGAGGGGGTCAGAAGTCCCTTTTGGCTGGGTCGCTAGCGTGAGAATTTGTTTCCATATGGACACGTTATGTCTCACCTCGGTATAATCTTGTGCGCGCGGTCTGCCTGGTCTCCCCGGTCTCCAGAGTCAGTATGGACGGTGGAGCACGGGGGCAGGATTTATACCCGCGAAAATTAAAGTAAACAGGTTGATAGATTACACCTGTGTCCCGTTTGGTCACGGGCGTATTCCGCGCCATTTTAGTAGTTTTTATCAGGCCGGTATTACTACCTCGACATAAGTGTAGGACTTTGTTTAGCTGCCGCTCCGTTGCCACGGAAACGTCTTTGGACACAATAACGTTATCCAGTCAGAACGTATATTTATTTTTGCCGTTGCACCAGGATTATGTTCTTTACCGAGTGCACAAAAATTGGAGGGGCAAATGCCGCCGGGTTGTGAATGTCATGTTAATGTAGTCCCAAGAGAGCTTTAGTAATACAGCATTCCACCGCTTTTACCAAACCCGGCCGGGTGGCAAGCTCAGAAAAACTAACAACTCAATCTAAAGTCGTGTTAACATTGCCCCAACAGAGCCCAAGCAGCACTACATTGAACACGCGCCCGTGCTCCATACTGACTCTGGAGACCAGGGAGACCAGGCAGATTGTGTGCAGAATTTTTAACCTAATTAAGATGTTGCCCATTAACACTAAGTTACATTCCTGTGTTTTGTACCAAGCCACACTCAACTCTCTGCCCCCTACTGCTTATTAAGATTATTGCTGCATCCAGATTTTTAAACAAACTTGATGAAACCATGTTTTTGCATAAAAAGAGTTCTAGTCAAATGTAATGCTTTGCAAAACTCGGTCCAAACTCATGTGTAACAACCCTTCTATAGATACGCGCCTGTTCACAACACGGGCTGTATAGTATGAGACTATAGCAGATACATACTTACTATATATTCAACATAGCAAAATTCTTTGTTGCTACTCTCTATTTATAGATGCGAAGTCTGCCTAAAACAAGCAATAGACTTACAAGAAGGCTCCCGAACGACCCAAGCCGACCTATATAAAAAGTAGGCGCCTTGAGGAATGTCCATCTATACTCCTGGTATCCCACGTTGTTACCAAGTAAGCATTGCCGTATTTAAATTATCACTATACGCACCACACAAAGAGACGTATGTAACATGGAATATTATTGTTACCTTAGACCCTCTAGATTGAACAAATGGAGGAGAATACACAAACTAAAGGATATTTTCGCTCCAGGATCAAGACTGGTATAGCAAATCAAAAAGCTTGAAAAGTAAGAGACTTTGACCACTAATAGCCATGACCCTGTACGTAGTGAGACAAATATGTTTCTGTGTGAAAAAAACAAATCCTCAAATACTTTGTATTAATTTATGTCAAATATGTTTCTTTTAGATTTATGAAGTTTTAATCATTAGTCCTGAAGAAGGTGTCTTATCCGACTAAGCACCGAAACGCGTCGACAACAGTGTTCTTTTATTATGTTTTCTAATGTTTTTATACTGTAAAATTTGGAAGAAAAGTATATGTATGTACTGATGATGATATTGTATGGAAATTTTTTTTTTAGCATTTATACTTGTGTCTTCCTCTCTTAATAAATATGACTTTTTGATATAACTTTGTGTTTATATGTATATATAATTTTGAGGATATTGTAATACACCTACAAGTCAAACTGTTTCACGACAGGTGTCTGGTACTATTGGCTGGATCTACTATACGAGAATTATAAAATAACCACAGAAAGGAATCCCCCCTTTTTTTATTGCCTCTTTGTTTCCAGCCTCCTCGCTAAGACAAACTGCGAATTCACCTTTGCATTTTCCGCAAAAATGCTCAATAAACCTTTTTGGATCTACTTTTGACCAGCTCAAGAGCTACCTGTTGATTCTATTGAGGGCAATATTAAAATCGTATTGAGCAATCACATCCCTTCTGCCCATCACATGACTCGCTAGGTCAAAGTCGAGGCTTAAGGGGTAGTGATAAATCATCGCGTTCGAATAGGTTGCAAAGTTATGGACCTTGCTAGAGTGCCTGTTCGAGACTGTGATATAGTAAATTATAGTGTTAAAACTTCTACCGTTATAAGTGGGTCTAAAATGAAGTGTAGGAGTACAATGCTTATTGGCAAAACCCAGGTCAAACTGAAAAGCAAGCAAATTCAACAGATCCCCTGTTATTAAGTGTATAGAATGTGACTGCTCATCAACTCGTTCTTTACTAAGGCCATAAATACCACGCACAGTGTACTGACACAAGACATAGTAAAAATCTCCTAACCAGATAATACACATATCATGCATCAATTCATCCTGTATATTAAAGAGATCCTTCTGTAATTTAGATAAGACAGTGGCTATCTGCTCCTTAGGAATGATACTATACAAATTTACAAGAGCAACACAGTACTTTTTGTCCACATATAGTAATAAGATCTGGTAATAAATTGTTGCAATTTTAAGGGTAATCTTGATCCCCCATCAGAGTTAGATACATAAATACACAGACCACCCTTATTTCTTCCATGATCCGATCTAACCCCTGGTGTGTGAAAGGTTCTATAACCATTAATATTTATTTCATTCACCAGCCATGTCTCTTGTAGGCGCAGTATGGTAAACCTTTCAACGAAGGCTAACCAATATGGATCTGCTACTTTCGTTGGCAGTCCTGCAACATTCCAAAAAAGTATCTTACATATTGATGATCTTTCACCTATTTCTTCTATGGGTGTATCCACAATATAATATCTATTTATATCTATAGAGTTAGTATTCATGACCTTTGTGTCCGTGACAGATTCAATGCCCCCTATTGAATCAGAGCCCTTAGGTCGCTCAGCCGAATTTTTTGAAGGCTCTTTTGAATGTCTGTATTAGTAAAGAGGGCAGTCACATCCCATCTCCCCACATGCCACTAAGACAGAGGTTATGATTGTCAGAAGGGGAGTGGAACTATGGGGTGACCAATGGTGGCCGCCAGAGTTGGGACCAACTCCGACTCCGGTGTCGGAGCTGAAAAACTTGGGAGTCTGGCTGGATGCTGGTCTTACCTTCGTAGGACACACCAAAAAAACAGCTGCCTGTTGTTTTGGCCTGCTGAGAGGCTTACGACCTGTCCTCAAATACTTTGACGCCCCAACCAGGCAGCTGGTAATCCAGGCCACTGTCATCTCTCGCCTGGATTACGCTAGCTCTCTCCTGGTCGGGCCAATCAGGCTGAGCTTACCCGCTTGCAACGGGTACAAAATGCTGCGGCCAGAGCGATTGTCAGCCTGCCCAGATTTTGCGCGGTGTCAAGTGTCCTTCGCTCCTTGCACTGGCTTCCAGTGAGGAAGCGTATCCTCTTCAAGGTCCTTTGTTTGACCTTTAAGATTTTGGTATAGGCCCTGAAATTATGTCCAGCTTTCTTTCTTTCTAAGTCCCTACGCGCACCCTCCGTTCCCAAGGCCAGGCCTTTGCTGTGGTTCCTAAATACAGGCTTTGCCGTGTGGGGGGATGTTCCTTCAGCGTCAAAGCTGCAACAACTTGGAACTCTCTTCCGGTTGAAATTCGCCTGCTGGAGGACCTCACGGCTTTCTGGAAAGCCATAAAAACCTTTCTGTTTTAGTTAGCACCCTCAAGTTTTCTGTTTAGTTCCTGTTATGTTATGTTCTACCTTGTCAATGCGCCAAGACGCTCCTTAGCTGGAGTAGCTGTGCGCACAACAAATAACAATAACATAACATGAGCGCAAGGTACATCTAGTACAATCGGTCAATCAATGTCCTCAAGTGAGGGAAGAATATTGAAATGATTACAAACTGGCATGTTATAAAGACCTTCAGCATTAACCTGATGTCCCCCATCCCTGGCTGTATAGTTATTTACAGTATGAGGCTGATAGAAATACCCTAAAGGTAAGATGTTGATGACCACATTTGGTATTTTTTAATTTCCCGCCCTGGATAGAACAGTGGGTAGCTGAATGTCAAATTAATACAATCTCCATGAAGTGATTTGGGATATCGACCCACACAAGGAACCCATCTAGCCATCTTAAAGTTATCAAACAGGGCTTCTGTCAATACAGTTTTTCCTTCTGTTGAGCAAAGTCTCACATGTCTTGATCGTTCGCATATTTAAGACTAGAGCGTTAGCTGGAATTATTGTATAGGGGGTTGCGGCTGGGGCACTAACAAGTGTTTTTAGTCGGGGTCACCTTTGTTAAGGGTTACCGTACCATGTGCCCTCTCACCCTGTTGTGTTGAAATGTGGGATCCCTTGAATAGTTTACAAGCTTGTGCCTAGCTCTCGACCTTGTGGAGGAAGAGGGAGGTAGAGGCTTTGTTTAGGGGACTGGTTGGCCAAAGAATTAGAGATACTACTATCTTGTGAAACTGCTTGGTGGCGCGAGTTATCCACCTGAGATTGTTGAGCTATTATGTGGCAAGGTTCTGTATTGGGTTAGGTGTTACCATTGCCACACACTGTTTTCCTATTTAAAATAACCTCAATATCCCCCACTCTCTCGGACAATCTAGTTAATGAATTGGTTACATAACTAGGCAACTCATCTAATTTCTTTAGGATTTTACTAAGCCCTGTTCTTCTATCAGAGCATTCGTAGAGGATACCGTAGTGGATACAACCTTCTTGCCTACATTAATTTTAACCTGCTTACTTAGGTTTTCCTTTTCTTTAAGGTGGCTTTGTTGCTCATTGGGAAGGTTCGCTTTTGGACCCCAACCCAATCTTCAGGATTCCTAGGACGCTTGGATGGCGGTTGTGAGTCACAATCTGAGTCACACACTGAGATTTGCCCAGGAGACTCATGGGTACATCCATTTAGAAGTGCTGGAGGAGTTGCCTTCGTCCATGAGCCATTTGGGGTGGCACCATGTGTATTGACTCTGGAGTTTTCTATGGCTTGAACAGCCGCTTTCCCTTGAGTCAGTGTCTCCTCCACAGAGTTTATTTTGTTCCTCAATTGCCCCCATTGCAACCGTTAGGCAATTAATTAGTGATTATTGCACACCTGCTCAAGCCCTAGCAGTGACAATTCTTCCCACCTTCCTTTTACCCATCTTGACTTTGCTCGAAATGTAATCAAGATAACGAAATCCTATCCTTGCATACAGTGTACTTTAATAACAAGTCTCACAGGGCCTTAATGTGTAAGCTTAAGCTCAAAATCTGTCATAGCCTTCCCCTCACTCATTATCCAGAGACGGGACACATCTATTTCGTGCTTACCCCCACAGCCTCCAGTCAATCTTTCCATCACTTTCCAGAGGGGTGGCCCAGCACCGCCTCCTTCGGTCTCTAAGGGGCTTAGACAGGCCTGTCCTTGTGCTGGGCTTCACCCGTGCACCTCCATGTGCCACGCAGCAGGAGTTGAAGCTCACTGATGGGCGCCGCCTGGCTCGGTTGACATGACACGTGCGGATCCTGCTGCAGCGCGCTCTGGAGCTTGAGGTCCTCTGAGTGCGGGCGGGACAGGGAAAGTAAAGTGCAATGTGCCTCTAACAAGGAAGAAAGTTAAAGTGCAGTGTGCCTTCAGATAAACAGGGGCTCCCAGGCAGTGGAAGCCCAAACCCCGCTTTATGCGCCACCTGGCGCTATTGACTTGATGCATGCGGCTCCTGCCGCAGCACGCTTTGGAGCTTGAGGTCCTCTGAGTGCGGGCAGGGCTGGGAGAGTAAAGTGCAACGTGCCTCTAACAAAGGAGAAAAGTAAAGTGAAGCGTGCCTTCAGATGAACAGGGGCACCCAAGCAGTGGAAGCCGACCTCCGCTTTATGCAGCGTGCTCTGGAGCTTGAGGTCCTCTGAGGGTGGGTGATGCCGGGAAAGTAAAGTGTAACGTGCGTCTAAAAAAGGAGGAAGGTAAAGTGCAGCATGCCATCAGATGAGAAGCGTGTCCCAGGCAGTGGAAGCACAACCCCGATTCATGCGCCGCCTGGTGTGGTTGACGTGACGCGTGTGGCTCCTGCCACAGCTCAGCGGGCTGGGAACGTTAAGTGCACTGTGCCTCTAACAAAGGAGGAAGGTAAAGTGCAGCGTGCCTTCAGATGAACAGGGGCTCCCTCAACCTCAATCTAACTGAATATATCAGCAAGCTTCACTTTCATACCTATTACACCTTTTAATGAAACCCCCACTGTTTCTACCATGAATTTCAGGACTACCATTCAATCATCTCCATCTCACATTTAGATGGAAGTAACACTCTCTTTCTCAGTCAACTGAAATCTTCGCATGCACCCTGCTCACAGAGCAACTTTACCTGTAGCAGCATTAAATTGACTCCAATACAAAAAAATATCCATATCTCACCCAGTCCTTATGCAATTACACTGGATACCTCTAGAAGCCCACCTAAATGTGAAAATAATCTACATTGACAACAAGGTCATACATGTTAATCTTTTATTTTTCCTAAAGACCAAACACAATAGACACAACAGGGGACTAAATCTCTATGAGTTAAAACAAACCTCCTTCTCAAAATTTCTTGAAATAAGGATAAGCAAAACAGTAAACCGAGACTTTTTTTGCCTCATTATGTCGAAGCACCACCCGATGTTCTCAGAACAAACCCAAAACTCCCATTATTTAAGAGAGAAGTTAAAACGTATTTCCTCACAAAAACATTTTTTAGTGTATATCATCAGGTCGATATCCCATCCTCATTTTTTAAAAATTCTAGTATGTTCTTCTCTCTCTGAATCCCGTGGTAACTATAACTTGTTTTCTCCAACTTGTTCTATGTAAGGTACTATGTTGGCTAAACGACTAGGTACCTACAATAAAAATGAGTGTATTATGTATTGCACAGGTTTGATTTAGAAACGTCTAGTTTGCACTGTATCTGCCATGGCTCTGGTGCATAAG
Organism: Lissotriton vulgaris; assembly: GCF_964263255.1. Lineage (NCBI taxonomy): Eukaryota > Metazoa > Chordata > Amphibia > Caudata > Salamandridae > Lissotriton > Lissotriton vulgaris. The sequence continues at coordinate 1,501,833,597 of NC_141685.1, read as the reverse complement.
CAAGGTCACTAAACTACAGCAGTGAAACAAAAGAAGGCCATTGAGAGTGTTCAGTAAGAGATGATATGAAGTGTCCCAAATATTTTATACATGGTGGTTGGTATTGTTTTGGCCACTGGGAAAAAGCTGTAAGTTTCCAATGACAAAACATTATTTTGCTTGCACATATGCAGAAAGATTGTTGATTTTTGTTATTACATTGTTGATGTATTGTATCACATTGTTGCTTGGTTGGAATATTTTGTGGTTTTCGGGTATGCAGATTTGTATATGTACCTAAAAGCTTTTTATGTAATTCTTCTCTCCAAGCATTGCCAGTAGAATATTTTGCTGAGTTTGCATCCAACACACTTGAAGGTGTGATTCCCACATGTAAATGTACATGAATAGACGTACTCATGTCTAGCTCTATCTCCGTGCCTAAGTATAACTCTCCACTTTTTTGCTACTTTCCATTTTAAAGTGGAGATTTCCACTTTGGTGTAGACCTAAATGTCTCAACGACCTCCAGTGAAGTGGTGAAGCTGCCTACGACAGAGTGGATGAAGAACTCTGACACTGTGTTGGAGACCTTTTTAAGGGAAAATTCAGGAAATATAAGTAGTGTTTAATAAATATTTAACTATACTTTAATGTAAAATATAAAAGTTAAATATTTAACATTAACCTTCAAGCAATAACATAAAATGTTATAGTGCATCAGCTTCTCAAGAAACCTTTGTTATAAATTCACAATATTTTAAATATACTTACTAAATTTAGAAATATTAATGTTTAAACAAAGGAAAAATACAATTAACCTCTCAGTAACAATTTTATTTTTGTTTTATTTTCAGAAAACGTGGTACTTTTGCTTTTTTTTTAAATGTAAAATTAAATTTATTTATTTTAATTTAATTTCTTATCTCAATAAAAAAATCAATAGCTATACATAATTTGTTATCATTAAACTATACTTATATCTATGTATATTAATTTCTATCATGAAATCAGTTTAATTGCTTTTCTCCAATGAGTACCTTAAGCCTGTTTGACACTTTTGTGAATTACAATAGTCTTACTGTTTTATTGAGTTTTTGTTTTACATTAGCATGTCCCTCCCCACTCTTCATTACATTTTTATAAAACCAACCCATTATTGATCAATTATTGCCCATTTTCCCCCAGTATCTCCCATATTTAACACAAAGTAATGTGCTTTTATTTACAGAGATTTCTGTAGCTGAGGTCTCTGCACAGACAATATAAGAGAGGCAGAGGTAGAGGTTTCTCCCTGGAGGTTTTAGAATTGCATTTTGTAGTAAGTAGTACAACTGTAATACCAATAAAAATTTAGCCTCTATATCTAAGCTATACAAAGTAATATAGTGAGACAAGTAAAGAAACAGAGGAGCTTAGCACCCAAACCAGTGCCATTGGATGTGCCCTAATAATTCATTATTGAATCTGTGTTATTATGTTTTTACCTTGCCCCTCTGTTTCACCTGTTGGTGGGGAAAATATGGTCCTTTTAAATGCTTGCAGTTACTTTTTAACTTCTGGAGCAAATAGCATTAAAAACTGGGTATACTTCATTTGGTACTGGAGATAGTCAGCTGATGGATGAATACAAACTGCTTGAAAATTAACCCCTCAAAACCTCGCTGCCAAATATGCTGCCAAGTCTTTTAAAATTGGGTACGCTGAAGAGCCTGACCACATGATGGCCGCCATTGTGTGAGGTTCTGCTGGTTGGAGTCTTTCATCTGCTTTTTATCCAGATTGGGCCAAGGTATGGGGGGGGTACCTGTGGGTGCCCAAGTGCAGTTTGTGGTACTGCTTCACGGGCACCCTAAATTTCAAGCCGTGTGGCTTCCGTCGTGCCATCAGTTGCTGCGCAGCAGAATTATGGGGCCTGTCCCAGGCTGCCTTGTGGGAGAGACCTCTGTGTGGGCCTTCGATGCGGACAAGATGATTAGCAGCTGTTGAAGGCCAATTGGGAGACAGCATTGTTGTTCCATGGCACTGCCCTACATCAGTGGTTGAGCTCTTGACCGTGCCTGTTGAGGACCACTGTGTTGGTATGCTGCTCTCCCCCCAGCTCGGGATGGAGAGGTGAGGCTGGACCCACAGGCTAAACTGCTGTGGGCTGTGGACCACTAGCATCCGAGACCCAGAGCAGCAGCGGTGAGTGAGTGGCTTACTTTTGACATCCGTATACCAGGTGGGATGTCAGTGCATTGCCCCCGGGACAGGAGGACGCTAATCTTCAGAGTCAGCCCAGGGGATGGGATATAGCATGGCCTGCTAGGCTGGGGTCTTGCCAGGGAGTGACGCCCCCCTATTGAAGCAGTGTGTGGCAGTCAGATTTCCATTATTTGTCACATGCATTCGGAGTTCTCTGGGCTATGAAAGCCGGGCCGCATTGGTGACACCTTGAGAGGGAGAGTGGCTCCCTGAAACCCGCTTGAGAATTGTGGGTTCTCCTGACATTCCTGGGAACTGTTAATGCATGCGTGGGGCCTGATGGTCTGGTGAGAGGACCCGAAGAGTGGAGGCTGACTGGTGTGAACTCAGGGGGAGGGGATTGCTGCAGCCTTGCTCTCCCTGGACCATGGGGGCTGATATTCTCCCCCTAACATGATCGCCTCTTGGGAGGGCTTCGAATGGCTGAATTAAAACAGTACTGTGACTGTGAGCCTGAGGCCTGCATGGTAACTGGGAAGCCAATATTTGGCCCCTACCACCTGCCACTTGATGACCGTGGAGTGTTACAGAATTTGGCAATCACCTGTGACTCTGTCCTGCATGCCAGGAGGTATATTGGTCTGCTTGTGCCCGTGCGGTTGTTTGCCAGGGGTGAGGCTGGGCTAAATGGTGACTCCTCTGAGGTCATCCTTACTGAACCCTGACTTGACTGACAACTCCTGCTTGAGGGATCAGAAGCCCAGCCGGTCAATTTGCATACCATTATTATATCTACATCAGGATACACAAATCGGATATGCTTATGCCCCACCATTTGCTGCAGGCCGAGGGTGAGGAAGAGTCCTGGAGTTCTGCTAACTACAGAGCAGCCTACGGAATGTACCCTGGTTGCTTCCTGAACCACGCCACTTTATATTGGTGACAGCATGGGGAAGTGAGATGCCAAGCAGTCCAAACTCTCATTCACACATCATAGACAGACAAGAGCAGCAGAACTGCCTCTTGAGGATCTGCTGGCAAATGAGGTGCGATAGCGACATCCCCTCTCAAGACCAGACATTTGTACCATGTTTATTGGGCTTAGCCACAAACTCACAGCATTCGATAACAAAACTGATCTACTGGCTGACAGATTCGATCATCTGAATGACAAGGTTGATAAGCATGATGAAATACTCGCTCACCCTGAGTGCCATACCTTCGTGGTCAAGATCAACCACCGCTCAGTCGGAGAGAAATTACTCCAGATGGAAAAGGTATTGCAGGTAATCTGAGGCAAGAGCAAACATCTGGAGGCACTCTTGAGGAGGAAAAATGTGCACATTATAGGTGTGCCAGAGTCAAGGGACATGGGCCGTTTGAAGGACTAGGTCGAGACGATGCTCCGTACTTTGTCTGATGATACACTCTCAGCCTTATTCATTAATGGGTGAGCTCACAAGTCACTTGGACATGCCACTCTGACTGATAATCTCTAGACTACTAAACTACAGAGGCCAGGACACAGTCCTGCGTCTAGTGTGGGATTAGAGGTCCCTCCATTATAAGGGTAATGAAATATGCATCTTCTCAGACTTCACTGTCACAGTGCAGGCTGCCAGGAGGGATATTTTGCTGACTAAACATGCCTAGCAAAAAACTGAAGCCAAATACTCTCTCATTTACCCCACCAAGCTCCAAATTCAATACCAAAGCAAGACTCACTACTTTACAGACCCAAGGGCTACTACCATATATGTCAGACACATGCTCGAGGAATTGTCGTGCCCATCGACTTCGGGCCCAGACTTAAAAATGAGACATCTCAGAGACCACACAACATTTGCTTGACCACTCTGGGATCACTGAGAGATGACATGCAATGAAGCACACAGTATTATACAAATACAGTGCGACACACTACTCCTGCAGCCCATGATGGAGCCACCAGGGCGGGACCTGGCCATTCGGCTACTGATATTCTGGTCACCCAGCTGTTCTTACAAGGGATGATTTTGGGCATCTGATTTGCCCCTGCCAGATGATTCTCTGGTTGTTTACCTAGTTGATGTTTACCTTCGAGTTGTCTCATGGTTGGGATAGTAGTACCATCTGGCCTGATTAGAAGGTGAAAGTGGAAGGTGGGAGAAAGTTTGCAGTAATTTAGCTGCTTAGTGTTTGCATGTCCTTTCCTTCCCTAACCACACAGCACTTTGCGATAGGCTTTTTTTCCAAATGTCTCCCACAGTAGTGTGGCTCACTGGTTAGAGGCGGCAGACCCGAGAGCAGAGGACGGCCCGGGACCAGGGTTCGATTCCCGGTGCGGCAGGTTTCTGGACCAGGGTCAGCGGACTCGATAATTCTCTCGCCTCGGTGCCCACTCTGATCAGCGATCACACTCGGCATCTCTGGGCATTAGCTTGCCTCATCTTCACTAACGGCCCCACCAGACCGCCGGGGATGCCTGGTCTCACCCTGGAGATACCCATTAAGGGACCATCTCTCAGGGAAGCCAGGAAGGGTTTTGCAGCGGTCGAAGCGCCTTGGGACCCTACGGGTAAGTAGTGCGCTATATAAATGCCTATACATTTACATTTACACCCGTGCACAGGTGTGCATATGTCCACCTTTTGTTTGCAAAGCAGCAAACTAAATGTGTGATCTGGAATATACGTGGCCTTAATGACAAGCATGAAGCAGGACACGAGCTAGCTTACCTTTAATGACATCACATTCATATTTGCATGTTGCAAGAGTTGCATCCCATGGAGGGCACTGGGATGCGCCTGCTCGTTGACTGGGTTGGAGAATGCCATGTTGCTTATAATTTCAAATACAGTTATAGAGTAGCTATCCTAATTTGCAAGGCTTTACCATGGTGCACCCACTGGGTCCTCGTTGACCAACAGCGTAGATATGTGCTACTCTCATGTGCTAACACTGCACAGCTGCCCGATAAGACTAATTTCAGTCTAAGGCCCAAATGTAGACAACCTCTGCTTCTTTAAAAAGGTATGTAGATTAGTGAGCATGATGGGACCGGGGGCGATAATATGAAAGGGGACTTCATTGTGGCTCTCGATCCCTGGGCTGACTGTTTCAGTGAATTTGGCACACTCAACCAAATGCTGGCAGTACAGCTGCACTTACTAATGCCTGACAACCATCTTATTGACCTGTGGAGGGCAGGACATGTGACTAACGCGGAAAGTACATGTAGTTTAGTAGTCTAGAGATTTATTTATTTATTTATTTATGGGTTTGTACCGCGCTGGAATCGACTCCCGAAGGAGTATCTCCGCTCCAAGACAAGAGAAAAGCTAATGAGATGGAAAGACTAGAGAGCTCGAGAGGGTGCTAAGGTTGGAATAAAAATGTTTTTAACAGTTTCCTAAATGTCAGATTATTGGTGCACTGTCTAAGAGAGTCAGGGAGTTTGTTCTAAAGGCATGGGCCCAGAAAGGAAAGTGCTTTACCACCCTGTCTGGCCCTTCTGACTGTTGGGATTTGAAGAAGGGACTGGTTTCTGGAACGCAGGTTGCATACTGGGTTGTAGGGAGGAAACTTCCCAGCCAGATACGCAGGGCCCAAGCCGTGTAGGCCCTTGTGGACCACACAGCAGGTCGTAAACTTAATCCGTTGACGGATCGGCAGCCAATGGAGTTTTTCCAGCAACGAGCGTGAGGGGGATCTGGGTGGTGCGATTATCAGTCAGAGGGGCATTTCCAAGTGACTTGTGAGCTCACCCTTTAATGAATAAGGCTGAGAGTGTATCATCAAACAACGTACCGAGCATCGTCTCGACGTAGTCCTCCAAAAGGCCCATGTCCCTTGACTCTGGCACACCTATAATGTGCAAATTTTTCCTCCTTGTATACCACATGGTTGTGCATAGATTTTGGGCTGGGAATGGGTGATTTAGATGCATGGACCTCGAAGGTCAAAGACCTCTTACAAATGCTATCTGGACATGTTCTGATGCTACTGGAAATGCTCCTGCTGGATTGTGCTACCCACACTTGGCTTGCCATCTTCCATCTGGTGCCCTGCGAGATCAGGTGTTGTGGGAGGACATCAGATTCAATGTAGCAGACTACTTTAAGCCTAATGGAGGGTCAGTGTCATCACAATCCATACTGTTGGGGGGGCTGCATTGCGGGCACTACATGGTGAGCTTGTGTGCCATGAGGGTGAGATTTGCACTTTAGAGCTTCAATACTTTAAGAATAGCACTTCATTCCTACTGGCGGATATTAGAGGCAAGCTGGGGGAATACGAGGAGGCAGCCCAAAGGGAAATCATCTACTTGGGCAAGGAGGCATATGCTCAGCATTCTGGATAGGGGGACAGGGCTGGTAAGACCTTAGCCAATCTGCTGCATAAGCCTTGGGCCAGTGGCTATATATTTGAGATAGAAGACAACCAGCAGAGCAAATATATATGGGGACAGAGGCTGTGCTGCCACTGGACCTCTCTGCTTACTTTTATTCAGTGCTGTTGTTGTGGCTAGATGAAGGCCATCAGTGGTATTTGGATGAGCCATTTAGTGCAGAGGAGATTGTTCAGGTCTTCAACTTGTTGCCAGATGACAAGGCTCCTGGGCTTGATGGCCTCACTGCTGCCTTTCACAAGGAGTAGGCTGGAATCCTTGCTTCACATCTCCTTTATGAGTAATCCCTTGCTGCATATATTCTCTAATCCTCCTTGTGTGACACATTGACCGTTAACAATAGCTTAGCCTCACAAAACTCCCATCCAGAGCGAGTCACACCATCCTCTGGCTATGATTAAGGTGGAATATAAAATCCTTGCAAAACTTTTTTTTGTGTGCCTACTTCCACTCCTGCCATTTATCACATGCCGGAACCAGTCATGCTTTGTGCCTGGAAGGTCGACAGTGCATAAATTGAGCTCTTTTTTTGATCTGACACAGACCATTGATCCTGCCCTCTACACAGCTGCATTGTTTCTGGATGCAACTAAAGCGTTTGATTAATTAGAATGGCCTAATCTGTTTGCATTGCTCCTGCACCTTGGAATCAGTCCCAGTTTTATCAGATTAACCAGTTTCCTGTACGCCAAACTTGTTGCCTGCTTACTCGTCATATCCCTATGGAACCCCTTGGAATGCGGCATCAACAACATCATTCACACCAGGGCATGCTGTTTACACCTCGACAAATTTTGGTGTCAATGTACTCCGACAATGACATCCTGAATGTTAAAAATGTTAGAAAACACGGGCTAACCTGGACTCAGTGATACGTGAATTTACCAGATTAATTGGCATATCTAGCATCACTATTAACTGGGCCAAGTCAATTCTGTTCCCTTTGACAGACTTCGCTGAGGAGTTTGTCACAAATTTTTCACTTTGCTGAGAGAAGGAGGCAGTGGAATATTTGGGTATTTGGCTAGTTAGAAATCTTGATGATCTGTAGAGATCCAGCCATGGGCACTTAATGGCGTGGCTGGCGGTCTATGGACGCTTAATGGCGTGGCTAGAGGAGAGCATGGAGAGCTGAATGAGGCTTCCATTGCCGCTGCCCGGGCGGCTAGTCATTGCTAAGATGGTGGTCCTCCCTATATTTCATAACTTGTTTCTTAATCTACCTCTCGTTCTGCCACTGCTTTCCTGCAAACAGCTACGCTCGCGTACGGTGACACTTGCAGTGGCAGGTGGACAAGTTTGCATAGCATGGGAGATATTAACGTTCCCCTTAGAGCAGGGGGAATTGTGAGCCCAAGACATGAACTCGTATTACTTCAGTGCCCAGTTGTAGTTTGTGCATTACTGGCTTTTACCCACGGAAGTGGAAAGGTGGGATTTTCACTCTAGAATCAGAATCAGAATTCTAGAATCCCGCCGCAGGTCGACTAGACCTTTTTACCTGTCGTAGAGTGTAGAAGGCAATCTGTCAATAACATCATAATGTCAAGTTGAGCTTTCCCCATCCGTTTCCCCAAAGAACCACTGACAAAAAGTCAAGTTTAAAGATTTATTATAAAGCGAAAAGCAGTTGTGTATATAAACACCTCAGTAACAAGTTCAAAAGATAAACAGGCACTAATACAAACATGATCCTACGGAAAAGTCTCAATCGACTAAGAAATAATACTAGTATCAATTCCAAGACCACAAGACTAGCAAGAATTGCTATAATTTGAGTCTTAGTAGACATCGAAGAAAAGAAGAAATACATCCAGATTAATCTGTCCCTATACTATACTAAATGACATCCCTACTTAGCAAAGTTCCCTCCTAACAAAGGTGTCAGTCGAGGGGACTTCCGAAGAAGTACCCTCACTTGATTCAGACTCAGCCTAAGACCCCATTTTGCATTACAAACCTCTCTGCCTACCCAGCATCTTTCTTCACCCTCGTGCGCATCTGCTCTGCTCTCCTACCGGGGTGCTGTCCCTAATACAAACCCCACAATATGGACGACACGCCCTAAAGTAAGCCCCTCTCAGAAGTATTAATTTTCAAAGAAACTCCATTACGACATCTTCATCTTTGTTCGTTGAAAAACGTCCTTGGGTCTCAGAGTCTTCTCCTCTTGAAGTTGCTTCCCTAAATTCCGCAGCCACTCCTCCATGTCTGGGACTACCATCCTAACGCTCATATACAATGGGCCCTTCTCTACTATCTCTAGTTAACCTTGCACCTGCAAAGGAACGCACATAAATCGATTCACAGTTCCATGCTACTTGCAATTAATTCTCTAAAGCAACCTTCTAGGAAAGACATTTCCATGATTTAATGCAATGTGAAACATTCTTAGTTCGGCCTACACGGCCTTTCTCCCCACCTGGGCCTCTGCACGTTTCGGGATGTCACATTCTAGCATTGGCAAACATTTTCCTGTTCATTAGGCCTTCATTATTGTAGTAAAGAATACATTTTCTAACTTAACCCTTCAATGTCGTCTTTGTGAATACAATGGTAAATTTCTAAACATGCATTTAAATACATCAATGACTATTCGAATACCCTTTAATTGAATTAACATTTCAATGCAAACAACATTTCTAGGCTAACATGGCATTAGTATTTTCAAAGCAATATACGTTATGGCTATGTAATTTCAGGCACATGATTCCATAGCTCTGCGTCGCATTTAAACATGGTTATAATCCTCTATATATGCGGGTGCTAATTACTCATGAATATAGTGCACCCCTACAATTTCTAACGCAATTTTGCGCTCTCTCAGAAGTCATGGCACATAAAGTGCTGGAATATGACCAAGTTGCACCGTGCCCCCTACAGATGGCACAATATTAGACCTCTAGTCAACCGCCGGCACACATGGACACAGCAGCCTCCACAATATGGCCATGGAATGATCTTAGGCAGTGAGCCCAGGTGGATTCCCTTTTTGCTCCGTCAGTGCTGCTTTTTGGTCATCCTTCCTCCTGATAACGTTTACCGCTGGCACCCACACCGACTGCGCTTTTTGTGGCTGATGTCTATGGAAGCTATATACTCAGTTGGTTCTTTTGGCATGCTACGGCAAGCCCTACAGGGTCCTGATGTGACCTGATTAGACATATTCACATGTTATCAGCTGAGAGCTGCACTCCGGGTGCTAAACACAAAGCGCTGGATGGCTTTGCAATACGGCCTATTGGCAAGAGCAACTCATGGCAGATTGGGAGCTGCTGCCCTCGAGGTTCCACTCCCAAGATATTTGGTCCCCCTTGGAACTCTATTTGAGTGCACAAGCGGCATAGGGGGGAGTGATTCTGATACAAACCCAGCTGCTATGGCTTGGCCGGAGGCCCCTTTTTCAGTCACGCAGACGAGCTCGCCCCCCTGAGGACCCCGCCCAGCAGACCCGGCAGCAAGAAAGCCCCATGGTTCACCGACGAACTCAAGAGCTCCAAGAAGAACTGCCGAGCCCTCGAGAGAACCTGGCGCAGAGACCCAACACAGGACAACATGACTGCCCTCAAGCTCGCCACCCGAAAACACCACCAACTCATCCGCGCCACCAAGAAAACTGCATTCAAGGAACGACTGGACAACACCGCACACAACAGCAAAGAACTCTTCAACATCGTCAAAGAGCTCTCCAACCCCAACACCGGAAACAACGACATCACCCCTTCGCAAGACCTCTGCAACTCCCTCGCCTCCTACTTCCACAACAAGATCGCGGACATACACAACAGCTTCAGCACTCAACCGACAAACACCACGACCGAACCACCGCCCCCCACCACCACCCTCCGCGCCTGGACTCCGATCAGCACCGAAGACACCGTCCGCACGATGAACTCCATCCACTCTGGATCTCCGACCGACCCCTGCCCTCACCACGTCTTCAACAAGGCCGACGCTATCAACGCACCCCACCTGCGGGACATCATCAACACCTCCTTCGACACCGCTACCTTCCCGGAGAGCTGGAAGCACGCCGAACTCAGCGCTCTACTCAAGAAGCCATCGGCTGACCCCACCGACCTCAAAAACTACTGCCCCATCTCGCTGCTCCCGTTTCCTGCAAAAGTCATCGAGAAGACCGTCAACAAGCAGCTGGCCGCCTTCCTCGAGACAAACGGATCCCTCGACCCTTCGCAGTCTGGCTTCCGGGCCAACCACAGCACCGAGACCGCCCTGATCGCAGTCACCGATGACATCCGAGCGCTGCTCGACAACAGAGATACAGCGGCCCTCATCCTCCTCGACCTCTCTGCGGCCTTCGACACTGTCTGCCATCGTATCCTAGTACAACGCCTCAGCAACGTCAGAGTCCAGGAGAAGGCACTGGAGTGGATAATCTCCTTCCTCGCCGGAAGGACACAGAGAGTCCGCCTCCCTCCGTTCAGATCTGAAGCCACCGAAGTCATCTGCGGCGTCCCTCAAGGCTCCTTGCTCAGTCCAACCCTCTTCAACATCTACATGAGCCCCCTCGCAGACATCGCACACCAGCACAACCTCAACATCATCTCCTACGCCGACGACACCCAGCTGATCCTCTCCCTTACCAACGACCCCGCCACCGCCAGAGCCAACCTTCACGAAGGGATGAAAGAGGTAGCCGAATGGATGAAGAACAGCCGCCTGAAACTGAACTCAGATAAGACGGAAGTCCTCATCCTGGGATCCTCACCCGCCGCTTGGGACGACTCCTGGCGGCCCCCCGCCCTAGGCAGCGCACCCAAACCAACAGACCACGCACGCAACCTGGGCTTCATCCTGGACTCCTCCCTCTCCATGACCAGACAAGTCAACGCCGTCTCCTCGTCGTGCTTCAACATCCTGCGCATGCTACGTAAGATCTTCTGGTGGATCCCCACCGAGACCAGGAAGACGGTCACCCAGGCCCTCGTCACCAGCCGTCTGGACTACGGCAACACCCTCTACACCGGAACCACCGCCAAACTCCAGAAGAGACTCCAGCGGATCCAGAACGCCTCAGCACGACTCATCCTGGACATCCCCTGTCGCAGCCACATCTCCGGACACCTGAGAGATCTGCATTGGCTCCCGGTCAACAAGAGAATCACCTTCCGTCTCCTCACCCACGCACACAAAGCCCTACACAGCCAAGGCCCAGGATACCTCAACAGCCGCCTCAACTTCTACGCTCCCAAACACCAGCTTTGATCGACCAGCCACGCCCTCGCCGCCGTCCCCCGCATCCGTAGAGCCACCACAGGGGGACGGTCCGTCTCCTACCTCGCCGCCAAGACATGGAACTCCCTCCCTCCCCACCCACCTCCGCCTGACCCAGGACCACTTCGCCTTCAGGAAGCAACTCAAGACCTGGCTGTTCGAGCAGTAGCAGATCCCCCCCCCCCCGCGCCTTGAGACCCTCTGGGTAAGTAGTGCGCTATATAAATGCAATGATTGATTGATTGACTGATTATATAAGATCCTTCGTGCAATTGCTCTGAATATCCCTGCTGGCACAATTCTCGGTTCGCAGAATAGAGATAACTTAATAGCTCTATGCTCAAATTCTTCCTTACTGAGTGGTTCTCCAATCTTTCCCTTCCTTTCCTTTTTCTCAGTTTTTGTGAGACTGGAGTACTAAAGCTGGTGATAATATTGCTTTGATATGCTGTATTGTACAACTGGCATTCATTTGGAACTCTACTTGTTCTCTTTTTTTACTGTATGCAAACTTCAATAAACAGAATAAAACAAAAAAGCCTGTTACAATTATTAGGGCAGCTCTTTAAAAACTCTCTCCTCTAGGTTCGAGAGATTACTCAAATGTTCTTACTTTCAGAAAAACTTGAACAACAGGCAATCCGTTGCATAGGCATTGTGTACAGAGTTCCACCTGATCTGATTCTAAGATGCAAAGAGGCCTTTAATGTGAGTATATGTCGTGCTCTATAAATATACTTATGGCTGAGCGAGAAGTGAATAGAGAAAATGCAATACAAATGTTTTATATGACCATTGTTGTGGAATGTAAACAACAATTTTTTGCTGCATTGGTTCTAATGTGAGCCACTTTATGATTGAGTGGAAACTCAGATATTGCTTACCAAGCTGAACAATAGTTTATAGATACCGAAATACTGACAAACTGACAACATAAATTAACCATGATAAATGTTTAGCTCAGCCACACTGAAAAATATTAGAAGTGACATGGATGGTGAAGAGACCGGGATGAGCCAAATCTTCATCTAGCACTGACTCTAATCAATTGTCAATGTTGTTGTAACTCTGGGTGTGAGAAAATGGAAGTTGAATGCTTTCACAAAGCGTAAAGAAGATGACATATCAAAAATGGATGGATAAAGGAATATGAACATCAGTGGGAAATATTACTGCTGCTACTCAGGTTTCTGATCTGGTCTCTGCCACCAATTAATGTCACATCAATTTTCCCGATCGATGAAAGTTTCATCAATCATAGTGGTGTTTTTGGCAACATAGAATCAGACATGCACAGCTATTGAATAAAGAAGCTTAACCTGCTGTCCATGGACAACTAAGTGTGGCAAAGAGTAATAACGTTGCGATGGGATGCCAGTGTTATTAGTATGTATACCTTTATCCCTGCATGTCTCACCCTTCCTGAGAAGGGTATCCAGCTGAGGAACGTTAGCCAAATGAAGGACAAATTCACTTTGGGTAAGATTAGGATCCTTTGCCCAAATATGTGAAAGTGTGTTTCCCACGAAGGAAGTCTACCAGTATATATGAAGGACAACAATTCTTGACCTATTGGGTGCAGTTGCAAGTGTGCACACCCATTGTTTTACCAAAACATTCTTTCTTGCATGTGCACTCTTCAATAAAGAGTCATTGATGACAGTGTGGGATTAGGGGGATTGGCACGAGTATTGTTAACATTCATTGTACCCCTGGAATCAGAGTAAATTGGGTTTTTGCATGACTTTTCTATTTTTTGTCTCAGGACTTAAACAATTTCAAGTTCCTCTTAGCTTTTGTGAAGAAAAGATCTGAAGCACTGGGATCGCACACAATGAGTGTTCTGTGCGTTGGTGTGTGCCAGAAATAGGGTTATAAATTTGGAAGGGGTACCTCTAGCAACTCAATAAACTCACCCTGGTTATGTTACAGCACAGCTTAGTGATATTCACTGGCCTGGTAGCTATGGCATATGCAGCTAGCAATGCCCATAGAAGTGTGTGTTAAATTCAAGTAGTAACATCAATTTTAAAGTAAAGGACACAAGAGAATCAAATTCCCAAACCAATTTAGAACAATACAGATACATATGAAGACACCAGTGTCATTCAAATTGATTAAAGGGAACTGGAGATATGAGTTTTTAAAAGTTTTAGGGAAAACAGTGCAAGAGGCTCCAATCAAAAACAACAGTTTTTATGTGACGGGGACCAAGGTGCAATTTTCAGCTGACCATGATGGAGCAGAGGTTGGATATACTGAGTGGGTTATACAAGCCAACGTTTTTTTGGGGGGGTCTTATTTTCTGAAATGGAGGACAAAATCTTCCAGCATGTGAAGCCCATGACTAAGGACGGTGAGGGTCTCTCAAGGCTGAAAATGTTCATGCTGAAGCTGTTGGTTTTAGCACCAAAAGTCCAGTGTGGGATAAACCTGGATTCAGTAGCAACCAGTGGCGGCTGGTGACATTTGAAAGTGGAGGGCAGAAAACAATTGTCGTACCACGCTATAGCGAGCGTGCTACGTAACGGGGAATGTGCGGGCTCGAAAAAATAATCTGTTGTATGTTGAATTTTAAGTCATTTTGACAATGCCACGAATATGCTGTTACTTATGTACAACTAATGCTTAACCTGTTCTCGATCTCCGCAGGAACCTTCTGTTCATCAACACATGTATTGTACAGCTTATTGAAATCCACCTATGTTTTCAGAGTTTTTGATCCTAAGTTGCACCTGTTTAATTAAGAAGTGCTGGCTGTGATAGTTTATCTAATAGGCATAACTAAAATTACTTCCCGAACCTGCAATTAAAATATGTCACCGCATTTATGATTATGTAAAAGTCATGACACACTCAACCAAGGTCAATCTCCACATTTTGCTCACTCATATATGACCAGGTCAGTCTCTACCTAGCAATGTGTGGCTCAGTTTAATCAACATCATCTCCAGAATGTAACACCACTCTCACCTATAACGGCGCTCATAGAGCTGCAGCATGCTGCACAGGTTATGGGGGTATCGTGCCTCAAGACTTAAATGAAGAAAGTCCCCCGGTTGGTAAACACGTGCCACAGGTGAGAAGAGAAGGCCTTTTGCGGCAAACTGGTCAGGGAAAGTTGACCTGAGCACCAGATGCAAAAGTGTCCAGTTCTCATCTGCGGCTTAAATTGACATTTGCACCTCCACTTATTTAGACAAAGTGCGTCTTCACAATAATGACTGGGGCCATGCAGGGCTCTTCTTATTGGAGCTAGAAGGTGCACGTGATGGGCTCTGTCACGGGGGCCACGTCCCTCCGTGCTGGCTGCAATCCCAGGCCGCACAGGGGGGCCAGGCCAGTCCCCGAGCAGCTGTCCCTCTTCAGCGCGGATCACATAACTGATGATGAAATCAGGAGTTGGCCAGGGATTTGGGGGTCTGTCTACACTTCAAGCATACCTGCTAGGGTGCCTGCAATCACAAATTGTGCAGGCTCGCAGCCTAAGAAATGGGCACCTGGCCCTACAAGTGAGTTTGTGCTTGTTTGTCTCTAACAAACTGCCTTGCCCCTAGTCCGTCTTGCCGGCCGTGGATTGAGTGGGCGAGGGGGTTTCTAAATTGACACCCTAAAACTGACATGAGGCATGAAATAGATGTATTTAACTGAGTAGCCATGATTGAACAGGGGTACTGACTCACGGCTGGCAAGACGGGCGAGGGGGTGGGTCACGCAGGTGGGGGAAGAGGGACAGTAATACTAGTAATTAAAATAAAATGTAAAACTTACCTTGCTTCCTCGCACTGCTTCCTCCGGGTCACGCGCCACCACCTGCCCTCAGCTCCTTCTCCTTCGGCCTGCACCTAGGCAGCCTTCCTCCCGCCCGCTCCACTAAGCCAATCACAATGCTGCAATGGCAGCATTGTGATTGGCAGCGAACGGCGCTCACCCAGGCGCCTGTAGGCCAGGGAGTAATTTTCTCTATGTAGGCTGCATGAAGCACATAGAGAAAAAGAGTGAGTGTGCAACTGCACATGACTGGTTTGGCCGGCCCTTGGGCTGAACAATCAGTCAGCACTAAAGACAGTGGGCTAGCCACGCCTCCCCTGCACCGGAGCAGGAACGCCCACCCGCCCTCCCCCAACCAGGCACTCCAGCTTTCTCCCAGCACAAGAAGCTGAAATGTGAAATGGTAGTTTTATCATTTGACGTTTCTGCTTCCCGCCCCCACGCCCCAATGGAGGAGCCGCCACTGGTTGCAACATGTCGTTTAGAACCTGCCCTTAGTTCTGCCAACTATTCCTGTCCACTCTCAGGTAACAAATCCCTGCTTAATGGTCCATGGTTAACACCCAAATGCTCTTCTTGAGCTCTGAGGCAGGCAATTGTCCTCTGGGCCAGAGTTGTTAACGTTGCCACCAAGGATGTGTTTTCCAGCTCTAGAATTGTGATCAGTGCTAGAACTTGGTTTAAGCCATGTTTGGCTCATGTCCTAAAGTTCATTTTTCCTAAGTTATTTTTCTAATTCACTCAGGATAATCTGAATTCACCATTATATCATATTTGAAAATAAGTAAAATTTCAATTTGGAAAACGTTTCTAGCATTTTTAACAGCAGGGAACAAATAACTTTCGGGTTTTATTTAACAGTGAGAGCACACTAACCTCAATATGTAGTATAACCTATTTTTCTATGTCAGCACCTCAACCTAGTGCTACTAACAGACATAAATGTATGTCTTATGTGTGGGGGGTGTAACAAAAACTCTGCAGCTCATGTGAGACATTTAACTTCCATGCCACAGGTGCATTGTCTGCATCATCTACAATGGTCTTACAGGACTGGCAAATAGACACATTTTGACACTTCAATTTTAGGAGCAGAGAACGTGCTTAGTGGCACGTGGTAGCAGTGTCACAGGACAGAGTTCTAGGACCAGCAAACATAGGATCCATGAAAATACAAACATATGAGGTGTTCATGCTGGTGACGAAGAGGCTTTCTTCTAGTTTAGGAACAACTTATTATAGGAAACCCTTTACACAATACTATGCATATTGGACCCAAGAACCCCATGTCACTGGAAGGGCAGGAGACCTCGGGAAACCTGTATTACAAAGCTGACTTCTTATCAGGCAAATGCCAAACAATAAATGAACTCTGCGCAGGGCACTCAGCTAACAGCCTCTGTGTGTCCTCATTCTGTATTTCAGATTATAAGACTTTAAATCTAGCAGATCATTAAGTGTTGGCTTTCTTGGTTTATCAGTATCCACTAGCGAACAACTAATATAAAACACAGCCAGCTCTATGACATATTCAGCCCGATTCATCCTCGGCATGTTTTGCGAGTCTGTAATAGTGAATAATAAGGAATCGCTATTACAGACTCGCAAAACGGGATTCATGTAGGAATCGCAAAATTAATTGGGATTCCTACACATTCCTTATTTGCGATTAGCAAATTGCTAATCGGTGCTAGGGGTGTCCACAGGACACCCTGTAGCACCCCTGAAATGTAAATTAGACTCATGTTGCGATCACACATGTCCAAAGGACATGTGTGTGTGTAACATACAACTGAGAAAAATGCACTAAAGTGCATATTTCTCAGTTTTCGCTATTTACCACGAAGTCTGACTTCGCGGTAAATAGCGGGAAAAAATAGCAAATTCGCAATTTTTTATTGGGTCATAAATAGCATTTAAGGAATCTCAAATTGAGATTGCTTAAATGCGATCGCAATTTGAGGAATCGCAATTTTTTCCGATTTCTCAAATTGCGAGTACATGAACCAATGATGAATTTCAAATGCCATTTTTGCGGGTGCAAACGGCCGAATTAAGTGATTCGCACCGTTTGCGCCCGCAAAAATGCTTCATGAATCTAGCTGAAAGTGTTCTATTCATTTTGAGTCTGTCACAAAACTTTCTCCACTTTCTGCAAATACGGTAGACTAAGAAACCCGTCGAGAGTGCTCTTAACTGTCAGCCTGGATGTTAATATTGAGGCAATATTGACACTTCAGTGGTCCTGCTGAGCCTTGTGCCCCCTTCGACATTTCAAACAGAAACCAATCACCTACAGCACCGTGACATGCTGGTGATTTGTTGCTCTTGGTCCCCTAGATCATATCTCATAAAAGTTAATTTGTTACCAATTAACACGGGGCCATGTTTCATTAAATAAATGAATGCGATCATTGTTCTAACATGCGATGATTACACCGCACCACATGCTCCTCCTGTCTTTGGGAGCTGGCGGGCTGCATGCCCGTTTCCTCGGCATTATAGAGTCTATGGTGCTCATGAGGGTCGTATGCTTTGGTTTCTGAAGGATAGTTTTCATTTAAGCTCTTCCATGATTGCTCGCCAGTTTTAAGAACAACTGTTCTGTCATGCAAATGGGTTGAGAGCAGTCAGACAGACAGATAAATAAAAAGAGACGTTTTTGATGCACACCTTCTAAGGCGTCGCAAAGGGGAACAATCAAATATGGATAGGAGACACAATAAAACTCTTCCCGAAAACGTTTACTTAAAATTCCAGAATACGAATCTGTGCATCCAAGGCAAAAACAATGTCATGGAATGTGATATATTTGCAAGCATAGCATACCCGAATTATACACAAAAAAACACCTTGGAAGGAAAAAATGCTGTGTTCTATTGATACTTGTAATTTATTGCCTTTGTTTCAGTAATATGCATCCGCAAGTGGGAATTTATATCTCCAGGGTCAGCATTAAGGGCTTTTAACCAACTGCACCTTATAGTACGTTTAGGAGTCCTACAGCTGTTCTCTCATGTGTGGTATATATCCACTACACTTATTCAACAAAATGGTATTCACACACCTATATCTGGACATCCAAAAGGACAATGTTTGAGGTCGTTTTTTATGGTATTTGCTAACATCAACACTGTTGGTAGTGTCTCATAGGTAAGTAGATTATGTGTAACATTAAAACCAGAAGCACAAGACCTATTTATTTATGAAAGACCTAAAATCTTTCTGATTATTTTTTATCATTTATCTCAGAAGTGAAGAGGCCAACACTTGTTTGGTAAATTTTACAGACCCATATGTTGTTTCATAAAGGCCAAAAACATGTTACAAGAAATATGTTATTGGATTTTATCAGGGCAAATGTCACAACAAAAGAAGAGAACCCAAAAAGATTTTGAACAGAGGAAAACGATAAGTAACAAGAACAATAAACAAAAACTCACTTCTTCATATTACATGCTGGGACCAAATAACTCTTACAGATTTATATCAACATCAGTGCTTAATTTGAGCCCGTGGTCTAATATTTGGTGACCAGCACTTATTTTTACTCATCAAACATTTACCCAGAGCAAGAGAGGGAAAAACAAATTAAACAAAAAGATGGAGGAAGAGAAACACAGAGAAATCATAATAAAAGCAGAAAGCAGGAACTTCCAAGAATAAAATAAGGGGGAAACTGCCAGATTCATCAAAGACCCGTTTTGCGAGTCTGTAATAACGATTCATAAGGAATCGCTATTACAGACTCGCAAAACGGGATTCATGTAGGATTCGCTAAATAAATTGCGATTCCTACACATTCCTTATTTGCGATTAGCAAATTGCTAATCGCAAATAAGGAATAACTCCAGATTCATTCCTATGGGCCTAAAGGCCCATAGGAATGAATAGGGAGTTATTCCTTATTTGCGATTAGCAATTTGCTAATCGCAAATAAGGATGCGATTTCAATGGTGCTAGGGGTGTCCAAAAGAAACCCTGTAGCACCCCTGAAAGGTAAAGTACAATGGTGTTGCGCACACACATGTCCAAAGGACGTGTGTGTGCAACATGCAACTTAGAAAAATGCTTTTACCACGAGGTTTGACCTCGTGGTAAAAAGCGGCCCGAAATTGCGATTTTGCAATTTGAAAACGGATGATGAATTGCATTTAAGGAATCTCAAATAGAGATTCCTTAAATGTAATTCCTCGCAAATTTGTGAATTCGCTATTACCGATTTTTGCATTTGGGATGATGAATCCCAAATGCAAAAATTGCGCTCGCAAAGGGCCAGATTCTGAGAATCTGGCCCTTTGCGAGCGCAATTCACCTTCATGAATCTGGCTGCAAGAGAATTCTGAAGTCAAGACTAATGGAGTATTGGTATTGGGCACGCCCAAATACCTTTGGACCAGTCGCTGGTTGCTGAGCAGAGATTTGGGCACACACTCATCATGTTACTGATTAAGCACTGGGGTTAAAAATATGACTGAGATCCAACCTTAAAAAAGGGTGAGAGTGTTAAGTTAAAGAATAGAAGAAAAAAAGAACCTTTGAGTATCAGAAATTCTTCAAGAAGTATACTCCCAAGACATCATGGGCCTCATTTATGAGAAATGACGCATCGCTGCGTGAAAGCAGCGATGCGTCACTTCTCAGTGCGCACTCCTTGCGACATTCCTGACGCATCATGTCGCAAGGAGTTATAGATACGTCAGTATTTCTGACGTATCTGTATAGCGCAAAAGTGACGCATTGTTGGAGTGTGTCACAAAAGTGACGCAACTCCAGCAATGCGTCCTTTCACATGGGGAAAGCCCCATGTGAAAGGGCCTGCACCAGTCTAACGCCTGCTGTGAGGCAGGCGCAAGATTTTGACGCAACGGCGTCCTAAATGTGACGCAGTGTAATCTCATAGATTTCACTGCGTCACTTCTACGACCCTTCCTTGCCTCCATACGCCCCCCCTTGCATACATTATACCTGGCGCAGGTATAATGTGGTGCAGGGGTTTACAAAGTGACGCATCTACCTAGATGCGTCACTTTGTAAATATGGCGCAACAAGGCGCATTTTTTACGCCACTGGTGCGTCACAAAAAGTGACGCATCGGCGGCGTAAAAGTGACGCACAGCCTCATAAATGAGGCCCCATGATTATAGGAGACCGAATGTGTCATGAAGTTGAATTCCTACTGATCACATACCAGTGAAGAAAGGGCAAGAAACTACCATGCATGTCTTGCCGAATAGCTATAATCTCATTTTGTTTAAATTTAATTTGATAAAATAAAATTAGAAGCTGACTCTGTCTTCAAACTGTCCTCCCGATCGAAAAACCAATTTGGTCATGACTAATAGAGGAAAATTAATTCTTGTTCAGTACCTATATGATTGGAAAAATGTATTATGATAATTTTCAGTCGGACGAAGTCCTAAATTAAATTTCAAATAACATACATCTTCTGAAATAAAGAAAAGGAAATGCATGTTATACAAAACAGAATTAACCTCACTAAATGGCTACATTTTGTAAAATTTCTGGGAACACTCCCCATAACTTTTCTATGAAAGAAATGGAGCACGACAGCTCAATAGTACCGTTTTGCAATAAATGTTGCTCCTTTGACAAGTTCTGAAAGTAAAAAGATATGTCTACGTACAAAATGTCGACAAACCTAGTTAATTCATAATTGCTATTTCTTACATTACATGAAAGGCATCCCCTGTGTAACCTATAAATATCATGGCTCATCACCGTACGAGAGTTCGTCCCTGATTCAGAGCTGCCAACTCACACTGTACCAGCCTGTAAGATATAATAATAGCTCCCTTTACATGGTCACCTTGTAAAGAGCTGAAACCACACAGTGCTAAGCAAAACAACTTGATAACCTCCAGAAAGAGTGGATTTCCAGTTTGTCTTTGCAGGCTATGAACAGCCAATGTCCCTCAAGGGAACAGAGGCACCATCCTCAGCAAGCTTTTTAATGGAGGATGTGGTTTGGTGCGGGAGACGACAAAAGTGCCTCATAGGTACTTGGCATGTTGCCCTACCACCTCCTAGGTCCTCTCCCACCTCACAAGGTGAAGTAATTGTTTTAATTGGCAGGTCTGCTACTGCAGAGACCTCCACACATGTATGCCTACTTTGTTGTAGTAAATATTGAAGGGATGGGAGAGTGTCTAGACCATGGGTACTCACAAACTTTCTCTCGGGGGCCAAATTTACAAAGTGGTTTGTAGCCGAGTTCCACACTGGTGGGGGCGAGGTCAGTGGGGGGCGGGGTCAGTGGGGTGGGGCTAGGGGGAAAAAATCACAACTTTTTCAAAACATTACTAGACAATGCTGTATTTCCAAATCAGATGTAACTACAAGAAGAACATTTTTATAATATTTTTCTATTATCAGACAATAGCAATCTTAAGAGGGATTGGATGGCAATTTGTAGTAACCGGATATTCAACACATGCCCATTGTAGCACAGGCTTCAAAGTCCAAAAAATAGGCACGGTAAAGACAAACACTACAAACTTATTTTCCATTTCATATCACCAATTTATTTTCTGTAATCTGGTACCAAGTCTGAAACGGCAAGCCTTAAGAGCTCATCCAGATGTGTGTCTGTAACCTTATTTCTGAGTTTGCTCTTCAACAGTCCCATTGTGGAAAATTAACTTTCGCAAACATATGTTGACCCAAACAAACAAATTACCTTCTGGGCCACTGTAAAAAGAGGAGGAAACTTGTCAGAAGGCACAATTTTCCAAAATTTTTCTGGTGCTTTCCCCAAAAAAGATGCTTTGAGAGCTGAATTGTGCTGCATGTCAATCAGCTCTATTTCTGCTTGAGCCCTTTCCATGCCAATAAGGGCAACAGCGTCAAGATTTCGTGCACTCACCATCCAGGTGTTTTCAACTAGCATGAACAGAAGGGAGAGGGCTCTGAATTGAGAAAATCAGCATTTGATCTACCCAGAAATTTCTTCAAGACATGCACCAAGGTCTAGCTTTGACATAATTTTTGGAAACATCTGCATCACAGCCAACAGTTTTGGGAAGTGGGTTAAGTCACTATCATCCAGTTGTTCTTTGAATAGGACACACTTACTTTTAAAAGCATAAAAAGCATTCATCATGTTTACCTTGCAGGGTCAAATTGACAGCATTAAAATGTGTGAAAAGATCTGAAAGAAAATGGAGCATAATAAACCATTTCACATCCTTTAGTTCTGGGAATGATTGGCCTCTACTGTTCAGAAAGTGTTCAATTTCAGGAAGCAATGTGATGAACCGCTCCAAAACTTTCCCTTTGCTTGGCCAACGCATCTCATGGTGCATCAAGAGGTCTGTATATTCCACTTCAGATTCCTGCAGCATTGAATTTAAAACGTCTATGGTTCAGAACTTTGGCACAGATAATATTAACAATTGTCACTGCAACTGTTAGGACATGATTCAGTTCTCCATGCTTTAATTTTGCACACAATACTTCTTGGTGAATAATGCAGTGTTAGTCTATCACAGTCTGTCCTAAGAGCTTCTTTTTAGGCATACATACAAAGCCTCTGTCTTGGCCTACCATGGCAGGAGTCCATCTGTTGTTATGCTGACCAGAGTGTTCAGTGGATAGTTATTTGTTTTAGAGTAGTTGCACATGCTTTACAGTATATCTTCTCCTCTTGTGTGCCCTTGCAGTGGTAGATGGTCCAGGAGTGGTTCTTTGGGATGAAACTATTGGTCCAGATGCCACACCTAAACTAATACCTTGACCACATCGCTTTGTCTGTTGACTCATGCATGGCAATGCTGAAGAACGGCGACTCTCTGACTGCTATGATCACCTGCTCCTGCAGTTTTAACCCATTGCCTCTATGCTGCGTGCACACGTGAAATCTTTTAAAATGCTGCTTTATTATTGTAGTTGTCAAATAACATTTTGTCTGCTGAAAGGATATATTTCTTCACCAGCTCTGCATCTGTGAATGTTTTTTTATTTTTGGCAAGCAAGTAGCATATTTTGAAAGACGCTTCTGTAACAGCCTCAGATTCCTTCATCTGACAAAGAAAGATCTTCTGCTGGGAAAGAAGAGCTTGCTTAAATGATGCCACACTTGCAGAAGGCAGTTTTGGGTTCAGTGGGAAGTTTGCAGTGTATCCAGAGTGTTGCATTTTGTAGTGCCGTTCCAGGTTATACCTATTAAGAACATTCACTTTCTCTTTGCAAAGCAAGCAGGTAGCTTTTTCTTTTGGACATTCAACAAACAAGTACTCTTCTTCCCATGCTGCCTGAAAGGTCCTCTGTATCAATCTGGGTCATTTGCAAGGCTTGAAAACTGGACTATAAGCCATTGCGGACCTCTCCAGCTAGTTTGTTACTACGCAATAAGTAACAAGGGCCAGGAATCTGATTTTCTACCTGACGACCAAAGGGCTGACACCGCTGCACCACCAATGGACCGACATGCCTCACGACCGATGGACTGACACGGCCCACGACCGATGGACCGACACTGCGTCACGACCGATGGACCGACACCACGTCACGACCGATGGACCGACACCGCTTCTTGCAACAGATCTGTGAGCAACATCAAAGTAATGTTTTGTTTAAACATACAAAGTAATGGGTAAACCTGCAAATAAAAAGCAGGAGGCTTTCCTTAAGCCAGTGGTTTGTGCAGGAAATGTGTCACTCAGTAGGGATTTGAAATAAATGGCTTGCACACACACACATATATATATGCAAGCGCACATTGACCCATAGGTATCTTGGCGCTGAATAACAAATGTTCATTGCTACCCATCTCATTTTATCATCCTCAAATGAATGAAAGGCAGGACCCACCGGGTTTTGAACCTGTGACCATGAAGTAGAACACAGGCCCCTGCAGGGGAACGCATTAGTCCACTGAGCCACCAGACCCGGCATTCACACAGTAAAAGGGTCCAGAGTTTGAGGTGGTTTCAGAATGGGAGACAACAGGAGAAGAAAACGGCAACCTGCCAAATCGGTGATCCAAATCAAATTAGACCCAAGTAAATCCATTTAAACCAAATCAAATCTGTCCGCTCTGTAATGAAAATACAGCAATTGCAGAAAACATTGGAATTAGAACAACTGTGACAGTTGTAACAGATCTAAGAGTGTACCAGTCTGCACAAATGTAGGGAAAGTCAGCTATCATAGTAGAAAAACATATGGAAGGAGCTAATCAGGACATCGCTATTTGGTGTGGAACATCTGTAAAACTATAGGAATCTGAAAGGTTCAGATACAGTGGTCCAGTCTGTAGGGAGGGTTGAGTGAGGGGAGGGGCCAGGTTTCAGGTGGGGTTACTAGAGGAGGAGGTGGAGGGGATGGTGCCCTCCCAACCTCATAGTTCAGTGTAGGGTGTAAGCTGAGCAGTGGTCGAAGTGGGGGAAAAGAAGTTGGGGAACTGTGGGCGGAGAATCAGAGGGCAGGAATAACCTGAAGATTGGGTCAATGGGCAGAGTCAGGTGTGGCAAGAAAGACCAAAGCATACCAATGTTTAGTATTTGTTTGGCATTTCATTGCCCAGTTACAACTTATTACATTATTTAATTCAACCAATGGATACACGTGTTTATTTAAGGTTTAATATGAGTTATTGACATTAAAATACATTCATAAAGTGGAATATGTTCCCAATCACAGAAATGTTCCAAATACACTTAAAGACAATTGTCTCTGTGGCATCCAGTTTCTGTCATCAGTACTTCTCATCCCTTGTTCCACAGTTAAAACATGAAAGGGAAAATATCCTACTTTACAAATGTTTTCCGCATAATCATGGCCCTGCCATCTTTGACACATATTACCTCATCTGCTGCTTAATCTGACAATTTTAACAAAACATTGTAGCTCAACTTTACCCTCTATGTCAGCTGTCATCTCTGCTTAATGCAGGTGGAAATGATTTTGCCAAACTACTGTTTGCTCTGCTAAATTCCCTTTCAGAACCACTGGAGGCCAAGAAGCAGCATTGCTTCATATCAGGGCATAAGAACTGGACACACCAATTTAGCATTGATACTACTTGTTACCATGTATGTAGAGAAGCTGTCACAGTAGGTCTCTCTCAGATGCGGACAGGGCCGAACTGGGAAACAAAAGCAGCTCTGGCAAAATTTTTCAGACCAGCACTCTAGCAAACCTGATCAATCATCAACTTCCAATCAATGCCCCAACTTTGTGCAAATTTGCTGCATTCTTAAATATCTCCAGCTAGCTGAAAGTAAAAACAATGATGCAACGCAAAGCTGCCACAGCTTTAATCCAACCGATATGCACCCATCAATCAAGGAAAATTCACTTCACAAGGAAAAGAGAGAAGTCCTATTTGTTAAAAAAAATTACTACGGGGAGAAGAAAAGCAGCAGCAAACAGGAGCATAAGAATAACGCTACCATTCTCCAACTAAGCTGAATTCAATCTGTTTTGAAAAACTCTATGAGGATATACCTTTTCACAAACACCTAAAATGTGACACAGCTCCTACCAGAAATAAGAGGAAAACAAAAACTACAGAACCTTTGGATAGAATCACTAATCAGCCAGAGCTAGCATTGGCAAAGCAAAAGGGTCTGGCCTTGGCAAGATTGCAATGTTTTATTTGTATTATTCTGCAAAAATATGGAATGGTCATCCAAAGATTACAAGTAATAAAAAGTAAAAATATCACAGACTAAAGATGGTGTGCATATGTTTACAAGTAAGGACACTGTTAGGTGTGAAATTCCTCCCTCATATAATGCACTTGTCTATGCTATATTAGATTAGCAATATGTGACTAAATAGATTCCATTTGTGTTCAAGTTATGCAACCCAATGGCTATCCCTATAACATGTAAGCTTTTGTTAGACCGTGTGACTCCATTTTGTATTTCGTGATTTGTAGTAGACTGCCTGGACTGTGCTTGTACTAGGCCTTAGTATTTAGAATTGGCTGCCTTAGCAGAACTCTGTACTTCGTTATTATTCTCTATCTTGTTCAAGGTTGTTACCCGACTTGCTAACAAGCAATTATTCTGCTTCTGCATACCATTCTTAATGTGTAACTTTGCTCCCATATTAGGAGATGCTGAGACTTGGCACAGTGGCCTTGGACCCCTGATTGAATGTACCCATCTGTAAAGCGCAAACTATTCACCCTTATTGGTCTCAAGGTGCTGGGGGCCATTGTGGAAATTAAGTGAGTTATTGCCCAGAGTCACATGGTGCTGAGCTAAGTTGCCACTGTTGCGGGCGATTGAACCCTGGCCCTCTGCTCCGAAGTCTGCTGCCCTGGCAGCTGCACCACACCTCAACACCCAAGAGAGCCACTGGTTCTCAGCTCTTGATTCACAGCCACTTTCCTGGCAGGTGTTAGCTCATCTCTGTGCCTCTTTTGTCTATGCCCGGCTCAGGCCGATAGTTTTCCACTAGAGGTGTGGCCAAAGTCTCCGAAAGGGGTTTATCATGTATTAGCAAACATTGTGGAGCAAGTCCCCTCAACAAACATCTTAGGGTGAATGTCTGATAGGACTCCTCCACAGAGTATATGCTGAATAAACGTAAGTTTCTATTGTTTACTTTCTGACCAACTCTTCATTCTGGGAAGGCATAGCAGGTAGTTGTAAGTAACCTGGTGGCCCCAGAGGGCCCCGTCCTTCAGTTGGAGCCTGAATAGGGACCCCGCAAGGTGATCTCCTCACCTGTAAACTGGTTGCAGGGTCAGGTCGGGTCCGGTCAGTTGGGCGGATCAGGCCCCACACAGAAGACCGAGCTTGGTTCTCCCAGCTGCCCTGCCATTCTGAACAGACGTATCAACGGCTAGTGGTCACCAGCTTAGGTCCTGAGAAGGCGAAACCTTGGCGTTGACAGTTTGGTCCAAAGAGTCGGCAGTGGAGAATAATTTGACTCGACCTTTGTGCACCAGGTGAATGATTTGGTTTTTGGGAAAATCGTACCATTCTTGGTCGGCACGAGCTGCTGGGCTGTCTTGATTCAGTATCCGGACCGTCTTGTTTGCAATTTTTGAACTGCATTGCTTGAACGACATGAGTCGACGCACTGTGTCTTGGTATGGTCTTAGGACTGTCTTATCTTGAGATTGGTGAGTCAGTGACCCTCGAAAAGAGCAGTCAGCCAGACCAACTGGTAATCTGGCCCGTGTTTTATAAAAGGTCTGAGATTGTTCGCGAACAATCTGCCAGGCCAGCTGGGAATTGGCATACACTCGACAAGTCTGTCTTCTTGAACTTGATGTAGTCTCTCGACTGCAGTGGGTGGTTTGTGGACTGTTTTGTTTTGGTTCTTGTTTATTTTCTTTATTTATTTTCGCTGGTGTTATATTTGTCCATTAGGGACAGCGCATGTGTCTTATATTAAGATGCCTTGTTTAAGTACGTTTGGATGTTTTGGATCTCGATGATACTCTAATGATGCTCGCTTGGAAGAGAGCCAGCCTTCACCTCCAGATGGTTCACCAAATTTTGAAGTATACCTTAAGCATGGTATTGACCCTATTATGTTTAGCACGTTGTGGCATAAATATACGAAGGACAATGCTGAGCTACAGTGGCCACTTACCGGCTCGTTCGACGAGCAGCAATTAAATTTCTTGCAGGATAAATTGTTCGCTAAAAAGAGCAGGCAGTCGATGTTTGATTCTCTAAGAGTGTGGCAGAAAGAAGCAAAACAGTGCCGTATGAGAGCAGAAAACGAGGCCCGCAGGAGACAGACGCAAACTGTTACACAGAAAGCGCTAGCCTATGAGAGAGTAAGGATAGAGAAACGTATAGAATGTGCAGACAGAAAGTTTTGATAACAGACTGATAAATGTTATGTTGCTAGAGAGGAAGATGATGATTTTGTAAAAGAACTATTGAATTCTCGCACCCCACTCCTTATGCCCATGAATGGATATGCCTGACAGTCCCAACGTCTCTGTCTTCGGCCCCTGGTGCCGCTCTTTTTAGTGTTTCCATTTATGGTGCTACTGCTTCAGCCCTGGCCCCATTCACTTCTCCTTCACCCATGCCAGCCACACGGGCTGGAGCCTTTAGCTCTCCTATCCCTTCTATTAGTTCCGCTTCAACTGCTACACCCCTTTTCACCCCTACAACCTTGTCCCCCTACATGATGGTACTTGTCTCTGCATCCGCTCTTTCCCCCTTGGGTGTGACCCTCCAAATACTGTCAAATGCTGAGATGCCTGTGCGTGGGATAAATTAAACGAATTGGGCAGCAGCGTGAGACCGCATGGAGAGAGTGTTGCTGCCTTCTGCGGTGGGTGATGAAAGGAATGGTGGTGAATCAAGCTGCTCAGTGGGCTCGGACCCCGATCTATAGTGTGGAAGATGTGTGGAGTTTGATGAAAGATTATGAGCCTTTTGTACAGCAGCATGCTCTTAAGCACATGTCGGCCACATTAATAGGACTGTGAGAACAGTGTTTTCAGGGTGTTGCACCACAGATCATCTACGACATACGGGAGAGGGTATGTGCTACTTGTATGGATCCCAATCAGGTTTTTGCCAATGTAACGACGCTGGTGAGGTACTGTGGCAGACTGCTCCAAAAGGTTCCGACAATAGGGGCACAGCACTCTATGAGGGACGTGTATCCCATTTACCATCCTGAAATACTAGAACTGTGACTCCACAGACACTGTAATTAAAGCACAGGTTGATGCTTGGTTCCAAGAGCAGTGGACTTATACTCCTTGGAAGAGGTGTAAGGTCCTATCCCTAAAGAGCCAACTGCCAGACCCCGGGAAAAACCCTACTGCGTATTATAAGGAATTGATGGAGGCAGCCTCCTCCACATTGATGGCATTAGCTGATACTGAATTGTTCTTCGGTCTGCTGGTACGGGTGGATATATGGAGGCAGGTGCATATTTACGATCATGCATTGAAGTTGGCTGGCACATGGGAGATCAAGGCCTGGAATAAGGAGCGTAAACCCAGCGATAAGCCGAAAGCTCTTAGCTTTACCGGGGCGTATTATCACTTACATGCACTCCCTTATCCTGCCAAAAAGAGTGGTTTGGGATAAGTTAACTGCATGTCATCAGAAGAAGGATGAAAGTGTGTCGGATTTCTTTACTAGATTCGAAGGGGTGTTTATAGACTTTAGTGGTCAGGATCAGTCCCAGGAGGGTAGTGTTTGTTTGTTTCGTACCAGATTTGTCACTAATTTGCTTCCCAAGATTGCGACCAGGTTGAAGGCTTCGGAAAGTACTTGGACGGCATCATCCCCGTACGTGATTTTGAGTATGGCACAGTACCACAAGTATAGAGAGAATGAGGACAAGGAAAATGTAGAGAAGAATTCAAAAGATTTGAAGATGAGGGTGTTGATGCAGCAAGTTGCGAGGGGAGGTGAAAGAGGATGAGTTTCGGGCGTGGGCCAAGGCCACCTCGATCTAACAGAGGTGGTGCTTCGAGTGTGCCTGTGGGACCCAATCAATGTTTGTACTGTAAGAAAGAGGGACATTGGCGGATAGAGTGTCTGGAATTGTTGCAGAAAGGAGGAGCCCCATGAAGTGGGGGTTTTGGAAGAAGCGGATGAGGAGGAGGCTGAGGGGGGATGCAGTCAGAGAACTCATCATACAATAGGCAGAGTGTGAACTATTTTGATGACCCTCGAGGGAGACAATACTATCATGAGGACTATGACATGGACAAAGTGACAGGGCTGTCTCACAGTTAGGACAGCTAGGGAGAGGGCAAGGGACCAGTTCCGGTGCCTATAAATCAGCGCGGACCTTACGTCACTGCTGATTTGCAGGGCACCTCAAAGAAATTTCTAGTTGACACAGGGGTTATGAATAGCTCTGTTTTCCATTCAATGGACCCGGGGGTAGCTCTGTCGGGCCAAAATAATGTCTCAGTGGGTTTCTCAGGTTTTTCCGGTTGTTAGCCCCATTTCCAAGCCTCTTGCTTTGACTATTAGCCCCTTCATGGTTGACTCACCATTTTTATTGACATCAAATTGTGAGGGAAACTTACTAGGACTGGATCCATTAAAAGGACTGCATGTGACAATTCCTTGCTCCCCAGACAGTGCTTACATGACTGTTGGCCCACAAGTGGCTCATGCAAAACAGTGGTTTACAAAAGATGTTCCCCTCCCTGCAGAGTTTAAAGATGTGCCACGCTACAGGGGCTACAGGGGACACAGGGGACACAGATGTGGGGTTGCTTAAGATCACACCGGTCTCCATCCAGATAAAGGACAATGCCAAATTGCCACGCATCCCCCAGTATAAGATTTTGCAGGCAAAAGAAAGAGCTTTATTACAAATAATTCAGGATTTGATTAAGTCTGGTGTGGTTGAAGAGACAGTGGCGAAAATGTGTAATAGCCCAATTCTTCCTATTCTTAAAAAGACTCCCTTGGATTCGTCTGATGCTCACCCTGACGTTTACCACTTTGTGATCGACCTCAGAGTGGTCAATAAAATAGTGGTTCCCCAGTACCCTGTGGTCCCAGACATTATAACAATCCTGACAATGATTCCCCCTCAGACAAATTCTTTTCAGTGATTGACTTAAAAAATGCTTTCTTCAGCATACAGCTTCACACAGATAGCCGATATCTGTTCGGTTTTGCAATAGCTGGTCGGAGCTTTAGATTCTGTTGTGCTCTACAAGGCTACACAGAAAGCCCCAGTATTTAAAGCCAAGCTTTGAAAGCTCAATCGGATTCCTTGGAGCTTCCCGCTTGTAATGTACTGTTGCAGTATGTTGACGACCTCCTTGTCGCTTCAGACACTGAGGGTTGCTGCAAAGAAGCCACAGTTAAATTATTATTGCATTTGGCTCATCATGGACACACAGCGTCACTTTCAAAATTTCAATATTGTCAACAGGAGGTCACCTACCTAGGTCACCTACTGTTGAAGGTAAGTCGCAGACTAACACCTGAAGGCATACCTTCTATTACTAATATGCCTGTTCCTAAGACCCAACGCAAGGTACACATGTTTATTGGGATAACTTCATACTGTAGGTATTGGATACCTAATTATTCTCTTCTAACAAAACCCCTTCTTTACCTGACCACCAAAGATGTGCACAAGCCCCTGCCTTGGACACCTGCATGCTAGCAAGCTTTTGAGCAATTAAAGGTTATGCTTTTTTCTGCTCCTGTGCTAGTTACTCCAGACTACCAGAAGCCTTTTGTACTTTATGTGTATGAGGCAGAAGGTTGTGTGCTTTCAGTTCTAATTTATAAAACTAGAGAGGTGGCCCCACTGTCCAAGGGAACAAGGCACTGACATCAATAGTAAGGTAAGGCTTCCCCTTGTTTTTCTTTAATTTACGGATATTGTTTGCGCGCAACTATCAGGCCAATTCATGAAAAGGCAATTCTATAATAGAGGCCATTGAAAAGCCCTAACAAGCCCAGGTATTTTTGGATTAATCCTAGGGAAGCCTTACCTTCCTACCGCTTTCTGTTCTAACACAGGGTTTGGTGGTAAGCAGACACCCTGCGCTTACTTCTCTACTATTCTAGACAATATCGCCAGAGCACTTCCTAGCTGCTGTGGCAAGGGTTGTTTCTTTTAGGCAATCAGCAGGGCTCGTCCTTGATACTGATCTCACAGTGACGGTAACTCAATCTGTGGATACGTTTTTGAACAAGATGAAGACACATCACCTCACCAGTGCACGTCTCACTGGATATGAGATGACCTTACTTGCTCTGCATATTAACATTAAACGATGCACTACTTTGAAGCCAGCCACGTTACTACCCCTACCTTCGGAAGAAAAGGACAGTGATGTTCATGATTGTTTATTTTGGACTGAGGAAGAAACAAAGGACAGGTAGACCTGATTGGTGTTCCCTTATCTGACCCCCAAGGGAAACTTTATGTTCATGTCTCATGTTTCAAACTGTCGGATGGCTACACTACTGCAGCCTGTGCAATCACCACTTAATACACTCTAGTTAAGACATCTCGCATTCCATATCAGCTGGCCTAAGCTGCAGAGTTAGCTGCCCTCCTTAAGGCCTGCAAGTTGAGTGAGGGACTGGCTGTTTATGTCTACACTGACAGCCAGTACACTTTCAGGGTGGCCCACAATTTTTGGCACCTCTGGGCAGAGAGAAGATTCTTGACTTCGCACGGACTGCAAATACAGAACGGCCCATTGATACATAGATTGTAGTCTGCATTAACACTTCCCGATAAGTTAGCACTCATTAAGCCATAACAGATGATGTTGGGAGAGGAAATGCATTTGCAGACCACAAAGCTAAGGATATAGCTCGATCAAAGATGAAAATTATGTTTGTGGCAGGTCCCGCTAGGTGGGTTCCAGACAATGAAATGTTTGAGGATACATTGGAAAACATTAGGGAGATTCTGGGAGAGGCAACTATAGACGAGCTGGCAATATGGGAGGAAAGGATGGGACGTCTGGACAAGGATGGGTGTTGGACTTACTTGTCAGGGAAACAGAGATGGCTGCTGCCTAATGCCTATGTTCTCCCTGTTGTTACTATGGCTCATGACCCGGCTCACATTAGTACCAAAGGTATATGTAAGCTATTGGATCCAGTATGGCAGAATGACAATATCTCTAAGGTAGCCACACATGTAGTGAAACACTGTATAATATGTCTGAAACATAATCCTGGAAGAGGCACCCCTACACCTGCAGGTAACTTCGCACTGCCTTCTTTCCCTTTCGAGGTTCTCAAGATGGATTTCATCGAAATGGAACGAGTAAATTACATGAAATATGTACTAGTGGTATTTTTTGCTTTATGTAAATGGATTGAGGCTTACACCACTAAAGAGAATATGGCCATGGCGATGACAAAGTCAGTCTTGATGGAGTACTTCCCATGCTATGGATTGTCAAGTGTGATCTCAAATGTGACAATGGAAGTCACTTTAATGCAAAATACATTGATCTGGTGTGCAAGGGCTTTTCTGTGAACCACCCCCATCCAGCAGGCCTGGTTGAGTAGTACAGTGGTACTCTCAAGCTGAAATTAGCAAAAATCCAAGAGAGCACAGAGTTGCGATAGCCAGATGCGTTGCCTTTGGCGTTGTTGTCTACGAGAGGGACAGCACATTTTAGAACAGGATTATCCCCTTCCGAGGTAGTCTTTGGGTGCCCTAATAATGTCTTGTGCGTCCTAAGACCCAAGCGCTTCTCCGAGACAGAGTACCCCCTGTTGATGGATTACTTGTATGAGTTGACTAAAGATCTCCGTTCTGTTCACCAACAGATTCAAGCCACACTGCAACCAGTACCAGAGGGGTCGGGGCACCAGCTGCAGCCTGGATGCTGGGTGATGATAAAGAATTTCCATCAACAGAACAGTTTGGAACCAAGTTTGAAGGGACATGCCCAGGTGTTTTGCTTGCAACCTGTACAGCCGTCAAGCTAGAAGGCCGGAAGAACTGGGTGCAGGCTTCCCACATGAAAAACGTCCCTCTACCACTTTTGTATAATGCCAGGGTGCTTGAAGGCATCGCCAATCAGGAAGGGGAGCTAGTGCCTCACTTCATTCCTTTCACAGATGCCCGGATAAGGGGCATGAAAGACTATGAAAGGGGTTTATCATGTATTAGCAAACGTTGGGAAGCCAGTCTCCTTGACAGACATCTTAGGGTGAAGGTCTGATAGGACCACTCTGCAGAGTATATGCTGAATAACCGTAAGTTTGTATTCTCTACTGGCTGACCAACTCCTCATTTTGGGAAGGCATAGCAGGTGTTTGTAAGCAACCCACATGGCACTAGAAGCCCCCATACTTCAACACTTCCATTAATCATTAAACATTGCAGCTTTTTTGTGCCATGCAGTTACTGTACAATTAATAAAAAAAGATGGAGAGAGATAAACATGGCAAACAACCAGATACAGGGGGGTGGGGGACATTGGGAGAAAGAGAGATGATGAGAGTCTTGAGCCAGAGAAAAGGCACAGAGTGAAAGAGTCACACATCCGGACACTAAGGAAGAGACAAATGGAGAGACAGATGAGATACCATCACATTGCATTCTTAAATTGGATCCTGTGCTTACCTCTCAGGGTACAAAGATCAACCTGTGGGTGGAGCTGGTGTTGCAGGGTGATGGAAAACAAGCTGGTCGTGAAGATGGAGGCTTGGAGCTGCTGCTGGCCAAATCCAAGCGGCAAAGAAGGGGCTGTGATCCAAGTTGAAGTGCAAGCTGC
Organism: Lissotriton vulgaris; assembly: GCF_964263255.1. Taxonomy (NCBI): domain Eukaryota; kingdom Metazoa; phylum Chordata; class Amphibia; order Caudata; family Salamandridae; genus Lissotriton; species Lissotriton vulgaris. The sequence continues at coordinate 1,501,798,837 of NC_141685.1, read as the reverse complement.
ATCCCGAGAAGAGGCTGCTGCAGAGAGGAGAGGAGGTCCTCAGGCAGAGAAGAGGCTCCAGGGCGAGAAGAGGCTGAGCGAAGAGAACGTCCTCAGGTAGTGAAGAGGCTCCCAGTGTCAAGAAGCGTACCTGAACTCCAATGATTCCGTGGGAGCGGACGACGTGAAGATAGTCCCTGATGCTGATTTCCCAGCTCCCCCACACCCCTGGACCCGAATCTCTCCAAGACCAGGAATGACGGGGAAAGGGGAAGTGGATATGAGAGAGACTGTCACACTGGTGTCTTCGTCTACTCAGCTGGGCTGGCAGCAATCACCTAAAACAATAAGCACACTTAGTACTAATCCCCTCTAGACTAAGTACTAAAGCTCTCCAGAAACCTCTTCCCCCCCCTTAGCGTTATATACCTGTATTAGTGTGAATCTTTGCCTCTCTCTGTAGATGGAAAGCAATGTTCATAGTATGGAAGACGTTGTAAGAATGCTGATATTCCACGCAGGTAGGTTCAAGGTGCAGATGATAAGGTGGTAAACAAATGTATGTATCATATGCATATAATAATACCCCTGTCTACTTGGCTGCTGGCTGGTCCTCCATAGAACACTGCTTATTGACTTATGTCTCTGCAATTCACCAATTAATTCACTAGCGAGTGGTGAGTATTGTTCCAGTCTATAACGTACTACAAACTGCCTCTAGGCTGCTGTCTGGAAAGTCTCATAAATCCAATGGAAACTCTCAGGATACACCTTCAAGGACTTGGACTCCCAACTACTGGAGACTGTTCTCTACACAATGAAATTAGTCCTCTTACCGCCAAACTGAAGAACTGCAAAAGTACTTGGCTCCGACTGAGCGCTAGCGTCACTAACAGCTGCTCAAACGCGCTGCCAATGACACTGCTGACAGCAAGCTCCAACGCGCTGCTATTGATACCGCTGACAGCTAGCTCCGCTGAAGATAGGCGTCTCAGGAGCGGGGCTAATGGCGGGGAAAACTGCTGAACGGGGAAAGTGGGAAAAGCGGAGGCCTCAAGGAAGGCTAACAGAAACTCTGCCACAAACTACAGAATTCTCCTCAGAGAAAACAGACGCGTCACGGAATACACCTCCGTACGCGGGAATGCTTCAGTTGAAGTGCGCCGCGTTTAGAACGCGAGCGCACGAAATGGCCGAAAAACAAATGAACTAGAGCGCTGACCATCATGCGCCTAGGGACAACCAGGAAGAGGATTAGTTTGCCCATGTAGCTGCCAAACGCTGTCTCCAACTCATAAGGAGAGTGGAAATAAGCGCACAGCACCAATCTTAAGGGAAGGAACTGGAGCCAGGCAATTAGACCTACGCTGGGTCCTGACAGTACCCCCCACTAAAATCCCCTCTCTAGGCTTTTGTGGAAACGTCTTGTGGAATTCCGAGACCAATCTGGGAGCATGAACGTTTTTACTAGGCTCCCAAGACCGGTCCTCTGGACCAAACCCCTTCCAATCCACTAAATAGAACAGACTGCCCTTTCTCCATCTTGAGTCCAGAATTCTCTTTACCTCAAACTCTTCAGCAGATTGGACCTGAACTGGGACTGGTGGAAGATCTCTCCTCAGATTTGGCGGGCTTCGTCTTATCAAAGATACATGAAAAGTGGGATGAATCTTCATGGACTTAGGTAGAGCCAACCTGACACTGACTGGATTCACCATCCTAACCACTGGATATGGACCCACAAATCTAGGCTGAAATTTTCTATTTCCCACCAACCGCATATGGCGGGTGGATACCCAGACCAAATCTCCTGCCAAATAAGTTGGAGCCTCCCTGCGCTTCTTATCGGCCTGTCTCTTGTAATCTGCTTTTGCCTTGGAGAGATTAAGAGAAGCAGACCGATAAGTTTTCTGTAGATTTTGAATCACCTCTTCCGCAGCTGGGACCTCTACCTCAGATTTTCCCACTAGCATGTTTGGATGCCTACCAGAATTTAGGAAGAAAGGGGAATATCCAGTAGCTGAATGAACTGAGTTGTTGTACGCGAACTCCGCAGTACCCAATAGAGAGGGCCATTCTCCCTCCTGCTCCATCAAGTACATGCGGAGATACTGCTCCAAATCCTGATTTACTCTTTCCGTCTGTCCATCCGTTTCCGGATGAAAACTGGTCGACAAACGGGAATCTACTCCTAGGCCTTTTAAGAAGGACCTCCAGAAACGGGAAACAAACTGTGCACCCCGGTCAGAGATCACAATCTTTGGAACCCCATGCAATCGGACTATGTGTTGGACAAAAAGTGTAGCTAATTGAGGAGCTGTGGGCAACCCTTTCAAAGGAATGAAATGGCTCATCTTAGAGAACTGATCCACCACCACCCAGATGACTGAATATCCCTGACTAGAGGGTAAATCCACTATGAAGTCCATTGAGATGGTATGCCAGGGGGCTGGGGCTACTGGTAATGGCTGAAGCAATCCCTGGGGAGACTGTCTAGAACTTTTGCCCTTAAGACACTGCTCACAAGTTGCGACGTGCTGTCTCACCTGCGCATCCATCCCAGGCCAGAAAAAGGTTCTCTTCACCAGTTCCAAAGTCTTCACTGCGCCTTTATGCCCTGCCAATGGGTGCTCATGAAACTGCTGGAGGATTTGATTCTGTAACGCTTCACTAGGAACAAATAACTTCCCTTGAAAGTATGGTTTCCCATCCTTGACTTCGCGATCAGAACCTTCCATCTCCCAATTTGAGAATTCACTTCCTTGAAATATTTCTCGAACTCGATCTTCCAAGTCACTTTCCACAATGGCGGCCACAATCTTTTCCTGCGGGATGATGAAGCTTTCTTCTACCTTTTCAGAATTATCTCCCAGACTGAGACGGGATAGAGCGTCTGCCTTCCCATTGGCAGAACCAGGCTTGTATGTCAAAACAAAATCATAATCTGCAAAGAAAAGGGACCATCTTAATTGGCGTGGAGTTAAAGTCCTGGCCGACTTAAGAAACTGCAAATTGCGATGATCTGTGAACACAGTGACCACATGTCTCGCTCCCTGTAGATAATGCCTCCATACTTTAAAAGCATCCTTAACTGCTAAAAGTTCCTTATCAGCAATTGAGTAATTGATTTCTGCCGGGGATAGCTTTCGAGAATGATATGCCACTGGATGCAACTGACCAGTCTGTTTCTGTCGCTGCGACAGGATTCCTCCAATTGCCAAATTGGAAGCATCCGCTTCCACAAAGAAAGGTTCACTTAAGTCTGGATGCTGCAAAACTGGTGCTGAAACGAAGGCATTCTTCAACAATTGGAAGGCTTCTTCAGACTCTTCACTCCAAATGAATCGCTCGTTCTTTTTCAACAAGCGGGTGATGGGACTTACTTTCTCGGAAAAATTCTGAATGAACCGCCGATAAAAATTGGCGAATCCCAAAAAACTTTGTATCTCTTTGACAGATCTTGGAGCAGGCCAGGATTTTATTGCCTGTAATTTGGTATCATCCATAAAGACTCCCTTTGGGGAAAGAATAAACCCCAAAAATTCCACTTCAAAAGCATGAAAAACACATTTCTCCAGTTTGACATACAATTGATTCTTCAGCAAAAGGTCCAAAATGATGCGCACATGATGGACATGTTCCTCAAAATTCTTTGAAAAAATGAGGATGTCGTCTATATAAACGACAGCGAAACGATCCAGGCATTCCCGAAGTACATCGTTCACGAAATGTTGGAAAGCGGCTGGGGCGTTACAAAGGCCGAAAGGCATTACCCGATATTCAAACAACCCCAGCCGGGTTCGGAATGCTGTCTTCCACTCTTCTCCTTCAGCCATCCGCACCAAATGATAGGCCCCCCTCAAATCCAACTTAGTATAGATACTGGCATTCTTGACTTGATCGAGCAGCTCCGGAATGAGGGGTAATGGATATCGGTTCTTCTTGGTGACCTGATTTAAGGCCCTGTAGTCAATACAAGTTCTCAAAGACCCATCCTTCTTCGGAATAAAGAAGAGTGGAGAAGACACTGGGGACTGTGAAGGTCGGATGAAACCCCTCGCCAAATTTTGCTCAATATACTCCTTCAAATGTAAATTCTCTGGTTCAGAGAGAGCGTATATGCGACTGCAAGGTAGTGAAGCTCCAGGTTCAAGCTCAATCCGACAATCATACTCCCTATGAGGAGGTAATTTACAGGCCTCTCTTTCATTGAAGACTTCTTTCAAATCAAAATATTCCTCTGGAATTTCAGGAACTTCTATGGTACAGATCATTTGCACTTGTTTGGCTAAGCTTGCAGACACTGACGGTTGAGATTGACCCCATAGATCATGAAAACAGTGTTCAGTACAAAAATTGGAATTCATTACCACAGATCGCTTGGCCCAATCTATCTGAGGATTATGTTCAGTAAGCCATGGTAATCCCAATATCATTTGAAACTGAGGAGCATCAATTAAATTGAAACTCAAGTAGCTTCGATGATCTCCTGGACCCACGACTGTAATGACTTCTGTATCAAAGGCAATGGGACCAGAGGACAACTCTGTGCCATCTACTGCACGCACCGGTTCGGGCTTCAATTTCTTCACAAAATTAATCTGCAACTCCTTGGCGAACTGCAAGTCACAAAAATTTCCAGTTGCCCCAGAATCTATCATCACGGATACTCTTTCCTCACGACTCTCCCCAAATCTGATTACACAAGACAGAATCAAATGCGGAGCTTCCAATTGCATAGTATTTGCCAACTGTTGAGGCTTGGGAGTTGACTCATGTGCCGCTCCCACCAGAGCAACTCCGTCTACTGGTGGAGCTTGTCTTTTACCGAAGGATTGGTCTTGGGTCTTCTTGGACATTCTTTGACAAAATGACCGGACTGGCCACAGTACATACAGAGTTTGCCTTGACGTCTTTTCTCTCTCTCTTCCTGAGAAAGAGGACCTCTGACGGTTCCGATCTGCATTGGCTCCTCACTGGAATTCCCATCACTGTTCTTAGGAGGATCTGAACGGACTCGATCAAATCGAGGCGGAATAGGTTTGATATCCCTTCGCCTCTCACTCCGACGCTCCGACTGCCGTTGATCGATTTGCAGGACCAGATCTATTAATGCTGACACTTCGGTTGGTCTCCTTGGGATTTGAGCCAGACCATCCTTTAACTCATCTTTTAGACCGCGATAAAAAATTGCCGCTCTCTTTTCCGCAGGCCAGTTGGTCTCAACGATTAACTTGTTAAACTGGGCCAGATACGCCACCAAATCTCTGTTTCCTTGTTTCAAGTCCAGCAACTCATTATCTGTGGTCTGGGACACAGTTCGACGATCAAAGATGCGCAGGAATTCAGCTTTAAAATCTTCAAACTTATACAAAACTGGATCATTAGAGGATACCAAAGGCAGGGACCACGCGGCTGCATCACCGCTGAGGTAAGACAGCACGAACGCCACCTTGGACTGGTCTTCCTTAAACAGAATTGGCTTGCAAAGAAAATGCAAAGAGCATTGTGTCAAAAAGATCTGAGCCTTATGTGGGTCCCCCTGGAATCTTTCTGGTGGGGCCAAAGGAATCGTAGGGGACATGGCATGCACTACTTGTGTAGTTAAAGCAGAGGAAGAGGACGAAGAGGGGGTCATAGTTGGAGACTTAAGCCCCCCAAAGTTAGGACTCGGACTGGCAGAGAGTTCATCTATTCTTTGTCTTAAAAAACTTGCCTCCTGATTAGACTTACGAACCTCCTCCCTGGTTTCACTGAGTTGTTTCTGCAACCCCTCCAAAATGGATGCCAAAGCCTTGACATCAAACCCTTCAGTCATCCTGCTCAGACGGAAGGAAGAACGGTCACTTCAATCTGTCAAGAAGCGTACCTGAACTCCAATGATTCCGTGGGAGCGGACGACGTGAAGATAGTCCCTGATGCTGATTTCCCAGCTCCCCCACACCCCTGGACCCGAATCTCTCCAAGACCAGGAATGACGGGGAAAGGGGAAGTGGATATGAGAGAGACTGTCACACTGGTGTCTTCGTCTACTCAGCTGGGCTGGCAGCAATCACCTAAAACAATAAGCACACTTAGTACTAATCCCCTCTAGACTAAGTACTAAAGCTCTCCAGAAACCTCTTCCCCCCCCTTAGCGTTATATACCTGTATTAGTGTGAATCTTTGCCTCTCTCTGTAGATGGAAAGCAATGTTCATAGTATGGAAGACGTTGTAAGAATGCTGATATTCCACGCAGGTAGGTTCAAGGTGCAGATGATAAGGTGGTAAACAAATGTATGTATCATATGCATATAATAATACCCCTGTCTACTTGGCTGCTGGCTGGTCCTCCATAGAACACTGCTTATTGACTTATGTCTCTGCAATTCACCAATTAATTCACTAGCGAGTGGTGAGTATTGTTCCAGTCTATAACGTACTACAAACTGCCTCTAGGCTGCTGTCTGGAAAGTCTCATAAATCCAATGGAAACTCTCAGGATACACCTTCAAGGACTTGGACTCCCAACTACTGGAGACTGTTCTCTACACAATGAAATTAGTCCTCTTACCGCCAAACTGAAGAACTGCAAAAGTACTTGGCTCCGACTGAGCGCTAGCGTCACTAACAGCTGCTCAAACGCGCTGCCAATGACACTGCTGACAGCAAGCTCCAACGCGCTGCTATTGATACCGCTGACAGCTAGCTCCGCTGAAGATAGGTGTCTCAGGAGCGGGGCTAATGGCGGGGAAAACTGCTGAACGGGGAAAGTGGGAAAAGCGGAGGCCTCAAGGAAGGCTAACAGAAACTCTGCCACAAACTACAGAATTCTCCTCAGAGAAAACAGACGCGTCACGGAATACACCTCCGTACGCGGGAATGCTTCAGTTGAAGTGCGCCGCGTTTAGAACGCGAGCGCACGAAATGGCCGAAAAACAAATGAACTAGAGCGCTGACCATCATGCGCCTAGGGACAACCAGGAAGAGGATTAGTTTGCCCATGTAGCTGCCAAACGCTGTCTCCAACTCATAAGGAGAGTGGAAATAAGCGCACAGCACCAATCTTAAGGGAAGGAACTGGAGCCAGGCAATTAGACCTACGCTGGGTCCTGACACCCAGGTGAGAAGAGACTGCAGTGGACGAGAAGAGACTGTGGTGAGGATGCGCTCAGGTACTGAAGAAGCTCCGGGGCAAGAAGAGACTGGGAGGAGAGGATGCCCTTAGGCAGTGAAGATTCTCCTGGTCGATTACAGACTGCAGTGAAAAGTCTCCGGGTGGATTACCGGCTACAGTCGGAGAGGATGAGAGGACATCATTGGTACCACAGACACAGGAAGCTTCCCAAAAGGTCCTTTAAAGGTCAGCAGTAAAAGTGCTTACAGCTGACTTTTAAAGAGCCTGTGCTTCCCACCGGGTGCCGTGTGTGATGTCACAGAGGTGGGCAAATCAGAGGCAAGCAGTAAACAGAGAAGATGGCCGCAGGAACAAACGTAGTGAATATGTATTGAATACGTATTCACGATGTATTCTCCTGCAGCCGTCTTCTTGGTTTAATTCCAAGAAATGGCATCTGGCAAGACAAGTTCTGTGGGCCACCAATGAAGGCTAGACGGAATGCTGGCAGCCCACGGGCCATACTATGAGTACCTGTGGTCTAGACAATGTAAAATACTTACAACAAAATAGGAAAGTGTTTAGGGAAGGGCGAAGGGGGTTAAGAGAAAGTTGCGGAGGGGTTGTTGTGAACGTATCTAGGACCCTAATTAAATATTCCTGATGTATGACCTTATGTGGTTATAACAAATCATATCCTTATAAAGGCATAAGAATCATATCCATATTTAGTAATAGCCAATGCAGTCCAAATACGGCAAGGCTACTTCCTTAGACTCCTAGAAAGTACAACGAGTTCTTTAAACAAACCAAACCTCCAGCAACCTGGGAATTCCCCATGCTTTTGTTTTGATTTGTCCTAGAAGTCCTGCGAGTCCAAAAGAACGGCCAGTTCTTAGTGACATCTTCTATTATGTCCAACCTTACGTCAAACACAGCACCTTCCAGGTATAAATATACCAGCGTTTGCCTTAAGCAACACACGGTGGTTTGGAGCAGAGCGGCTATCTACTTATCCGAAGCCCAGCTGATGCGAGAGCCAAGGGAAGCCGTCCCTCCCATTTGACGCACTGAGAAAGACGATGTCTTTTTCTCCTGCTGAGAAAATCCAGCTCCAGCGTTTCCAGTCACCCTTGCGGGTTACTGGGAGATCGAGTCCTGAGAACGAGATACAAGACCTCCTTCATTCTAAAACCAAGGTACGGAGCTGATTAGACCCATAGAGAATTCTTGAGTCAGATTCTTGGCAAAACTAACTTAACTTAAACTGCAAATCCCTTACTCCTTCCCACGTACTAGGCTTAGGTTAGGTACACTGGGGTAGGCGTATTTAGAAGCACCAGTTGAGTACGTTTAGTCAACTTTTATCATTGTATGTAATTGTATATATTTTATCCGTTTTAAGTATCATATGGCTCAGAAACAATATCAATGCTTTTACAGTATTATCTTATAATACTCATTTTACTGTATGTACTTTACTTTATAACAAGTATTGCAATTGTGGCAATTCATTTCTCTTGCATGAGAAAGAAGACTGCTCAATAAATAACACCTTTTATTGAAAACGCCCGTCTCTCTATTTCTCTGCACTCTGCTGAAACTAAGTATGCACAATTGACTGAGTGAAATAGCTATCTATTTTTTTCACACGACTCTGGAGATATACTCCTTATTCTGGGGGAGCAAAGTTGTCATGTTCATGCGGTTGTCAGAAACGAATCCCTTCTTGTTTAATCAGGGAAGTTAACTCCTCCCTGTTCATTCGAGAACGTTTCTAGTGACCTCTGAGCTAGCTGGCATACCTAATTAAGTCTAACATATTCAGTAGAGACCTAGTTGACCTCAGTCCTACGTCTAAACTGCCGTTTATGTTATTCCAATGCGCAGAGCATATTGGGAATATAGGAACTACACTACAGGGTTTAGAGAAGGTCAAACACCCATCAACAAGACAGACCTAATGCTTAATAAATTATCTTATTTTAACTTCTAAAAGAAACATACAATTTCAGCTATATATATATATATATATATTTTCACTCCCCAAATGCCGGTAAACAAGTAAGGCTGTCAGAGGGCGGTCCCGCCAGGCCACCGGCAGGCATGAAATGTGTCTCCAAAGATTTTCTCCACGATACTGGAAGAAATGCAGGACACCCAGAGCTTTTGTGAAGGTATTTTATTCCAAGCAGACGGAAAAGGTCTCACGACGCGTTTCACCACTTAAGGCTTGATCACGCTCGCCTCAAATGTGCTGTCAGCCATATTTAAACCCACAACACCACGTGTAAGGACATTCAATGCATCAAATGGACGGACATGTTATAACGGTGTGAACAAACAAAACATGGTTCCAAAATTCCATTGTAATACATTGGAACAACCGTAATTCCATTATTCATTAGTATTGTAGATTAATCACCAACTCATAGCGATTATTAATACATTTTGAAAATTCATAAGAAGACAGGAAATTTATATTTAAATTACCTTATTATCTCCAGGAATATATTTGTTCACATATTATTAAGAGTGACAACAAAAAACCAAAATACATTGTGGATTTCGATTGCCTCAGTCCCAAAGGGTTAAACAACAGTGAAGAATTGGCAATACATCTGCATGAATAAGTATACTAGATAATATGTAATCTGTTTACTTTTATATCCATTGTTGTTCCGGGTGTAGTACCCATTTTTGTTCTGAGGTTCTTATTCCAGATGGACATGCAGATCCTCTCCAAAGTTCATCCCCTTCGGGTATTTAGTTCGGAGTCTAATTATCATGCGAGACTCCATCTGTCGCAATCTTCTGACCACATCACCTCCTCTTTCCATTTTATCCAGCACTTTTGCTCCAAAGAAATGCATTTGCCTCCAATCACCATTTTGGCATGTACTCATGTTCCAAAATTCTTTTCTTCAACATGCAAGTAGTGCACCCCACATATTTCATTCCACATTTACATTCGATTATGTAAATGACATTTTTTGAGGTGCATGAGATTTGTTGATCTATTCTCATCAACTTGCCATCTGGTTCTTCAATGACTTTCATACTTTTTCCAATCTTGCAGGCTTTGCAAGTGTTGCAGGGTTGGAATCCTTTTCTCTGCATTTCTAGCCAGTTCTGTCTCGGCTTTTCTTGGAAGTGGCTTTTGACCAATAGGTCTTTCAGTGAAGTGTTTTTTTTGTATGTTATTTGTGGTGAGTTGCCAATGGTACTGCCAATATCAGGATCATTTTTCAGAAGATGCCAGTATTTTTTCATTATTCGGGCAATGTTGGAACTTTCTTTGCTGTAGGTCATTATTAGTCTTGGAGGTGTGTGGGTTTCACTCTTTTTTGGTTGTTCCATCAATGTTTGGGTGCGTGTTTTTTGATCAATTTTCCTTTTGCAATTGGTCAATACTCTTTCTTCATAGCCTCTCGCTCTGAATCTGCATTTGCTTTCTTCAATGATTTTCTCCGCATCTTCAGCTACCGAGCAATTCCTCTTTAGTCTTGTGAATTCGCCATACGGTATACTACGCAAGAGTGGCGTGGGATGGAAACTTGTCCCATGAAGTACACTGTTCGTGGCTGTCTTTTTTCGAAATAGAGTTGATTCCAACTTTTCATTGAGCACATATATTTTTGTGTCCAAGAAATCTATTTCCTTAGTGCTGGTGTTGCATGTGAATTGTAATCCGACATTGTTGTTGTTGAGTTTGTTAAAGTATGTCTGAAATTGCTCATTTGTGCCGTGCCAGATAATGAACAGGTCGTCGATGTACCGGACCCATAACATTATCCGTTCCAGATCTTGTTGATTTTCTTCATTCCATGCTATGGTCTTCTCCCACCACCCCATGGTGATTTTGGCGTAGTTCGGTGATAGAGAAATGCCCATAGCGGTGCCGCAGGTTTGTTTGAATAGTTGCTTGTTGAAGAAAAAAACATTGTTTTTCAAGCATAGATCAATCATTGACATTAGCATTTCCGAATGGTCCAGGTATATGATGTTTCGTTGTTTGAAATAGTATTCACAGGCTTGCATTCCGATATCATGGCGGATTGAGGTGTAGAGTGAGACTACATCAATGGTTGCTAGCAAAAATTCGGGGTTCCAGGTCACATTCATTAGAATTCTCAAAAAATCACCAGTGTCTTTTATATACGATGGAAGACTTTGGGCAATGGGAGCCAAAAACTTGTCGACGTAATTGGAAATGTTTTCGTATAATGATCTGCATGAAGAAACAATGGGCCTCCCTGGTGGTTGATTTAGGGTCTTATGAATTTTCGGGAGAAAATATATGCACGGTATTATTGGGTGGTCGATGGTTAGGTACTTTTGTTCTTCTTCATCTATTAAACCATTTTTTTGCCATGTTTCCAAATATTCATGCAGTTCTTTTTTCATCTTTTCATACGGGTTTGTTTCCAGTTTTTGATAATTGTTTGCCTGGTTTAATTGTCTCATTGCCTCTTCTATGTAATCAGTTGTTTTCATCAGGACAATATTCCCCCCTTGTCCGCGGGTTTTATGGTGATTTTATCATTGTTCATTAATGTTTTGATTGCTGCACGCTCACTTTTCGAGAGATTTTCCCGTGTCTTGTTCTTGACTTTAGAGAGATTGTCCAGTTCTTTTACCATTGCTTCCGAGAATAGGTCTATTTTGTTCCCAGGTGACAGTATCGGATAGTACCTTGATTTTCTCTTTAATCCTGTTGCTGGTCTGATGTCTGTTGGGATATTGAGCTCCTCTAACAGTTCAGCATCCGATATAGAGGTACCATCTAAGTCAAATAATGATTCAAAACTGTTTTTCATGTCTGGGATGTCTGCAATGGTATTGAAAGGAACTTCCTCTATGTTGTCATCTACAGTAGTGATGGGCTCTGTTTGTTTGTTGGCGTGCACTTTTGCTAGTTTTAACTTTCTCACATATTTGTAGAAGTCTATCCGAGTTTCCGTGTAATCAAAATGTGCTTCGGGACAAAATGATAATCCCTTATTTAAGACACGCTTTTCAGTCTCTGTCAGTTGGTGGTCCGAAAGATTTACTATCAGGTTGGCCTCGGATTGCGATTCCGTAGTGGGTACTGGCGTTTTTCTTCGCTTTGCCCTGCGGGTTTTTCTGGCGCTGATGTGGGGGTTGTTTGATTTTGTTGCCCCCTTCCTCTTCCTCTGTGTCTTTGGTTGGGGTATGGTCGTCTCCCCCTTCCTCTTGCTCTTCCTCCGCCTCTCGCAATACTTTTTTCCAGATTGACCAATTCGACCTCCTCTAAAACTGACCAGTTTTTTGACTGGTAGGTGCTTCGTGTTGACCCATCATCACTGATGCTGGATATATATATATCAAAAACAAGGTTTGCCCTCAGGGAAGGAACCACACCGGTAGAGTTAACACACGTTTATTTTAGTCCCCAGCAGAGTCAACTTGTCGCCTCAGCTCAAAGAATGTTGCCTGCAATTCAGCTGTTCTTACACTGTCTGTTTCCTGCTTCATGCCGCCAGTGATCAAGAGCTCGAGGGAGCTCGAAACGCGTATGGCCACAAGGAAGACAAGTAGCCTGCCAACTTGCTGCCGCTTGCGAGGTGATGTGCAGCATCCCCCTCTGTGTGTGCCGTTCTTATCTAGGGCAACTTTGGTTTGGTGTTAAAGCGGTTGGTCCAGCCAAAAGAATGCCCTGACTGTATATAGCGGTTCCTGTGTGCTCGTAACCACGAGTGCGTGCAGGGCAGAGGGAGCCTCACCCGCTTGGAGACTTGACAGTTGGAAGGCAGTGCTGGCGTTGCTTTCCTACCCTACAGGGATTATTAATTTACGTGAAGTGGGAACAGCATCCACTTGGTTAAAGAACACTGGAGTCTGGTCAGCAGTATATGGGACTATCTTTACCAGCATGCCTGTGTGCCCACAAGGGCAGGACTTCACATTTAAATAAATTCAGCTGTTCTTACACTGTCTGTGCCCTGCTTCATGCCGCCAGTGATCAAGAGCTCGAGGGAGCTCGAAACGCGTATGGCCACAAGGAAGAAAAGTAGCTTGCCAACTTGCTGCCACTTGCGAGGTGATGTGCAGCAACCCCCTCTGTGTGTGGCGTTCTTATCTAGGGCAACTTTGGTTTGGTGTTAAAGCGGTTGGTCCAGCCGCAAGAATGCCCTGACTGTGAATAGCGGTTCTTGTGTGCTCGTAACCGCGAGTGCGCGCAGGGCAGAGGGAGCCTCACCCGCTTGGAGACTTGACAGTTGGAAGGCAGTGCTGGCGTTGCTTTCCTAGCCTACAGGGATTATTAATTTACGTGAAGTGGGAACAGTATCACTTGGTTAAAGAACACTGGAGTCCGGTCAGGAGTATATGGGACTATCTTTACCAGCATGCCTGTGCGCCCACAAGGGCGGGACTTCGCATTTAAATAAATTCAGCTGTTCTTACACTGTCTGTGTCCTGCTTTATGTCGCCAGTGATCAAGAGCTCGAGGGAGCTCGAAACGCGTAAGGCCACAAGGAAGACAAGTAGCCTGCCAACTTGCTGCCGCTTGCGAAGTGATGTGCAGCAACCCCCTCTGTGTGTGGCGTTCTTATCTAGGGCAACTTTGGTTTGGTGTTAAAGCGGTTGGTCCAGCCAAAAGAATGCCCTGACTGTGAATAGCGGTTCCTGTGTGCTCGTAACCACTAGTGCGCGCAGGGCAGAGGGAGCCTCACCCGCTTGGAGACTTGACAGTTGGAAGGCAGTGCTGGCGTTGCTTTCCTACCCTACAGGGATTATTAATTTACGTGAAGTGGGAACAGCATCCACTTGGTTAAAGAACACTGGAGTCTGGTCAGCAGTATATGGGACTATCTTTACCAGCATGCCTGTGTGCCCACAAGGGCAGGACTTCACATTTAAATAAATTCAGCTGTTCTTACACTGTCTGTGCCCTGCTTCATGCCACCAGTGATCAAGAGCTCGAGGGAGCTCGAAACGCATATGGCCACAAGGAAGAAAAGTAGCCTGCCAACTTGCTGCCGCTTGCGAGGTGATGTGCAGCAACCCCCTCTGTGTGTGGCGTTCTTATCTAGGGCAACTTTGGTTTGGTGTTAAACCGGTTGGTCCAGCCGCAAGAATGCCCTGACTGTGAATAGCGGTTCTTGTGTGCTCGTAACCGCGAGTACGCGCAGGGCAGAGGGAGCCTCACCCGCTTGGAGACTTGACAGTTGGAAGGCAGTGCTGGCGTTGCTTTCCTACCCTACAGGGATTATTAATTTACGTGAAGTGGGAACAGTATCACTTGGTTAAAGAACACTGGAGTCCGGTCAGGAGTATATGGGACTATCTTTACCAGCATGCCTGTGCGCCCACAAGGGCGGGACTTCGCATTTAAATAAATTCAGCTGTTCTTACACTGTCTGTGTCCTGCTTTATGTCGCCAGTGATCAAGAGCTCGAGGGAGCTCTAAACGCGTATGGCCACAAGGAAGACAAGTAGCCTGCCAACTTGCTGCCGCTTGCGAAGTGATGTGCAGCAACCCCCTCTGTGTGTGGCATTCTTATCTAGGGCAACTTTGGTTTGGTGTTAAAGCTGTTGGTCCAGCCAAAAGAATGCCCTGACTGTGAATAGCAGTTCCTGTGTGCTCGTAACCACGAGTGCGCACAGGGCAGAGGGAGCCTCACCCGCTTGGAGACTTGACAGTTGGAAGGCAGTGCTGGCATTGCTTTCCTACCCTACAGGGATTATTAATTTACGTGAAGTGGGAACAGCATCCACTTGGTTAAAGAACACTGGAGTCTGGTCAGCAGTATATGGGACTATCTTTACCAGCATGCCTGTGTGCCCACAAGGGCAGGACTTCACATTTAAATAAATTCAGCTGTTCTTACACTGTCTGTGCCCTGCTTCATGCCGCCAGTGATCAAGAGCTCGAGGGAGCTCGAAACGCGTATGGCCACAAGGAAGATAAGTAGCCTGCCAACTTGCTGCCGCTTGCGAGGTGATGTGCAGCAACCCCCTCTGTGTGTGGCGTTCTTATCTAGGGCAACTTTGGTTTGGTGTTAAAGCGGTTGGTCCAGCCGCAAAAATGCCCTGACTGTGAATAGCGGTTCTTGTGTGCTCGTAACTGCGAGTGCGCGCAGGGCAGAGGGAGCCTCACCCGCTTGGAGACTTGACAGTTGGAAGGCAGTGCTGGCGTTGCTTTCCTACCCGAAAGGGATTATTAATTTACGTGAAGTGGGAACAGCATCCACTTGGTTAAAGAACACTGGAGTTCGGTCAGCAGTATAGGGGACTATCTTTACCAGCATGCCTGTGCGCCCACAAGGGCGGGACTTTGCATTTAAATAAATTCAGCTGTTCTTACACTGTCTCTGTCCTGCTTCATGCCGCCAGTGATCAAGAGCTCGAGGGAGCTCGAAACGCGTATGGCCACAAGGAAGACAAGTAGCCTGCCAACTTGATGCCGCTTGTGAGGTGATGTGCAGCAACCCCCTCTGTGTGTGGCGTTCTTATCTAGGGCAACTTTGGTTTGATAAATATATATATATATATATATATATATATATATATATATACATACATACATACATACATACATACATACATACATACATACATACATACATACATACATACATATATATATATATATATATATATATATATATATATATATATATATATATATATATATATATATATATATATATATATATATATATATATATATATATATATATATATATATATATATATATTCACTGAAAAATCCATGGGTTATAGACCATATATAGTTAGGAATTAGCATTTACAAAACCTTATTTTACTCACACAAAACCATTGAAATTCAATATATAGTTATTTGCACTAACTATATATCGCGCACCCGCAATCCAATGCTGATGATGTCACATATTACATCATTCATGACATGGTCAGTGACATCACTGATGACATCACTGATGACAACTCAAATGACATCACTGATGACATTATAAAATGACTGTATGTTTCTGTAAAGTTAAAATATGTCTTACATATTGAAGAATGAGTGGATGTATAAGTGTCTGGAAGAAGGATTTAGTAGGTGCATGACTGACTGTATGAGAGAGTGATTAAATGTGTCTCACTGAGTGCATGGGTTAGTGATTAAACTGTCTTAATTTGTGCATCATTATGTCTGTTGTTCTGTAAACTGCTGAATGTGTTAATCAGTAGCTATATGAGTAACTATATGGGTTATTCATTGGTTGTCCGAGTATTTGTATGGGAGACTGAGTATGTGTGTGAGTGGCTGGGAGGTGTATGACTCTGTGCATAGATGTGTGAGCAGTTGATTCACTAGATGTATGGGTTCAAAAGTGCATGTGGAAACAGCTGCATGGCCAGTTGACTGTGTGCATGAGTGTATTGGTGAGTGAATGGATATCTCAGTGCTACATGTCAAAGTAAGTACATATGTAAAACACAGTACATGTGAGAGTTTACATATATAAATAACTGTGCATAAGAACCAGTGAATGTGTGAGTGGCTGTATGGATCATTGTGAACTTGTATCAGGGATTGTTTGGGAGAGTAAAAATGTGTTAGAATATGTTTGAATTAGTAAGGTGTGTATAACTGTATAGTTGAGGAAATGGAGGTGTGATTGATTCTTTGCATGACTGACTAGATGTATGAGTAACTCCATGGATGAGTGACAATCTGTGAGTGTCGTTTACACTGATTGTATCTAAGGTTATATTAGAGTCTGAAGAGGTTCATCGTATTATCACATGAATTATATTATCAGTGATGTTGTCAGTGATGTCATTTGAGTTGTCATCAGTGATGTCATCAGTGATGTCACTGACCAAGTCATGAATGATGTAATATGTGACATCATCAGCAGTGGATTGCGGGTGCGCGATATATAGTTAGTGCAACTAACTATATATGGAATTTCAATGGTTTTGTGTGAGTAAAATAAGGTTTTGTAAATGCTAATTCCTAACTATATATGGTCTATAACCCATGTTTTTTTCAGTGAATTTTCAAGGTTTTGTAAATGCTAATTCCTAACTATATATGGTCTATAACCTATGTTTTTTTCAGTGAATTTCAATGGTTTTTTAATAGCAAATATCAAAAGCTTTAAAATGTCCAGTACGTGGTAGGTAAAAACATTTTCGTGTCTATGCACGCTGATGTGCTTTGAACGCTGCCCCCCCCTCTTTTCTTTTAGGAGTATTCTCTCTTTGCAGATAGTGAAGGGTAGGTAACGCAGGCCTTTGCCCCCGTTGTAATCCGTCGTGCCTGCTTCCCTCTCCATTTGATTGATTGTTATCCAAGCATTTACTGTTTTGTAATTGGTTATATTTGGTTCATTCTCTATTTACAAACAAGTCGCATACTCTGTTTAGTCTTTGCAGATAGTGAAAAATCGTTAGAAAAAACAAAAGGAATCAAGCAAAATCAGTAGGCCACTAATGGGATCTCTTTTTGACCTCGCTAAAATAGAAACATTAGGAACAACCCCTCATGAGAAATATGAAACTAGTGAGAGGAACTGAGCTCGACACCATGATGGCTGCAAGACAGCTCGGCTCCGCCGCCCACCCCGCCCAAAACAACGACAAACCCTATGCAAATATTATAAATATATACAACACACCAGCAAAGTAACAGGGTAAAACGTTTTATTAAATAACTATTAACATGGCAGCCTGCTGCAACATCGATCCTAATGCATGCCGCCGTTCCTGGGATTTCTCCCCGACTACTCTGCGGCCTACGAGATGGAGAGGCCGGGGCGTTGACTAGGCGGGACCTCCGGCCGCAACCACAGCGCCAACGATCGCTGCTGACGGAGGGGAGCCTTGCCGGTGACAGCCACTGATCTGAAGAATCGCTGCCTGCGGTGCCTCCCTGAGCCGCTTGACGGAGGCCCCCGAGGGAAGGTGTGCTGGCGCAGACTCGGAGGGGGCGCTTGACTCCTGCCCCCTCCCCAAGTCTTGTTGCCCTGTTGTGGCCTGAGATCGCCCCCGACATAGGCGGTCGGCTCCCGGGGTCAGGCGGAACTTGTTGCCTTTTGGTGACTCTTCCAGTCTGGACCTTGTCCCACAATCCGTTTGACCTGAAGACACGTCCTGCGGTGCCCTGGTCCAACCATCACATATACCTGCGCCAGGAGACGGCGTGGGGTGCACTGGAAGGGAGAGGCGGCGCGAACAAGCCTCCCCCACCTCCCCAGGTGGAGGTTTCTCAGCTACACCCCAGCACTTCACTCGGCCACCTGAGTTGCGCCCGCTCCTGCGGCACAGGGCCTCGCTTGGCCAGCTGAATTGCGCCTGCTCTTGTTATTACAGTGTCTCACCCGCCATCCGGATAAATTGCCTCCACTCTTGCAGTACAGCGACAGGCGGCTGCCACGGAGCTCAGGAAATGGCGGTCGGCTCCACAGACTTGGGCCTGGCCTGCAAGGATGGCTCTGGGCAACCCTGGAACTCGGACGCTTGACTGCTAGGGCATGGGCCCCATTCCCAAAAGCGTCCCCTCAGCCTTGAAGATTCTACAAGAGTCACCAGGGCCCCCGACTCCCGCAGACTTCCGGTGGGGAGCGACTGCCATGATTGCTCGCGGAATGGCCACGACGTAGCCACGGAATGCTCTCATGCTGACGCCAGCTTCAGTCTGAAACATCCAGAAACACTGTAGACTACCGATTCAATCAGTTCCGGTGGAGCCCCAACGTGACCCGGTAGAGAAGAACTTGCCCTCCCCTCTTTGACTGATGGTTCTTGTTGCCTGTCCCTTCTGTCATATGACGCGCCGCGTTAGCGCA
The DNA here is from genome assembly GCF_964263255.1 of Lissotriton vulgaris. Taxonomy (NCBI): domain Eukaryota; kingdom Metazoa; phylum Chordata; class Amphibia; order Caudata; family Salamandridae; genus Lissotriton; species Lissotriton vulgaris. The sequence goes on along the minus strand of NC_141685.1, from coordinate 1,501,779,969 downwards.
CCCGGAAGTGCTCCGGTGCGCGAGGCGCGAAGCGCAGCTTCCCGGAAGCGATCCGGGGCACGGCGCGGAGCGCGTAACGTAAGCATAACAGGTCATGTGACTTGCTAATAAAACTTTACATTGGTTCATTTCACTTTTGGGTTCCTAATGATGTAAGACTAGGTCATGTGACCTAAAAATAACACTTTTCATTGGTTCGGAATGGGAGGGGGGCGCTTAGCTCATGCCCCCTCCCCAAGTCTCTCTCGGCCAGCTGAGTTGCGCCTGCTCTTGCTATTGCAGCGTCTCACCCGCCATCCGGCTAAATTTCACCCACTCTTGCGATACAGCGACTCTTCCATCCTGGACCTTGTCCCACAATCCGTTTGACCTGAAGACACGTCCTGCGGTGCCCTCGCAATGCGGCCTGGTCCCTGAATGTGTGCAGGGGGATGGTATTTCTCGCTCGGCCAGCAGAGTTGCGACCACTCTTGCGGCCTACGACATGGAGAGGCCGGGGCGTTGACTAGGCATGGCCTCCGGCCGCAACCACAGCGCCAACGATTGCTGCTGACGGAGGGGAGCCTTGTCGGTGACAGCCACTGATCAGAAGAACGGATGCCTGCGGTGCCTCACTGAACAGCTTGACGGAGGCCCCCCAGGGGCGGTGTGGTGGCGCGGACTGGGAGGGGGCGCTTAGCTCCTGCCCCCTCCCCAAGTCTCTCTCGGCCAGCTGAGTTGCGCCTGCTCTTGCTATTACAGCGTCTCACCCGCCATCCGGCTAAATTTCACCCACTCTTGCGATACAGCGACTCTTCCATCCTGGACCTTGTCCCACAATCCGTTTGACCTGAAGACACGTCCTGCGGTGCCCTCGCAATGCGGCCTGGTCCCTGAATGTGTGCAGGGGGATGGTATTTCTCGCTCGGCCAGCAGAGTTGCGACCACTCTTGCGGCCTACGACATGGAGAGGCCGGGGCGTTGACTAGGTGGGGCCTCTGGCAGCAACCACAGCGCCAACGATCGCTGCTAACGGAGGGGAGCCTTGCCGGTGAGAGCCACTGATCTGAAGAACAGCTGCCTGTGGTGCCTCCCTGAACCGCTTGACGGAGGCCCCCGAGGGGCGGTGTGGTAGCGCGGACTTGGAGGGGGCGCTTGGCTCCTGCCCCCTCCCCAAGTCTTGTTGCCCTGGTGTGGCCTGAGATCGCCCCCGACATAGGCGGCTGGCTCCCGGAGTCCGGCGGAACTTTTTGCCTTTTGGTGACTCTTCCATTCTGGACCTTGTCCCACAATCCGTTTGATCTGAAGACACGTCCTGCAGCCTGGTCCCTGAATGGGTGCAAGGGGACGGTATTGATTGGATCAAGATGGCGGCTTCACACAAAGCTGACTCAAGTGTTGCTGCTGATGCTATGCAGACAAAAACTGGTTTTCAGTTTGTACATTCTTCAGGATTTTTCCATCCAAGGCTGGTTGAGAGTTTGTAGAAAGATGGCTTCAGATTTTCAACATACTACTCTTCAACATTCTTCATAAATGTAATTCTGGTCCTGCCGCTACTTATAAGAGACATAAACTATACTCTGGACCTGCCTGGCCTCGACCAAAATGGCGCCAGTATGGGAGCGACTTGCAACTCCTTATGACGTTCTAGTTACTTAGCCTTGACGTTATGGGGGATGTATGCGGTCTTTGTGCACATGGCGGGCAAGGAAGGGTACTGACTGGGAATACGGACAACCCTATTGATGTCGATTTTTCATTTTTGATTATTGTATTAATAAAGCTATGAAGTAATGTAACCCATGATACTCGCCCATGGTGTGCGTATGGACGATTTTATTGTAACTGATCCTGTTATTCTTTCAATTAAAAAATCAACCTTCACTGATCCTACAACCGTTTATCACGTTTAGTTTTTTCATTATTGATTATTGTATTAATAAAGCTTCGAAGTAATGTTACCCATGATACTCGCCCATGGTGTGCGTATGGACGATTTTATTGTAACTGATCCTGTTATACTTTCAATTAAAAAATCAACCTTCACTGATCCTGCAACCGTTTGTCACGTTTAGTTTTTTCAATTAAATGACTCGCTTGTTACATACTTCTATACCCCTGGCTTTTGAAAGACACCATCTTGTAGAATAAAGGGCTGCGTCAAGGGTGCGTCATGTAAATAGTTGTTTAAAATGTTTTTTTTAACGTGTTTACTTTTTTGGAGCGTTGTATATATTTATAAGTTATTAAAGTGTTATAATCCTACTACTTTGTTGGAGTGCTATATATTTGTAATGTGGCAACAAGCACAAAGATGTTACTGTATAACCAGAAAAAGACATAGTCCAATTGTGCGTGATCTAGTCCAATCTGGTGACGCCGATAGTGGGTATCAGCAGACTTTCATTTGTATAGGGTTTGTCGGTTATTGGGCGAAGTGGGTGGTAGGGCAGGCATGCTTAGGCAGATAGGGCGGCGGAGCCAAACTACCTCGTGGCCATCCCAACCGCGAGCTTGGCTCCTCCCCCTGGTTTCATACTTTTGCGGAGGGCTATTTCCTGGTGTTTCTTGTTTTAGCAGGGTCAGAAAGGATCCTATCAGTGGCCTACTGATTTTGTTCGATTCCTTTCGTTTTGCGATAATTTGCTAGGAAGGTACCGTGGCTAATCCGTATTTTATATATATGTCCTCTTTATTAGGGGTGCCCTCCGGTGGGGCCGGATGAGCTACCTCTAATAAATGGTCCAGGTAGAACCAAATACCAATCAGTGGGGAGAAGATAGGCATTACAGATTACAAAAGGGGGGACAAGGGTCCGCACTACCTATCTTACAGTAAGAATCACCATTTCCCCCCCCCGACTGACACCCTCCTTTGCCTCAGCTTGGATCATCATTTGCTAAAGTGTTCGAAGACCCCACCGTGAGTATAACAACAACCGGGGCCTTACTGCACACCCTGAGAAAAACTACGGAGCAAGACAATCTCTACCTTCTCCCTTATCCATGTTCCAATGCTTTGAAATGAACAATATATTTACTCGCAGTGACAAAATGGCGGTCAATACTTCCTGATTTCCTTCAAATCAAACGTTAACAGACGTCACGCAGCAAAAAAAAAATTCTGCTCACGCGCAGCCGCTGGAAGACATGTATCAACATATATGAGCCTCCTCAGCCACCCTCAGAAAACCTAGGGGGTCAGGATACATCTCCCGTGCCCCCTTATACCCATTTCCCACATTGTTTTTCATCCATCTTGTGATTTAATTAAAACGAAACACAAAATGGCGAACTTCCGTTACGCTACAGGTGAGCGACCCGGTTCGCGTACCGGGAAGCGCTTCTACCTCGAAAAATCGAATTTTTTTTTTTGCCCCACGGGATCCTTTAATAACACCAACATCATTCCTAGGGGGTCAAGAGGGGTCTACTTTGCCCCCTTTCATTAAATTCCCCCTTCATTTTTCTCCTCCTCTTATCTCTCGATCCTACCGAGAGACAAGATGGCGGCCGGTCCAGACTGTTTAGAATGTTGACAGACACCGGAGAGCCAATCAGCTTCGCTTCGCGAAGTTCCGTTGCGCGTCAAGTACGCGAACCGGAGCGCTACCCGGAGCGCTGTCACAGATATATATATTTTTTTTAACGTTAATTTCTCAAAATCCACTGGAGCACATATATTGAGACCTAGCAAAGGCACATCGGGCTAACAGTCCCTACAATTTTGCAAAGTTTCATGCAAATCCATTCAGCCGTTCGAGCTAAAAGTGAGGCCAACCGCCCTATGAAAATTAACATGGGAAAAACGCGTTTTGGGACCCCCCTTTTTTCTCGGCCACCCCTTGACGAACCCCCCCCCAAATTTTTAGCGGCTGCTCAGAAACAAAATGTGCCATTTTCCTGAAAATTTCAGCCAATTCCGTCCACAAACGCCAAAGTTATTAGACATAGAATGTTCAAAAATCCCATAGAGAAAAAATCCTAACTATATATACCTACTGGCGACCGCCAGTAGGTAATATATATATATATATATATATATATATATATATATATATATATATATACATAGGAGGAGACACTGAGACATTACTCACCAACACTTGTATTCACCGGGCCTAACTGTGCACTGCTCAAGCCAACATGGGCACAATTTTGAGTAAAATGTCTCCACGCAACACTTACCCGGCACAATGAACTCTGGGAGATGCAGTCTGTTACCGTGCTGCATCCAGTGGGCGGATACAATACTGATGGAGGTGAGCATTTCCACCAATAGGATGTGCAAAGAACAAACTTTAAGGCGGTGTTTATGCAAGGCACGGAAAGCATCGGCATCTGAAGAAGGCGAGAGTTCGCCGAAATGCATCATGCCACACCTGCTTGTCAATAAAGTGCCTCCCTGAAGAAATCCTCGTGTGGCCTCTTCTGCTTCTTCGCACTGCAAGGAAGTTTTGGCAATATATATATATATGTATATATATATATATATATATATATATATATATATATATATATATATATATATATATATATTCACTGAAAAAACATAGGTTTCAGGCATGTTATAGTTAGAAATTAGGATTTAAAAAACTTTAGGAATTCACTGAAAAAAAACATAGGTTTGAGGCATGTTATATTTAGAAATTAGCATTTGAAAAAACCTTAGCAATTCACTGAAAAAGCCATAGGTTTCAGACATGTGATAGTTAGTTGGACATTTCAATTGTACAAAACCATAGAAATTCCCCTGTTATAGTTAGTTCAGCTAACTATAACTCAGGCCCCCGCAATGCACTGCTGATGATGTCACATATTACATGATTCATGACATGGACAGTGACATCACTGATGACATCACTGTTTACATCTCAAATGACATCAGTGATGACATCACTGAAGACATCCTCCAGTGACTCTGTGTTTCTGTAAAGTTTCAATGTTTTATATATATCCCAAGGTGTATTGAAGAACTGTGGGGATGTCTGTATCAGTCTGTCTGTTGTCGTGTAAGCTGCTGCATTGGTTGGTGAGTAGCTACATGAGTGTCTATATGGGTTATTGATTGGTTGCCTGAGTATTTGTATGGGAGACTGAGTATGTGTGGAAGTGGGTGGGAGGTATGTGACATTGTGCATAGATGTCTAAGTGGTTGATTCACTGGGTGTATGGGTTCAAGAGTGCATGTGGAAACAGCTGTATCGGTGGTTGAGGGTGTGTCTGGGTGTGTTGGTGAGTGAACGGATGTCTCAGTGGTTCATGCCCAAGTAACTACATATGTAAAAGGCAGTGTATGTGAGAGTTGAAGTATATAAATGACTATCCGTGATAGTCAGTGATTGTGAGAGTGGCTATATGGATGAGTGTGTACTTGTACCACTGATTGTATAAGAGAGTAAGTATGTGTTAGTATATGTTTGAATAAGTGAGGTGGTGTGTGTATAACTGTATAGGGGAGAACATGGGAGTGTGATTGATTCTTTGTATGACTGACTAGGTGTGTGAGTAACTCCATGGATGAGTGGTGGTGTGTGAGTGTCTGTATAGGTGTATGAGTGCTGATGATTGTGTTGTATTGATGAGTGTCTACATTTATGAGTGATTGTATGGGTGAATGGGGGGATGTGTGTGTAGACCTAGGAATCAGTGAGTGTGTATGTAGTAACTGGTATTGGTGTGTCGATGGTTTCAAAAATGGTAGTGTGTATTTTACAGTGGGTGTATCAAAGATTATATTAGACTGTGAGGAGGTGCATCAGATTTTGACGTGGATGATGTCATCAGTGATGTCATTTGCGATGTCATCAGTGATGTCATTAGTGATGTCACTGACCATGTCATGAATGATGTAATATGTGATGTCATCAGCAGTGCATTGTGGGGGCGTGAGCTATAGTAGCAGAATTAACTATAACAGGGGAACTTCTATGGTTTTGTACGAGTGAAATGTCCAACTAACTATAACATTTCTGAAACCTGTGTTTTTTTCAGTTAATTTCTAAGGTTATTTAAATGCTCATTTCTAACTATAATGTGCCTGAAACCTATGTTTTTTTCAGTGAATTTCAAATGTTTTTAAATGCTAATTTCTATCTATAACGTGCCTGAACCCTATGCAGTTAAAGTGAATTTCAATGTTTTTTTAATGCTAACTGCTAATTATAATGTTCATTTAACCTATAGTTTTTTCCGACACCCAAGAAGGACACAACACCCACTGCCAAACCGTCAGGACCTCACCCCTTCCCTCTACCACCCAGGCTGTGCAGAACAAGACAGAAAACTTTCCGAAAACAACATGGCCCCTCAGCCACACAATAGCTGAATGTTGGGACAGGTGTGAACAAACTATATGTGAACAAAGCAATTCACCCATGAATAACATTGCACACAGTGTTGTGGACAGTGGACCCAATCATGTTACTTCAAACATTAGGGAAGATCTCAGTCATGTTGCTGTGTCCCCCCCCCCCCACTATAAGCATAAGTGAAATCAGAGTGGGCTGGCCCGACATACGCCACTTCAGCATAGGAGTGTGAATAAGTAGGCCGGATTTCTGGGCCTGGTTCACTTGTGCAAAAGCCAAAGCGGCTGCCATGGCGGCACCCCTCACCCTGCCACGAGGCCTCTGTTGTGACCGCCAGCCTCCTAAGCTGATCACTGGCTTCCGCCACACAGGCCCCCAGTGACACAGCACCGCAGACTTATGTCTGTACAAACTACTGCCTTCGATATACACTGCAGACAGCAAGGCTCACAATTCAGATCGAGTTGCGATTGCAGATGACGCAGTCCAGTAGGCAACAGACATTGCTTAAATCAAAGCCAAGTGGCAGTGTGCCCTTCCTCACCACTACTTCTGGCCTACACAGCGGTGAGTAGGGCTCACAATTCAGATCGAGTCGCAATTCAAGATGACGAAGTCCAGTAGGTAACAGACACTGTTACCAGTACGTGCCTGTGTGCTCTTCCTGACTGCTGCCTCCAGCCTACACTGTGGTGAGTAGGGCTCACAATACAGATCGCGTTGTGATGGCAAATGACGCAGTCCAGTAAGCAACAGACATTGCTCAAGTCAACGCAACGTGCATCTGGGTCCTTTCTCAACGCTGTTTCCTGCCTCCACTGTGATGAGTAGGGCTCACAATTCAGATCGAGTCTCGATTGCAGATGACACAGTCCATTATGCAGTCAAACAAAAAAAGAGAGGTCAGTGGTATGCAAATAACCACAATATGGAGCAAGAATGAAAACTGGCCTGACTTAGGTCACTTAAGAAAGCCCTCACTCACCGACCTGGTCGGTGACATGCTTCATCATTGGGCCCCACTAAAGAGGCAGAGTGCCTCTTTAGTGTGCTGCGACGCCAGAACTACTGCGGAGCGGGTTTTTGTGTAAAGGCGTGCAGTGAAAGTATAATGATAAAAGTGTCTAAAGTGTATCAAAAAAATATACTTTATTTATAGACCACTAGGACACAGATAAAAAATTATTATGTGTTGGGAATTTATCCAAAATTAACTGTTTGGTTAATTCCAACCAATAATACCATCAGTCTGACCAGGTCGGTGAGTGAGGGCTTTCTTAACTGACCTAAGTCAGGCCAGTTTTCATTCTTGCTCCATATTGTGGTTATTTGCATACCACTGACCTCTCTTTTTTTGTTTGAGTACCTTAACCGGGGATTAAGAGGGTGTCTTAAATCTCCCTACCTCTCTTCTTGTTGTCATACAGTCGATTAGGCAACAGACATTGTTACCAGTACGGCCTGCCTGGACGACACATCATTGACACAGTAGATACCGCAACTCTGTCCTGAGTCCTGAATGGCATTGACCCCAAGTCTGTGCAGCGTCCACAGCACCAGACTCCCTTCAATCAGTGAGGCATACTATCATAATCAAAGCTGGCGACACGTGATGCCACTAACCCTGTACAATGCAAGGCGTGACACGTGCTGCCACTAACTCTGTTCAACCCAAGCCGCAACACTGACCCTGTTTAACAGAAGCCAGGCAGAATTCAATAGACAAAAGACATTGGTCCGAGAGCGGGCCCCACCTGAACCACGCATCATCGCTGGGAACGTACACTCTGAGCGCCAAAGGTAGTACTAAATCAGTGCACCATAAGTCATCACAAGGTAGACTGAACAGTTTTATGTCAGCAGTGAGGCATACTATCACTCAAAAATCACCCAAAAATACTTATAATATAAAAAGAACAGAACAATCGAAGTACATTAATGATTACAATGTGGTGATTTACAATATGTGGAATGCAAATATGGACATACAATATGTTGCACATAACTGAACTGCTGTTTCTCGCTATGCCACGTCTTATGTTACCAAGTCTAAGAAGACAGATTTGAAAGAAATGTGGGAATTTGTTTTACAGGACAAGACACTTAGCAAAAAATTGTACAGCTTCAGCTTAAAGATGCTTTCGCATCGAGAAATTAGATCCTACGAATGTTTGCGCCCATACACATCTGCATGTTTATATTCAAAGTCAAGAGGGATCATCTGGATAAGTCTTGGTCTTCCTGCAGCACAAAATCAAGTTTTGAAATCTGTACAAGAAATTGAAAACTTGGAACTGAATGAACCGGAAAGTACAGATGTTCTGAAAACAAATATGTTGAATATGTAATCAAAATAGAAGTACATACCTGGAAAACATATGTCTATATGAAATACTGCAACATTATACTTAAAAAAAATGTTTTCTGGAAAATATAAATGAAAGAATGTGTGCTGTAATTGGATCCGAGTATTTTTGGTAGAACATGCCAAAGGAAATCTGATTATCACAGGAAACTAAGTTGCGATACTCCAGACATAAGAGAGTTTTTCTATTTACCTCTTCTGCAACTCTTCAGCCCTTGGCAGACTGAAATGGAATTATTTGGAGATTGTGACTGCTATGAAGATTCTTTCAATGCCCTTGCTCACTGCTACCTCTGGCCTACACTGCGATCAGCAGAGCTCACAATTCAGATAGACTTCGATTGCCGATGACGCAGTCCAGTAGGCAAGAGACATTGCTCCAGTGTGCCCCTTCCACACCAAGTATCATCACAGGCTCATACAGTCTCAATGCTTCTTGTGCCACTAACTGTGCACCTCAACTCAATACCACATTGCTATGGGCCCTTGCTGGCCGCTACCTCTGGCCTACACTGCGGTCATCAGGGCTCACAATTAAAATTAAGTCTTGATTCTTTAATTACAGAGTACAGTAGACAAGTAACTATCACAGGCCTAAAACCTATATAATATCCTTTCAGTATCCTTGCTTCAAGAACTTTTTTTTAAATCAGTTATAGCTTTAGGACAATCACCAAATTCTTCCTCAAGTGCAAACGAACCCTCAATACAAGTCTACACTGCGAGCAGCAGAGCTCGCAATTCGAATTTTGGACACGTGCTGCCACTAACCTTGTTCAACACAAGCCAATCCCACATGTGTTGTGTAACTTGGTCCTGAGTTCTAAATGGCAGTGACCTCAAGTCCGCGGCAGCGACCACAGCACCAGACTCCCTTCAATCAGTGAAGAATATTTCCTTAGATATGCAAGACCGGCGACACATGGTGCCACTAACCCTGTACAACAAAAGCCGATCCCACATGTGGAACTGTGTTCTGAGTCCTGAATGGCAGTGATACCAAGTCCGTGGCAGAGCCCACAGCACCAGACTCCCTTCGATCAGTGAGGCATATTTCCATGTGCAAGACCGGCGACACGTGGTGCCACTAACCCTGTACAACACAAGCCGATCCCACATGTGGAACTGTGTCCTGAGTCCTGAATGGCAGTAATAGCAAGACAATGGCAGCGACCACAGCACCAGACTTCCTTCGATCAGTGAGGCATATTTACATATGCAAGATCGGCGACATGTGGTGCCACTAACCCTGTACAACAAAAGCTGATCCCACATGTGGAACTGTGTCTGAGTCCTGAATGACAGTAACCCCAAGTCCGTGTCAGCGACCTCAGCACCAGGCTCCCTTCTATCAGTGAGGCATATTTCCATATGCAAGACCGGCAACACGTGATGCTACTAACCCTGTACAACACAAGCCGATCCCACATGTGGAACAGTGTCTGGAGTCCCGAATTCCAGTGACCCCAAGTCCGTGGCAGTGACCACAGCACCAGACTTCCTTCAGTTTTATTTGTTGTTGTTTTCTTTAAATAAAATGTTTTATATGTTAATCTATACATGACTAACATACTTGTTTGTCCAACTGCACAGGGACACTTCCGGGCCAAAAAAGGTTGTTGATGCCAGCTGACGGACTGAATCACAAAATGGCTTTTCAATGCTTATGTAGTGTGACTTATGAACAGTACGCACCCAGGCTCGCAGACGAACAACTGCTGCCCGTCTGCTCAATTCACAGATGCAGTACTATGAGCCGTCCGCATCATTGTGGCTATCCCTACCCTGTTCCGTCGTATGCCACGCCACTCCGATTACATTCCGACGTTGGCCCCTCATAGCTTCCTGTCACAGGCGTACTTGCTGTTGGTGTACAGGTCAGTGGTCTAGTTGTCAACATCTCACGGCCACTCCATGAGGGCAGGTTTGCACACACACCACACCCATCCGGCACATGCATCACAGGCCATCTGACCACGCAATTATAATGAATCGACAACTTCACATCCTTTATTGCAGTGGTGACTGCATGATGGACACTCCACGGGTCTGAATCATAAAGAGTCCATTAAATGTTGGGCAGAGGGTTAGTCGCACCCTAAGCTGTATGGCCTTCAGGGGCTTACTACCACGTGGCGCGGACTTGAGTTGCACACAGTCAGTGCCACCTGAAGCTGATGTGGGCCTCAGGGGCCTACTGGCACGTGGCGCAGAGTTGAGTTGCATAGGTTAGTGCCACCCAAAGCTGATGTGGCCCTCAGGGGCCTACTAGCACGTGGCGCAGAGTTGAGTTGCACACAGTTAGTGCCACCTGAAGCTGATGTGGCCCTCAGGGGCCTACCACCACGCGGACTTGAGTTGCACAGGGTTAGTCGCACCCTAAGTTGTATGGCCATCAGCGGCCTACCACCACGTGGTGCTGACTTGCATTGCACAGGGTTAGCCGCACCAAAAGCTGATGTGGTCTCCGCTACTGATGACTCAGGACTCAGCGAGATGTGTGAGATCTGCCAGGCCGCGGAGAAGCTGATGTGGTCTCTGCCATTCATGACTCAGGACAAAGCGAAACCCGTGAGATTTGCTGGGCCACTGAGCTTTGACGGGCAAGTGGAGTGCCCACTGGTAGACACTCCGGTGGCAGCAGGTAATTATTTGGTCACGATCCGCCTGACCTTCGGGTTAATATTGGGAGCAACATAGTGCTTGTTTGTGGGCCACCGCCCAACCGGGCTAACATTTTCTTCACATCGTGAGGCTCCTGATCCACTTGGTGTATACGGATCTTGAGTCAGGGGCAGAGGGACTCCATTTACCATGATGCCTTGCTGCGCACGCCCACATGGGCGGGGACTCCATTTAACAATAAAATGTTCGGAACTTATCAGGATGCCTTACTTTGTTATTTGCATGCCATTTAGAAAAGGCTTACCGCTTGAAACGCGTCTGGCATATGCATTCTGGAGGTCACAAGTGTGTGCTGTGTATGCTGCTGCCGGACGTGGTGAGCGGCAACCATTCCATGCGTGATGTTTCCTTGGGGACACCCTGTTTTTCTAATATATATATATATATATATATATATATATATATATATATATATATATATATATATATATATATATATATTCCAAACACGCAGTCTCCCGATTCCGGAGCCTCCGACCCTTCAAGGCGGCCTCACAAAGAAATGGGCTCGGAAAAACCCATCAGCACACCATCATGTGTCACTAAGCAGGTGAGGCCCAATGCTGGTTGCAAGAGGCTTTTATTCAGGCATAAAACAGCAGTGCAACAGACTTCCTTAAGCAACGTTTCGGCGAACAGCCTTTCTCAAGCAGGAAGTAGTAACATTTAATCAGCAAAGTGCATGTGTTCCTGCTTTTAAAAGATTATTCCTCACGTGACATCTCGCTTGCAATACCAGTCCCATAATGCATTGTCCATTTGTTATCATTATTAACCTGACAGTTCTCGTTTTCATTGAGCCTTAGCAGACGTTCAAATATTCTCATGTGACAATGTCATTGTTAATAGTGGGGGATTTAAATCAAGCAGTCAGGCAAGTTACTTACACGGGAGTAAGTTCTCAATTTTCCCGTTCTGCCTGAACAAGCCACTTGGGTCCAGCACGATCGTGAAGGGTGTCCTCCCTCACGAATCCTTTCCGCCTCGCACCAAAATCTGCTCAAGTAGCTGTCCTAATGTAGGTTTATGGCGCTTGGGTGGGTAATGCTCCTCGTAATTGATTCCAAACACGCAGTCTCCCGATTCCGGAGCCTCCGACCCTTCAAGGCAGCCTCACAAAGAAATGGGCTCGGAAAAACCCATCAGCACACCATCATGTGTCACAAAGCAGGTGAGGCCCAATGCTGGTTGCAAGAGGCTTTTATTCAGGCATAAAACAGCAGTGCAACAGACTTCCTTAAGCAACGTTTCGGCGAACAGCCTTTCTCAAGCAGGAAGTAGTAACATTCAATCAGCAAAGTGCATGTGTGCCTGCTTTTAAAAGATTATTCCTCACGTGACATCTCGCTTGCAATACCAGTCCCATAATGCATTGTCCATTTGTTATCATTATTAACCTGACAGTTCTCGTTTTCATTGAGCCTTAGCAGACGTTCAAATATTCTCATGTGACAATGTCATTGTTAATAGTGGGGGATTTAAATCAAGCAGTCAGGCAAGTTACTTACACGGGAGTAAGTTCTCAATTTTCCCGTTCTGCCTGAACAAGCCACTTGGGTCCAGCACGATCGTGAAGGGTGTCCTCCCTCACAAATCCTTTCCGCCTCGCACCAAAATCTGCTCAAGTAGCTGTCCTAATGTAGGTTTATGGCGCGTGGGTGGGTCATGCTCCCCGTAATTGATTCCAAACACGCAGTCTCCCGATTCCGGAGCCTCCGACCCTTCAAGGCAGCCTCACAAAGAAATGGGCTAGAAAAAACCCATCAGCACACCATCATGTGTCACAAAGCAGGTGAGGCCCAATGCTGGTTGCAAGAGGCTTTTATTCAGGCATAAAACAGCAGTGCAACAGACTTCCTTAAGCAACGTTTCGGCGAACAGCCTTTCTCAAGCAGGAAGTAGTAACATTCAATCAGCAAAGTGCATTTGTGCCTGCTTTTAAAAGATTATTCCTCACGTGACATCTCGCTTGCAATACCAGTCCCATAATGCATTGTCCATTTGTTATCATTATTAACCTGACAGTTCTCGTTTTCATTGAGCCTTAGCAGACGTTCAAATATTCTCATGTGACAATGTCATTGTTAATAGTGGGGGATTTAAATCAAGCAGTCAGGCAAGTTACTTACACGGGAGTAAGTTCTCAATTTTCCCGTTCTGCCTGAACAAGCCTTTGGGTCCAGCACGATCGTGAAGGGTGTCCTCCCTCACGAATCCTTTCCGCCTCGCACCAAAATCTGCTCAAGTAGCTGTCCTAATGTAGGTTTATGGCGCGTGGGTGGGTCATGCTCCTCGTAATTGATTCCAAACACGCAGTCTCCCGATTCCGGAGCCTCCGACCCTTCAAGGCGGCCTCACAAAGAAATATATATATATATTTTCTCTCCTCCAGTGCCGGTTTGCGCACGTTGGGCTGTCATGGCGCGGTCCTGGATAGGCCACGGACTGGCCTTCGATATGTACTCCCAAATACCTCCAAAATTCCCAGGAGCGTGAGCAAGCCTTATCGGCGAAACACGTCGCACTTTTTCACTCTGCCATTAAATTTTGCAAACGAACTCCGTGTGTCCTGGTTTACTTCAGAATTTTGGAGGTATTTGGGAGTACATATATATATATATATATATATATATATATATATATATATATATATATATATATATATATATATATATATATATATATATATATCATGCAAATCCTTCCTCCAAATAATGAACGAAGCAGGACCCAGAGGGGAACAGGTGAGACAGCCTTTATTGTTCAGAAAACAGCTAGGGTGGCGGCAAACGCATTTTGGCATGGAGAGCCTTCTTCAGTGCCCAGCACCCAATGCAGTCCTGTTGTTTGGTGAGTTCCTGCTGCCTGAAAGTAACTGGCGTAAGTCCGCCCCTCCCTCGAGCAATGCAGCACACCTGTGAAAGTTCGTTGGTCAATCCTGAACTACCACTCCCAGGATGCCACCTGTTAGGAGCGACCCAGGCCAGTGGAATGGGGGGGGGTGTGGGGTTGAATCTCCACTACAGCACCTTTAGCAGGACCCAATAATACAATGGCAGTCCCCCAAACAACAAGTCTGCCCTCGAGTCCCCTCATATCGCCTCAGCCCCCGTATCAGCATGTCCATTCAAGCTCGGGCTAAGATGCGATATGCAAAATGCCCAGACAGAGGTGGAATACCTCTACTCTTCAGGGCCCCCTGACACAGAGACGAGTTCCAGATAATCCATCACTGGAAAAAGAACAGTGCCGTGAAGCAGCGCCAGATAAAGTCCAGACCCAAAATGAGGCGCGGGTTCCTGTAATGTGCAACTGGCAGGCACATGGAATGCTACGCAAATCCTTCCTCCAAAAAATGAACGAAGCAGGACCCAGAGGGGAACAGGTGAGACAGCCTTTATTGTTCAGAAAACAGCTAGGGTGTCGGCAAATGCATTTCGGCATGGAGAGCCTTCTTCAGTGCCCAGCACCCAATGCAGTCCTTTTGTTTGGTGAGTTCCTGCTGCCTGAAAGTAACTGGCGTAGGTCCGCCCCTCCCTCGAGCAATGCAGCACACCTGTGGAAGTTCGTTGGTCAATCCGTAACTACCACTCCCAGGATGCCACCTGTTAGGAGCAACCCAGGCCGGTGGAATGGGGAGGGTGTGGGGTTGAATCTTCACTACTGCACCTTTAGCAGGACCCAATAATGCAATGGCCGTCCCCCAAACAACAAGTCTGCCCTCAAGTCCCCGCATATCGCCTCAGCCCCCGTATCAGCGTGTCCATTCGAGCTCGGGCTAAGATGCGATATGCCAAATACCCAGACAGAGGTGGAATACCTCTACTCTTCAGGGCCCCCTGACACAGAGACGGGTTCCAGACAATCCATCACTGGAAAAAGAACAGTGCCGTGAAGCAGCGCCAGATAAAGTCCAGACCCAAAACAAGGCGCGGGTTCCTGTAATATGCAACTGGCAGGCACATGGAATGCTACGCAAATCCTTCCTCCAAAAAATGAACGAAGCAGGATCCAGAGGGGAACAGGTGAGACAGCCTTTATCCACTCCACTACGGCACCTTTAGCAGGACCCAATAATGCAACGGCAGTCCCCCAAACAACAAGTCTGCCCTCGAGTCCCCTCATATCGCCTCAGCCCCCGTATCAGCGTGTCCATTCGAGCTCGGGCTAAGATGGGAAATGCAAAATGCCCAGACAGAGCAATATACAGAGATATATATATACCTACTGGCGGTCGCCAGTAGGTAGTTATAGTTAGGACCTACTTTCCATAGGAAATCCACAACATTCTATTTGGAATAACTTTGGAATAACTTTGACGTCGGTGGACAAATCTTCGCGAATTTCTCCAAGAAAATGGCCTGCTTGGTTCCGCTCCTTCCCTGAAAGTTTGGCGGTGATTCGTCAAGTGGGGGTCGAGAAAAAAGGGGCGTTCCAAAACATGTTTTCCTCATGCAGTTTTCCAAAGAGACCTTTAGCCAGGGCTACAGCCCAAAAGGAATTACACCAAATTTGGCAGAGAGGTAAAGTTTGGTTCGCAGATTGTGCTTTTTGTGAAATGGTGTAAATCCATTTAGTAGTTTCTTAGAAAATCACAAGTAAAATCATAGCGATATCTAGAGACGGAGTACAGCACACGTACAGAAATGCGTACAATTACGAGCACGAGCTGCATGCTGATTGGCTGTCGACTGTGTGTGAACACTCCAAACCAGGAAAAGTTGGCAGCCATCTTGTTTGTCGCTAGAAGCGACTCACAAGAAAACAGTAAAACAAAGTTAGGGAATAAGGAAACGGGGCAGAGTAGAATTATCCTGACCCTCTAGGCTTGTTCAGGGGGTCGTACATGGATCTTTAGGCTGAATTTTTTTTTTTTTTTAAATAAAATATCGCTATACGTATGCGGTGGAAAAGGGAAATAAGAAATAGAAGTCCGTTTTATTCATTAGGTCCCGGGGGGGCAATATTTTTCATAGTGGGGGGCTTGTAAGGTGCCCCGAGCACCGGGGAACGCCACCCCTCTGTGGTTTTATTTTGAAGTATGCGGGAGGGTTACGATCCTCTTCCCCTCAGTCTCGGGGACCGTCACCTCGACGAGGCTTTTTAAAAGAAATATTATTTTTAAAAGTGTGTTTTCAGCTCTCCCTTTCTCTCTCCCCGTACACGTCGCGGGGAACACCATCTTCCTGGGGCAGTAATATGTAAAATGACCTTCCAGCCCAGGTACCTGCACTCCCCGGGGTTTTGTAATGTTGGGAGGGGGTCGCGGTGCCCCCTCCTGGAACCCTTGGTTGCCCTAGGGTCTACCATCTCCCAGGGGCAGTTCTTGTAGTGTTTCGGGGTGCGTACTTCCGGGATACTGCTTTTTGGTATGGTAGGGCGGTACGTCGCCGTTCCCACTTTACCACAGCAAACCGCTTTCCTATTTGAAAAAGAGAGCAAGTTAATCTGTTCTCTCTTTCAAGAAAGCAGATTGTTTTTTGAAAGAGAGAGCAGCATTTAAGGTGATGTCTCTGATAAAGCAATGCGGGCTCACGAAGGACGTGGTCTGCAATCATGGGGGTATTGGGGCTAAAAAAAAAAAAGTTATTTTTAAGAACAAATCTTACTGGCCAAAAAAGAGCTATATTTCTATGATAGTATGGAAAACTTTACAGGTTTTTTTTTGTGCTCCAGTTGTACTCTCTACGCCTGCGCTGCCTCATTTCCAAGCCCACGTCTTTCCTTTTTCTTCAAGTTCGCCAAGCAAACCTCTCCTCATTTCAGGTATTAAATTTGCCGCTTTCTTTTCGCTGTCCGTGTGTGTCATTCGCTGCTATACTTTTGTGGTATATTAATAAACATATTGTATCTGTTTATTTCAAATGTAGTGTTGAGGCGCCAAACGTTGATTACATACTCCATCCCCCGCCATTTTAGTCATTTTTGATCGTTCTTTTTATTATACCTGTTACTTTCATTTTACTCTCCTCTTATCTTCTCTAGGATCCATGAGATTTCCCGGCACAGACACCATGGTGTTTGTCCTTGGCCTCCGATCTTATGACTTGATCACACGTGTACCTAAAAACTGATTTGAAGGATGCCACCTGCCTGGGGCAGTAATATGTAAAATGACCTTCCAGTCCCGGATACCTGCACTCCCCGGTGTTTTTTAATGTTGGGAGGGGGTCGCGCGGCCCCCTTACTGGAACCCTTGATGGCCCTGGGGACCACCATCTCCCAGGGCCAGCTCTTGCAGTGTCTCGGGGTGTGTACACTGCTGTTTGCTATGTTAGGGCGGTACCATCGCCGTTCCCACTTTACCACAGAAAACCGCTTTCCTATTTGAAAAAGAGAGCAAGTTAGTCTGTTCTCTCTTTCAAGAAAGCAGATTGTTTTTCGAAAGAGAGAGCAGCATATAAGGTGATGTCTCTGATAAAGCAATGCGGGCTCACGAAGGACGCGCGGAGCCGTCTGCGATCCTGGATGCATTGGGGCTAAAAAATAAAAAAAAGGTCTTTTTAAGAACTAACTTTACTGGTCAAAAAAAGAGCTATATTTCTATGGTAGTATGTAAAACTTTATGGGGTTTTTTTGTGCACCAGTTGTACTCTCTACGCATGCGCAGCCTAGTTTCCAAGCCCATGTTTTTTTCTTTATCTTCAAGTTCGCCAAGCAAACCTCTCCTCATTTCAGGTAATAAATTTGCCCCTTTCTTTCCGCGGGCTGTGTGTGTCATCCGCTGCTATACTTTTGTAATATATTAATAAACATATTGTATCTGTTTATTTGAAATGTAGTGTTGAGGCGTCAAACGTTGATTACATACTCCGTCCACCGCCATTTTAGTAGTTTTTGTCCGTTATTTTTATTATACCTGTCACTTTCATGTTACTCTCTGCTTATCTTCTCTAAGATCAATGAGATTTCCTGGCACAGACGCCACGGTGTTTGTCCTTGTTCTCCAATCTTATGACTTGGTAAGACAAATACCTAAAAAGTGATTTGAAGGACGTAAGCCAGAGACATTACAACGCGTATTCGTCAACACAAAGATATTAAGAATATGCGTTTATCATGCGTGGTAAATGCATACTAGTTTTAAAAGCATGTGTGGTAAAGGCATATACGTGCTAATGGGTTAGTTGTGACGATCACGCGTGGTTATGACCGCGTTGTAATGGCTGTTTGCCCCCAGGACACTGTAGGAACCGGGTCTAGGCATGGTGGACTCCAGGCGGAGGGCACTCAGTCCCGCTCATACAATATAGACATTTTTGTGGGGTGATTGTTTATGTGGTTTGAGGGGCGTCACTGAGGCCCAGACTTAATTTTGTAGGGTGGTAGGTTTGCATGAGAAAATGTTGCAAGAGGTTTGTAAATGTGGTACAAATTGTTTGGTATTAGTTTGATTTCTTTACCATGTTGTAGTGTACCCAGACAAAATATAAGTCAGTACTTTATTTATTTTATTTATTTATTTGCATGTTTTTATGGCGCTGCGAATCGACTCCCGGAGGAGTATCTCCGCGCCTTTGGCAGCAACTAAAGAACAGCAACTCGTCATGATCTAATTCAAGCCCTAAACCAGCTAATAATTAAAAAGGAAAGTTTTGAGTTTCTTCCTAAAAGGGAGATGTTCCCTGCATACTTTGATTTCCTTAGGGAGTTGGTTCCACAACTTAGGGCCGGCTACAGAAAGGGCCCTACCCCCCTTTCTGGCTTTCATGGCCCTAGGAACACATAACAATTCCTGCTCTCCTGATCTCAAGGATCTAGATGGGACATAAGGGATGAATTTTTCAGTGAGGTAACCGGGACCCTTACCTATAAGGCATTTATGGATGACACAGCAGATCTTAAACATCACCCTCTGCCTTACCGGAAGCCAGTGCAGTTTGGCCAACAATGGTTTTGAGGGAGTACGAGGCGGGGCGTTTAAAACTAGTCGAGCAGCAGTGTTTTGCACAACTTGTAATCTAGCCAAGATACCCTCATTGGCACCCAGCAACAGACCATTGCAGTAGTCCAGCCTACTTAACACTAGTGACTGGACCAGCGTTCTCCTGGTGAAATCTGGTAGCAGAGGGAATACTTTCCTGAGGAGACCAATTACATGAAAACATGAACCCACCACTTGATTGGTTTGTTGTGTTAAGGTGAGCTCATGATCCAGTTTCACTCCCAGATCTTTAACCACCGTTTTGGGCTCAGGGACGGGGCCAAGATCTTGAGGCCACCAGTCAGGAGTCCATAGACGTTTGGCCTCTCCGAAGAGCATCACCTCTGTCTTGGAGACGTTGCACTGCAAAAAGTTGGCTGCCATCCAGCGTGCCACCTCCTTCATCCCCCGGGCAAAGGAGTCACGCACCTCGGGAGTCATGATTTTAAAAGGGAAGAGGAGTTGTGTATCATCTGCGTATGATACTGGAATAAACCCGTGGGATCTCATGATGTTAGCTAGGGGTGCCACGTAGATATTAAATAACGTAGGGCTCAAACACGAGCCCTGTGGCACCCCCTTTGAGATCACCACCTCCTCTGATTGGTATGGTCCCAAGATGACTCTCTGGGTGCGTTCACTGAAGAAACTCCTTAGCCAGGCCAGAGCCTTGCCTTCCAGACCGATGTCAACTAGTCTGGCGGTCATGATTTCATGTGACACAGTGTCAAACGCCGCTGACAAGTCCAGAAGTACCAGGACAACGGAGTAACCCTTGTCCTGTAGCATCTGGAGATTGTCAGCGACGGACAGCAAGGCGGTCTCTGTACTGTGCCTGGGCCTGAAACCCGACTGAGAGGAGTCGAGTCCACCCGTTTGTTCAATAAATTTTGACAAATACTGATTCACATATCTCTCAGCAAGCTTCCCTATAAAAGGGAGAAGAGAGATCGGTCTCAGATTTGACAAATCCGACCAGGGGATTGAATTGTTTTTACGAAGAGGTCTGACCTGAGCCTGTTTCCAGGCTGAAGGGACTTCCCCCGTACACAAAGACAAATTGACTATATGTCGCATTTTCAATCTTACTCTTGAACATCTTACTATAGTGCTTCAACATTATAAATATTTTTTATTGTGGATCGTCAACCCCCCCACAATAAAAAGAAGTATGTAGTTTTTTTATTACCTTTTATTAAAAGAATAACTGTAAAAGAAACTTAATGATAACTACATTGTAAACAACTCGAAGAATAACTTTAAAAAAATGGATATTATAAACAAATTGTGGAGTGGATTCCAGAGGACGTTGGATTGGTAATCTGCAAAATAAGAAAGAAAATTAGAGTTTAGAATTATGTACATATGAGTAAATGAGATGAAGCATTACTAGCCAAGGTAACACTACAGTTTTACTTGTGCAGTGTGCCTAGTACATTTGAGTTCTGTGATAGTGCCGCGATCACATGGTGTCTATATGGAAGTGCCTACTATGTTACTGACACAAAAGTGGCAGAACGGGATTGTAAATAGGCAGACCTATTTCTAATGCATTCTAATGAAGGCATTGTATATCTAGGCCTCTGTGCTTACCGTTGTATAAACACTGCGGCCAGTGGAATTCACACCGCGGCCAGTGAGATTCACAACTTGAGGACACATTTTCTTCTACTGGTCGAAGCAGATAGCATTTTCAATAAGTTTAAAAGAGAAAGAGAAATGATGTCACAGAGAGTGAGAGAGAGAAAGAGAGAGAAAGAAAACATTAAAACTGTCTCGCAGAGTCTGGAGTTGAGATTATTTCTTGAAAAGTTAGACGTAGATTTACAAGCTGCTTGCGT
The DNA here is from genome assembly GCF_964263255.1 of Lissotriton vulgaris. Lineage (NCBI taxonomy): Eukaryota > Metazoa > Chordata > Amphibia > Caudata > Salamandridae > Lissotriton > Lissotriton vulgaris. The sequence goes on along the minus strand of NC_141685.1, from coordinate 1,501,758,862 downwards.
CACTTTTCCCATGTTAAAAGTGACACAAAAGTGGTGTAATAAGCTTGTAGATCTGTTTGTCAGACCGTTATAACCTATCTGTTGTCACTGGTTAGAGGCAATTATATATTTCAACACAGTGAAGCTGGTGCACACTACCCACTGTCTCCTTTCACAAATGAAGATAACACTACAGATTTACGTGTGCAGTGTGCCCAGTACATTTCAGTTCTGTTATAGTGCCACAATCAAGTGGTGTCTATATGGGAGTGCCTACTGCGTTGTTGACAGAAAAGTGGCAGAAAAGGATTGTAAATTTGCCAACTTATTTATAATGCCTTCAAATGAAGGCATTGTATATCTAGGCCTCTGTGCTTACCGTTGTATAAACACTGCGGACACCGGAGTTCACAACTTCCGTTCAACTGTTCTTCTGCAGGTCAAAGCAGACAACAGTGTCTATAAGTTTCAAAGAGAAAGAGAAACGATGCCACAGAGAGTGAGAGAGAGAGAAAGAAAGAGAGAGAAAACAACATTAAAACTGTCTCTCAGAGTCTGTAGTTGAGATTTTTTCTTGAAAAGTCAGGCGTAGATTTACAAGCTGCTTGCGTCACTTTTCCCACGTTAAAAGTGATACAAAAGTGGCGTAATAAGCTTGTATATCTGTTTGTCAGACGGTTGTACCCTATGTGTTGTCACTGTTCAGAACTAATTTAATCTTTTAGACAGTGAAGCTGGTGCACACTACCCACTCACTCCTTTCACAGATAATTTGTTGTTGTTTCGGAAACAAAATAGTTTGTCACCTAGTGGCAATGGCATGATTGAAACATGGTGCTCTACGTGTGGAAGAAGCCTTCACTGTAATCAAGAGAGTTAATCATTTCAATTCAGATAAGGTTGTATACAGCAGAGTGGAGATAGCAGCGTCCAAATCTTTAAAAAAGAAAGAGAAATGATGTGAAAGAGTAAGAAAGAGAAAGGGAAAAAAGGATATTAAAACGTGGGAGAGACACACACGACAGGGGAGGAGTACGAGAAGCCAGAGGCGCAACCAGTCATAAAAAAACAGGGGTGGTGAGGCTAGAAAAAATTTAGGGTGGGGGTTTTAGTTCAAGCAAAAAGAAGAGTAGAGGTGCAAGGGCTGTAAGCGGGGGGGGATTATCAAAGCTTCATTAGCAAGCAAAATGTCTTTAAAAGACCTGTCACATACTCGGGTGCGAGTGTGTGTGGGCCTAGAAAGCTATCTCATCCTTACTGAAGCTCCGTTAGCTGAATGTTTTTTTTGCGCCTGCTGCATACTACATATTCTCTCCTTTGACAGATAACTTGTCGTTATTTCAATAACAAGCTTGTTTGCTCACCTTGTGCTATTGCCGTTGTCCGTGTTACATAATCCATCCTGAAGCTGTACATCCAAAAGATATTAAAAGAAAGATGTTATGATTGGTATTTCTTGCTATATTAATTTGGAGTTAGATAATATTGCACTTTTATAGACGTTTGATTGTCAGATTTTACGAACTGTTTGTATTGTGAATATATTACGGACATTTCAGCGATTATAAAAAGGTTACTGCTATTGAGGAAAAAAATTAAGCATGTAAATTAATACATTATGTAGGAGTGTGTTTGTCTAAAATACTAAGTCGCATTTTTGTATGTAGTCAGCTACAACCCTTTGACTCCTTCCAATGCATACTCAAGCCTCCCTGTGCACCTTTTCGTGGAAAAGACACTTTCTTCATGATGTAGTTCCGATCTCCAACAAAGAAGTCTTATATATGGTGCAGAGTCTTGATATCTCTATTGCTAACGACATATTCGTGTTCCCTTCATCATCATCGCAGGTTCTACACCCGCTCAGTGCTTCGTGCACCACTAACTCAGTGACCAAAGAGGCCACGCATGTGGTAGTGGGCCCCTTGTTCGGTGCATTGGGAACAACTCTAAAATGGCGTACAACACGTGCGCTCTGTCTTTTTTATACATAGGGTCACGTGGGTAGTGACGGATACGCTAAATGGGTGTGGTGTGGGTGCATACCAGACATGAGGGAGTGTGGTCGATCTTACAACTAGACCTGTAACTAAGAAATCACTACAATGGAAATCTGGGCTTAGTACTGTTGTTGTGTGTTTCTGGTAGCGTAAGAGTGGCCTGTACTAACGTATTCAGTCTCGATTAATTTTTCTCCTCCCCCAGGGGCTTTCAAATGTTGGGAGAGGCGTCAATAATTGTGTTGATTTTTCTTCTTTAGTGTGCAGTGCTATATTGTTTTATAAAATGTATAAGTCTTCAAACTATCTTTACTCTAACGATGTACGTGCAATATTTCCGTAATTGATTTTAAAAGTAATACATGTTTTTTTTACAGTTTTAAAAAACTATTTTTATGAATATTCCAGATAATGTCTTCTCTCAATATGTACATTAAATAAATAAATATATGTTTTTGAATAATTAGAATCTTACATGGAGTACGTGTACGGGGTGCCTGATATGACGTCACAGGAGATATTTTTTTATTATTAAAAAAACGCAGGGTACGCGTTTTGGTTGAAACAGAAAAAAAAACGTGAAGCCCGCTTTATTGTTAATTAGCCTCCGGGGGGGTCAAATCTCTGAAGTTATTTGTTTTTCATAATGGGGGGCCTAGAGGGTCTCCCCTGCATTGGGATCGATACCCCCGTATGTTTAACTATATGTTTCCGGGGGGACTCATGTTCCCCCGGAGTTCCGGAGACCGCTTTCTCCTCCACTCAATTCCGTGCCCCTCCCCCACTTCCGGGGTCTCCTTTTATTTAAAAAAACCTGTGCAAAGGTGTTGCAAATGTGGTAATTTGGTTTCGTTTCTGTCTTGTAGAGGATCCAAGGGAAATATAATGGTTTTTTGTACAGCCACTACTTTTCTGCCTGTCACCATAGTAACAGTTCATGGATCAGTTGTGTGAGTACAGAGGTTAGAAGTTCTCCACAATATGTTGGTAATTAAAATACTTACTGTGCTGGAGATTTATATTTATTTTTTTCATAGGAACCGTTAGTCGTAGAAGAAGTTTGTGGAAAAGTTTTATTAAGGATTCCTTTTTGTTCGGGTAGTATTAGGGTAATGTGCTCCAAGCGGGACTTTACGAAGTTTAATGTACATTGGCTGTAAAGTATTAAAAGTAGAAGGCTTAGCAGTCATTCCTTGCGCGTCTTTGGTGAACATGGACATTTTCATTAGCTAAAGTGTTCCGAACACAAGTTTGTTCCTTATTGGGTGGGAACGGTTCACTGTTGTCAGTGATATTGTGATGCATTTTCCAAAGGAGTATGGGGAAAGAAAGTAGTAGAGGGTAGGTTAAGAAAACTATTAACTGTGTACAGTGCCCATAAGGTGGTGGAGAAGAATTATGAGGTAAACAATTTTTTATATATGTTTCAAGGGACATTTATATAATTGCTGTGTGGTGTATAAATCACAGCGGAAAAATGACAGTGTTTTGTGCTGTTTTCTTTTATCAAGTTTGTTGGTGATATACTTCTTAGTACTAGTATTTACTTATAATGAGGTGTTTACATTCATGATGGCGAGGTGTGGTTGCGCAGCAAAAAAATCAGTCTAGGTTTGAAACAGTTTTTATTAAGCAAATACAAATAAACTTTCTTCAGAAACTGTCGCAGTATATATGAAAGGGGTGACAATTAAAAATGGAATTTCATAAAATATCAGTTAAGCGTGGTATATAGTTCATTTTTGTGTTACAGTTTGTAAAAGGGTTGCCCCACATATGGCCGGGATGCCTGTCACCCCCTCCCAACACAATCCCCAAGGATGGGAAGACGGACACAGTTCTGAACTTTTGGAAGGCGGGAGGGAGTTACCCTCCCGGCCGTATTTATTAAAATCTGAAACAAAATTAAAACATTAAAATAACAGTTTCATATCATGTACAATTTTCATTTATTACATTTTGATGAAGACATGTTCTTTGGCTAACCTTAACAACTCTCTAGTACAAAGGTTTTCCTAGCCGAGTCTAACATCCTGCAAATGCATACTTTCTAAATTAAAATTGTACATCCTAGCATTACTGGCCAACGGCAAGGTCGCAACCTGTGTCAGATCCCTACTACCAGAACTCTCCCCCTCACGGTGTGAGGGCGGCCGCGCAGAGGACTGTACCTTCTGTGCCAACTCCAATTTCCCTTGTCTTGCGGGGGCCCCCATTTTAACTCAACACCATCTTAAAGGTCGTCCGAGGACCCGTGTGGGGTGTCTGTAAGAAGGCAGCGTGGACCCCCCTCCCACCCCACACTGTCTATCACATCCGCTGTCGCGGATATCCGGGCCCTAGGAAATTCGTAGGAGGGGCATCTAGCCGCCTCCTCCCCTGGAAGGGGCCTATGGCCGTCTTCCCTTAGGCGACCCATACTTAGTGGGTGCCGCCTTCCGGTGGGAGGGGCCAATGGCCGCCTCCCCCGGGTGCTCCCATCCATAGTGGGTGGCGCCCCCCCTCTAGGGACCTTGAAATTACTGCTCACCGATCATGACCTTACTGCCCGACCAAAAAATAAATACGACAATTGTTTACCTACTAAGGAAGAAAATGATACTGTACATTGCAATATTTGTCTATACTACTAGACATTCATCACATCATTAAATTAGACCGTTATCATCCGCTAACCCAACGAAGAAGATGTTGTCAAGCAAATCACTTTATTGCAGTACTAACATTGCCATGTTATTAACCGCTAAACAAAGGGAAAAAAGATGTCATCAAAGCAAATCACTTTATTGCAGTACTAATGTTGCCATAAGGGGCTGGTGGGTGGGTCAAAATTGCTCCTTGTTCCGTCGAGGGCTCACGTGCAACGAGTGGGTGCAGCTTCCAAGCACAAGAACAAGAGGATGCTTCTTCGGATTCCTGCTCTCTTTATTCCTCTTCGGGAGGGCGTGTACCCTCCTCCGGTACGCCTACTGGGCGTGGCCAATGGTGTAGGTGTCTAGGACAACCCCTCTTGGGCGGGAAAAGGCGCGCCCCGGCTACGCCGCTTCGGGCATACCAGCCGTGACACGCCCCCCGCCCAAAATGGTTTCCCGGGGAGGATCCGGGCCCCCAACCATACGTTCGGGGGGACCGAGTGGTCACCCCTTTCCATATGGCCGGGATGCCTGTCACCCCCTCCGAACACAATCCCCAAGGATGGGAAGACGGACACAGTTCTGAACTTTTGGAAGGCGGGAGGGAGTTACCCTCCCGGCCGTATTTATTAAAATATGAAACAAAATTAAAACATTAAAATAACAGTTTCATATCATGTACAATTTTCATTTATTACATTTTGATGAAGACATGTTCTTTGGCTAACCTTAAGAACTCTCTAGTACAAAGGTTTTCCTAGCCGAGTCTAACATCCTGCAAATGCATACTTTCTAGCCCGCCGCTGCGATTGCCATTGTTAGCACCCTCTGAAACTGAAACCTCGTCAGTGGGGTGGCGTTGATGTGTCTCAGCAGGCTTCCCCCCCATGTGTCCGCCCTTCGCGCCAAATATTCCTCAACGCACTTCACCGGGCACATGGGGGACCCTCGTATGCGCTGGACAACAATACTGTCTCCCATAGCACTCTGGTCAGTCTTGGACCTGGCTATTGTGACCACCATTGAATCACCCTTAATCAGAATGTGATCCCGACACAAACCTCCCTCCACATCTTTCTTATTTCTTGCCACCAGCTCGCTCACCCGCATAGCCCCATGGAACGCTAATGCGAAAGCGGCCCGGAACAGCACTGCCTCGAACTGGGAGGAACATGTCGTGGGGAGTATCGACATCAGCAGGGACAACCTGTCTAACCCAATCGGGCGCCTCTCATCTACTCTATGACCCTCAAGGCGTTGCCAACCATGAAGGGCTTTCTTTACCAAAAAGGACGATGTCGGGTCCTTGATGCCATGCGCCTGCGCCATGAATGAAATGGCGGCACGGTGCCTATTGGCCGTTGCCGCTGATCGGCCATCTCCGTGCAGTGCTACTAGAAACTTCAGGACATAATCTTCCTGGCCCCAACTGTCCCCCCCTGCCGGACCCAAAAATGCTCAATAGGAACGAAACGCTCCTTCGTATGCCTTCCTTGTCCTGGGGGCTAAGCTTGCTGCCACGAGGTCTTGTAATCCGGGGCACCGAGTAGCCAGAGTGCTTCGGGAAATGGTGCCGCCGCTAGGTCCGCCGAAGGTAGATAACCCCTGAAAGCCTGCATGTGTGAACGAGAGAGTGCATCAGCCACCTGGTTCAGTACACCTGGCACATGCTTCGCCCTGAATTGCACGTTCAGTCTCATGCAAAGTAGTACAATTTCTTTCAGTAATCTTAATATCCACTTGCAGCGTGCTGCCTGATTATTTATACATTCAACCATAGTCATGTTATCGGACCAAAACACCACAGAGCGATCTCTGAACTCATCCGGCCATGCCTTCAGAGCCACAAAAATGGGGAACAACTCGAGAAACCCAATGTTACCTGTGAGACCGCTGGTGTGCCACCACGTCGGCCATGTCTGCGCCGACCATCGATTACCAAAGATGGCGCCAAATCCCACGCTCCCCGCAGAGTCTGTCCACAAACCCAGCTCGTCCGAAGACGCTGGCGGCTTTTTCCACACCACTCGACCGTTGAAGTCCGCAAGAAACGCCAACCATATGCGCATGTCCTGGCGAACCTTTGCCAACAGTCTCGTGCGGTGGTGCCCTTCCTTGAGACCAACCATGGCTTGTGCAATGGAGCGGGAAAAGGGGCGGGCCATTGGTATCACTCTTAGGGCAAAGTTAAGCTGACCCACTGCTTGTTGTAACTGATGGAGAGTAACTTTCTCTTTGCTAATGCACAGTTCCAGGGAAGCCCTGAATTTCGCTCCTTTCCCCACTGGCAAACGGGAACATCCCTCCACAGAATCGAGCTCAATTCCCAGAAACTCGAGTGAAGTAGATGGTCCAACCGTCTTACCTGGTGCCAATGGCACCCCGAATTCCATCATGAGAGTGCAAAATTCATGTAAGGCGTGCGCACATTTTGTGTCGCCGGCTGCCCCCAAAAACAAAAAATCATCCAGGTAATGCATAACATGGCTATGGCCAGTGGCTTTTGTGAATGCCCATTCCAGAAAACAGCTGAATTTCTCAAAATAAGCACAAGAGATGGAGCAACCCATTGGCATACATCTATCCATGTAGTAATGGCCCTGGAACACAAAGCCTAACAGACGCTGATCCCGTGGGTGTACTGGGAGCAACCGGAATGCTGACTCGATATCTGACTTCGCCATCAGCGCTCCGGGCCCTATTTGATTCAACCTGGTGACGGCATCATCAAAGGATGCGTACCGCACCGAACAAACTCCTGGGTCAATCGCATCGTTCACCGAAAGACCCCTCGGAGCTGATAAGTTATGGATCAGCCTAAATTCCCCCGGGTCCTTCTTGGGAACCACTCCCAACGGGGAACAGATGAAATTAGTTACTGGCGGGTGCCTATATGGGCCAGCAACCCGGCCAAGGGCAACCTCTTTTGCAATCTTCCTCTCAACCACCGCTGGATTATTCTGAGCCGACAGTTGGTTTCTACAAAGTGGTTCCCCATGAAAATCCCCCGCCGGGATGTGGAAACCATATAAGAAGCCGTTCCTCAACACCCCAGCGGAGACATGATCAGGGTATTCGTTTAGCCAGGGGATCATTGCCATGATATCAACGGGGGTAGGTAGCGGTACACAATGGTCCTCCTCAGACCTGTTTGGCCCCCCCTCTATCCCCCGTATCACTATTCTTGGATCTGCACGAACTCTCGGGGTGTGCAGAATTTCCGCAACCTGCACACACATGTCTGAACTTACATGTCCCTTGTGGCCTTGTGCAATTGCCCCTGTTAAAATTCCAACAGACCCCTTTCTTACTCCCATTCCCACCATTCCTTGGTTGGTGGTCGCCAGCGGGGCCCGCTCGAAAGGGCGCCGCAGGCTGTTGGCGGGAAGACCCCGACCCATTCCCGCCTAGCGAGGACGACTTCGTCGCGCCCGGCAGGAGCTGCTTCTGCCAAGAGATCGAGTCGAGACAATCCCACGTCAGAGATGAATCGTACTCTTTGGCCTTACGAAACTTCATATCGCAACCCATCCACTCATTGCCCTCATACGTTTCATAAAAATCCATTATTCGTGCCTGATAGCAGGCCAATTCGGGCAAAACCTCGGGCTTACGTTCCCCAATAATTGCAGTAAACATCGCAAAGGCCTTGGCCCAATTCGAGATTGTCTCATCAACCCTGAAACCCGCCATTTTGGCTCGCCATACACTCGGGTGCCACAAATCCTTCTGTGTCTTAACATACTCCATCTCGCGATGGTCAGTCAGTAGAGAAAACATATTCACATACTTATCAGCCCATATCAATTCTTTTGGTATATGTTGGACCACCTTCTCCCGTCTTGAGGGCAAAGACCCCTCCCTTGCCATTGGCAATGCTTGCTTACCCGGCTCCATTGCTGCTCCCGCTGTTTTTTCGACGCCAGCTGCCGGTCCTTCCGAGGTCACCTGTAGGGGAACAAGAGGGAGATTCGCCTTCGCGGCATCTCGCGACTGCCGCAACTGCTGTATTAGTAACTAGGCCTCTTCGGCCGTGTCTCCCGGTGCCGTAGCACCCCCTGTTTTTCTGCCAAGCCATGCGGCCAACTGGGCGGCTAATTCTGGAGGCATGTCCTCCTCGCTGGCGGGCGTAACAACAACCGGAATCGGTTGGCCCGCGTCCGGGATCGGTACCGGGGCCTCGACTGGAATGACCGGGCTTGCCGGGGGTAACTCGGGAACCGGGACCTCCCCCCCTGCCATCCTATTCCTGACCCTTTTACCCCTCGCTGCGGGGACAACTCCCGGCAATGCCGGGCCTATAACTTTCTTCGGTTTACCAGTATTTTTCATCGCTGCCATCTGCTTCTTCATGCTCGCCATATCTTTTATCAGCATGCGAAGCATCTGGTCAGTCCCGGACTTCTTTCCTGTTTTCTTGCCAGGCATTGTTATCGGATATTCGATCCCCGTTGCTCAACACGGTCCTGGATCCGTAGGCTTGAAGTCGCTGAAAGAGAAACACAAGAATTACAAGTTCTCAAAATTGCTCCTTGTTCCGTCGAGGGCTCACGTGCAACGAGTGGGTGCAGCTTCCAAGCACAAGAACAAGAGGATGCTTCTTCGGATTCCTGCTCTCTTTATTCCTCTTCGGGGGGGGCGTGTACCCTCCTCCGGCACGCCTACTGGGCGTGGCCAACGGTGTAGGTGTCTAGGACAACCCCTCTTGGGCGGGAAAAGGCGCGCCCCGGCTACGCCGCTTCGGGCATACCAGCCGTGACACGCCCCCGGCCCAAAATGGTTTCCCGGGGATCCGGGCCCCCAACCATACGTTCGGGGGGACCGAGTGGTCGCCCCTTTCCATTCTTGTTGATGTAAAAGGGCATCAGTTACTTTTAGATAAAATAGGATAGAAGTGCTACAACAAACACTCCCGCACTACATTATCTGAGATCAAGAGAACAAGTAAAACAGTAAAATATCAATTGTTTCATATCACATAGAAATGCATGCATTATTATTTTTTAAATTTGTATTCTGTACAATTTAGAAACATTTTGTCGTAGTGTTTACAAGTTACCGACCGTTCAGCTAATAAATCACATACTCTACAAAGAACATATAGAATGTTACTATAGTACAGGTCCTATATATTCTTTAGGGAGAAGGTGAATAGGAATCGCAAACAGGAATAGAAATTAGAAAATAACATTCAGAAATGTAGGGTTTATTAAATATTTAAAGTAACAAAGTATGCATGATAGCTATATTTTAACATATAATATCTGATCACGTTTTTAAAAATATTTGATAATTAAATTACAGATGGCGCTGAAAAATCTCCAATTCCTGTTCTGTAGCAATAGGACAATCTATTATAATATAACGATTGATACCATTGTTACAGTAAAAAGAAAAGGAAAATAAAGTTATGTATTTAACAGAACATCCATAATGAAATAGTTTCGAGCGGTAATAATTTACTGAGCTTCTTTACTCCGGGAGGTGAAAAAATTAGATCTTCGTGGTGACAGGTCATAAACTCCTCTGAGATCATGACGTTGAGAATAATATTATGTATATATTCTCACAGCATATGATCAAAAGGGGAAAATAGACTGAAAGCCGCAAGCCGGTAACATTGCTCACTTATCGTTACTGTTTGTGACGATGGATTGTGAATTCTGCTAGGATCACTAAGACTGTTAATGTTATAATGTACAGATTAACAGTATGTGATCTCTAGGGAAAAACATAATAACAAGTGTATCATTGTCACGTTGATTGTAAATGTTTAGGGTTTGCGTCGACGGGTTAGCAACACCTCTCGAGCGAAGTACAGTATTAATATTATAATATAAAAAGTCACTATATATAAGGTAAAAGGAGCCAGAAAAGGAGTAATATTTGTTATAATATATCTGTTTATAAGAACAAACTGCTGACGTTACAGAGAAAAAGGGAAAAACATGCAATAAAAATTTTTTCTACATGTAAATGTTTAAATATTGACAAATAGTCACAATTTATATCTAAGTACTATGCCTATACCATCTTGAAACAACTTACAACTCTGGAATATGTTTGTTGACGCAAAAAGAGAATCCGATGCTGGAGAAACAAACCTGCAACAGAGATTGGCGATTCAGAAATAACTCGGGAAAACGAAACTAATTGCACAGTGGGTGTGGTTTATATCGTTTTTTGTTGTTTAGTAGTCTATGGAAGGAAGATGTGGCTCCACCTATGTAGATGGCACGTTTTGCAGTTTACACGTGCTCACGTTGTAACTGTTTTTTGTGTGCACGTGTTTGGAAAAGTTTCAAACTGTGAAGCTGTAAAGGTTTCGATTTTGACAGTAACACGTATAAAGTATTATTATCTACATACGTTGGAGAGTTTAAAAAGTGTTACTTGGAAAACTGTGTTCTTTGCATTTTCATAATTAAAAGCATCTAAATAGAAGGCGTATAAAAAAATATTGTTATCATTAGAAGAAAAAAAAAGATTTAATATTTGTTATTTTTATGGTTCTTAATTTAAAAAATGCTAGCGTTTGTAGATCGTAATCCTACCCTCGGAAAGGTGTGCTGGCGCTTGGGGCTTTGGGAAGGCTATTAAATAATAAATGCCCTTTTCTATGCACCTGTAGACTTGGCTTTTAAACTTTCAATTGCCTAGTCTGTATATTTACACTTCCTCCAAACGTTTTGGTACTGCTGTTTTAGTATTGCTGTGTACCATTCAGCAGTATGTGTTTTTGTATACACTGTTCTAAAAGTGAAGCTGCTGTACATTTTGCGAGACACTCTCCTTTCAGAATTGTAATAATTCAGCCAGTACCCAAGTAGTCATGGTGCAAAATGGGCCTTAGGGCATGGGCTGCTTCAAAGTCCTATACTCTATGCATGCACTCTTCTATGCACGGGCAAACTTGTCTTGTATAGCTTTTATTATCCAGTGTATGTTCTTACACTTCCAGCAAACTCTTTGTGATTGCTGATTCAGTATTTTTTGTGAGCTATTCAGCATAATGCCGTTATGTATGCACTGTGCTAAAAATGAAGCTCCTTTAAATTCAAACAGACACTCTCCTTGCAGAACTGTAATTATCCAGTCAATACTCAAGTAATCATGGTGCAAAGTAGGCCTTAGGCCATGTATTGCTTTAAACCTGTATAGACTATGCATGCAGTCTTCTATGTAGCTGCACATTTGTTTTTTATACATTCAATTCCCTGGTCTGTATCATTAGACTTGCACAATCACTCTCACTCTACTGTTTCAATATTGTAGTGAGCCATTCAGCAGTATTTCCTTATATATGTACTGTGGTAAAACTGAAGGTCTTATAAATTCAGTTATGCACTCTCTTTGCAGAACTGTAATCATGCAGTCAGTGCCCAAGTAATTATGGAGGAAAGTAGGCCTTAGTATATGGACTGCTTCAAACTCCTATTTACTATGCATGTACTGTTCTATGCACCTCCAAATTTACCTGTTATATTTTGAATTCCTCAGTCTTTATCTTTACACTTCCAGCAAGCACTCTGTCATTACTGCTATAGTTTTGTAGTGACTCATTGATCAGTGCGTAGTAATCCATTCACTACATTCAAACAGTAATCAGTAGATGTACAATAAGTTGTGCATCCCCAGAGATATGCCAGTTATTGTGCACTGTGAAATCACCACAATGGATGCACCGTATTTACAATGTGGTGTAGTATAGAGCAAAAACGGCACAGATATGTGATGTATTTGTGTTGTGAAGGTGGTGCATTGCTTGAGTTGCGTTCCAAGTGCAACGCAGCTTCAGCAATGCTCTTGGGGTTCTATGCTCACAACGTTGTGTCAATCCTTACACCTGTTTCAAGCAGGTGCAGGGTTTTGACATATCATAGGCCTAAAAGTGACTGAATGAAATCCTATAGATTTCACTCAGTCACTTTTAGGAGGTGTTCCTATGTCAGAACAACTCCACTCCCTCTTCTCCCCCCTCTCTGCGCAGGAAAGCCTCTTTCTGGCGTAGGGCTTTAGAATGTGATGCACCTTCCATATGCATCACTTTGTAAATATCAGACACCATGGCACATCTTTTGCACCACCGCTGCATCACAAAAGTGACGGAAAAGATGTGCAAAAGAGGCACAAGGGGGTTGTAAATCCGGTTGTAACACATTGAAACTCACCCAGGCAGTTTCACTAGCAGTGCAAATTGAAGCATAAACTTGTAACATATTTATATGGATATGTTACATTGAAGTGCTTCGGAGGTCCTACAGTATACTATAGGTAAACACCTTATACATTTATGCTGTATGACTCCCTTATAGTTTTGCACTTTCACATTCACCATACACTACTAATTCATTCATTCATTTATGCACCACACATTCATTCTGACAAACTTTTACACACTAATATAGAAATATAGGGGCATATTATCAAGGGGGTTTATCTCCGCTTTTTTGGCTTTAAAAGCCAAGAAAGCGGAGATAACATTACCTCCCTATTACCTAGCTGTCGCTAACACCAGTTAGCGACAGCTAGTAGGAGATAGTGACCATCTTGGGCCCCACTTTGCATGTCAGTGATATTTATCACTAATGACATGCAAAGTGGGCGTGCCGAGATGTTAGCGACTGAAAACAGACGCTAACATAGCTATCTCCTATTACCAACTTTTGGAGATATTCGCGCTAAGCACGAATATCTCCAAAAGCTAACACCTGCCCTGAGCAGTTCTTAGCCATGTTATCCAATGGGAGGTGGATAACATGGCTAAGAGCATTAGCTCGGTAATGCATGAATATCGCAGACTTTTCAGCGATATTCATGCATTGCGGCCGATTTGGTAATACCAAGGTTTATCTGCGATAAAAATCGCCGCAGCTCAGCTGTATTTTTTTGTCTCTAACCAAGCAATAGCGATAATTATCGCTATTGCTTGGTAATATGCCCCAAAGTTCTTTCTTAAGCCAGTGGAGGTAGTTCTGAAAATAACTGTTTTTTCTTTTCTTTTTAGTTTTCTATTTTTTTTTTCAGCAAGTTTTTAATTATTTTTTTAACCAAAAAAATGAAACTGGAAACAAAAAAACTGTGGAACAGCAACAAAAAAGAAAAAAAATATATTATTGTTTTGGGCAACAGTTCTCTTCTTTCCTCTTCACAATGAGGTGAATAGACTACTCACCGTAACAAGGAGTTCTCTGCAAACTTTACAATGAATTGTAAGATACGCAAACTGAGGCACAATAATAGGATGCCGACTGCTCGGAGGAAGAGATGGTGCAGTTGAGGTAGAAGGAACTGCAGGATGAGGGTTTTTTCTGGAACCTTTGTTTTGCAATCCTTGTATAATTATTTGGATGCAAATTTTTGACATGGCGAACCATTGAGGCTGTCCCGAAAGAGTACTTTTTATTGGGGTCACCCCTGGAAAGTGTAACCTCACAGATCTTGAACATTATTTTCGGGGCATTGACCTTTTTCTGTCCCTCCGGATATGTAAAAAACTTCCAAATGAAAGCTTCTTTTCTCTTTTTCTGACTTTTGAAAGACTACAGCTCCACAGAATAGATGTTTCTCCTGGGAAAGACCAAGTAGGATGATCAAAATGAGAGGGGTCTTTCAACAGTTGGAATAGTAAGTATTATGAACCAATGAAAACTCTCCTTTTGTGGTCACATGACTTTGCGTACGCTTACAGTGCTCTTACGGTGCTCTTACTGTGCTCTTTAGATGCGAGTACGTATGACGTACCTGTGCGATTTGCGTAATTGCTTTTAAAAGTAATAATCTCTTATGAAAAGCTAAACAAAACTATTTTCATGATTGTCCTAGATACCATCTTCCCTTAATATGTACATTAAATACATAAATATATGTTTTTGAACAATTAGTAACTTTCGCGCCGTACGCTTACGGGGGGCCGTACATGACTACATGCAGAAGCGTAAATGTGACGCGCAAGGTCAAAGCGTATACGTAATTAGTGCGCAGCTACACGCAGAGGACCATTTGCCGTACAAAGTATGGTGCGATAACTGTATGTGTACGGTGCGATTACCCCCAAAAATATGAAAAAGGAATTATACAGAATTTAATTGTAAAAAATTGGAGAAAAAGATTAATTTAGAAAAAACAAATTTGGGATTTAGATGTGTTATTATTTTACATTAAGAATATGAAATATAATTTAAAAAATAAAAGAAATATAAATATTTATAATAAAAATGTAAGAAATTAGTATAAGAAGAAAGAAATATAATAATTTATACATTTAAAAATTATCATTTACAAAACCTTTGAAATTCACTGAAAAAACCATAGGTTTTAGCCTCGTCATATTTAGGAATTAGCATTTAAAAAACCTTAGAAATTTACTGAAAAAACCATAGGTTTCAGGCACGTTATAGTTAGGAATTAGCATTAAAAAAACCTTAGAAATTCACTGAAAAACCATAGGTTTAACATATGTTATAGTTAGCTGGGCATTTCACTCATACAAAACCTTTGAAATTCTCCCGCTATAGTTGGCTCAGCTAACTATAACTCGCGCGCCCGCAATTCAGTGCTGATAACGTCACATATTACATCACTCATGACATGGTCAGTGACATCACTCATGACATCACTGATGACATCTCAAATGACATCACTGATGACATCATCCTAATGTAACCTTTGATATACACATTCAAAAATAGAAACTAATATTTTTTTAAATGGAGATACGAATACCAGTTACAACAACCTATTAGGTAATTCCAACATCTACATACACATCCACTCATTCACCAACAGTTCTATATAGTCACTCATACATGTACTCCCTCATCATATGTACTCATACATCTATACATCTTGTTACACACCAATACTCATCCATAGAGTTACTCACACACATACTCACACATGGAAATATCCATTTACTTGCATATACAGCTATGCAACACCACTACAGTTACTTCCACAGAAGCGTACACATATCTACTCTCTTAAACAATCACTTATAGAAACACATAAACATTTTTACAGGAACTCTTCCAATCTCTCACTCTCACATATACTCACTTATATACATCAATACTCATATATACTAGTTTAAAACTTATGTAGCTACTCATAAAGATACTATTGAGACAGTCATTCACCCACTAATACACCCATACACACACTCATCCACCCATACAGTCCTGCAGACATTCTGCCTTCAAAACACATACAGTTAGTCAGTCATTCATGTATCTGTGCGCTAACTAATACCCCCCACTAAACCATACAGACACTCATTCTGATACTCATAAAACCAACTAATAACCCATATAGACACTCAAGTAGCTACTCACCAACCCATGCAGACACTTATTTACCCATTTATTCTTTCGTCCACCTTAAGATATACATATATAAAATATATTTATTTTTCAGAAAGACACACATTCACTGGATGATGTCATCAGTGATGTCATCAGTGATGTCATTTGAGATTTTATCAGTGATGTCATGAGTGATGTCACTGACCATGTCATGAGTGATGTAATATGTAACGTCATCAGCACTGCATTGCGGGCGCGCAAGTTATAGTTATAGTTATATATAATCTGAAAAAAAACATAGGTTTCAGGGAAGTTATAGTTTGAAATTAGCATTGAAATAACCTTGGAAATTCACTGAAAATCCACAGGTTTCAGGGACGTTATAGTTAGTTGGACATTTCACTCATACAAAACCAGAGAAATTCGGCCATTATACATCACTGATGACATCTTAAATGACATCACTGATCATCCAGTGACTGTGTGTTTCTATAAAGTTTAAATATGTTATATATATATATATTACCTATTGGCGGTCGCCAGTAGGTATATATAGTTAGGATTTTTTTCCTATGGGATTTCTGAAAATTCTATGTCAAATAACTTTGGTGTTTGTGGACGGAATTGGCTGAAATGTTCAGGAAAATGGCACATTCTGTTTCTGAGCAGCCCCTAAAAATTTGGGGGGGTTTCGTCAAGGGGGGGCTGAGAAAAAAGGGGGGTCCCAAAACACCTTTTTCCCATTCATTTTTCCATAGGGCGGTTGGAATCACTTTTAGCTCGAACGGCTGAATGGATTTACACGAAACTTGGCAAAATTGTAGATATGGTTTGCCCGACGTGCCTTTGCTATGTCTCAATATTTGTGCTCCAGTGGATTTTGAGAAATTACCGTTTTAAAAAACAGACATATCTGTAACAGCGCTTCGGTTAGCGCCCCGGTTCGCGTACCTGACGCGTAACGGAACTTCACGAGGAGAAGCGGATTGGCTCCCCGGTGACTGTCAACATTCTAAACAGTCCGGAGCGGCCGCCATCTTGTGTCTCGGTAGGATCGAGACACAATAGGTGGAAAAAACAAAGTGGGAAATGAGCATAAGGGGGCAGAGTACATCCCCCCTGACCCCCTAGGTTTGATGAGGGGGCTTTAAAAGGGCCCCGCAGGGCAAAAAAAAAATGTATTATCGTTTTTTTTTTGCGGGGGGAGTGCCCGGTACGCGCACCGGGAAGCGGTCCGGGGAGCGTAATATACAGAAAAAAGAATGAAAGAATGTTCAAATATTGTATGTTTATTGATTGTTCTTTTTGTTGTATTTTTTTTAATTTTTTTTATTTAAGTACCAACATGTAGGTACCAATGCGCAGTCTAAAAATAAATATACACCGTTTTCTTTGTAGACATCTTGCATGTTGTTTCAGAAGTTATTGTGGTATATGGAATTCATAGCATAGTCTGTGAGGAAAGCAAAAAGAACATGGAGGCAGGAGATGATAAAGAGATGTTAAATACACATTGGAGATAATATAGTGGGAGAAAGGAAGTAACTATGAGCAAACTTACTATGTAACACAAAAAAAGTTGCACAGTATATTTTAAGTCTCAGTTTATATTTTATCTTTTTGGGTACTATTTCATAATTTTCATATTAAAAAGAATAATGTCTCAAACAATTTTAACTTTTAAAATTTAAATGTATTCTTCTGATTTTGCAAAATCTAAGAGAATTTGTAACATTAAATCATCAGGAATGTCCTCCTTTTCATTCCAAGAATCACATTCACATTCTTCAGCACATTTTAATAATTCTTGGTCTACTGATTCATCCATAAAGTCTAGTTCTTCTTGTTCTTGGTTTGGATTGCTTTCAATCTTAATTTCAAATGAAATTGTATTTTCTTTTGGCTGTGCTTCCATTTTCTTACTGTAAATTGCATTAAAAAAATATATCAGTGGAGATAGGGCACTGTTGGGTTTACGTTCAGACAGGTGCTTGTGAGCTTTTAACAGTGAAGTAATCTTTGGGCAGTGCATGGTTTCAGGCAGGAAGTAGAACTATTAAAAAGTGCCTGTGATGAAGCCTAAGTAAATTCATAATTATACCACAGAAGCCTAACTCAATCAATAATTTAAATAATTAAGTCTTTCTCAATGACTAACTCTTATAGAGGGACAGTATGTAACTATCTGAAAACGTTTTCCTTATTTAATTTAAAGTGCATAACATAGATCTCCTTTCAAATTTTTAAAATTATATCTTACCTTTGAAAAAGAAGTTAAAGTTCACAGTCAAAAAGCTCTTGAAATGTACTTCAGGAAGTAGTAGTCAAAATGGCTGTGTTTCTCTCTCTTTCTTTATATATATTCAGGTACATAACCAATCAAATGTCTTCAAATAATAGTAGAAAATGAAAGTAACACTTTAATTGGTTGTCAATTCTAACATTTCATTTGTGTTTCTGTCATGTAATTTACCTCAGGATATTTAGTCAGTCCTACAGCATAATTTTCTCAATGAATTCCATCAAATTTGGGTACATGGTAGAGGCTGCTATGTAGTAGGGCTTATTCTATATTTGATGAAAGTATCTCCAGTGGTTTTTCTGTAAATTACTTTCCCACCTTTTTTTAGCGAGCGCTTACCGGTGCGCGCACCGGTACGCGTACCGACAGCGTTACGGGAGTCCTCCATTTTGTGTATCGGTAGAATTGAGACACAAGATGGAGGGGAAACAATGTTCGGAATGGGTAGAATGGGGCACGCTAGACACTTTGTGACCCTCTAGGTTTTCTGAGGGGGGCTTAGGACGCTGATATATGCAAAAATAAAAAATAAAAATTTGAAACATTTCGCGGGGGAGCGCCCGGTATGCCCACCGGTAAGCGAACCGGGGAGCGTACTTTGGTGAAAAATAGTGAAAAAAGTTAGAAAAAGATAAACGTTTAGAATGATCAGAGGTAGGGTAGCTCTGAAAAGAGCTATTGGGTTTTGTGGCTGATTTAGGTACCTACAAGTAGGTTCCAATTCACAGTTTTAAATTCAGGAGGAATATTCTATTCCCCTCATCTGAGAAGTGCACACCATCTCCTCTGTAGATGTCTTGCATGTTGTAACGCAAGTTATTGTTGTATATTGAACCCATTCTAAAGTCTCTCATGTAAGCAGAAAGAGATTTATTCACATGTTTCCGTGCTTTCTCAAATTGTGGACAAAATTGGTTGGACCAGTTCCATTTCTGTCTTTGGCATATATTGGAATATACCAAGGCAGTTTGGGGAAAAAGTGTCATCAATTGATGAAAGGTGTCCTTTAAAAGCATTTCCAGACCAACCCAGTCATAGTCACAAAATCATTTCCACCACAGTGCACTATTAAGAGGTCAGGGTTTGGCAGATGCATAAAACAATTATAATAAAAACATATAAAATATATTTTTCATTTAAAAGAAGAATACATTTTACAGCTTTTGATATTTGCTATTAAAAAACCATTGAAATTCACTGAAAAAACCATAGGTTATAGACCATATATAGTTAGGAATTAGCATTTACAAAACTTTGAAAATTCACTGAAAAAATCATAGGTTATAGACCATATATAGTTAGGGATTAGCATTTACAAAACCTTATTTTACTCACACAAAACCATTGAAATTCGCATATATAGTTAGTTGCACTAACTATACATCGCGCACCCGCAATCCACTGCTGATGATGTCACATATTACATCATTCATGACATGGTCAGTGACATCACTGATGACATCACTGATGACATCTCAAATGACATCACTGATGACATCACTGATGACATCTCAAATGACATCACTGATGACATCACTGATGACATTTCATTTGACATTACTGATCACATCACTGATGATATCATTTATGTGATAATACAATGAACCTCTTCAGACTCTAATATAACCTTAGATACAATCAGTGTAAACAGACACTTACAGACTGTCACTCATCCATGGAGTTACTCACACACCTAGTCAGTCATGCAAAGAATCAATCACACCTCCATTTCCTCAACTATACAGTTATACACAACTTACTTATTCAAACATATACTAACACATATTTACTCTCCTATACAATCCCAGATACAAGTTCACAATGATCCATACAGCCACTCACACATTTACTGGCTCTTATGCACAGTTATTAATATATGTCAACTCTCACATGTACTGTGTTTTACATACGTATTTACTTTGACATGTAGCACTGAGATATCCATTCAATCACCAATACACTCATGCACACAGTCAACCGCCCATAAAGCTGTTTCCACATGCACTTTTGAACCCATACATCTAGTGAATCAACTGCTCACACATCTATGCACAGAGTCATACACCTCCAAGCCACCGACACACACACTCAGTCTCCCATACAAATACTTGGGCAACCAATCAATAATCCTTATAGTTACTCATATAGCTACTGATCAACACATGCAGCAGTTTACAGAACAACATATATAAAGATGGACAAATTAAGACAGTTTATTCACTAACCCATGCACTCAGTGAGACACATTTAATCACTCACTCATACAGTCAGTCATGCACCTACTAAATCCTTCATCCAGACACTTATACATTCACTCATTCTCCAATATGTAAGACATATTTTAACTTTACAGAAACATACAGTCACTGGATGTTGTCATCAGTGATGTCATCAGTGATGTCACTGACCATGTCATGAATGATGTAATATGTGACATCATCAGCAGTGGAATACAATACAATATCTGTAATCTCTTGGAAAGTTTAGTATTTTCTTGCTTTCCATACCATGTGATGGCACTTTTGCACTTTAAAAGGGTGGTCAGCCCTCGTGACGTTGTCATGTGATCAAGGCTATCTCTAGCCAAAACGCGTCATGGCGGACTGGTGCTGGGTTAATATTTAAATAAAAAGAAAAATTTGCACCTTCCTGGTTCTCGCTAGTTCCTGTTTGTCGGTGTGGCTGAACGCGCTGTGCTACCTGCTCTAGGAACCTGGACATACCTCATTTCTACATCCGGGATTGCTTCCCCAGACTTGGCAAGACCCCTTCACGTTCTGGGAAAGTTGCGGCAAGGAGCACTGTTTCTTTGGAACATTTCAAATTCTCCGTGAGGGGACGCCGCCACGCCCCAGGGAAAGCGGAATTGTTTGGAGGCGTGCTGAGGAAAGACCGGAAGTAGTTTTGGAGCACCGGGTCAGCGTCGGCTGGTCGGGAATCCTAAGCTCTACGACCGAGTACCAGCAAGCCAAGCCGGACTAACTGCGGGAATCCCTGTGTGAAGTATACAGGATCGACTCCGAGGAGCATTGCCGGGTAGGAGTTCGATTCTTTTGTGCACAAAGTAAATTTTGCCCATTGCTACGCACCATGGCATGTGGAGGCGTCCAGGGGCATGTTCACGGACCCCCCGGACGGGGAGTCCGTTCCGAATTCTAGTTCCATCTGTGTGCCGGAACAAAGCACTGGTATTAAGGAATTGTTTAAGAGGCTCAAAAAATGTAGCAAAAGCGAACAACCCAAGAGGAGGGAACATACCTCTTTAACAGGTTACTTAGAGGTGAGACGGGTGCCGCGAGGACTGCACATCTTATTAGCACCCTCCTATGAAAAACCTGACCCACAAATGCTTGCAGATTGGGCGCAATGTAACCTCGACAATTCAAAATGCCTAATGGGTATATTCATCCAGTACTCAGAAAGTGACAGAGTCAAGCTTTTGGATGAAATTGCCCAAATCAATGCTGAAATCGACAAACTTCCTCCCTCTCCAGAAATCACGAAATTTAGAGAGGAAATGAATACACGGCTTAAACGTGAGGAGGATGTCATCAAAAAGAGAAAGGCGTATAAGTTTCAATGCGATAGACTGGATTATGAAAACGGCCAGATTTTTACGTTCGCAAAAAGGTATGATAATATCAAGCAGCGGCGTAACAACAACATCACTATCGCTAACACCAGCACAGGCACTATGGTAACTACAGGACAGACTGAGGTGTCTTCGATCTCGGGAGACAGTTCACAGCCTGAAAGTGAGTCTGACACAGAAGCCAGGCGTCAACTACGGTCGGGGTTTCGCAAATTTACCCCTGCGCAAGAAATGGAAATGGTGCAGCAGGATCGAAAATCAACCTTGCGCTCTGGAACACCGGCAGCCGCCGCCAGCGCTCCAACAGGAAACGCGCAGAGAGGTGGAAAAGTAACAAACGCTGCAAACGCGGGAGGCAGGAAAAGGAAACCGCGTTCCAGATGGCAGGGAACAAGGCTCCGCCAGCTCAACCACAGCAGTAAATTCTATTTTTGACTCCAATACTAATTTTCATGCGGTTATAAGTCTGACTGATACTGCTCTGACCCCGAAGGAGACATCTATTTTATCTTTAGGACTGTCGTACAGCCCACGGGGTGACTTTGAGTATGCCACAACCAAGATCGACATGTTTAAGTATGTGCGTAAATTAAAGCTGCGCAAATATCATGCAACACGTACAGAGGTGGATCCCAGTACTACTATTGGGACCCAAGAGGCCGCTTCTGTCCATACTTCAATTGGTGGCTCTAACGAAACAGTCATAATAGGAGCAGCTCTTACGCAAGAATTTATGGAACTCCAGGAGGAGGAGTTTCCTTGTCATACGGAGAGTCAAACAGCGTTGGGTGGTGAGCCCCTTTCTATACTCTGTCAGACCCCATTCAAACGAAATCCAAATTGTGTCCCCTAATGGTCAAAGACAATGTAGATATATTCCATGAGCGTGTCACCTCACAGCTGAAGGAGTTGCAAATTAAGAACTCTCATGCATCTAAACGATACAACTACAGAGACAGTGAATACCACAAACTTATGAAAACGCTCAATGCAAATAAACACTTGGTTATAAGACAATCGGATAAAGGTGGCAACGTGGTCTTATGGCCACGTAAAATGTACCGGAAGAAGCTCTTAAACAGCTCAACGACAAGGACTGTTACAAACGTATTACCATGCAGGACACTCTTGTAGCAAGGAATTAAATCTATTCCAAACTGTCTGCCTGGAGGAGCAAAGGCTTGCTGACTATGGATGAGTATAAATTTCTAAAGAAGGACTACCCAGTGACTCCGGTAATATACTTCATCCCTAAAGTCCACAAGAACTACCAGCAGCCACCAGGAAGGCCTATTATCCCCGCATGTAACAGCTTGTTGGAAAATATGAGCAAATACATTGATTTCTTCCTACAAGATCATGTAAAAAACGTGCCTTCTTTTATCCTTGACACGAGTGATCTACTAAGGAGACTTATTGACTTCAGATGGAATTCCAACTACATTCTGGTGTCCATGGATGTCACCTCATTATACACCAGTATATTCCATCAAGACGGACTGAAAGCCATTCAGTATTTTCTTGGAAAGAGGGAAGCCTGCTTCCATGAACACTCGAAAATGCTGGTAGACATGATCTCCATTTGTTTAGAAAACAATGTTTTCCCATTTGCCAAACAGCTTTTCCTTCAGACCAGGGGTGTGGCAATGGGGGCCTGCTTCTCTCCCAGTTACGCCTGTCTGCACATGGGGTACTGGGAGGAGCAGGTCCTGATGGCGGAACACACCGTCACTATGAACACAAAAGTGAAACTCTGGTCAAGGTATATTGAAGATCTGTTCTTTGTTTGGGATTGGACTGAGAGTGAGGTGAGGGAATTCATACAAGAACTTAATATTAATAACCTTAACATTCAATTCACCAGCAATATAAGCACTCAGTCCATTGTATTCCTGGATGTGGAAATCTTTGTCCAGGATGGCAATCTCCAAACTAGAATGTATCGTAAGCCCACAGCAGGGAATACTCTGCTGCATGCTGGCAGTCATCATCCAGCGCACCTGATACGGAGCATCCCCTATGGGGAGATGCTTTGTGTCAGGAGAATCTGCAGCAGTGAGGAGGAATGCCGGCTGGCACAGTCCCACTGTAGGGCACGTTTCCTTCAAAGGGGCTACAAACCTGAGACTATAGATAATGCTACACAAAGGGCCAACAAAATAGAGAGGTCAGCACTCCTGGGCTCAGGAGTTGTAAGCCAGCAGCCTCCCACCAATAGATCAGGTGAGGAAACTAGATTGATCATTGGCTATAGTAATCAGCATAAGAACATCCACAAAATAATCAAGGACAATTGGACATACCTCATACATATATATATATATATATATATATATATATATATATATATATATATATATATATATATATATATATATATATATATATATATATATATATATATATATATATATATATATATATATATATATATATATATATATATGCAAGATTTATTGAAGAATGTGTGGGAGTATAATTGTCTGAAAGGATGATTTAGTAGGTACCTGACTGACTATATGAGTGAGTGATTAGATGTGTCTTACTGAATGCATTGGTTAGTGTCTGATACAGACATTCACACAGTTTAGTTTGTCAGTTGGTGTGAAAGCGGTTACATGGGTTGGTGAGTAGCTAAATGAGGGTCTATATGGGTGATTCATTTGTTGTCTGAGTATCTGTGTTGTGACTGTGCATAAATGTGTAAGTGGGTGATTCACTGGGTGTATGGGATCAAGAGTGCATATGTGAAAGGCTGTTTGGGTGGATGAGTGTGTGTATGGGTGTGTTGGTGAGTGAATGGATGCCTCAATGGTACATGTGTGAGAAACTGCATATGTGAAAGGTTGTATATGTGAGTTTTGGAGTATATAAATGACTATATGTGAGAGTGAGTGATTGTGAGAGTTCCTGTATGGATGAGTGTGTGCTTGTATTAGTTATTTTATAAGAGTGTAATTATGTGTTAGTATGTGTTTGAATAATTGAGGCCGAGTGTGTATACCTATATAGGTAAATGGGATTGTGATTGATTTTTTGCATGACTCAGTAGGTGTGTGAGTAACTCTGTGGATGAGTGGTGGTGTGTGAGTATTTGTATAGATATGTGAGTGCATATGATAGTGCTGTATTGATGGCTGACTGCATGCATGAGTGACTGTATGCGTGAATGAGTGGATGTGTGTAGATCAAGGAATTAGTGAGTGGGTATGTACTAACTGGTATTGGTGTGTATGGTTTCGAAAATGTAGTCTGCATTTTAGAGTGGGTGTTTCAAAGGTTATATTAGGGTATGAGGAGGTACATCAGATTATCATGTGGATGATGTCATCAGTGATGTCATTTGAGATGTCCTCAGTGATGTCACTGACCATGTCATGAATGATGTAGTATGTGACGCCATCAGCAGTACGTTGCGGGTGGGAGAGTTATAGTTAGCTGAACTAACTTTAACGCCCACATTTCCCTGGTTTTGTATGAGTGAAATGTCCAACTAACTATAACATCCCTGACACCTGTAGATATTCAGTGAATTTCTACAGTTTCTAAAATGCTAATTTCTAGAACGTCCCTGAAACCTATTGTTTTTTCAGTGAATTTCAAAGGTTTTTTAAATGCTAATTTTTAACTATGCCTACAAAGGTAGGACATGTGCAGAACGAGGAAGAAAGGCACAGAAAGAAGCAAGAGACATGCAGAAAGACGCAACAGAAGTCCAGAAAGAGGAAGAAAGGTACAGAAAGAAGCATGAGATGTGCACAAAGAACCAACAGATGAGCTGAAAGAGGCCTTGTTGCAAAGTCATCCTATGCCCTAACTTTTTGCTGACGGGTACTGGTGGTAACTGACTCTGACTAACCAGGCCTGGAGCCAGTGCTATGCTAAAAGACACTAAGAATACAGTGAAAACACCTACATACAATAAGGTACACTATGGGTTGGGGTACCACTGTGATTGGCATGGCTTCCTCTGCATGGCCCTAGTACATAAAAAGGGCAGGTGATTAAAACTACCTCTAACTAAGAGGTGCAAAAGGAGGCAAGAGAAGTGCAGAAAGAAGCAACACAGGCGCTGAAAGAGGCAAGAGAGGTGCAGAAAAAAGCAAGTGAATTGCAGAAAGTGGCAAGTAAGGTGCAGATAGAACCAAGAGCAGTGCAGAAAGTACCAACAGAGGTACAGAATGAAGGAAGAGGGGTACAGAAAGAGGAACGAGAGGTACAGAATGAGGCAGGAGGGGTGTATAAAGAAGCAAGACAGGTGCAGAAAGAAACATTGAAAGTGCAGAATGAAGCAACATGGGTGCAGAAAGAGGCAGGAGAAGTGCAGAAACAGGCAAGAGAAGTGCAGAAAAAGGAAACGAAAGAAAAGTACAGAAAGAGGCAATAGAGGTAGATAGAAATTCAACAGGGGTGCACAAAGAAGCAAGACAGGTGCAGAAAGAAGCAAGGAAAGTGCAGAATGAAGCAACATGGGTGACAGAGGCAAGAGAAGTGTAGAAATTAGCAAGTAAGATGCAGAAAGAGCCAACAGAGGTGCAAAAAGAGGCAATAGAGGGTCTAAAAAAGGCAACAGAAGTGCACAAAGAGGCAAGAGTATTGCTGAAAGAAGCATTAAGGTGTCAAAAGAAGCAAGAAAATTGCAGAAAGAGGCAAGTGACATGCAAAAACAACAGGAAAGGTGCAGAAAGAGGGAAGACGATACAGAAAGAGACAGCAGACGTGCAGAAAGAAGCAAATGAGGTGCAGAAAGAGGCAACAGACTTGCAGAAAAAGGGAAGAGAGGTGCAGAAAAAGGCTAGAAAAGTGCAGAAAGAGGCAAATGAGGTACATAAAGAGACAACAGCGATGCAGAAAGAAGCAAGGCAGCTGCAGAAAGAAGCATGGAAAGTGCAGATTGAAGAACAGGGATGCAGAAGGAGGCAAAAGAAGTGTAGAAATGAGCAAATGAGGTGCAGAAAGAGGCAACAGACTTGCAGAAAAAGGCAAGAGAGGTGCAGAAACAGGCAAGAGAAGTGGAGAAAGAGGCAAGAAAATTGCTGAAAGAAGCAACAGAGGTGTAGAAAAAAGCAAGAAAGGTGCAGAAAGAGGCAAGTGAGATACAAAAACAGGCAGGAAAGGTACAGAAAGATGGAAGACAAGTGCAGAAAGAGACAACAGGTGTGCAGAAAGAAGCAAATAAGATGCAGAAAGAGGCAACAGAGGTGCAGAAAGAGGGAACAGAGGTGTAGAAAAAGGCAAGAAATGTGCAGAAAGAGACAAAAGAGGTACATAAAGAGACAAAAGGGGTTCAGAAAGAAGTAAGACTGATGCAGAAAGAAGCATGGAAAGTGCAGAAGTAAGCAACAGGGGTGCAGAAAGAGGCAGGAGAAGTGCACAAAGAAGCAAAAGAGGTGCAAAAAGGGGCACAAGAGGTGTAGAAACAGGCAGGAGAAGGGCACAAAGAGGCAAGAGAATTGCAGAGAGAAGCAGCAGAGGTGTAGAAAGAAGCAAGAATACTACACAAAGAGGCAAGTGAGATGCAAACACAGGCAGGGAAGGTACAGAAAGAGGGAAGACAAGTGCAGAAAGAGACAACAGAGGTGCAGAAAGTAGCAAATGAGGCGCAGAAATAGGCAACAGAAGTGCAGAAAGAGGTAAGGCAGGTGCAGAAAGTACAAGAGATTTGCAGAATAGGTCAAGAGAAGTGCAGAAAAAGAAAAATGTGCAGAAAAAAGCAGCAGAAACGCAGAAAGAGGCAAGAGAGGCACAGAGGGAAGCAAGAGTGGCTTGCACAACATTAGTACCAATCTAACACCCACATTTAGCAATAAGTAACAGGTGAACAGGTGACCATTCTAGGTTTGCAAAGAGCCTTCCACCACGCTGTAACAAGGCTTTTTTTGTTCAAATCTGCAGATTAGGGTGCTGATGATGAATTATGTGGCTAATGCAGAAAATGTGTAATTGTGCAAAAGTCAGTGCAGCCACACAGTCACATAATTTCAGTGGCCCTGCTCATACTTCTGACTAGGTCCAATGATGCTCCTCAGTGATTCCATATGTTTTTGTCTCACTAAGTTCATAGTTGAGCTTCTTTGGAAACGAAGAAGACTAAACCTGAGGTTACCACTCCGCAACACAGACTACCATACCACATAAATACTCTCCATAAAATATAATCCCACTCTACATAATTTCTATACACTAAATGCCACATACTTTCTATCCACATAATTTCACTGCACAACATATCACATAATTCCACTATACACAACGTACATCCATTCCACTCCAAAAAACATTCGTAAAAAACTTTTGCATTTACAATGCCAATAGCTCTAATTCTCACAAATGCGAACCCTATTACATTGCAAACACTTTTTTAACTAGTAGTCGCGTTTGCACAGTGGTGGAGAAAGGGTGCTGGGCCTCCAAACAGCACTCAGGAATTCCAGTGCGTAGGGCTTAACAGGAGGTACCAGTAGGGCTTGTTTGCACCAAAGTCCCTCAGGAGTAAATTGGACTTCATCCCTCATCCCGTAGTCTGCGTTTGCAGAATGGTGGAGAAAGGGAGGCATGGCCTGCGAAGACGCTTTAGCAATCCCATTGTACGGAACTTACTGGAGGTAACAAGAGGGGTAGTTGGCCCCCAAGGACATACTTGGGGGCCAACTACCCCTCCTATTACCTCCAGTAAGTCCCACACAGCAGCATTGCTAAGTTCGAAGAGCAGGTCACGCCCCCTCTTCCCACTACTCTACAAACACACTCCCTGGTGCGCTCTTGGATGGGGATTGAAGTCCCCTACGCTGCTGGGGGTACTTTAGGTGACAACAAGCCTACCTCTTACCTTCAGTAAGCCCCACACAGTGGGATTGCTGAGAGGTGGACAAAGACCAGGCCCCCGTTCTCCACCACTCTGGAAACACTCCCCCTGGTGCGTTCTAAGTTGGGGATTAGGTCCCCTTGAATACTGAAGATCCCTGGGGGCCAACTAGCCCACCAGGTACCTCCAGTAAGCACCACCCAGCTGGATTGCAGAAAGGTGGTTCGAGGCAATGCTCCCTTTTTACACCACATTGCAAACACGGCTTCTGGCGCACTGCTGCTTGCAGGATGAAGTCCACTTGTGTCCTGACGTCCTCAGGACACAAGAGGACCTCATCGCCCCACCAGCAGTGCATAAGATGCCGGATTTACAGAGTGGTGTAAAAAGGGGCATGGCCTTGGACCACCTCTCTGCAACACAGCTCTGTGGCAATTACTGGAGGTACCTGGTAGGCTAATGGGCACTGTGCAAACACGTCACATGGCGCATTCTAAGTTGGGGGATTAAGTCCCCTTGAATCCTGAGGGTCACTGGGGGCCGACTAGCCCAGCAGGTACCTCCAGTTTGCGCCACAGAGCTGCGTTGCAGAGAGGTGGTCCAAGGCCATGCCCCTTTTTACACCTCTCCGCAATGCAGCTCTGTGGTGCTTAACATGGGGAAAAGGCGTTTTGGGACCCTTCTTTTTTCTCAGCCTCCGCTTGACAAATCACATCAAAACTTTCAAGACAGAAGTTGACCAGAGCGGGCCACTATTTTTGAAAATTTTGTTAAGATTCATCAACATGCGCCAAAGTTATTCAGAAAAGAAAAAACGCTTTTCCTATGGAAACAGGGTCCTAACTATAACTACCTACTGGCGACCACCAGTAGGTAATATATATGTATATATGTAGCCAGTGGCTAAGCTGAACCCATGGAGGGGTTTCTTTGGCAGTGATTCAGGTAGTAGTACCAAAATATGGGTTGACTCTATGGGATGTGGTTACCTCGTGAGACTACCTGACATATTCCGTCCCTTCTCTTACAATTAACTCCATATTTTCCTAATCAAGTTCTATAGTAGACAGCATGGTGATGGCTAAGGTGACTAGGAGTAGTAAGGATTAAGAGGCACGTCCGTCCACTTTGGTGCTCATAACTTTAACCAATCTGAGTCAATCTGTGCTGTGTCACCGCCTCGTGACTAGGGGTGGGCGGAATTTGCGTAATCGAGTTACGCAAATCTCCGCGAAACGATAAACAAAATCTCTGCGAACACGCAGAAATTCTGTGAACATGCGGAATTGCATGTTTGCGATGCTTTTTTACTGTTTGCAATTGCTGTTTGTATGCTTGTGGTGAAATATCTCACAAACACGTATTTGAGAACGTGAACAAGCAGAAAATTTCGCTACGTCGCGGAACGCACAATTTTGGGCAATATCGCGTTCTCCGCGCAACGCGAAATTACCCAAATTCCGCAAATTCCATGAACGGAATGGAATTTACCACCCAGGCCTACTCGTGACCCTGTGAAAATAAACGGAACACAGCAATTAAGAACAGCTAGGTCACCTCTATCACAACATGTATCATCACAACATAATGTACATTATTTTCAGACATAATATCAACAAGGCAACAAGTTATTGGTACGCATCCCTTGATTACAACACTCTATGTGCAAGTTAAAGACGGGAAATTTACAAAAGGGAAAGAGGTGGGGTGTGAGTGTTCTGCCATACAATGCTAATATGCCAAGTAGTCTACTCTATAGATGGAATTAAATCTCTTCATCCAAATTAATTCCATCTGGGAATATGGTGCCGGCCTGTAGCATGAAGCGAGATTCCAACCTACGTTGGGCGATGAAGCGAAATTCCAACCTATGTAGGGCTGCCTGTCGGTTGCCTACTCTGGAGTTGAGGCTTACTGCTGTTGTATATGAATTTAGGACCCTAGTGTAATTTTCCTGATTCATGCCCATATATAGGTATAAATCACCCTATCCTTATATAGGCATAGAATTCATAACCATATTTAGACTTAGCCATACAGTCCAAATATGGCATGGCTACTTCCACTAGTTCCGAAAATCCACAACGATATCTTGGAAAAACCCGCCTTCAGCAGTCAGGGACTTCCCCTTGCTTGAATAATAATATATCCAATAAATCATGGAGTTTTCAAAGAACTGAGTCTTTGATGAAGTTATTATGTCCAACCTTACGTCAATCTCTTCAAGGTATAAATATGCCCACACTTGCCCAGGCAAACAGACAGTGGTTTGGAGCAGTTCGACTATCTACCTACACGACACAGCTCGCCGCAGCAAGTGTCGAAGCAAGCCAACCCCTCCAGCAGACGCTGTCTTTTCCACTGCCGAGAAATCCAGCTCCAGTGTTTCCAGGCTGCCCTTGTGGGTTGCTGGGAAATCGAGTCTGAGAGAGAGAGAGAAGACCTCCTTCATTCTAAGACCAAGGTTCGGAGCTGATTAGACCCGTAGAGAATTTTCAGAGAGATTCTTGGCAAAGAATACTAAACTTAAGCTACACCTCACTTACTTCTTCCCTCTTACTAGACCTAGGTTAGGTACACCGGGGTAGGCGTATTTTAGAAGCAACAGTTGAGTCCTTTTAGTCATTATGTATTAATGTATGTATTCTATGTTATATTTTATGGCTTAGAAACCATATCATGCTTTTACAGTATTATTGTATAATACTCTTCGTACTGTACGCATTGTACTTTGCAACCAGTATTACGATTGTAGCAGTTCATTTCTCCTGCAGTAGACAAAAGACTGTTCAATAAATACTTTTATTGAAAACGCCTGTCTCTCTATTTCTCTGCAAACGAAGCATGCACGATTGACTGAGTGAAATATCTATCTATTGTTTCCGCGACTCTAGAGATACGTTTCTTATTATTGGGAAACAAAGTTGTCATGTTTATGCGGTTGTCAGAAACGAATCCCTTTTTGTGAATTCGAGAAAGTTTCTAGTGACATCTGAGCTAGCTGGCACTCACAATTAAGTCTAATATATTCTATAGAGACCTAGACGACCTCAGTCCTACGTCTAAACTATAGTATATATTATTCCAATGCGCAGAGCCTATCAGGAATATAAGAACTACACTACACTGCGTTTAGACCCAAAAATCTGGCTTTAGTCCAATCTCCCTCATGTTTATCTGAAAAGTGTCTGGCTGTAACTGTAGCTGTGATCTTTGTTAGTGATAGCCCTCCAGCGCTCTAGGTTTTGCTTTTTTATCGGGAATATCATGGAGCCGATATACCAGAGTCCACATGGGCACACAATGGTATACGCCATGTGGTCCGTACTGCAGGTGATTAGTTTGGGAATCTTCCAACAGGTTTTTATTCTGTCGAAGGTGACCTCAGACACATTACGGCAGTGTCTGAAGGCTTTACAGTTGCCACATCTACGGAAACCCTTATTTTTGTTTGAGCCAATTAGTCTCCTTGGTCTGGAGGTGACTGTGTATAAGAAGGTCTTTGACTGAGGCACTTCTTTTGTAGGTCAAAGATGGAAAAATACCTACTTTATTCTAAGAATAGGATCCAGCCTGAGAATTTTCCATCTGTTCTTCATTATTTTTTGTAACTGATCCGAATGGCTGTTGAATTTTGTGATAAACCTAATAAGTTCTTGAGTAGCCTCTCTGGGGGTTCTTTCAGAGATAGATTTGGATAGGATCTCACTCCTAGATTGGTTTTCCACTCGTGCCTTTGCCTGTTTCAGAGCTCTGCGAGACTACCCACTCTCTCGAAACCTTACTCTCATGTTATGTTTGGTTTGTTCATAAGCAATGATTGTGCTACAGTTTTGTTTTGCCCTCAAAAACTTGCTGTATGGAATACCCCATCTAAAGCTCGGTGGGTGGCAGCTGGATGTGTGTAATATTGAGTTGCCAATGGTATCTTCCTTAAGAGGTTGGTACTAATCATGCATTTGTCTACTGTAGCTTGAGGTCTAGGAATCAATAGATTCTTTGCTGTAGTGTCTGCTAAATTTCAGGTTTACAGAATTATCATTCAATGCGTCCACAAATAGGTTCAGGTCTGGTTCCGTCCCTTTCCAGACAAAGAAAATATTCTCAATGTACCTTAGCCATTTGGTTACATTCAAGATCCAATAATCTGTTTTGTTGTTCCAGAGCACCTTTTTCTCCCAGCAGCCCACCATGAGATTGGCGCAGTTAGAGGCAAAGCCGGTGCCCGTGGCTGATTGAAATGCTGTTTCTCAAAAATAAAGACATTTTCCCCAGACAAAACTCAATCATTTCCGAGAGCAAAAGCATATGTTCCAAGTACTGTACATTGCATGTTTTCATGCCTTGAGGCCACCTGAGTGTCTAATGCTTGTGTACAAGGCCTCCACATCTAAGCATACAAGCCAATGGTTCTCAGTCATGGCCACATCATTAACTTTCTGCAAAAAGTCTGTAGTCTCTCTGAGATAAGAATGTAGATCACTGACAAAAGGAAAGAGAAAATGGTCAACAAAGGTTGAAGTGTTTTCAGACGACTATTTTTGGAAGACACTATGGGTCTACCTGGTGGTTGTAGGGCAGTCTTATGGATCTTCGGCAAGAGGTAGAAAGTGGGTATAGTCGGTGTTTCATTTCTGAGGAATTGCTTCTCATCCAATGTCAGTAGCTCCCTTTCGTGCCAATCCTGTATCTTATTCAAGTACCTCTGTTGTAGGTCAACCAGGTATAAGAAACTGGCTCTAAATATACTACACCTAATTGAGGTATAGTGTGGATAGAGTCCAAGTGTCCCCTGAGGTAGGCAGAGGTTAAAGTTAAATAGAACCTTACTCTCTAAAGTAGTGGCTTGGTCGAGCAGTAAGGCAGTATCAGAGGACAATGTTATGCATTTGATGTACACACTCTGTCAGCAAATGAATTCACACACTCAAGAACTGAACTCTAGCGCCGAGACACCTATGGGTAGTTGTGCGCTCTATAAATTGCATAAATGTAAACATAAACATAGGCCAATTGTTTTAGTATAAAAAAATATACTATTGTTTATTTTTAGGACCACGGAAGCCTGGAACAGGTAAGCATTAAATACTTTTCAGTAATAAGTTACTGAATTTAGAACTGTTTGAAAATCCAATAGGAATTGTACTTTGTTTGATTTACAGGGGAGCAGTAGAATGCAACACTTAGCAAATACAGTACATTGGAATGAATAGGCTTTTTCAATAAATTGCAGGTAAGTTACTGTTACGTTACTTTTTCTAACTCAGTGCTGGATGCCTAGATTCAGCACTGGGACATTTCCTGTAAACGGGTGAGTAAATGCGTTTTTGTTAATCGGGCGATTTTAAAGAATATTTTCAGATTTCAAAACTCCACACTTACAAGGTTTTTGGAGCTGTACATTGAAATGAATAGGCTTTTTTTTTTTTTTGTCCTCATTAGCCAAAAAGTCGATCCAACTATGCTCTTATCCTCTAAGACACGAGGACCGACCCCTGTGGCCCCCCGGAGCCCAATGCTGAGCTCCAGGTGCCCCGAGAGTCAGCCTCAATGTCGCCAACAGAGCTTGGACGGACATACTCCCTTCGGACCAGTTCGGCCAGTTGTCCCATAGCTGTACGATACCACCCTTTAGGACAGAGAGATTTTAGGCCTAATCATCGGACCCGGGGAAAAAAAAACAAAAAACCCCGGGTTGTCTAACTATCCCTCCTCCAATCGATCAAGAGGTCCCAAAATTTAAGAGATCGAGGGCTGCATGTTCTCGATAAATCCAGCTTTGATGTTGCATAGAGTGAAGACAGCCAATCTGCATGTGTTGGGGGATTTATGTTAACCCAATTTTTACAAATTTCTCTTTTTGCCAGTAAGATGGCATAAAACAAAAAATCTCTCTCTAATCCCTTAATATTGTGGTTTATTCCGAAAATAATTAAAGACCATGAGTACGGGATAGTGATACCAAGAATAGATTCGAGTGTTATTCTGACTTCATGCCAAAAGGTGGCAATGTTCGGACACTCACAAAACATATGAAGGTCTGAGGCTGCTGGTAAAGAGCATTTACAGCAGCACTTCCCTGTTTGAAATTTCGACAGCCTTTTAGGGGAGTAGTACGCTCTGTGAAGTGTAAAGAAATGGTTGCGCCTCAACCATGCTGGCTTGATGACTTTGTAAAGGAGGGTGAAAGATTCCTCCCAAATAACCTCTCTATCTGGTTCTCCCTCCGCACCCCAAAGTTTTTACGGGAGGTTAAAATCTCGCTCTCCATCCTCTATAATATGCCAATAGAAGAGTGCAACTTCCTTTTTTCCCGCAGGTCTTTCAACTAGGATATTTTCCAAAGGACTCTCCTCTCCCATCATTCCTTTTTTCTTAATTTGAGTCCGAATCAAGCTTCCTATTTGTAGATATACTATCCAGGAGAGTGGTGATGTTACTTTTATCTTGAAGATTTCCCAGTCAATGATTGATCTTTCTGTCAGCATATCTCCCCACTTTGTGATCCCTGCGTCTAGCAGGACTCTTTTGACTGTATTGACTTCTTGTGATGCTAGTCCAGGTAGGTCCCATATTGGTGCATGCTCAGATAAGTATCCTATCCCGACCTTAGATTTTATTTGAGACCACTCTTTCAAACTACTCAATAGTGTCTTTAGCCTGATTTTTTTGAAAAACTTCTGGTGGCCGAATTTGAAGAGAAAGCCATTCACTGGTAGGTCCGAACCCAATAACATTGCCTTGTACATAAGCCCATTTGCATTTTCCCAGGGGAGCTTAAGTAACATCCTACAATGGGTCAGATGAAATGCCCAAGCGTAATATTCCAGGTCTGGCAATGCAAGCCCTCCTTTTTCTCTTCTCCTTCTCAATGTTTACCAAGCTAATCTGCTGGATTTATATCCCCAAATGAAAGAATTAATATTCTGCTGACATTTTGCAAGCTGTTTGGTGTCAAAAACTAGCGGAATGGAATAAAAGATAAAAGTAAATTTTGGGAGAATACTCATTTTTATCAAGCTAGTTCTCCCATAGATGTTAAGTGGGAGAAAGGACTAGGCTTTCATCAAAATTTGGGATTCTCTGGAAATACGGGCTATGTTGTTTTGCGCCAAGTGTTCTAGATGTTTAGTTATTGTAATTCCCAGGTACCTCATTGATGGTTTTATCGAGAGTTGAAGATTTTGAATGTTCCAAACCATAATTTCGTTTTTTACTGCGTTAATTTCGTAACCCGAGAATTTCCCAAAAATCTCGGCCTTCTTTATAATTATGGGGAATGCCAGTGTAGGGTCAGTTGTATAAATGAGTATGTCATCGGCATAGAGGCCAATCTTCTTTTCCCAGCCCGAAAAAGTAAAATGTGGAATGTTGGTATCCTCCCTGATGGATTGTGCAAACGGTTCAACATATAGATTAAAGAGGAGAGGGGATAGAGGGCAACTCTGC
This sequence comes from Lissotriton vulgaris, assembly GCF_964263255.1. Classification (NCBI taxonomy): domain Eukaryota; kingdom Metazoa; phylum Chordata; class Amphibia; order Caudata; family Salamandridae; genus Lissotriton; species Lissotriton vulgaris. The sequence goes on along the minus strand of NC_141685.1, from coordinate 1,501,722,799 downwards.
CTTGTTCCTCAGGCTGATTTTAAAAGGAGTTGTTCGTGTACCATTTATTAATAAAGATGCTCTAGGGTTGGTATATAATAAGCCTGTGGTCCTACAAAATGTTGGTCCCAGATGAAATTTATTCATTATTGAATTTAGGTATGCCCAATTTACCCTATCGAACGCTTTAGTGGCGTCGAGGGTCATGATGGCGAGGGGTAGACCAAAAGTTGAGGCAATGTCCGTTGCTCCCACCAGATCATAGGTTAGATCAGCCAATTGCTAGCCTCTAATAAACCCCTTTTGATCAGAGTGGATGATCCACCCAATCTCGCTACCCAATCTCGCAGCCAAAATTGAGGTAAATATCTTGTAGTCATTATTGAGAAACGAGATTGGGCAATATGATCCACATTTGGCTGGGTCCTTGCCTGCTTTTAATATTAAGGCTATATTTGCCTCCCCCCAGGAGCTTGGTGGTGCCTGCCCTCTGATCATTATGTCATTAAAAAGGTTCGTAAGGACTGGGGTAAGCGTAGAATTAAGTACCCTATATAATTCTCCGGGGAGACCATCTGGTCCCGCGGCTTTGCCCTGTGATAGTTGCTTGATGGTGTTAGAGACTTCTAATTCCGTTATATCTTTATCTATATTTTCCGTTTGGGAGCTCTCCAGTTCCAGGAGAATTATATTATTCAGCCATTCGTTCCTTTCATCTGCATTAACGTTCAGTTCCTCTGTGTATATGTTCTGGAAGAACTCACTGAAGGCTTCCCCTATGGCCGTGTTTGTTGACCTGCTATTAGCTTCTCCAGCGACCCTCACTTCTTTAATAAAATTTCTAGATTGATCAGCTTTAATTTTCCAGGCCAACAATTTTCCTGCAGATTCACCATATTCGAAATGGGCAAGTTTGCTTGCCTGCCATCTTTTTTTTATCCTCTCCTGTAGTAATGTGTCTAACTTAGCTTTTAATTCTGTTTTCTCCTCTTGATTGTCT